>NC_141459.1:36875000-37500000 GCF_015680905.1 Coptis chinensis
CACTGATGTCCTCTTGATGCATGGAAACTCAGGGGTAAAAATCTGAAAACTCGAGTAATTGGATGTCCAAAGACCATTGATGGTGATTTGAAATCCAAGGAGGTTCCCACAAGTTTTGGATTTGATACAGCATGCAAGGTGATCACTGTCATTGTTTACTTTATGTAATCATTTCTTTTTGTAACAACCATTGACATCGATAAAGTGGTTATATATTAGATAGAATCATAAGAAAAGAGTGGTAGGATGAGACATCATACGGATTAAGTACCATATCAAACAAAAACTGAAGCAAGATTGGCAGACAGCTAAAGACAAGAAACATTTACACTACAATCCTTGAAAACCATTACCTATTCCGCAGAAAGGATTTCATCAGAAAATGAATCACGTCTCTATTCCTCCTCAATCGTCAACCACAGGAAGATGAACCCTTCAATCTAGATAATTTCTTCCTCTATTGATGGCACTCTGTCACCAAAATGTCTTTGTTTAATTGCTCATATATTCGTTTTGTCTATGCTTCTACCATAGGCATGTGGAATGTCAAGTGTCAACTAAGTAATTAGTCATTTTTTTCTTAGGTTGATCTTGTAAATGTGAAAAACACTCTCAAAAGAAAGAAAGGTCTGGTGCTCTCATCAAAATATTATTCTCTTTAATTATACTCCACCTCATTCATTATCGTTGAAGTCATTTGAGCCATTAGAAGTAGTTGCAGTAGTGTTTTATTCTTAACATTCTTCAGCACTTCTATCACATTCTATCATGCACTCATGCCAAGTATGTGCGGGGAAAGGACTAACAAATTGGTTATCTGTTGATACCTCACCATTTTTTTTTGCCTAAAAATTCCAATTTGATGCTCAAAACCTGTTCATTTTGAATAAATTAGCAATTTCTTGTGTAGGATTTATGTATTTGCACAACTACTTGCAAACCAGTTCCTAATGTGCTTATACCATTTTCCCCCCCCAGATCTATGCAGAAATGATTGGAAATGTGATGATTGATGCTAGGTCAACTGGAAAATACTATCACTGTAAGTTTCTCATATAAAAGGATCTTTACGAGGGACTGGTTATCTGTCCACTCTGCAGTATTTTGACTATAAGTGCTGATAGTAGAAAACAGTAATCTCGGGATTACACAGTATTTAGATGCAGCTTCAGATTGGGAATTTTGGCTGTGTTTGGTTCACATGAATTATAGATTCTTGGAAAATGAGAACGACCAGTAACAACCTTCATTTAAAATGAGTGTTGTTTTTCTGGAATTCCATACTGTTGAAGGAATGTGGTTGTCAAATTGGGTTTGTCTTTTGCAATATACCTAATGAAATTGTTCGCAATTTACCCATAATTTCACTTGTGTGGTCTGTCATCACAAAATTACCCTTCATTTTCCAGGAATATCAAGTATTCGAATCAAACGGTCTTTCTGTGAATAATTTAATTGGGATAGCTCACGTAGTCCCTAAACCAGTCTAGTCACTTTGAAACTATATAAAGTGTTGTGTCATGAGCATCTATATACTTCCCAGTGGGGCCATATCTAGGTGCTGCTTATGTTAATTTTTATCAATAGATTTCTGATTCCTTTTTCAGTTTACCGTTTCTGTCAATGGGGTTCGTCTCTATTTTTCCTCATTATGAATTGTAGATCTTGCAATTTTTACAGTTACTGCACATCCTTTATTTGAATTACCATTAGATTGTATTCTGGCTTACACATACTATATTATTACATATGTATTTATATGCCTTTGTAACAATAATCCAATAATTATGTATTCTATGTACCTCAAATGTTTTACGTTTTAAAATTTGTAGTTGGAATTGAATCTAGGCCTTTTCGTTAAATTCATTGCAAAGCATCAAGTGGGTTTAACCTCATATCACCCAGGTCTCAAGTTTATCAGGGTGAGAAGTCACTTGGATTTGTTTTTTTAGATTGTCACCTCGCTTATAGAAAATAGGTTTCACACAACCATCTTACTTAGTATTATCAGGAAGATGCCTCCATGTAGTACGTTAGTTGGCTAAACAAACCCTTGACACCATCCTCTTCATAGTATGAAAGTTTACTCTGTCTCACTGCTACATGATTATGTTCCAGAATCTAAGTGTTATTGTACAAATTGTTGGAGATAATAAATTGCTGTTTAGGTCTACAGTTCGGTCGCCTGCACTTTAAGTTTACCAGTTATGTTTCCATATGCTCTTTGTTTGACTGTACATGTCTTGGCATTTTTGAAAATGTCCTTTTGTCTGCAGTTGTAAGGCTAATGGGTCGTGCTGCTTCTCACATCACATTGGAGTGTGCTTTGCAGACTCATCCAAATGCTACTATTATTGGAGAAGAGGTACCCTGTGACTTTTTCTGCTACGTTATGTGATGAAACATTCGCTTGTATGATCCTAAAATGGTGAAGCACATTTTCCCTTTCACCCTTGAAATGTGGATTTAAAATGTTCACACATGGTCCTATAGTTTGATTTGCTTGTTTTGGTTTCAATGGAATATTATGTGATACAAGCCATGATACGTTTCCCTTCCCTTCTCTTGGGTTGCAACTAAATGTCATTTCCATAATTTCAGAAAAGATAGCCCATCTATATCTGACATGGACAATGTAGTGGAAGTTAGTGGAATTGTTCATGGAAACCACGTAAACTGCTCAAAGCAAAGTTGTTAACGGTATTATATGACCCTTTTGTTGCTGTAGGGAGCAAAGATATCATGGTTAACTGTTATCGAGTGACCTTTGTTTCTGAATTCTGAGTGACAATTTTTTTTTATAACCCTTTAGATAGTGTCTCTCTTAGTTGCTCTTCGAGTGTATTGATCTTTAGCTTTTAAAACTCTTTACAGTTATATCTCTGAAAATCACCAAATTCATCTAGGAAAATTATGATCAATCAATCAGAATTTTCCGTAGTTCACCAAACTAAGACTTTGCATTATGATGACGACAGTAATTCTACTACTCCATATAGGATTAGTTTGCATCATCCATTATATAGTTATTAGGATTTGCATTAGCAATTCTTGAAACTTAAATTCCCTCAGTAGACCTAATCTTGGCCTTTGGTGTTATCTGCTGCATCATTAGTTAAATGCATTAGCTTGTAACTGTATGGATGACAAAGCTTGTCTCCAGATATAGAAGGGTTTTTTTTCATAAAAATTGTTTGCAAGAATATTGTAGTAACGGTAAGGCATCCAGTTAGATGCAAAGATGAGATAAGGATTGTATAGGTCGAAAAGTTTATTATTGATACTGCAATCTGCGAGTCTCAAGTGATTTGCTTAGAGTTTTGAAGAATTTTCTGATTTTGTTGTGGAAATAATCTGTGATTAGGAGATCAAATCTACGAGTGTTACTTGGATATGAAGTTTTTAATTGAGTGATTTAAGCTTTTTTAAATAAAGAAAGGTAAATATAACCATGCAGTGAGCCAAAACCCAAAGGAAAAAAAAAAGAAACCAAAGCTTCTGCTGCTTTCTTGCCAGGTTAACTGTGATTTGCTGTTATGATGAACCTTGAGAAATTTGAATAGTACAACGAGATATATTGATGGTGTGACTCTCATGAATCTTTATTTTTCTCAGGTTGCTGCGAAGAAACAGACTTTGAAAAACGTTACTGACTACATTACAGACGTGATTTGCAAGCGCGCAGATCTTGGCTATAACCACGGTGTCATACTTATACCTGAAGGCCTTATTGATTTTATTCCCGAGGTGAAAATGAGACTCATAATTGTACATTTTCAGTATTTTCGGGGAACTACTTTCTGATGTATTTCTTATATAGGCGTGCTAGGTTACCTCTGGTATCTTGAGTTGCCCTTGACGTTTGGGTTCGCTCATGTTATTGTTGCAGGTTCAACAACTTATTGCTGAGCTAAATGAGATCCTAGCTCATGAAGTTGTCGATGAAGGTGGTGTTTGGAAGCAAAAACTTCAGCCCCAATCTCAGCTTCTTTTTGATTTCTTACCTGAAGCAATTCAGGAGCAACTGATGCTTGAAAGAGATCCACATGGAAATGTTCAGGTGATTACTGCATAATGTATGCATGGTCATTTATTTTGAATATGATTATACTTGACAGTGACAGTGAGGAGATGTTCAGGTGATCATTGTATATTATATGCATGGTTCATTCTCCTTGAATCTCCAGGAGATGTTTATTAATTCATGCAATTTCTTCTTGATTTTCTTAGGTTGCCAAGATTGAGACAGAGAAAATGCTAATTCAGATGGTTGAGACCGAGTTGGAGAAAAGGAAGCAAGAGGGTAGATACGATAAGCAGTTCAAAGGGCAGTCCCACTTTTTTGGGTAACCACTGCTTCTATAATATATATATTTTCACGCTCCTTTCTTTTTTCCCAGTTTCTTTGTCCTAGTAGGCTAGTAACATGGTTAGCCTAAAACCATGAACTTGCTAGTTGATTGTCAGTACATGAGATGAATGTTACTTGGGAATGTTCATTTTATTTTTCCTGCTGGTGTTCGTGATATAATCCTTTCACATTTGTTTTTGAGTTTGGTTGACATCCCTTTAAAAGTAAGTTTCGTTATGGTAATGTATTGATATCCAGTGTGTAGCTAATTTCATTTTTGGTTTTAGGTTTTTTACATACACTTGCTTTTACTTGCAGTTATGAAGGAAGATGTGGGTTGCCAACAAATTTTGATTCTATCTACTGCTACGCATTGGGTTATGCTGCAGGAGCCCTCCTCCATTCTGGGAAAACTGGCCTTATATCCTCGGTTTGTGTTTCTTCATTTATTTATTTGTCTTTCTGATAGTTAAAAAGTAGAATCATTAATCATGTACAAAGGTTGTTTCTTAGCAAGATGTGGCCCGGCATAGTGCCGTTTGTTTGGTTGATTCGTAAATACTATATACTTCCATCCATATACAGATTATTGAAACTGGAATATTTCCAAAATTGGATTCCCCACAGCCCTAATAAAGTTTCTTCTACCTCAAAAGCAACCTGCCCTTGGTTTTCTTCTACCTCAAAAGCAACCCGCCCTTGATTTTCTTCTACAAATATATTTCGTTACAAAGATCAATTATCTATTTATCTCCCTGCTCCACTTTTGTAATATGCCTTCAACAAGTATAAAGAATCCAATTGGCTGCTGATTTAATTTTATGTGTCTGTTTCTAGGTTGGTAATTTGGGTGCTCCAGTCGAAGAGTGGACTGTTGGTGGTACTGCACTGACTTCACTTATGGACGTTGAGAGGAGACATGGTATACTTATTTTTTTAGTCATTCACATCATTCAATTCCAGGAGGGCCGATTTTCTTTGTGAACTTGATTCAGTTTGTTCTTACTAGTAATACATCTGCATTGCATGTGATTGTCAAGTTAGCATATATTTTATACATGTGAGTTTATCGATTAACATGCTGGGAATGTATGTCTTGCTGATACATAGTTGTATATATGCCGTCACCGACATGTTAATAGGTAGCTATATTATTGTTTTCTATGTAATAGAAGATTGACTATTGAAGAGCAGCATAAGGGATCTTGTTGGGAAATCTAACATATGGGGATCAAACTACGTAAACCATCTAAATGTTTTGTTTAGATTTAGAAATAGTTATATGATGTTTTCACTTTTGAAGTACGTCCAACTTGAAAATCATGTTCAAGGCACTGAACAAGAACTAGTATTTTACAAATGAAATATACTAATTTTGGTCACTGGTCGTGTGGGGTCTCTGTTATTTTTCTTTTTCCCTTTTTCTTTTTCTTCTTCTCTTTAAAAAATAGTTTATTATTGCAAAATGGATTAGCTCAAGAAAATCAGTAGTTGTGAGTGGGATTCACGTAATAGGAAGCAATAAGAAAACTTAAAATTTCAAAGAAGAGAGTCAACCAGAAAAACACATTGGCCTGCTCCTAAAACAAGTTGCATCCAATTAAATAAGCTCATCAAATTGATGGCCTTTCTTATGTGTGTTACTGGATAACTAGTACCACAATTTTGCCTTAATAGATTACACTGTCAATTCTACAGTCTCTACCTCACTTTCGAAGGTGACTCCATAGTTTTTCATACTCTTGAACATGTTGCCACTGCCACTGGTATCCAGTTCAACACCTGTGCTTCTAGCCCAGTATCCCTAAGTTTAGAGCGGTTGGGTAGGAAGATTATATCTCTAGATCTGACCCTGGATGAAAGAAGTGAGCCGATGAATAAAGAATGAGGCCCGTAGTTTCTATATTTTTCCTATATCATATATATATTCCTGTCTTTTAGAAAGAGCCGCTAAGCTCCCAACCATGGTGCACAAGTATGAGAAGAAGCGAAATCAAGGGCCATTATTAAATAACATCAGGCATATTGTTTGCCAAGAAGGCTGCATTTCACTGCCTTTAGGCTAGGTCAGTTGATCCCACACTTGTTTAGCATAGGATACTAGCCTTCAAAAGGTGATGTAAAGTCTCTGAATGTGATCCACATAAAGCACATTTTGCCGGTACCTCTATGCTGTAAACCTTAAACTGACTACGACTTTGCATTCTTCCCCAAGCCAGACAGTATAACGAATTAGTTTTAGAGGGGACCTGCGATCCTCAGAAGTCCTTAGCAGCAAAGTCACCATCTTTTGCATAGGGGTCCCAAGGAGAGAGATGAAAGATAAAGAGAGGGACTATACTCGGTTTGGGTTTGGCTGTTATCTGTAGCGAGATTATTGTGGAATGACTTCACAAAGAATTTGTTTACTTTACTTCCATAAAAGAAAGTCCTCGTCACCGGTCACTGTCTACCTTTATACTCTTCAAGACAGTGAAAATATGCACACACATCTATATGCCACTGAAGGTTCTATGAAGGTCGAAGGGCAGTATGATAATAAAGAACAACCGATTTGTCCAAGATCATCTTTCTAATCTGGTTAACAGATTCAAACATAATTAGAAGCTATCTCCAACTTTTAATGCTCAGCTCGGTTGTAATTAGGAGGCCATCACTAGATCTGTTCCAAAGACCTAGTATTGGATCCATGACTGACGACACGGTAATCTAGTCCAGGACCTGTTCTCAAGCTTATCAGGCCAATTCTAGTGCCCTTATCTATTTTCAGAACAGAGAGTAAGAGTTTTACTGTGGCTTTAGGATCCCTGGGCCATCGTATTTGAACACATGGAACTGTCCAGGGGATATGATATCGCAGGAGCTGGGGTAATACCTAGAGGAGTTGAGTTATCAGTTACGTTGAACTGCCACCGCCTATTTGGAACCAGTTGGAGTTGGGATAGGACCCACTTGGAGCTGGTTGCACCTATGTCGAGCTTACAGTAGCTGGACTAGATTACTCTAAATCTCTTTACAATAGGTCCCACGTTCTTAACTAGTATTCAGTGTGCAAGTTAGAAGTCCCTCCGATACGTCTTGAGGTGCCTGCATGACAGAATTAAGATTAATACACCTTGTCGAAAAATGCACCACAAGGTTGCAATAAACCAGTAGGACAGGTATTGCAAATCATCGACTTGGGGGGACATAACTAATGAATTTATGGTACCATCTTTCATTAGAGTTACTGTAGAAATATAAAATACACTGTTTGTACATGATAGTTTTATTTCTCTTCTTGAAGCCTAGTCCTTCTATAATTGAAAGAACATGTGCCATTAAAGTATTTTTGATCTTAAGCTTCTTATTCTTTTCAGGTAAGTTCAAGCCTGTGATCAAGAAGGCAATGGTGGAGCTCCAAGGTAAGAGCTGTTTAACATTATCAGTTATATTGACATACCCCCCCACCAGTAGTTGCAATTAGGATTACCCCCCCATAATAATTGAAATTTGGATTTCCCCCTCAACTTGACAGTCAATAGGAGTCAACCAACAGTTTTCGTCAGTTGACTGGTCAAGGATCATGAATTGTCCTAAATACCTTTTTATGTGGAAATTACGAAATTAGCCATTGACACTGTTTAAAGCCCACAACTCAAAGCCCAAAATCGATATTATACACTGTTCAAATCTGGTTTCTCTGATTAGCGCCTACACAAACCAATTACTTACGAATAGAATCACCTCGACAATCACCAATTGTCTCCCTTGCACATGCATCTCCTTCATTCAAGCAGAGGACCTTTACCTACTTGCATGTACTAACCATTATCAAGAAGAAGGACCATATCGCTATCGATAACTGAAGTTATCCCATGTGCAATTGTGATAACTGTGGAGTCCAAAAAGTGCTGCCTGAGTGTTTGCTGAATCAAGTTGTCGGTTGCAGTATCAACTGATGCAGTAGCTTCATCCAACACCAAAACTTTGCTTCTCTTTAGCAGTACTCTTCCAAGACAGACCAATTGTCTTTGACCCATACTCCAATTCTCTCCATTTTCAGTAACTGCAACATTCAAACAGCCATCATGTGGTTCACACACTGTAAATACTGGATATTATGAAGTAACTTGGTACACTAAACTGTTCCCACAGGTTTCACACAGATTTATGAATTAAAAAGATGTTAGTTGCTCGCTCAAGTGTTCACAGTAATAGAATGATTACATGAATGCATTTAAGGAGAGTAAAGAGCAAACCTGTGGAATCAAGTTTTCCTTCTTTTTTTCTTACTTCATTCCCAAGTTGGCACTTATCCAGAGCCTAAAAGATTCATACAAAAATGTATTAATTATGTCGTCATTCATGATGAGAGCAACGTCTAGAGACTTGACAGAGTGGTAAAGTACAAGAAAAATGGTTGAACAGGCCAGGCATCACCCATGACCCATGCCTTCCAGGATCTTCACCCACATAAAATACTGAAGTACCCCATGAAACTAAAGTTTGTGGAAAACCTACTCGACTATTTTTTAACATTTAGACAGGCTACCACAGAATCGTTTGGTTAACTTCATTTGGTAACTATAATCTGGTCAAGGAGACAATTAGAGAATAATACACAAAAACAGGAAAACTTCCCATCGTCTTCCCAAGAGTCATATTAAATTAAAAGAAAGGGGAAACACACCTCCCAAATTTGTTCATCTGTGTGCTCTTCAAGCGGATCAAGGTTACTACGAACAGTCCCCTCGAACATAGTTGGATCTTGAGGTATTATGCTTAATCTAGACCGCAAATCATGCAGTCCAATTGTGGAGATATTAAGACCATCTATCAGTATCTGTCCGGTAGCCACAGGTTCAACTATGCGGAATAGTGTCTGAATCAGAGTTGATTTACCACTACCTGTTCTCCCAACAACACCCGTCTTCATTCCTCCAGGAATAGTGCATGTAAGACCTCGCTATTGTGATGTGGTTTTGATCAAAGTTCATCTAGGTGATTCTATTCGTAAGTAATTGGTTTGTTTAGGTGCTAATCAGATAAACCAGATTTGAACAGTGTCTAATATCGATTTTGGGCTTTGAGTTGTGGGCTTTGAACAGTGCCAATGGCTAATTTCGTAATTTCCACAGAAAAGGGTATTTAGGACAATTCATGATCTTTGACCAGTCAACTGACGGAAACTGTTGGTTGACTCCTATTGACTGTCAAGTTGGGGGGGAAATCCTAATTTCAATTATTATGGGGGGGTAATCCTAATTGCAACTACTGGTGGGGGGGTATATCAATATAACCCTTCCTTTTTTGTGTTTCAAAAGACAGGAATTTGACATAAGTGACTCAGTACTGAATGTTAGATGCTTCTATGCTGTTTTCTCTTCCATACCAGAAAATTAACCAAATTTATGTATATTAATACAATTCCAGGTGCTCCATTTAAAAAATTTGCATCCATGCGGGGAGAGTGGGCCATCAAGAACCGATATATCTGCCCAGGTTAGTGTGCATGTGCATGTTTCCGTAGAATAATCTTATTGCATCTTCACCAGTATTCAAGTACTTGCTGCTGAAGTTGCCTGTTGCTAAAATTTAATTGGTTCACAATCAAAATTTTCATATTGTCAACACAGCCGGTTATAAGATGTAGTTATTTTTATACACAATTTGTACAACACGACTCACCTAGAAGATGAATTAAAACCTACGTTTTGTTGATAGGATCTTTCAACGATGGAGATCATCCCCACAGCCTCATGTATATATTTAACGTTTCCAGAAGATGGTTGCAAACAAACTTCTGGACTGTTTAGAAAATTTCAAAATTCCGGTCAAGTTTTGACAAATGACAAGGTTAGGAGTTTTCAAATGAGCTGAATGTTTGTGGAGATGGTCTTTAAGTGTAGTAGATCACATCCACAAAACATCAGCCCTTGGGGGGTGTTGTATAAAGTGTGTGGTATATTGACCCTAATATTCCTTTAATTTAATTGACCTAACACGGAGTCTTAAAATTTAATGTTTTTTAATTTGTTTTGGAGTTTCGCATTGAGATTGCTGAACAGATGGTTGTTCCTGTAACAGGTCCCATTCAGTTTAATGGACCAGCATCCAATGACATCAACCACACTCTTTTGCTGGAGCTTGGAGTAGAAGCTTAAAACCATGTAGCAGAAACAAATTTGCTGAAGAAAATTGTGCAGAGAAATTTTGAATAATTCTGAGCTTATTGATTGTCTGCAAATTGACCAAGGATGAATGGGTCAGGAAGTCTTTTTAGTATTATAAGAACAAAAAGAAAGTGCTTGAGCATAGACGACTCATTGTTCAGTGTTGTTGCCCATTAAGAATGATCTGTGAAGTAGGTACTTGGTAGGTTCATTTGTGATCTGAGCTAAGAGGTGATAATTATGTTTTTTTTTGCATTTTCCAGTGAATGAGTTGGGTTTTCCCTTTGTTTTTGTTATATTTTTTTTGTTTTGTTTTGTTTTTACCTAATTATTTTGTCAAAGATATTCATAGTTGCATGCAGTGGTCCATTCTGATTGTCTGGTGTAACTTCCCGGTTTATTATAGAAGATACAATTGAAAGGTACTTGTGGAAAGATGGAGCAGTACATGTTTTCCTACAAATCGTGAGTGCGTGGTCCGTTTTTTTGAGGTTGCTCTTAATGACACACTGATGATATTTGGATTTTGAATTCAGCACTTGTAAATTTAGTAAAATCATTAAGGATTCTGAATCTGAGTTTAGTCGTTATATCTGAGTTCAGACTGAAACGAAGCGTCACTATGCTTTGTCTATCTCCTGAGAATTTGGTGCCGCAACTAAATCAAAGATTCTAGCACAACCACGTCACTTAGAATGCACTATAGGCGTGTCACTGATTTTTCGTAACACAAAGATTCACGATGGCATTGCATCCAATATCCGAAGCCTTAGGGAGCAGATAACATGGCCAAGCGGAAATATATATATATACTAGCTTATAAGTCCGTGCATACGCACTGGCTCTTTTGAAAACATGTATATTTTTTTTAGAAAATTGGGACTACCGTTTTAGTCGTTAACCTGTTTTAATTTTCTAACAAATTATTTTTAATGAAGTTTTAATTAAGTTTTAATTGGAAGAGACATTCTGTTTTAATAGGAGAAAAATTCTCACTTTAATTAAAAGTGCTAGAATTTGTTTTAATAGGAGAATAATTTTCGTTTTCAAATAGGAGATAAATTTATGTTTTAATAGGAGATGATCTTGAATTTTAATAGAGCTTGAAAAATACTTTTTATAGAAATTTTAATATTAAAATATAGATTAGGTAGGCCGGGTGGGATTTAAAAGAAGAAAAGCCCATTAAACAAAACCGTGTAATTGAAATCCTAGGATCCAAGGGGCTCTCGGTCCATAATTCATAATTTATAACGTTGCCAAACTAGCCAACTACCTTCTCACTGTTTTTCTGAGTTGTCTTAAATGACCACAAGTTTTCTTAAAGGCTTCATATAACACTTATATTTTGATAAAAAATATGTTGTTGAGTTACATCATTTTCTTATTTCATTACAGCTTATGATTGGAACTTTTATCAATCTAACATAAAAGTAGGACAAGTTGCATTTTCACAAAAAACACATTAGTCATTGGAGGCAAAATACCCTATCATAATTTTTGTTTGGTTTCAACCACAATACAAAATTTTGGTTATTGTTACTCACTTCCTCGCCCTCCTTCCTCGAACCAAATCACCCATCAGATCAGTATTACATATTCAATTTCCTCTAATATCTCATTCTGTAAAAATTATCAAACCCATTGAGTCTGAAATAGGGTATGTATGATTGTATGATACTTATTAATTGAGCGGAACGAACGTTTTTGGGAAGGGTGGGGGTACGTGGCCCAAAATGTAGTTTGGTAGGTTTCTGTCTGTCTGTCCTGAATCTTTCGCCTTCCCTCTCTCTCTCCCTCTCCCTTCTTCACTCTCCGCCACTCTCCCTCTCCGCTCTCCCTCTCCCTCCTTCACTTCCCAACTCTCTATCTCTCCCCACCCACAAACCCATCTCTCCCTCTCTCTTCTCCACCCTCCGCTCACGCCCCCACTGCTTGCAATTATCTAGTTTTATATACTCTCCTACATTGAACTTGCATGATAAAGAAAGAAAATGATGATAATATCTGGTGTGAAATTGCACTCTTGGATTTTAACCCTTGGACATTTCAATGAACTCGAGATTTTGAACCATGTGTGGGACCAAGTCATGAGATTGGAACGTTGGTAGTTATAAACACTTCAAAAACTCTCGTTTACAAGCTCCTGAAAACACAAAACACAACTAGTCGTTACTCTCTCTCCCACTCTCTAATGGCAACAGTTTCATCACCATCTTCACTTACAAAGGTACTACTGCACTTCTCAAACTACTTTAACTACTAGCTTTAGTAGTACCTGTTGGAGCTCTAAAGGCACACTCATTATCTCTCCTTCTTTCCTAGGTCTAGCCTCTCTAGTTTTGCCCAAAGTCCCCTTTCTCTCTCTCCCACTGTTCTTTTTACACACACTAGTCTCCTATCGCAGTCGTACACCTGTCCTCTCATCCCTCGCTTCCCTTTCCTCCACGTGTAGGGTTACTACCGTGTACATGCGTGACCGCGGACTGATATTGTGCACCTAAGTTCTCCGCATATCTTACCTCGGCCCATCCCAATGTCGATCCCCTACTCCTCAGCTTGCACTATCATAGCTTGCATCAGGTCGCATCACCCTTCATCCTCTATGCCATAAATCCTACCACCATAGAAGCCCTTTCTCAATTCTATGGACCTATATGGGCCCGGGGTCGAGAATAGCAGTTCCTTCCTTGCCGTGGCACCCAGCCGCCCTTTTTCTGATCCTTCATCGATACGCGTGCGTTACAATGAGTAATCATCACGCGCGTCTTTTCACTGACCCTTCGTACTCTGCGCCTCCACGTGCCACCCATCCGCTGGATCGTCTGCCGACTCTTCAGTTTCCTCACCCCAAAGATTTTACCTTCCTATCCTTCCCCCTTTTAAAATCCCGCTCGTTCCTTTTCCTTCCCTCACTTCACTTCGTTTTTCTTCAAACACCCACACCTCTCTCTCCAACAACTCCTCCACTTCCCACTCACTCCGAATTACTTGTTCCGTCGGTATTTGCTACGATCCAGATTTTATACACTGGGATTCCGATTCAGGTGTGTTTTCTTGGTCTTTCTTCCCTTTGTCTTAGTGATTTTCTTTGCCTCTTTCTTTTTCTTTGCATAATAACTGCTGGTGTCTTCTTCTTTCTTCAAATATATGTTCATCTTCCCCTTTCGATGTCGACAACGGCTTCCGAGAACTCCTCCTCTTCCCAATCTACTGAGGTGGCCTCTCCACCTCCTGTGGCTACTGTTGTGGCCCCGTCCATATCTAGACGATTCATTCCTCCCTTGCCGCCCCTATCCCACTATCGTAGACCTGATTTGGATGCGATTAGGGCTGCATATGGTATCCCCTCTAATATTATTATAGAGCACGTGCCATCTGTCACCCACTACCCGCATTTAGTTCCCCTGCGCCCGGGGTATCTGGTAGTTTTTGTAGGTCAGATTGTTGCCGGACTGCGGCTTCCACTCACCGTCTTAGACGTTGAAGTGTGTAACCACTTCAATATCCCTCCATGCCAACGTATTGGAAATTTCTGGAGACTGATGTATGCTGCGAACTACTATAATAAATCCAGTAGTCCCAAATTGACATACCGCGATATTGTCTTCCACTACTTCATAAAGACGAGCACCAAGGACGTCAGTGTGGGGTATCAATCCTTTTGTGTCCGCCCGAAAAATAAATCCTTTGTACTCTGCATCACCACCTCCGATAAACAATGGCATCACTACCCGTTATATGTATCTGGGAATTTCTTGCCCATGGACCTCCCATCCGGGTTGACACTTAACCATCTTGCCTTTCAATCCAGTGGTGAGTCTCACTACAACCTCTTTTCCTCTTGCATTTAATGCGCAATAATAACATTTTCTTGGTTGTCTTTCCTTGCAGGTTGGCGGCCTAATTCAAAATCTCAACTATACTCAGGGACCATCTGTCCCGTTTTCGACAGACTTTGCGCTCTCAGTTCAGCTCAAGCTAACTATCTGAACCTCCATCCCACCATATGCACACCTTTGTTAGAGGCCCCGTCACTCCACAACTTCGCGGGCTTTTCCGCTCCCTTTTACCGTCCTCCTCCCCCCAAGGAAAGAAAACCCCGAGCTTCACCTCCTTCCCGGAAACGTTCCAGACACCATACCTCCCATCGCCATTCATGCCATGACTCCTCTCATTCCTACACTACCCTCGCATCCAGTGAAGCCCTTTCCCCCTGTGCTCCAGAAAACCCTCCCTCCTACAAGTCCATTTCCACCTGGGAAGACCAGTATACCCCTCCAATCTCTCCCTCTGCAGATATGGATGTCACAAATATGAAGCTGTTTGACAGCGATGATGATAATGATAAAGTAATGAAGATCTCTCCCACCGCGGTGGGCAATCCGGTCGATGGGCCACCCAGTAAGCGATCGAGGACCAATGTGTCTGAGGAACCCGCTCCCATCGTCCGGGCTGCTGCACCTGAGGTCCCCACTGAGCTTGCCCGTCGGCCAGGCATGGAAACAACCCTCCCCACTGACCAAGATATTGCCCCTGCTATGTTTGCCCCAAATTTTAAGGTGTGCAACGGTAAAGTAATTAAATATCGCAGACTCGGCTCTCGACAACCCTGTTGTGGCCTCCTCTCTCTTCTACGGTTCTCATTTGCCGAAAGATATGGCCTATGCGGAAGGCAGCACCTTTGATCTCCATTGTACTTCGTTGTACACTAACTGGGAGAAGGTACCCCCGCCCTTGTTCCTTCCTCTTTCATTTCTGATCTGTTGTCCTTCTTGCTTTTAGGTGAGCCTCGACATCTCCTACATGATCCACGGTCTCTTTAGTGCTCGGACCAAGGTGGATTCTCTGGAGAAAGAATCCAGCAGCCCTAATGGCTTGAGAGCCACTTGTGCCCGACTTCAGCAGGAGTTAGAAGCTGCGGATCTAGCCAAAACCCAGGCCCAGGACGAACTGAAGACTGTTGAAGTCAACCACCAGTTATACATGGATACGGTCAATGAACGCTTTTAAGTCATCGGTACATTACCACACTACTCCAAAGACACCGATCCGCCTCGATGCTCTTGCTCTGCTGCAAAGATCGCCAATATCAGGCCCTTTTAGAGCAACACACAACGGATATGGTCACTCTTCAAAGCCGCTTCAAAGCTCTGGCCGACAAGCGGGTGGCCAAGAAACTTCAGGAATAACAAGATCGGCTTATCAAAGAGGGCCGCCTCCTGCCCGAGAAGCTGTCCACCCCTGCTGAGGTGGCTGGGGAAGAGCATCCTGAATATGTTGCGAGTACTGAGGTATCAACTGGAGCTGAGGAGAACCCTGAAGCCGCTGCAGAAGCCATCATCCCTAAAACAACAATTACCACTGCAGACCCGACCTTTACGGAGCCCCCCTCCGACACACTCTAAAACAGTGATTATGGTTTTTGGATTTGAAAGAAACTTTGTCTCCCGTTAACCCTCAACGGGCTCACGTTGTTAAGTTTATGACATTCTCTATGTTTTGTATGCCATGTATTTGACACTATGGATATTTTCTTTCCTTTCCCATGCCTCCGTTGCATCTTTTGCTGCTCCTGTTCTCATGTAATCAAATATTAATCTCTCTTACAATCTGTATGCTCTTTCTCTCCCTGCACACTAGTTTGAGATAATCTCCTTTATATTTTGTTTTTGTTTCCCCATTGTCTCTTCCTCCTAAGGCAGCCTCCTAGGGCAATTCTTTTGGCTTACGACTCAGTTTGGTGGCAACTCCCACCGCGGTCCCTCTGAGACTAGTGACCCGGCTGGGAGAAACATCTCGCCATTCCTCGGAGGCCAACGAGCCTGCTGGGGGACACTCTATTCGCCCCTATGTTTGATTCGGACTCTCTGTCCACGAAGGGCTCCTCCCCGCCCCGCTATCTCTTTGAGGCTAGTGAGCCTGCTATGGGGCAACTCTCTTTGCCCCTCTATCTGTGAAGGGCTCCTCCCCCCTGCTATCTCTTTGAGGCTAATGAGCTTGATGTGGGGCAACTCTCTTTGCCCCTAAGTTTGATTCGGACCCTCTATCCGCGAAGGGCTCCCCCCCCCCCATTTGTCTCTCGGCCGATGAGCCTTGCCCATAAGTTTGATTCGCCTTGTTAATTTTTCAAAAGTACCATTGTATTATATATGTGCAAACAGCCCCAGTCCTTGGCCCTGGACTAGTGCCCCATTTAAACATAAAACTTTTTCAACATTCTTATATTCCAAGGCCTCTCTATCAACTTCCCTTCCATGGTTCGCATCTTGTAGGTGCCCGCCCCTCCGACATCCACCACCGTGTAGGGTCCCTCCCAATTTGGTCCCAGCTTTCCGTTGTTTACTTTTTTGGTGCTTGGAGCCACTCTGCGGAGTACCAGGTCTCCCACTTGAAATTTCCGCGGCTTCAACCTTTTGCTGTACTGCCTTTGTAAGCGCTGGTGATACTCCTCTAATCTGACACGCGCTGTGTCCCTCCTCTCCTCAGCCAAGTTCAAATATCTAGACAGTATGCCCCAGTTTAATCCCCCTTCCACAGCCTTAGTGCGGGTCATGGATGCCACCATCTCCGATGGGATCACTACTTCCATGTCGTATGCTAACGAGAGTGGAGTCTCTCTAGTCGAGGTTTGCGGTGTGGTCCGATAAGCCCAGAGCACATGACTCAGTTCATCGGCCCAGTCCCCTTTTCTATCTTCTAACTTTCGTTTGAGATTATTCATTATGGTCTTGTTAGATGATTCGGCCTATCCATTCCCCTCAGGATTATAGGGAGCCGAGAATCCCTATTTCACATTATAAGCCTGCAAGAACCCTTGTACCTTTGACCCCGTGAACTGTGTTCCATTGTCCGCTATGATGGAGTGCGGTAATCCAAATTAAACCTGCATATGATGTTTTCCCATAGAAACTTAATCACTTGCTCCTCCTTGACCTGCTGCAAGGCCACTGCCTCTATCCATTTGGTAAAATAGTTGGTATCGGATAGCATGAATCTTCTCTTTCTGCTGGCCATAGGCAATGGTCCCACAATGTCCATGGCCCACATAGCGAACGGCCACAGACTCAACACATTGTGCAGCGGCTCCACTAGTGCAAATATTAACTGAGAAAACCTCTAACACTTTCCACACTTCTTAGCAAACTCTACTGCGTCCATTTTCATATGAGGCCAGAAATACCCCTTCGTCGATGGGCGATGATGCGGTAGTCCTTCTGCGAGTGACTCCTACGCCTCCCGCGATGCAACTCTGCCGATTACCTCACGGCGGTCCGTCCCAAGCATCTCAACAGCGGTTCATCGAAATTCTTTCGGTACATCTCCCCTTCTATCAATGTGTACCTCCGCGAAGTCTGCTCCAATCTTCTCCTTTCTTTCTTATCAACCACTTCTCCTCCGGATAGAAAATGTTTGATTGGGTTCATCCATCCTCCCGCTCCTTCCGTGGTCTGGCATATATCTTCCCCCTTCTCGATACTCAATTTCTCCATCCACTTTACCCTTATGGTTCTCTCTTCTGACGCTGGTATTGCGACCCAAATGTATGAACCTGATCTTTTCGAACTTCGCCGCTCTGCTATGTACAATTTCCAAATATCTTGACATTCGCGCACATCTAGCAACAAAACCTCCGTTTACTTGGCACACCACCAAATTTGAATCCGAGTATATCGTCAACTTGTGCACCCCCAAATCCTCTGTCATTCCTAACCTTGGCCCGCTATCACCGCCTCGTATTCTGATTTATTGTTGGTTGCTGCAAACCCCAACTTCATTGACAACTCAATCCTGTCGTTATCAGGAGTGACCACTACTACGCCTATTCCATTGCATGCGTCTGTGGCCGAACTGTCCGAGAATACTCTCCATCCATTTCGCTTATCCCAGGGATCTAGCAAGTCTGGCTCACCCTCACACTCAGGCTCCATGACCATCTCCTCTCCCCACGTAGGATCCTCCGCTGGGAACTCTGCCAAAAACTTAGTCACTGCCTGTGCTTTCTCCGCAGTCCTTATTTGATATTGAACTTCATAAGAGCTCAAGCATCACTGCCCATTTTATCATTCTTCCGGACTTCTCTGTTTTCAGTGCCTGTTTGAGGGGCAGATTTGTCACCACTACTACCAAATGTGCTTCAAAGTAAGGTTTCAACTTCAATGCTGAGAATACCAATGCCAACGCGTACTTCTCCACTCTACTATACCGGGTCTCCGCATCCAACAAGGTTTTACTCTGGAAATATACCGGTTTTTCAACTTTATCCACCACTCGAACCATGACTGAACTTACTGCGTACTCTATAACCCCCAAGTATAGGTACAACCTCTCTCCCTGTTCTGGCCGCGACAGTAAAGGCGCCTTGCCCAAATAACCCTTCAGCTCTTGAAACGTTTCCTCGCATTCTGCGGTTCAGACGAAGTCCAGCATACTCCTTAATAGTCAATAAAGCAGTCTACACTTATCTGACAACTTAGAAATGAACTAGTTCAATGCCGCGACTCGACCCGCTAGCCGTTGTACTTCTTTGACATCTGCGGCGATGGCATCTCTATCAGCGCTCGTATTTGCTTAGGATTGGCTTCTATTCCTCGATGATTTACTATGTATCCCAGAAACTTCCCTGTGGTTACCCCGAATGTGCACTTCTCTGGATTGAGCTTTAAATTGTGCGCTCGCAGTATGCTAAATGTCTCCCTCAGGCCTTCCAGGTGCTCTTCCTCCGACATACTCTTTTCTACCATGTCATCTATATATATTTCAATTCCCTTCCGGATCTTGCTCTCGAACATTTTCTCTCCCAGCCCAAATAAGCTGAAAAGTGGCCCCGACATTCTTCAAGCCGAACAGCATCCTTGTATGTACCTCCTTCCACTATGAATGACGTCTTCTCCTGATCCGGCCCATACATCGCGACCTGGTTATACCCCATCGACGCATCCATGAATAAAAATATTTTGAATCCTGCTATTTGATCCACTAGCTCGTCCACCCGCGGCATGGGATATCAGTCTTTAGGGCACTCTGAGTTGACATCTGTGAAATCGACACACATACGTACCTTGCCATTCTTTTTTAGTACCGCGACTATGTTGGATAACCAATCCATGAACTTCACTTCCCGTATTATTCCTGCTCCTTTTAACCTTGTAACCTCCTCGCCAATTCCCTCTGCGTACTTCGGCCTCACACCACGCAATTTTTGTCTTACTGGCTTCGCATCTTCCCTCATGTGTAAACGATGACATGCAAAATCTGGATCTAACCCGGTGACATCCTCTATTGTCCAAGCAAAGACCTCCTTATTGTTAGAGAGGAACTGTATCAGTTTGCTCTTCCACTCCTCAAGTAAACTAGACCCTACTGAAGTAAACTTCTCTTCCTCCCCCACCCCTACATTTACTATCTCCACCTCATCAAGAGTTTTCGGTGCCGCCGTCGTCTCCGCCTCCCTCTCCGCAGAGGCACACTGTAATTGCTATGTCTGCCTCTTCCTATGATTCGATGTCTCTCCCTCATCCCCTCGGATCAACCTCTTCACTGTCCCCTGATGACTATTTCTCGCCATCACTTGATCACCGCGAACCTCGTACATCCCCGTCGGGATGGGAAATCGGATCACCTGATAGTAAGTGGATGGTACTGCTTTCATCTCGTGAATCCACCGCCTCCCTAGAATGACATTGTACTACAAATTGGCGTCCACCACCTTGAATCGTGTCACTGGTCCCGTTGTCACAGGGAGCAAGAGTTCTCCTAAAGGCTCAGTCATGCTTCCATTGAAACCGTACAAATTAGTCTGGGATGGTCTCAACTACTTTCTGTCGATCTTCATCTCCTTCATTGTCCCTCTGAATAACAAATCCACAGCGCTGCCACAATCCACTAGCACCATTTTCACCATATAGTTACCCATTGCCACTGTGATTACCAACGCGTCCTCGTGCGGGGAGTCCACCACCTTTAAGTCTGCCTCAGTAAACATTATGCTCCCCCTTTCTGCCGCAGACCATGGGGCTAGCCGCGAGTGTCCTAATGTTTCATTAACTTGTTGTATGCTTGTCGTTCATCTTATCTTATCTCGATGGGCGTTGTGACTCAATATCTCCCTGCTGAAAATGACATTGATTGTCCCCAGTATCCTTCCCTGATCGGGTACCTGCTCCTCTTTCCCTTTCCCTATGATAAACTCCTTCAGTAACCCCTTTCCTATCATCCTCTGCACTAACCACTTAAGCACATAGCATTCATTCATCTCATGGTTTTGTATCTGATGATAGGCACAATAAGGCTTACCTGGTATTTCATTTAGTTTGTTCCGCGACCCTTCATAGCCCTGCACCCTCTAAATCAACGGCAGTATTTCACTCAGCGGTCGGTTCAGCGGTGTCTGTTATGTTTCCTGATCAGGTTTTCTCTCCCTATACTCCTTCTTGACTTCGCTTCTCCCCCTCTCGGGACGCGAAAAGTATCCTCGATATCCACTGCTTCCCCTGTCTGATGTTTCATATCTTCCGCGATCCTCACTTTTTCCAATGACAACATGGCCTTCCCCGGCCTCTTCACCTCTTTCTGCATTGTATCCTCATATCTTATATATTTCTCCACCCTTGGGTACAAATCTTGTAACGTCTCGATCTCGTTCTTAGCCACGGACTTGTGTACCCTAGTCCTCGGGCGCAACCCTCTTTCGAACACAATCACCGCGGTTCTTTCATCCAAATTTTCCACCTTCAATGTCTCCGCCTTGAATCTACATAAGAAGTCTCTCACCGATTCCGCGGATCTCTATCTGACATTGAACAGAGCTGCGATATCAACTACCCACTTTTTCTGGTGTATGAAGTGGTCCACGAAAGCTTGCTCTAACTCTTGAAAATTGTTTATACTCTTCGACAGCAACCGGTAATACCACTCGAAAGCTCCCCCCTTTAAGCTTGCAGGGAACATCATACACCGCAGTCCATCATATCTAGGTTCTTGCCACAGAGGCATCTGTTGTCGGAAGTGGTGGATGTGATCTGCTGGATCTCCTTTCCCGTCATACCTCTCAAATCTGGGCTGGCTGAACCGCTTTGGGACCTTAGACTTCCAGATTGCGTCAGCCAATGGGTTGCGGTTCAGCCTCGCCACCACCTGGTTTGCCACTCCACTTATACCCTTAGCTTGCCCCAAATTCGCTTTCAGGTCGCTGGCTATCATTTCCTTCACTTGCTCCCTTGTGAGTCCAGGTAACACATTGTCCGCCAAGTTGGGCCTCCCCTCCTCTTTTTCCTACTCAAACGCCTCTCCCTCTGACTCTTCTATGGCTTCTTTCTCCCTCCGGAGCCCTTCGTTTTCTTCTCTCAACCTCGCTATTTCCTCGTGTAACCGTCGTGTTCCTTCCGACATGGACGCGGTGGTCTCCTCTCCGCCTTGCTCTCCCCTCTCGTTCCTCACTGACTCCCCCTCCTCCTCTGCAACTGCCATCGTCCTTGGCTTTCATACTCCTCTCTTCACTCTTGTGGCCATTTCTCCAGTTGTCTAGAACTCGGTCCCCACAGACGACACCAAATGTTGGAGCTCTAAAGGCACACTCACTATCTCTCCTTTCCTAGGTCTAGCCTCTCTAGTTTTGCCCAAAGTCTCCTTTTTCTCTCTCACCCTAGTCTCCCATCGCAGTCATACACCTGTCCTCTCATCCCTGGCTTCCCTTTCTTCCACGTGTAGGGTTACTGCCGTGTACCTGCGTGACCGCGGACTGATAGTGTGCACCTAAGTTCTCTGCATATCTTGTCTCGGGCCCATCCCAATGTCGATCCCCTACTCTTCGGCTCGCACTCTCATAGCTTGCATCAGGTCGCATCACCCTTCATCCTCTATACCGCAAATCCTACCACCACAGTACCCTTATATTGGTTTTGCTGAATTATTATTTATTATATTAAATATTGATTACAGGACAACAACAGAATCTCTACTTCTCCAGTTTTCAGTCCCACTTCAGAGAAACAGTATTGGAGTGCTCTTCGTAATCGTGTCGATACCCTTCTTGAAAACCGCAAGCTCGATCTGCAAGCTCCATCTGTGAGAATATTTCTGTAAGTTCATTTTTTATAATTTTGTTGGTGGTTTGAGTAATGGGGATGTTTTGTTTTGTGGGTTTTGTAGGAGAATGGAGGATTGGGGAAGAGGAAAAGGTTGAGCAAAGAATATTGCTTGCTTTTGCTTAGAGGGTTTGATTCGATTTCGTCTTCTTTGTCTCATCTCACAAGCAATTTAGACACTGCAATGCATGTAAGCTATAGCTTCTTCTATATTTTTTTTCATCTCTTTGTGAAATGGTGTTCTGCTTTTTATTGTGTTATTAGTCTGAAATTTAGGTACTAATAATATTAACAATTTCGCCGTATGTTGAAATAATGAATGACCTGGTTTTAGGCTTAAGAAGTTTTTAATTATGGGAGAAAGTTTATTTAATGAAATGTCTTTTGAATGAAAGTTGATTAAGCTAAGTTTTGAGATGTAGGACTCATGCCGCCCCTAGATATTCGATAATAAGTCTAACGTAAACGCGTAGGGGAAAAAAGACTGGAAGAACAAGCTGATCTTCTATAGAGATTATAGCTTCTGTCATATTGTCCATTACTAGTATTTGATAGGAACATGTGTGAATTGCTGTTGTTCACTTATCAGTGGTCACTCTCCTGGAAATAACTTAGTTGAAATGTTATAAAAGATGATTGACATTGGGAATGAATGGAGAAATGTGATTCTTTCTGCCAGACAGACTCGAGGAGTTGAGGCTCTCTTAGTCTTTGATGCTTTAATTGGGTTTATTGGATTGAGTTCGTTGTTATTACAAAACGGGATTTAACTTTTTATCAAAGTGTTTTGGCTTTCCATTTGTCAGTTTTGAAACTGAAAGAAAATATGTCAATGTGAAACTTGACATCTTATAAGTTTCAAATTTCATTTGCATAACCCTTCGGATGAATCTCCTTGTTTTAGAAATAGATATAAAGTGTGAATTTGACTATGCACAACTTAACATATATATTAGAAGAGGTGATGTTTAAAGACTTACAATTTAAATTTTTATTATTTGCGACTCTGAATGGCAGGGAGCAAGAGAACTAGCAAAGCCTTCACTGACTGAAGCATTGCATTGTGACCAAGAGAAGACAGCAAGTGATGAAGTAGAAAACAAAAGAGGGGTGAAGAGGAAACCAAATCCGCATGAATCTTCCAACAATCAGGAGGATCATGAAGAGAAGGAAAAGGAACAAAGCCTTGAGAGTGGGAAGAAAGCAAAAAAATGTTAGTTTCCACTTTACTCTGACACTTCACTGCTAAGAGTTAGAGGTGTATCTGAATATTGATTATCTTTCAATGTCCTGCAGCTTGCAATTCCCATGGCGACTAAAGCAGCTACATTAGCAAGAGAGCTGAGATCAATAAAATCAAATTTTAGCTTTATGCAAGAGAGATGCTCTATGCTTGAGGAAGAGAACAGGAGGCTCAAGGAGGGATATTGGTAAGGGGATGCGACCTGAAGAAGATGAACTAGTAATTTCCTCCTTCACCCGACTTTCTCTTCTTGTGCTAAATTTATGTTAGTACTTAGTAATGAAACCAGATACATCCTTATGCCACGACCTAAAAATGGCTATGAATATGTCTTTGACTAACTCCAGTGGTTAGTGTTTAAAAAACAATCTTGTGTGATCCCCCTTTCGTTACTTATGTAAGTGGGTTGGACCACTTAGGTCCGCCCACATTGATCAAGGATCCATCCCCAGTACAAGCTACTCCCTGGATCGAGGATCGTAGTCCTACTGGATAGAATAGAATCTATCCAAAATCTCTTGTTACGCAAGAGTCGGGTTAGCTATTTGCCTTGGTTGGTTTTATATACCTTACGTAGGTATTAAAAACACAAGAAGTAGAAGAAAAAGAAAGATTCAAACGCTCTCTTCTTTTCTCAATTCACAGATAAGTGGGGGTTAAGGTGTGGATACAAAGGGGATTGATTCTAGTAACAATTTTTCTCTAAAGACAAGGCTAGTAATAACTCTCAAGGTTATCATTCTTTGACTTCGGGTTTCTTCCGCTAGACAAGAGGTATGTTCTATAACTCGAATAGCATGTTAATGTATTACTTACATTGGTATCAGATCTGTTTATGTTTGTTGATTCGCCATTGTAACATACATTGATAAAAATCAAGTTTTGTTAGTTTTTCTCAAAAACCATTAATAAACAATCTGTTGATTTTCGATCTCTACATGTCATGAGTTTTTAAAAACTAATTAGTAGGGTTTGTTGCTCTAGTGAGAGGAACGTTCTCCCAAAATTTCATGGAAAACCGTTGAGTAGATTGAGAGAAACTCAAATCAAAGTTTTTGATAAAAACTATTTTTTTGTGGTTTTTTCAGAACTTTGGACTGTTTTTTGATCGATTTACAGATCTTATTAATGCTTAATATTGGCATGTTAGTAATCTATGTTGTGAGATCTTTGTAACAGTATAAAGTATGTTTCGTTTGGATCTATAATGAGATAGATACAAGTCTTTAAACATGCCTACTTTGCCATAAATTTATGCATGTTTACTGAAGAAGATAACCGAGTTAGCACACGAGTTGACTCGGTCAGATCTGTTTCGAATCTGTTTAATAAGTTGAGTTGACTCAGTTCCCTGTTACTATTTTCTGACTCGTTTTTTGCATCTGAACCAACCCGGTTACTGAACCCGATTCTATCCGGTTAAGTATGAACCGGTTATAGTTTTTGGTCTGGTTCAGGCCTTTTTTGAGGACTGATTAACCTGAAATTTCTTACCCAAGGGTTTTTTACCATTCTGAATCTGTTGGAATCATCGGTTGATCGAAATTCCAGGTATAAGTTGCTGTGACAGTATATCTTAGATGGACCGGTATAATGTTTATGAGCCGGTTCAGGCCTTTGGAGAGGGCCAAATGATCTGATTTTTTGTATACAAGGGTTTTTGACCCTTCTGAATCCATTGGGATAGATCCCAGGTCATGATTCTGAGCTTTACATATAGTTACAGTAGAACCATATGGTTCTTTATGCCATAAAATGATAGATATTATTCTTTGTTTTTGTTTGGCATATTTTTTTATCGTATTATGTGGAATATGATTAGTAGAGGTTTTGTTCCTCCTAATATGAAATTTGTTCAAAAATCAATTGGAAGATATACTCTTTATTTACATTGTTGGGAGATGATTATGAGCTTTTCAAGTTTTCGATCCCAATATGTAGAATAAGATAATATTTTTTGGATTGGAATTTTTGGAATAAATTTAAAGAATGTGTATAGACTAATGTTATATCCACCATTGCATATATGTAGAAGATGGATACAGAAA
Source organism: Coptis chinensis (assembly GCF_015680905.1). NCBI lineage: Eukaryota > Viridiplantae > Streptophyta > Magnoliopsida > Ranunculales > Ranunculaceae > Coptis > Coptis chinensis. The sequence goes on from NC_141459.1 coordinate 36,900,884, forward strand.
ACTTAATTGCTAACATATGTCAATCCTTGCACAATCTGAATGTAGTGATGGCCACCAAAACTGTAGTTGCAAACCTTAACCATGGAACTAAACTTGATGAGACAAACTATGATATATGGCATAGGAAAATTCAATACCTCTTGAATGAGCAAGAACTCTAGGAACACTTAACCATTTTGATGGCCCAACCTGAAATTGGGGCACAACCCAAAATCGTTGTGACCTTGAGACTTATCAAGCATGGACCAAAACGGATCGTCGTGTGTGCTACATTATGTTGAGCAAAATGCATGATGATCTGATTGGAGAATATGAGACATTCTCCACAGCTAAGGACATCTGGGATCAACTGAAATTTGCTTTCGGTGGAACATCTACTACTTGACTTTGAAGTCTAGTTTTAAAGTTTGAGATGTTTAGGAAAGATCCCAAGGCAACCATGCCTGAACACATAAGGGTGTTATCAAGCATGATCCGCGAGCTAAAGGCCGCTGGAAATGTCCTTACTGATGAGCAGCAAGTCTAAGGGTGTTATCAAGCATGATTCGCGAGCTAAAGGCTGCTGGAAATGTCCTTCCTGATGAGCAGCAAGTCCAAGCTGTGCTCCCTGATTCTTGGATGCATATGAAGCAAATCATGATTCACAATGAGAGTATTAAGATTTTTTTTTATATTTCTCAACATTGTGAGCTTGAAGGCGCCGAGATCGCGAACCGTAATACTTTCGCCTCTAATCGCGATCCGGGCGAAATGCAAGACAAATGGGTCTAAGCACCGGGGTAATAACAAACCCAAGAAACAAGGAGGGCTAATAAGTGGCTCCTAAAGGCGCAGCATAGCTGCCCCTTCGCAGAGGCAAAGCGTGGTGGAAAGAAAGAAATTGATATGACCAAGGTGAAATGCTACAATTGTAAGCAGATGGGACACTTCGCTCGTGATTGCACTGAGTCGAAACAGGTATCTATTTCCCCTTACTCTCATTCCATAAGTGTATGTACACATGTTTTAGTTGCTCATTCTCTCCCTGAATGGATTGTAGATACAGGAGCAACCAGGCATGTAGCTCGAGAGCGAGTAGGGTTTGTAGATTTTCGTCGAATTCCAGAAAACACCCAGAAACTTTATATGGGAAATGGCACTAGTGAAGATGCATTAGGAATTGGTACATACCAACTCTCATTACACACTGGGCGCGTACTTCTTCTACATGATGTGTTTTATGTTCCTGGAATTCAGCATAATCTGCTTTCTGTTTTAGCACTTCTTTCTTTTGGATATTCTTTTGATTTTAAGGCTGATAGGTTGGATATTAAGTTGGATGGTATTGTTTTTGGACATGGATTCCTTATGAATAATTTCTTTAAAGTTGAATTGAATGATTTTTTTCTTCATTATCTTACATGGCTAGTGCAAGTAGAAATATTGATTTTGTTACTTGGCATGCTAGACTAGGTCATATAGGACAAGATAGGATGACCAGATTAGCAATAGAAGGCCTATTGGGCCCACTCGCTAAAGTTAACCTACCTATATGTGAATCATGTTTAGCTGGTAAAGCATGTAGAAAGCCTTTTGGAAAGGCAGTAAGAGCTACTCAGCCGCTTGAGCTAATCCACTCAGATATTTGTGGGCCTATGAATGTTAAGGCACGTCATGGCACCTCTTATTTTCTCACTCTAATAGATGATTACTCACGATATGGTTATATCTATCTGATAGCTCACCGCTATGAAGCTTTGAATTGTTTTAAACGCTTTATAGCGGAGGTTGAGACACAGAAAGAGATGAGTTTAAAAACTCTTTGAACTGACCGAGGACGTGAATACTTATCTGATCAGTTCAAGGAACTATGTGAAAAAAAAGGGGATACGCAGACAATTAACTATCCCTTACACTCCGCAACAAAATGGTGTAGCGGAGAGAAGAAATAGAACTCTTTTAGATATGGTTAGATCAATGATGGCGCAAAGTAATCTCCCTATATCATTTTGGGGGGACACACTTTTGACTGCTGCCTACATACTTAACCAAGTGCCTTCTAAGTCAGTTCCTTCAACACCTTATGAACTTTGGAAAGGCAAAAAGCCCCGTTTGGAAAATTTGCGCCCATGGGGTTCAGCAGGTTTTGTTCACAACATTTCTCATAAGCATGGAAAACTAGGCCCTAGAGCTAGAAAGTGTATCTTTGTAAAGTATTCTGATAGCTTAAAAGGTTATGTTATGTTTGGGGAACATCCTGATAGAGGAATGACAGAAATAGAGTCTCCTGATATAGATTTCATTGATAATGATTTTCCTAGCATAAATAATACAAAGAAAGATCTTGGCCTCTATGAGATAGAGGAGTACGAAAACATCCTACCATCTTCAAGCGAGGGTGGGGAATTAATTTCTCATCCTGTAATCGCTGAAGATAGTGGGAGTGGTTTTCAACCTAGTGGGAGTGTACCACTAGATCCTCAAGTGCGTAGGAGTAAACGTGGAAATATTCCCCGTCGTCATTTCGAGATTGAAGGGGATAATTTTATGTGTACTCCATTAGATGAGGAAGAACCTACTTCTTTCAAAGAAGCAATTTCTTCTCCTGCTAGAGACAAGTGGATAGTTGCTATGCAAGATGAGATGAGCTCAATGGGGAAAAACGAGGTCTGGGAGTTAGTTGATCTTCCGCTTGGGCGTAAAACTGTTGAAAATAAATGGATTTTTAAAGTTAAACGCAAGGCAGATGGTTCAATTGACAAGCATAAAGCACACCTTGTGGCGAAAGGCTATACCCAACAAGAGGGTATAGATTATGAAGAGACATTCTCCTCTGTGGTGAGATTTGCTTCAATTCACCTCATTCTAGCTATTGTCGCACAATAGGATTTAGAACTTTTTCAAATGGATGTTAAAACTGCATTTCTCAATGGAGAATTAAAGGAAGAGATCTATATGGCTCAACCGACTGGTTTTGAGGTCCAGGGACAAGAGCGCAAAGTTTGTTGCCTAAAACGTTCTATATATGGCCTTAAGCAGTCGTCTAGGCAATGGTATCTCAGATTTCACAATTCAATTACCTCAATTGGTTTTGAGATGATTGAAGAAGATCACTGCGTGTACACTAAACGATCCAGAAAGAGTTTTCTTATCCTTTCGTTGTATGTTGATGACATTCTTTTAGCTGGGAATGATATGGATTCCATTGTTGCCACTAAGAAGTGGTTGTCCTCCAATTTTGAGATGAAGGATATGGGTGAAGCAGACTATGTGTTAGGAGTTAAGATCACGAGGGATCGCAAAAAGAAATTTATTGGTTTGTCTCAAGAGATTTACATTAGAAAGATTCTTGAGCATTTCCGTATGCAAAACTCCAAACCAATAGACACCCCATTGGAAAAAGGATGTGTCTTAAGCCTTGATCAGTGTCCCAAAACTAATAAAGAAAAGAATCAAATGTCCATTGTGCCATATGCGGCTGCAATTGGTAGTCTGATGTATGCCATGATGTGTACTCGACCAGATATTAGCTTTGCAGTCGGGTTAGTCAGTTGTTATCAGAGTAATCCTGGTCCAGCTCATTGGAGAAAGCTGTGAAAAGGATACTCAGATATCTACAAGGGACTATTGATTTTGTCCTAAGTTACCATGGTGGAGACTTGAAACTGAAAGGTTACACCGATGCAGACTGGGCTGGTGATAAAGATGAGCGCAAGTCCACTTCGGGTTATACTTTTATGCTCGGAGGTGGAGTTATTACTTGGTGTAGCCAGAGTCAGAGTATGTTGTTTGCTCAGCTGTAGTCCAAGAAGCTGTTTGGCTAAGGAAATTCTTGATACACTTAGATATCACAGCTCATGCAGAGGATGCATTATTACTTTATAGTGATAGCACTGCAGCTCTAGCATTTGCAAAAGATCCTAAGTATCATGGGAAGGCCAAACACATAGAGACTCGTTTTCACTACATTCGAGATAAGGTTGCAACAGGAGAAGTGGTCTTGAAACATATCTTCACACTTAACATGTTGGCTGATCCCATGACTAAACCTATTGCACGAGATGCGTTTAAATCTCATGTTAGGAGTATGGGACTTCGTAGGATTTGATATGTTTGGACAACTTTTATGTAATTGACATTGTTTATGGTATATTTCATTAATTCAGATTTTTTGGAATATTCTTTTAATTACACATTCTTGATTTCTTTTTGTCACCAGGCTTGAATCGACCTACTCACATGGGTGATTCACCTTGGCGCTTGGAGAGCGAGCAAGATGAGACATCTATATTCTTAGCGCTAGAAGAGCGGAAAGAATATTTTTTTAAATTCTTAAATGTCGCCTTAGTTGAACTAAGATGAGACCTTATAAAACAAAAGTCGAACATAAAATTTATCCACAATTTTATGTAGCGTGCAGTTAAGTCGAATATGAATGTTTTTTTCTTAACAGACGCTAGAAAGTGACTGGAATAAAACTCAAGTTAGGTGTTTGTTTAGTGACTAGACAAAGATTCGTATGGTATTACAGTTTTGCAAGTGACATACCCATATTAGTGGGATAACACCATAGCATACATAACATACTGTATGTGCTTTGCCGATCGATAGTGAGAACAATGAATGAATCCTTTCTTCATTATTGTGTGAGCTACTAGGATAATTAAAACTTTTTCCCATAGTATGCCTTTCTTAACTTAAGGTTATGTCATGAAGAGAATATTTGGTGACGCTACTTTAGTGTGCTTCCTAAGTACGACGATATTTAGTGTATTACGGGGCATTTCTAGGAACGCGACTGAATATAATTGTATTGGCATGAATGCTTAGGGAAGACTTTTTTGATATTACATCATGTTTTGTGACTCATAGCAGGCCCACGACTATATTTTTAATAAGTCATGAGTACAAAACAAGGAGGGGATGTAGCACTGCTTTATATGAGGGATTAAGATTTAAGACTGCTGATTCCGGTGTAATCAACAATGTCTAAGGCATATACGAGATGTTTCTGGGTGATGCGTTTTTATTAGTTGGGTGAAAACTTAATAATATCGCTCCTGTTGCTCTTTGTTTTTTTCGTGAGGTCGTACACCTTATTCCCTATATGCAAAGATGAATAAAAGAGATTGAGATTTGCCCTATGTGGGCGAGTGGGAGATGTAAGTGGGTTGGACCACTTAGGTCCGCCCACATTGATCAAGGATCCATTCCCAGTATAAGCTACTCCCTGGATCGTAGGATTGTAGTCCTACTGGATAGAATAGAATCTATTGTTACGCAAGAGTCAGGTTAGCTGTTTGCTTGGTTAGTTTTATATACCTTACGTAGGTATTAAAAACATAAGAAGTAGAAGAAAAAGAAAGATTCAAACTCTCTTCTTTTCTCAATTCACAGAGAAGTGGGGCTTAAGGTGTGGATACAAAAGGGATTGATTCTAGTAACAATCCTTCTCTAGAGACAAAGCTAGTAACAACTCTCAAGGTCATCATTCTTTGACTTCGGGTTTCTTCTGCTGGACAAGAGGTATGTTCTATAACTCGAATAGCATGTTAATGTATTACGTACAACTTGAAACTCATAATTTAAATGCATTGACACTTTCTTAGGTGAGACTTCAACTGGAGGCATTACTTGCTGAGAAGTCCAGACTCCAGACTAGCAAATGAGAATGCAAACCTGACTAAAGAGAACGAATGCCTTCATCAACTTGTGGAGTACCACCAAGTCACCTCCCAAGATCTTTCACCATCTTATGAGCAAGTTATAAACGGAATGTGCTTAGATTTTTCTTCACCACCACCAAGTATCGCTGAAGAGGCTAATGCTGAAGGCGACTGGTGACTTTGAAGCTCCTCAGACACCCCGGACTGATACTCATGGGATCTCTACTTCACTTGATGGATGGTTAGGTGAAGAGAAAAAGGACAGAGAATGATAGAAGATAGTCAAATATTATTAACGTCCATTTATCTACTGTTGTACCATTTTCTGGATATTGAGTTGAATTTCCATTGATATTTTTTTTGTAAAGTGTCAATTTTATTGTTATGTGTGTAGTTGTGATTTATGTCAGATTAAATATAAAGCGATATCTTATTGGTCTCTTTAGAGAAATTGCCATGACCATAAAAAAAAAAAAAGCGAGAGAGAGAGTTGCTATGGATCCTTGGAAATAGCTTTACTCGTCTTGAAGCATGATAAAATGCTAAGCTATTGGCTGTATTATTATTTTTTTCTACTTATTGGATGCAGAAAATGCAAAGAACCATCTCATAGGGATACAATGAACTCTAAGGGATCGTGGATCATCATATAACATATGAAACGCAAAAATGCCCTACAAGGGACCAATGGAGAAACATCACTTGGTGTTTTTCATACAGGAACCACCACTTGAAGAGCCTCTAGTATCTTATCGTCAGTCTCAAACTTTATTGGCTTCTTATCTCTACCAATTTTGACATACTCAAACCGCTCCTTTAAGTCTTCTGGAAGATTTGTGCTGCTGCTCCACCCAAGTATTTCCTTGGCAGTTCTTGGCTCTGCATAAAAGTGCTGTAAAACACAGATGCTGCACATCAGTATCCTTAATGGAATGCTAAGAGCTAATAGATGTTTGGAATCCTGTAAAAACTCTAAGTTACTTTGGTTTGAGGTCAAGATTCAATCCAAATAAAATATATGTTACTGCTTAGTTAGTTCTTTCACAAACTTCTTTCCTTTTACTGTTTTTAGTCCAAATGCTGTTATTTGATGGCCAGGATAAGTTAACCAAAATGATAATTACCCTACATGATTTATATTATCCTGCATATGGCTCATATATTGTTGTAGTAACCAGATTTCCTTTACAGTTTATAGTTAAGTGATTAAAATAAAATACCATATTACGGAAAGGAAATGCTTTCTTCGCATCAACCCGATTGTAATGAACAATTTTGACTGAGCGCCCCGCAGCTTGAGCACAGAGATTGGCCATTCCATCCAAAGTCACAGCACGATCACTTACACAGTTGAAAATCTTGCTGCTTGCAGCAGTTGGATCTTCAACTGCTGAAGTGAGCATTGAAGATAAGTCCCTAACATGAGAGAATGTTGGTGAGTTGCATCCCTGAGTCCGGAATTGGAACAGGTCGGTCACGAACAATACCTGTACATGGTAGATCTCAGTTAGATAAGAACCTGTTGGAAATATAACTGGTATATTTGTATGAATATAATGACACAAATGATTGGCTTCGGGTATGTTGAGTTCTTATAAACAATTATTACACCCACAATTAGAACTAAACATAACAAAGATACAGATAAGAATTTTACTTACAATCAAAGAACCACTCCTCACAATCCTTGTTGTTTCCCGATCCAATCATGTACTGGGGACGGAATACTGCCCAACTACTGAAAACGTCTGCAATGTATTTCTCCACAGCAACATGACTGGCGTCAGCTTTAACGGCGTCCTGCAAATTTTAGCATTGGGATGCAAAATGAAGCTAGATGAACCCAGATTATTTAGCTCAGTAACAGAGAAATGTAGGAGTCCTAGTGGTGACGCATTATTTATGGTAAGGAGACCAGCATACTGTGCCTGTGAGATGGAATGTAAAAGCATTGGCTTTACGCATGAGCCGACCTTTGGCCATACACAAAACATACACTATGAAGCCTTGATTTTGCTTGTTGGCTGAATAAGATGTGATTGTTTTACGGAGAAACTATGTCCTCACTCTTCTCAGCCTGGTGCTAAACTGCTAATGGTATACTCAGTTTACAACTTAGTTTCGAACACATTTTATAGATTTTGGTGGCAGTAAACTATAAGATGAAGAAACATACAGATTCAACTAAAAAATCGTGAGTGTGTCAGACAATAAGGACTAATTCAATTTTGTACATGCACAAAATTAGACAATTTGTTTAAGACCTAATAAGTAACTTAGCAAACCATGAAGTTGTTGCATACTGAAAATACTCACTATGAAACACATGAGAATTCGACAAAACAGAGCAGAAGCATACAGCATACCCCTTCAACATGAGGTGGCTCATCTGTTTGCTTGTAGATCCCAGCACTACTAATGTACAAAAATTGTTTGACGCTGGCACTCTTTGCCCAGTCCACCACAGGCCTGCTTGTTAAGGTTTTCATGTTAGGTTAATACAACCAAACTGCATTAAAGTATGAGAAGCCAGAACGCAGCAGCTTATACACGAAAAATGTACTGATTTTATTTGTTTTTTCATTCCAATAATAATAACGTAGCTGAGGCCATGAGAATGCACACAAATTTGATCCGAGATAATGATCAAGTTGATATATGGAGTGATCAATACAACAATAGATCAATTAGAAATTTGCATTTCCTTTTTCTTTTCTTTTTTAGTAGGAAGAGAACAGAATTATAATTTTCTAGGGCTGACAGTTTTCAAGATGAGAACCATCAATAAGATTGTACTACATAGTAGTCTGAGTTAGCATGCAAGTCAACCAAATAAGGTAAAATGCTTTCAGAAATGAATGCCTTAAGCTATGGTAGCAGTGTTTGATCAGTTTTCTAGCATGAAAGATACTCGGGATCAACAGATTTTGTAATTTCACTTTGTTCATTCATTAAGAACTAGAACTGATGGACACTAAGCAGTTAAAATCGGTTTTCGGAAATAATCGGTCTAGGAGCAATATGCGATTAATCGGCAATTTAATCAGTTATATCGGTTTTATATTATTATATACAATTATATAGTAAAAAATTAAATATATAGAATAGCAACAACATTAAGTCCAATAAATAAGAATTAAGAATCAATTTAGTAAAACATTGACTATATCCCATTCCAAGTAAATGTTGCAAATACCAAGTACAAAATGACAAATGGGAAAAAGTTTAGTACACACATTTTTCAATCAAGTGGAGAACCCACATAAGATGGTCTAGATCTAAACGGTCAAAAGCCTACAAGGTCGCAACGTGTCAAGTCAAAATCATGTAAAGGGTCGAATTCTAATTTGAGTTGAAGGGATGCCAAATTGCCAACTAAGTAACAACACATGTCACCCTTTTCAGCATGGTTTTGGAATTCACGCCTTCTTCCTCCTCTTACCTTATTTCTCCCAACCCTCACACCGTGCAACCTATTTTTCTATCCTCTCTCTTACCTATTTCTCAGTCCTCAAACCAGCCTATTTTCTTAAGTCATTCGCTTCATAGTTGAAGAGGGGAAAACAAATGTAGAAAACACTAGCTCTGGAATAATTCTTTTGGTAGAAACAAGTCTGTAATCGGAAGTGTTTGATACTCTATTACTTTGATTACGTTTTTTTTTCTTTTCATTGTTGGTTTCGATAAAATCGGCGAGATTTTTTTTCTAATGCGCCCGAGAAATCGGTTATCTCGGTCGAAATGGGCGATTATAACTGAGAAACCGGTCAAAATATTATCGCTCTAGTACCGATACGTGATTAATCGGCGATTTAATCCGACATTAACTGCTTAGGATGGACATCAATGAATCCTAAAGAGACTGTTACGACGAAGAATCGGTAGGAACAAAGACTTCCAAAACTAAGTAGCTACCTATAGCAAGTGTCATAGGAAGGAGTATGTGTAAGATATTGAAGAAATTTGCGTCACAAGATTGAAGAAAGATACTCAGCATAAAGAACTGACATTTGCAAATTCTAGTTTGAACACACAAGTTTTACTGAACTTTTTCTGTAAAAGAAACACTTGAAATTTGATCTATGTAATTTGAAGTGAATCGAAAGAAATGAAGAAATTGAGTTGTCCTCTCCATATTGCCTTGCCACGGTGCCATTCTGGTTATTTTTTAACAACTTGCTATTTAGAAAAACCCTAATCGTAAATCCCTCGAGCGAACACAAAAGAAGAACTAGGAATAGATGTGAAACACTTGCTGGTGAAGCTTGAAGGGAGACATTCATGGCAGATATAATGCAATGTAGAGCATCAGTTTTGACACTATGAAGTCATGAACAAACACAGAAAAATGAAATGAAATGCTTCTATTTGGTTCTAGTTTCGACTGCAATGACCTCAGTTTATAGAGGTGAGATTAGTTTGTTGCAGAATTCTGAGCTGGAATACATTAGTTTACAATGACTTCTAAATAGTTCTAATCATTTAGTGTTATATAATAAAGAAATCAAACTATGAAACTGATGCTGAGCTGGTTGTTGACTCGCATGCTGACTTGTTTACATAAGAGTATAAAACCCTGTAATATCATGAATAATACTCTGATAGGGATCTGTGATTCTTAACTCTAAAGCAGAAAACAAAAAAGAACACAGGATTAAGAGCATACTCCTTCAAGCTTGCCAAGAGAAAGTTCCAACTTCCTTCTTAGCTGAGTTAGCTCCAGATTTTCTTTAGTCAGTTGATCAATCTGATCATGACAACAACTAAGACATATTACTATCACGATAAAAAGGAACAAAAACAAGAAATAAAGGTGCCTATTAAAAGGTTGAGTAGATGATGACCTTCCTTTGGGATTCCATATACTTGTTTGTCATGTCTGACTCAGAGTTAAACATGCATGAGTTTTGTGTAAAGGACCTCTTTCTTCCCTGTACGATTCAATTAAGACAGTTGAAAGAGCAACAAAAATAGCTTAATAGTACTTATTCAAGCAAAAGGAATAAGTTGACATCTTTGATACCTTGGATAAGAACTCTTTTAGGGTTTTTTGCTGCTCGTTCAAAATTAGCATGATAATCTCAATTTTCTCTTCCAAGGTGTTACCAGTTGCTTCCTCAGGTTTTGTCCGTGTTCTGCTTCTTCACTTTCACTAGCCTCTACAATTACAGGCTCCAAATCTCGACATTGTGAGACTACCTTACCCGCTGAACTTCTGATACGTTGAGATCGTCAAGGGTTTGCTCTTGCCTTAACTTTTGAGTTCAAGTTGGGTTTTTTCGTGGAAGGATTAGAGTATTGAGGCTGATAAAACATATGAATATGATTACTTAATCCCAGAGCAAAGGAAAATCTACAATTTAGTTTCCATTACTAAGTACCATGACTCTGATTGTGATTACCGTGTTAAACATACAAAGTGTTTGGCTTCTAATAAAACAATTCTTAAAACTCTAGGGGATCATATCTTTGTAGAGTGTAGGTCCATGGGATAACCTTGCATCCTGTGGTAATATTGGGTAGCCAAACAAGCTAGTTTAGGCTAACAGAAACCATCCATCCTTTGAAATCACATGCCTTCACAATGTTTACATTTTAGCTTACAGCTTTCCACTAGAGGTACTTTTGAAGCAGAACATAGGAAACAGCCCATCCTCTAAAGTAGAAGCTTTAAAGCAAGGCACTTGATAATGCTTTCTTTATAATGACTAACACATACACTGAAAACAAGCTAAGGTAGCAAAAATGTCCAAAGGTAGAAATTCTACTCAGGCAGTTGATAATTTATGAAATGTTTAACCTGTTTTCCTCGCTAGTGTCTCTTTCAACTATGTCATTTCTTGTTGGGAAATTTTTAAACATGCAATAAATTTGCTCTTAAAAGTATAATCTTTTAACCAAAAGTGAAAACTTAAAAACAGAATACCGAGGAATTAAAAATGCAGAACAAAGTATAGAAATTTATCGATGCCCTAACATGTGAGATACAAAGACTTGCAACAGACGCAGTAGCTACTTTAACCTCACACCATACACACACAAACACACAGAATTTGAACAGAAAACAAAAGAATCACAAAATATCATAAGTCATACCTGATCCAAAGTGTTTTCAGCACGAGTTGCACTTGCACTACCTTGTCTACCCATTTTCTCTACACCTTGAGAAACAGTTTACTAACGGTAGACAAAGAAGAAACTTCACAAACAGAAGACACAATGGGCTACTTCCCTTCCCTTCCCAGCTTTGCCTTCACTTACTCACTTTCACTCTACGCCAAATAACAAGACCTTTTCCCAGTTCTCTCTCCCAACTTTTCATGCAGTTTGCTGAGTGAGCTCTCTATCCAACATTCTTACAGTTTACTTGTATAAGTTTGATGTTAAAAGCACCATTTACTCGTGTGAACTAACTTTTACCTACCCCACTGTTTCGTGTGACGTGCCAATGACATAATTGAGTATCAATGGCATTTTGGACATTCAAACTGTCATACAGAGCTAGAGTGTGGAGGATAGAGATAAACTCCAAACAAACTTGATAGAAAGTACTGACCGGAAACGTAGCCAAAGACATGTATAGGATTTTTGGGTAAGGGTGCAATTCGAGCTGAGCCCCACTCGGCTTCGGCTCGGAGGTCGGCTTATTTAGCTCGGCTCGAGCTCGCTTGTTTAACTATATGAGCTTTTCAAAAACACAGCACTTTCAAAAATCTAAAATACGTACTAGTTTGGCGTGTTACATTTTCATAATAGAAAAATCAAACAAGTATTTAAACATATATTGTCAACATTAGGTACCTCTATTCGAATTGTTCTACTTCCTTGATGTGGACATGTATTCAAGTAGGAATCAAAGACCTTGTTTGCGTCCTTCCCCTGTCAGAGATACAAGATAGATATTATCAGTACTTCATCAAGAAGATGCCTGGTTTGTCTACGCATCTACTTGACAAATGACAATAACAAGATACAGCACAGTCGTTTACAATATCTTCCTCACGTCTCAATGACTCTGTTTGGCATCACTGCATATTAGCAAACACAGTTTGAGAGGTTTTAACTGTCATGGTGGGTGATCCCACCACCCAAATCTCCTCCAAATAAAAGATGCAAATAAACTCAATCTTCACATCCATTTCAAAACTGCAGAAAGCTTTGAGCGTGTCTGCAGCCTATTTGGAGACAATTTTGGTCTTCCAAGACAACCAGAGCCCTTTATTCATTTGTAACCAGAAATGTTTGCTAAATTTCAGGTACCAAGCTGAGTCAATATTCAGTTCAATAGGAGCAAAGGATGCATTACAAATTAATAAGTGCAGAGGAAGCATCTGTATCTGTATTTCGGTATTTCCCTAGTAACAAGAAGACACCAAATAAATACTACAGGCTAAGATTCTGGCGGTAGGAATTTCACTAAGGAAACCTCTACATGTCATGTACCTTTAAGTTACCGTCTTCTTCAATGCTCTCTTCCAAGCCAGCAAGTCCACCAAATGCAATCAATAGGTGACTGCGCACATGATACATTCAATTAGTTAAGCACTAAACGGATGAAAGATAACAATATCCATTCAGCTGCATAAATATTAAATAATGAAAGATAATTCAAATTATAATTTTTCTTTCTTTTTCAGTTTTTTTTTTAACATTTTTTTTAAAATATAGATATATTTTTTTGTAGGAGTAGTTTAGATAAACACATCCACCGTCCTAAGAGGAAACCATCACAGTCACTGGTAAAGGTAAAGCATCAACCAATACATGCATATCTGAATTCTTCATACCTCCGACTAACTTATCAAAACTGACAGTTCCAGCTGAAATCCACTTGTTCATGAGACAATGTTGGTAGGGGACCAACTGGAAACAACACTACTCACCGAAGTTCTATTCTCAAAAACATTGAGATCCTCAATGAGTTTGACTTATAACCATCCGGGCATCCAGTAGTTGACCCACCAACACAACATGAGCAGTCAGGATTTAAGAGTATGGGATACCACTATGTAGCCCTAAACCTCTATTCGAATCACAAATTAGAGTTACTAGATTCATGTAAATGTAGATGTAAAATCAACAGTCCTAGTGGCAATATTATACTTCAGGGATCACCGATCATGTTACATATTCTTATTACAGTTTTGCCCTGAACTTGAGCAGAGACCAGGAGCAACACCTCGGGAAGAATATATGCATGACCCATAAAATAATCTAACCAAGGAAACTTCGTTAGCTTTGCATCCACATGGACATGGCCATGTACCTTGATTTTCAACATTTACCAATAGAGTGTCAAAAAATGTGTCCGATTTCATTTAAGATTGGAAAGAATTGAGAACATAAGTGAATCACAAGTGAGTCAAAGCGGCACGAGAATGGAAGCACTTATTATAGCCTTATAGGTAATTAGGTACTATAAGGCATTGATAACTTACTAACTTTTTTTTCAAGAGGTACACAACAATTTGGGTTTTATTAGAAAGGCCATTTACTTTTTCATCAGAAGAAAACAAAAAGGAAATTCCTAAGAAAGTAACACAAGGTGGTACGCTCTGATGAGTTGACGGATACCTGAATGTCGGTATAGTAAGCTCTGATGACTTAATAATGAGACCGTGCTCGGAAGTTCCAATAGTGTGATCGTATCCACCCTATATGAATCATCAGAAAAGGAAGAAAGAACTTTCAATAGTTAATAGAATTATAGCCTTAAAATAGATACAAGGGGCTAAATGAATGAATACCGTGTAAGGGCAGTCCTTAAATACAGAGCTGATGTTGGAAGCATATCGAACTTTGTACCCCCAGTACAACCCTGCATCTTCTCTTGGCATGGAGGACGGAATAACTTTGTGCAAATGTTCTAGACAAATGGATGTAAGGAGTATCAAACTTTAGTACTGATATGTTCAGTATGAACTAGAAGCAGTTTTAAATATGAGATTATAACATATATGGAAAAACTTTTTCTCCAAACCAAAAGAGCATTGAATGAGGTGTAAGTAACAAAAAGCAAGAACGATGACTGACAGCAGTACAGAACTACGACATGCTATTTGTAATAGCTACATTGGCATTAGGACTGCAGGAACTTAAATAACTTCAAATCTTAACTGGTAGGAACAACAGACAACAATATCATTGCATCAATTACGTTGAGAAGTATGAACTAAGCCAATATCTTTGTGATTTGCCTCAAAGTATGATGCACCACGTGTACATAAAATTAACCTGTGTAAAAGAAAAAAAGAATGAAAGATTCATTTCTAATTCATACACAATATTCACATATATGGTTTTATGACATCGACACCATGTCTTGATTTCTGAACTAACAAATTATGGGTAAAACTAAATGCCACCATTCATGATCTAGGAATATGCTTCCATTAACTTATAGGACTACTCCAGTACATGTGCAACTTGTGTCAAATATGAAATCATGAATACTCTGAAATGACTAGACCCCCAGGCCCCCATCCCCAAGAAAACAAAGACATGAATATTGTGAATCTAATGAGCCAGTACTTCTATCTTAATACAACATCAAAAAGGAGAAACAGATAGACAACATACACCAATTTAGACCAAGTCAGGCAAACATATATAACTAGCACACAACTACTTCTATAGAGAGAATCTAGCAACTTATTAGCATCACATCACAATTTTAAACTCATAGAACACACTACCAAGCTTGAGAAGCAACTCAAACTAGGATAAAAACATTTAAAACAAAAATTAAATGAATTACCTGTTCCAAAATGCCGGTTGGTTCCCATGGCTACAGTTACCCGTATTCTGGGCTCAAGTGTTTCATCAACGACAACATTCTGCATAAATTCCCACTTAATCAGTACGCTAAAAAAATTATTAGAATGTTAACACTCTAGCACTGCAACATCCATGAAATTAAGTATAAATGATAAAGAAGAATAATATTTTGGAAAGACTTGCAACTCATACTGATGTAGAACATTAGTACGTTGTTTTCATGTTATGGGCGTGAGCCCCATTAGTGGAGTGCAAGCCCATGGTTCGAGTCCATTAGTTAGTTTAGTTGGACACATGTCATGTTACTATTGGTTTATGTTTTCTAGGTTTACTTTAAATAACGGACTTGTAGTTAGGGTTTCAGTAGTTGTGTTTATGTGTGTTATGAATTATTAAGTGATTATCAATAAATTTGAGACTTTTAAGGTTTTATAAAATGTAGATTTTGATTAAGTGTTGCTTCCGCAACTTCAATTTATTTTATTTGGTATCGGAGCAGATTAATTCCAGGAGTTACTATTCACTTGCATCGCTCAATCAAAACCATTGCTCACTAAAATACCGCTCATCGGATACTATTCATCGCTAAGCATCGCTTCATCGCAAATCCAATTTTATTCTTGTAGTTTAAAATATGTCTACAACGTCAGAGATGAAGAATTCATGGAGAACTCATGGATTCATATTAACCCCTAGAATTCGGGTTGCTCGATTAGAAGAGTTGAAAGAAACGTTAATGCAAAACAGGTTTGATCGATTAGAAGAAGCAACTAGTCGACTGAGGAAGACTATGGTGGAGCTTTTGCAGCCCAAACCCCCCATCATTGGTGGAGCTTCTATAGCCTAACGTAAAACACCGATTGTTATCGATGACAACAAAAAGAAGGAAGGAACTTCTGAAACCGTTGTGTTGTGTCTTGAGCGTGATTACAAATGCTATCAGCAACAGTGCTCACCACGATGGGCTTGTGACAAACAGGTCCAAGGAAGCCTACACACAAATTCTTTTGGGACGGCTTTTAGTGAACATCAATTAGTTGTTGGAACACCAATGTGACATTCTGGATTTGGGCCTTCTATATCGCATGGGTCAGTACTCTTCAACAGTGGTTATGTGGATCCTTTTCTGCCCAACATTGAGACATTTTCTCTACGGCAAAGCAGAGAAATACAGTGCACATTTGTAACATCGTGGTGCATTATTCCCTTTGTGAGTAGATACAAAGCCAAAACTCGAGGTCGAATTCCTCCGAACCCCAGGAGGGTGATGTATACAAGAATGAAGAGCTTTTGCATATTGGTCGGTTTTCATGTCAACAAGCTTGTGGACAAACTTCTTCAACATGGGGAGAGTGATGTAGAACATTAGTACGTTGCTGTCATGTTATGGGCGTGAGCCCCTTAGTGGAGTCCAAGCTCATGGTTCGAGTCCATTAGTTAGTTGGACACATGTCGTGTTTTTATTGGTTTATGCTTTCTAGGTTTACTTTAAATAACGGGCTTGTAGTTAGGGTTATTGGTTTATGCTTTCTAGGTTTACTTTAAATAACGGACTTGTAGTTAGGGTTTCAGTAGTTGTGTTTATGTGTGTGATTTATGATTTGTGATTGAGAGATTCAATAAAAGTGTGATTTTTAAGTCGTTTTTTAATTGTGTTTCAATTAAAGTGTAGATTCAATTAAACTGAAGCTTCCTCCAGTAAAAATCTACATTACATACCCTACTTAAACCAACATCAACTAGTGTTCCCGTCAGGTCTGAAGTTTTCTCTTTCAATGTAATACCTATATAATCATCAAAAGGTATAATTTCAGTTTTTACATGTGATAATTTTTGAAAGAGGAACTGAACAGAAAAACACCTTAGTTTAAGGATAAAGGATAAATATCGAGAGTGTGAAGACAATAACAATGAGGAAATTCAACAAAATAAAAGAGAACAAGTAAAATAGTAAGTTCAGTTGTAGTAAACTACAGTTTAGTAGTACTAGTACCAAGACTAGAGCTATTAACAATACTAGTACCAATGGGACTCTCTGACACTGATTTGATTTCACATAAAATGAAACATCTGAACAACCGAACGCCATGATCAAACTTTAAAGTAAGACAAGCTACTTTCAGTGTTTCACTTCTGTATCCAGTTACATAATTCCAAGTGATGGAAAACAACACGGTTGCTGGTTTATTGTAAACATTTGTTCCATTTAGGATATCAGCAGCTTTTTCTTGAAGTTTATTGTCTATGAGACCTTATGAACATACACTAGGCTTGGCATTGGCACTAAAACAGTGACATTTCTAGCTACAAGAGGCATTGACTACAAAGATCAACTAAAGAAAATCAAGTATATGGCTTACGGGCCATGAGAGATAGAGATAGAGTGTGTGTGTGTGTGTGTTTTGTATGTAAATGAGTTTGAGTGTAGGCTAACAACAATGAGTGGATAAGCTCCCATATCATGCATTATACTTAATTCTTCCCATGTTCGCATATGTTGTATCAGAACAGAGAAATTGGGAAAGGGAAAGGGCTTGATCCAGTCTACGTGCCAAGCTTTCCAACACCCAATTTTTGTTAGGTAAGCTCAATAAAATTTATCCATCAAGAGAACACTGTCACTCAATTCAAAAATGCATACTAGTCTATCGACAAAAGATTTGCAAATAAACGAATACCTGGAATCAAAAAATTGCAATGTTCCTCCAGCCCTTTTTCTGTGTTGGTATTCTATATTACCGACACAAGTCAGACTTGCTAGAATACAGAAGTTCAGTGAGCACCATGCCGAATCTCTCTACCATTCCCTTCTTTTACACTTGTTGATGGCTATATGTCAGGGATGTGTTCATAAACATCCTATTCACAACCAAAATGAAAGCAACACAAAACACATTCCTTGGAAATGTAGTACTCAAAAAAATAATTTTCATAAGCAAGGTAAACTAATTAATCAACCTACAGCTTGAAATGAGATGCCATAATGTGACCACTTAATTACTTGAAAGAACTTAAAAAACAACAAAGCCAAATCTCAAATGTCTGCATTCAGATCAATAACAAAAAAACTAGAAAAAGCACAGTTCAAATCGGCTAACAATGATGATTTCAACCACGGAATAAATTTGTGGACAAGCAACTGTTTGCTGTCCGCAGGACCTCAGTTTCTGATTGATGGAGTGGCTGCCCAAAAAAACTGTGTTAATGCCCAAAAACACTGTGTAACTGACCGAAAATGGATTTAACCAATGAGAATGTGCTGATTCGAACTCTTTCAACCATAGGCCATGCTACAGTCTATTACTAATCCTACATGTACAGTTACATTATCAGGTCTTGCTCCGGGAACGTAGGAGTAAACAAGCTGCAACTGCAACAAAAAGGAAGAAACCTGTTGCATAATTGCACAAATTTTACTAATAATGTTAATCTAATATCTCTACACTACATGATAGCCGCGTTTTCCAGAACTAACTCTCACCATCGAACAGGCAAATTTTAATCTCTCTATTTATCTAATTGAGAAGTACCTCCCTCACTGAAATTATAACCAGTTCCCCTTTTATTAATAATTTAGAACCCCCTTCTCAATTAGCCCCCCACTGTTTTTATTCCACACAATCATAATCCATTGAAACCATGCTACCTATCGATCTTGAAAGACCGGTTTGAAGATTGAACAACTGATGTGTAGCTCAGTTTGCATACTTGTAGATTAGAGAAAATGTGGTAAAGAAAAGAAGAAAACTATTACCTTGAAAAATGCAGTTTCTCAGTCTTCTTGGTTGACCTCAAGATTCTGGAGCTTCGATCCTAATTCATCCTCATTGTCAACTTCCTCATTTGATTCCTCATCATCATCATCTTCTCCTTCAAGATCATTTTCATCCAAACGCCCAAGCATCTTGGGATTTTTCTTAAACATTTCATTCAACTCATCAATTCCTTCTTCAAAAATAAAATTTCCATTAATTTCCAGCAATTTAAACTTAGGCTTGTGTATCCGCACAAGATGTCCCATAACCCCCGCCCCTTTCTAATTTTACTAGTATATCGGCGTGGCGAGGGGAGTGAGCGAGCTGTATGGCGGAGGAGAGAGTTGGGTGATGCGGGGAGAGAGAGGGTGGGCGAAGGAGAAAGGTGTTTGGGCTTAAAAAAAAGAGAGAAGATGAGACGCATGCACGAAACCAAGTTGGTTTTGTCTCACATAGCCCCCTTCTTTCCAAAATCGTTAAACCAGCTCACTCGATTAGCACTCATATCAACTTCCTTCAACTGGTTGTGACCTTCCAGTGCCTTGCAAATAAGGATAGCACCTGTAGGGGAGTGATATTCTCTATCCAGCACGCGCATAACATGGTGGAAATGACACATCAACCTGTGGATCCAGGTCGCATCCATGAGCTAATAAAACGATACTAACAGGTCGCAATATCACGCGAACTACGCTAGGAAAGTGACTTAGATACCCCTTCCAGAAGCAATCATGACTAAAGGTGTACTTGCACATATCTTGGCCGTCGACCATCGGGTCACGACCCATGAAGCTACTTATACAGACTGACACTCCACATCATTACAGCAGACCTATGAGGACAGTTCTCACATGTTACCCTGATCTCCACCCCTCGTTTGGGATACCCTTTACACGTGGTGGGTAAGGATACACTCTCAAGATCTATAAATACCTCTCCAATGAACTACGCCAGACCTGATTCTGCTCCCCCCCAAAAAAAACCCAAGAGCCAAATACGTAGGCGCGCAGTTCGCTCTCAAGACGAACTCGGTTCATCCAATAACCTATTCCAGTCCCCCATTGACTGTTTGTAAGGGAAAGCTAAACCACACATTTACATTGGCGCCGTCTGTGGTCTCGATTACTTGAGAAACCAAACCACAAACAAATCAGTAACCAAAACTATCAAGCCCACGAAGCATGGCAAGCTTCGAAGCTCAACTCCACATGCTAGCAGGACAATTAGGCACCGTAAACGAGCAAATAGCTCAGCTCAGGCAGGAAAATGTCACACTACGAGCACAAGTGGATACACAGAACCCACTAGGTGCCACCGCTGAGGACGACGTCATCAACGTCAGCCAACAGATCAACGAGCTAAGCCAAAGGCTCGACAAAAATGCAGTAAATAAAGACTCCACCTTGATAGTGCTAAAGATGCTGAAAACCTACCGCGCATCTCCATTTGTTGTTGAGCTACTCCGCAAGATCTCTCCTCCAGATTTCGTCCAGCCACGGTTCCCAATGTACGATGGATGTACATGCCCAGGCCAGCATATAGCTCGGTATGTTCAAAGTCTAGCACTCTACAGTGCACCAGAGTTCGACCACCTTCATTGCAGACTATTTCCCGCTAGTCTAAAAGATGGCCCACTCGACTGGTTCTTCTCCCTCGAGGCCGACTCGATAAAGAACTTCGAACAGCTCACCGACCTGTTCGCAAGCCAATACGTCCATAACAGACGTAAGAAGGGCGATCTCAATTCACTTTTTCAACTTACACTCGGTAAGGAAGAAACCTTCCGCTCCTTCTTAAGTCGGTTCAAAACCGAACTGTTAGACATGGAGAGTGGCCTCAAAGAGTCATTCGCCATGGTGGTTTCACTAAACGCTTCTTCGCACCCACAACATCAAGCTCGCGGTCGCCCCGAAAGAACGGCCGAACGTTGGCGGTACGCGGCGAGTCGATAGGTACATCAAGTTACAGGAAGGTTTGAAAAATCAGAACCAAGATGAAGAGGAAGTAGAAGAAGGAGAAGTTTACAAGGTATCATCCTCCTCTAAAAAACGACCCCGACAACAAGGGCAGCCCTCCAAACTCAAAGCGAGCAATGACCGCGAATTTGCCGTACTCACTAGATCTCCTAGTTACATACTAGAGAAGATCAAACGAGCTGCCTACTACCGACCTGAGATCAGACAACCGGCAGATCGCCCCGACCAGCCCTACTGTGCCTTCCACCGAGCTAGGTGCCATGAGACCGATGTATGCTGGGGGCTCAAGCATTACTTGTAGGATCTCATAGAAGCCGGACACATCAAGCAATACACCAACATACCCGATGGTGACCTGCGCCACAAGCTCATGGCCCGTAGAGTACGAAGTAGATCCCCACCTCGATGTAACAATCAGAGGTCCCAAGGTCGCTCTCACAGCAGAGGACGTCCCCGAGACCGCTCTCGTCAAGATCATCGCCAACCGTCAATAGGTCGGGAATACGACAGAACCATTCACATGATCACACTTCAAGATGATTCTGTTTCCACGTCTAGGGAAAAAAGAAGGCGCGTTGGCGCCCTTCATGAAGTTTACAACTTTTCTTCACAAGCCGCACTCGCACCACGCGGTTCAGGACGCAGGTCAGGAGATATCACCTTCTCGGAGGCCGACCTCAACAAGGTTTGCCTCCCACACAACGACGCACTCGTGGTCTATGTCAAAATCAGCGACTGGACCGTCAAGCGAGTTTTGATAGATCCTGGCAGCTCGTGCGATATTTTGTTCTACCATACCATCCAGGAGATGAACCTGCCAAAATCGGTCTTCATAGACCCGATCGCGCCTCTCTTTGGATTCAATGGGTCCAGGGCCGACCCAATGGGAGACATCATACTCCCAGTATCAGTGGGTTCCCGAGAAGACAAGATCAGCTTCAACCCGCGTTTTAGCGTCCTGGATACCAAGTCGTCCTACAACGCTATTTTAGGACGACGATGGATCCATCAAATGCAGGCAATACCTTCCACATTGCATCAGGTGATCCGTTTTCCTGGTCCCAGAGGAATGATGGAGCTTCGGAGCAACCAGCTCGAGGCCTATCAATGTAACCAGATCATCGTAGCGAACAAGACCACCGAATCTCCTATCAGCGTCAGAAACGAGCCCACCAGCTATACAATGGCCAAAGACCTAGTGGCCGAGGTCAGAACCAACGTCCCAAAGCAGAACATTGGGGGCTCCAACAAGAACCTCCTCTTACCAACCCAAACCCCGAGCCACACTAGGGCAGCAGGTGTCCCCACATTACAGATCCTAGAGGTCGCCCCAGTAGAGAGCCTCCCGCGCAAACAGAGCAAAGATCGCCGCCCGACTCATATACGGCCCGATCTTACTAAAGAAACCATTCCAGCTTTGTTGTCACGCCACGAAGTCACTTCTCGACCAACATGTCAGAACCACGAGAACGTTCCAGCTCCTACAGCTACTACAGCCACTCACCAGACCAGCACAACATCTACAAAGTGCGATCCTCCAGAGAACACTCAAACAGCACAAGGCTCAGCACCAACTGAAGAAAGGCAGCAAGTAAATCTGGGAACAGAAGACGACCCTAAACTCGTCTATGTCGGGGCTAACCTCGACCTCACACTTAAAGCTCATCTTGTAAACTTTTTGTCCATGAATAAAGATGTATTCGCTTGGTCGTATATCGATGTACCTGGTATAGATCCTAGCGTTGCATGTCATAGGTTAAACGTCAACCCTGGTGCCAAACCAGTTCGACAACGACCTCGAAGATTGTCATTACGTTTTCAAAAAGCAGTGAACGATGAGGTCGATAAACTCAAGCAAGTCGGTTTCATACGGAAGGTCGATTACCCAGAGTAGGTAGCAAACATCGTGGCAGTTCCGAAGAAGAACGGTACAGTCCGCCTGTGCGTCGACTTCACCAACGTCAACCAAGAAACTCCGAAAGACAGCTTCCCACTACCTAGAATCGACCGATTAGTCGATCAGACTTGTGGGCACGAGCTGTTATCATTCATGGATGCATACAGTGGGTACAACCAAATACCACTCGCTGAGGAAGATCAGGAGAAGACCTCATTCATCACTGAGCAAGGAGTTTATTGCTACAACGTTCTACCGTTCGACTCAAGAACGCCGCCGGGCGACTTATCAACGATCGGTAACGGACATGTTCCAGACATGTTAAAGGCGACACCATGGAGTTCACATAGGCGACATGGTCGTCAAAAGCAAAAAGCGGTGACCACCTCACTCACCTTGAGCAAGCGTTCTCCGGATTACGCGAACCGAATGAAGTCACCCAAAAAATGCCTCTTTGGAGCGTCCTCCGGGAAATTCTTAGGATATCAGTCTCACAAATGAGGTATCGGCAAATCCAGACCAAATTCGGGCATTCTTAGACATGCCCGACCCACAAACAAAGAAGCAGATACAAAAACTGTCAGGCATAGTCCCTGCACTCAACCGGTTCATATCGAGAGCGTCAGACAAGTGCCGACCGTTCCTACAGATCCTAAAAAGGCGGCGCTCTCATGGAACGATCAATGTCACCAAGCATTCTCCACTCTCAAGGAATACCTCCTGGCGCCTCCGCCTTAGCCAAACCAACGATCGGAGAAACATCAGCTCTATCCGGCAAGATCGGACTTTGCCATAAGTTCGGTTCTTTTCAAAGAGGACAACAATTCAAAAAAACTGATCTACTTCACAAGTAAGACGCTCACTCCAGCCGAGAAGAATTATTCCCACATTGAAAGAGTAGTGCTCGCGTTATTATACTCGGCAAGAAAATTCAGACCTTACTTCCAAGCTCATCCAATCAGAGTACTTAGCGACCTTCCATTGAAGCGGATCCTTCACAAAGAGAATAAGACTACTAGGATGGCGATATAGGCCGAAGAGCTGGGTGAGCACCACATGGACTTCGTCCCCCGCACGTCGCAGAAGGGCCAGGTCGTCGCGTATTTCCTAGCAGATTTTCCAGTCGACGACCCCAATTGGGAGCCAGAAGCAGAGGTCGCACCCACAAAAGCAAACATAAAAACAGTCTGGTCCCTCTACGTTGATGGTTCCAATAACTCAGGAGGCAGTGGTATCGGAATCGTTTTAGTATCCCCTGAGGGAGCTATGATAGAAAAGGCAGTTCGCATAGACTTCGCAACCTCCAATAACGAAGCGGAATACGAGGCATTAATAATGGGGCTGCGTGCGGCAATCCAACTCGGTGTAAAGGAGCTCCAAATCTTTAGTGACTCGCAACTGGTTGTTCGCCAGATCGCAAAAGAGTACACTACCAACGAAGGTAACCTTTCCAAATACCTTCAAGTTGTTAATTGTCACAGCCCGAATTTCTAAACAATTAAAAAAAAATGAATATTTGAAATATAAATATCTCAAACATCACTCGGTTCAATTGTCTAAAAACCCAGGCTATGACGGGGTGGATACAACACATGTCAAAACCTAAAACCCACATCATAAAAGAATCTTAACAACAAAAATAATCTCCAAAATTCTCTTTATTACTTTATAAAAAGGCCATCTTCCGTCCCAATAAAACATCAAATAAACTCTCTGAATAACATTCTTAAATATCTTATTCTCATGTCATGCTAAAAATGTAAACCACGTTATTACATCCTTTCAATAAGAATCAGACCTAATAAAGAACTAACGGACGCTCCGGCATGAATCAATCACACGCCATTCCATCGCCTTTCCACCTATGTTCCCAAGAACACCCACCGTTATGCAAAAACAAAGCAAATATGGGTCACAAAATGGAATTTGCTGGTATGAGTAGACTAACCACATATAAACATTATCATACTTTAATTATCCAAACAATCACGTTATATTTACCCATAACTTAATCATTCTCAGCTAGGAAGAATGGTAGTTCCGTCATTTCAACCGGCATAGTTTCTTCCCAAGCAAAACTTTCATTATATTAACTCATTCTAATGACTCGTTTTAATATCTAAATCATTGAATTAAAACTTACCGATATCCACTGCTGTATAAGGGTAGGACCGCGTCCCTACACAAAATGTTATTAAGTCCTACCCTCCTGCAAAAGAAAGTTAAAACTTCTATATAACATATGTAGATATTATATTAGGTATTCAAAAGTAAGCCCAAACACACTCGCATAATCAAATCAATACCACTAACCCGCAAGGCGAATACCTTAGTTCCTCTCTAGGGCAGTCCAAACAATCTGGTCATTCATGGCACATTCAATAAATACCCATATTTTAACGCTAACGGGCCATTTATGGCACATTAAATAAATGCCCACCTAACATATGACATCAACAGTCATAAAACTCAATTCCAAAACTTGAGGCGTGGAGAGTTCTAAAAGAGTGCAGTAAATTTTGTTTACGCATTATAGCACTTTATTACATATATTATTTCAGAGAACGAAAAAGTATCTTGATTCATGTATTTGGTTTACGCGTTATTAATTAGATTAATGTCTAAGTGTCATAACGTTGCATATCATAAAAACTGAAACATCACATAGTAGGTAATACACATACACACGTATATATAAAGGTCTTAGCCTAAAACCAAACATGCTAATAGCCCTAGACCTATCTTAATAACCCAAATCATAATCCGAGTTAAAAGATCAAATTGGGTTAACTGGTCAAAGTCAACCCTAGTCAAAAGTCAACTCTAGTCAAAGTCAAAGTCGACCTTCCAAGGGTCAACCAGCCCCAAACTCCTCTAACCCAAAAGCCCAAAGTCTAATTGGTTTCGACCCAAGCCAATGTGGTCTGACCCAAGAACAAAATAGAACCTGGCCCAACCCAAACTAATAGATTTCGGCCCAAATAAAACTAATGTCTCAGCCCAACAGCTAAACAAACTAAGGCCCAAAACAAAAATAGATCTCGGCCCAAGCCCTACTAAGGAACAGTGTCATCTTCCTCACTAACTTCTCTCCAGCAGCTCCTCTCCACCGCCAGCCACCACCGTATTTCTCCTCCTCCTCCAATTCCATCATATCGGTTTGACTCCTCCCGAAAAACCCTACATGCCGATATCACCCAATTGAAATTCCATCACTCTTCAAAAACGCGTCTTGACGCCATTACTGGACATTCAAGCCTCAACACCACCCCTTAACAGCCCTCACACACTCACTACATTACCCCATCACTAACAATCCATTCCAGTACATAACCAAAACCCCAACAATAAGTTTTAAAAAATCTAAGCTACTGGGCGATTTCTCTGGCCTCCATTAACGCCCTTACGAGCTCCAACAGCCCACCAAATCATCAAATCAACAAATCCACAATCCATACAATATACCCAACGCTTCATAACAATAGGAGTTTAAAAACCACCACAAAACAAAACGTTAAAAACAATGCAGCATGATTTCTGTGGGGCTGACGCCATTAACGCCTCCAAGCTTTGACAGAGCTTCGACAGTTTAAGTTCAGAGTTTCAAAACCACAAACAAAAAGAGTCTAAACGAAACACAAGCCTAAATCTTGCTGTGGGGCTTGCGCTGCCATTAACAGCTTGTTTCAAGCTTCCGCGGTTTAACGCCGCGATATCCGCGGTATTACAATTTAATGAGTTCTATATCAAATTTTATAGTTTTAAGCTTTAACAACACTACATATTTCCACCAAAAAGAAATCGACAGTAACAAGGATTTTATAAACTAAAAATCCATAAAATATCTACTCACCTGCAGCGCTCTCCGATTATCAGCCAGCTACAAGAAAAAACTTTCTTTTCTTCTTTCAGAAAAATCCCGTTTTTTTGTCTAAAACTCTCGCTATGTGTTTCCCCAAAAACTCTATTCTGTTTTCTTTCTATTAAAAACAAAACCCCCGAAATAGGGAAGAAAGTTTATCCCATAAACCCACGTCTCCTATTTCCACTAACATTTATCCTATTTTATTTTCTCTATTATCTATTATTATTAGGAAAATAATAAAAGAAATAAAACACGGGGTGTTATAATATACACACCTTAAAAGGATCTCGTCCCGAGATTCAAGGTAGAGTGTAGATTAACCAAACAAACAGTACGTCAACCAATAAAAATGAGACATACGTGTATACGCAAGTATACACACCTTAAAAGGAATAAACATAATTAGTTTTCTTCAATTGCTAACACTTAATTAAAATCATTCTTTCACAGTTCAACAGATTCATATCATCAGTGACTTATATTATGTCCACTATCACATAGGATCAAACACCTACAATGTGATGCATGCACACTGGCTCCCACACCAACGATATGCAAGTATACACTGGTTCACACACCAACGATGCATACTAACTCTCTACCATCACATAGGATCAAACACCAACAATGTGTGGTATGCACACTGGATCACACTCCAACGGTGTACATGTATACACTGGATCAAACTCCAACGATGCATACAGAGAGATGTTATGTATATTGGATCACACACTAACGATATACATAACTTGGACAATATATAAAAACTTTCAAATCCAACCTTTATCAAAAGGGTTTTCCTTATTCCTTGGGTAAATTCCAAATTACTCAAAAATGAAATTTTAAAATAACAATTTCTTCTTTAACCAATACTTACTTAAAAATCGAAAACTCCGTTATGAAAACAACACTATAACATGCTGAACAATTTCAATTATAATTTCATAAGAGCTAACCGTTAAAACAACCAGCATTTTATTTTCATAATCATACGATAAATTCTTACATGCTAAGAACCAATAAAGGACTAGTAAACAACAAATTCAAACATACCTAACATTAACCAGTGCAGTTCTTAGCATAGTGTCCCAGCTATCCACATTTATAACACTTGCCTACTAGTTCATTTGGTTTAGAACATCTTCAAATAGTATGTCCAACTTCCCCGCAGTTCAAACAATTACCATCAAATCTCTTTAGCGAAGCACTCGCGTCTTTATCCACATGCTTACTTGTTTGCCTATTATATGGGTGATGTCTTTTTTTTTTCTCGCCTTGACGTGGCTGACTAGAAATAAGGTGTAAGCTGGCTTGTTTTGGGGCATTCTCTTTAATCTTCTCATCTTTGGGTTTATTATCCAATTGTTCATATCTTAATGCCAAATCTAACACGCGATCGAAAGTTTTTGAATCAAAGGGTATCAAATAACTCGATAGATATGGCTCTAGTCCACGGATGAACTTCTGGTTCTTCTTTACTTGGGTATCCACTATATAAGGAGCATACCTCGATAGTTCATTGAACTTAGTCACGTACTCCGTAACAGTTTTCCCTCCTTGGGTCAGATGAAAGAATTCCTCAGTTAATTGCTCCTTAACAGCATTAGGAACAAACCTTCCCTCAAATCTTACCTGGAAATCCTCCCAAGTCATAGTTCTCACATCCACATTATCCTTGATAGACCTCCACCAA
The DNA here is from genome assembly GCF_015680905.1 of Coptis chinensis. Lineage (NCBI taxonomy): Eukaryota > Viridiplantae > Streptophyta > Magnoliopsida > Ranunculales > Ranunculaceae > Coptis > Coptis chinensis. Next base: position 36,929,492 of record NC_141459.1, read on the forward strand.
AATAAAGCTGACCCCTCCAACTGGTGAGAAGCCAACTCTTGCTTCTGCACCTCAGTGAGTTGCATTTTAGCAAACACGGACTCACACATAGTAATCCATTTCTCAGCATCAATAGCCCCTTTTTCTCCCTTGAACTTCTAGCCACCTAAAGTAGCAAAATCGTTGTTTCTCCTAGCAAAAGGATCTCCTAGATTAGCATGTTGACCCCTCTGAATAGTTTGCACCAACTGAGTTAATATTGCTCCCAAATCAGCAGATATGGTATTACTTCCAGTATCAGTAACGTCATTATCATCTCCAGCCATCACCTTAAAACAAAACGGACTTCTATTAGTACTCCAAACATCTTAAACTCAAACACACCCAACCACCACATTCCGAGGATCACCTAGACCTTCCAAATCTAGGCTAACCTAAGCTCTGATACCAAAATGTCACAGCCCGAATTTCTAAACAATTAAAAAAAATGAATATTTAAAATATAAATATCTCAAACATCACTCGGTTCAATTGTCTAAAAACTCAGGCTATGACGGGGTGGATACAAGACATGTCAAAACCTAAAACCCACATCATAAAAGAATCTTAACAACAAAAATAATCTCCAAAATTCTCTTTATTACTTTATAAAAAGGCCATCTTCCGTCCCAATAAAACATCAAATAAACTCTCTGAATAACATTCTTAAATATCTTATTCTCATGTCATGCTAAAAATGTAAACTACGTTATTACATCCTTTCAATAAGAATCAGACCTAATAAAGAACTAACGGGCTGCTCCAGGCATGAATCCCAATCACACGCCGCGATTCCACTGCCTTCCACCTATGTTCCCAATAACACACCCACGTTACCAAAACAAAGCAAACATGGGTCAGCAAAATGGAATTTGCTGGTATGAGTAGACTAACCACATATAAACATTATCATACTTTAATTATTCAAACAATCACGTTATATTTTCCCATAACTTAATCATTCTCAGCTTGGAAGATAGGTAGTTTCGTCATTTCAACCGGCATAGTTTCTTCCCAAGCAAAACTTTCATTATATTAACTCATTCTAATGACTCGTTTTAATATCTAAATCATTGAATTAAAACTTACCGATATCCACTGCTGTATAAAGGTAGGACCGCGTCCCTACACAAAATGTTATTAAGTCCTACCCTCCTGCAAAAGAAAGTTAAAACTTCTATATAACATATGTAGATATTATATTAGGTATTCAAAAGTAAGCCCAAACACACTTGCATAATCAAATCAATACCACTAACCCGCAAGGCGAATACCTTAGTTCCTCTCTAGGGCAGTCCAAACAATCTGGTCATTCATGGCACATTCAATGAATACCCATATTTTAACGCTAACGGGCCATTTATGGCACATTAAATAAATGTCCACCTAACATATGACATCAACAGTTATAAAACTCAATTCCAAAACTTGAGGCGTGGAGAATTCTAAAAGAGTGCAGTAAATTTTGTTTACGCATTATAGCACTTTATTACATATATTATTTCAGAGAACGAAAAAGTATCTTGATTCATGTATTTGGTTTACGCGTTATTAATTAGATTAATGTCTAAGTGTCATAACGTTGCATATCATAAAAACTGAAATATCACATAGTAAGTAATACACATACACACGTATATATAAAGGTCTTAGCCTAAAACCAAACATGCTAATAGCCCTAGACCTATCTTAATAACCCAAATCATAATCCGAGTTAAAAGATCAAATTGGGTTAACTGGTCAAAGTCAACCTTAGTCAAAAGTCAACTCTGGTCAAAGTCAAAGTCGACCTTCCAAGGGTCAACCAGCCCCAAACTCCTCTAACCCAAAAGCCCAAAGTCAAAGGCCCAAAGTCTAATTGGTTTCGACCCAAGCCAATGTGGTCTGACCCAAGAACAAAATAGAACCTGGCCCAACCCACAGTATCACAGTATTACAGTTCGACAGTTCTATATCAAATTTTATAGTTTTAAGCTTTAACAACACTACATATTTCCACCGAAAAGAAATCGACAGTAACAAGGATTTTATAAACTAAAAATCCATAAAATATCTACTCACCTGCAGCGCTCTCCGATTATCAGCCAGCTACAAGAAAAAACTTCCTTTTCTTCTTTCAGAAAAATCCCGTTTTTTTGTCTAAAACTCTCGCTATGTGTTTCCCTAAAAACTCTATTCTGTTTCCTTTCTGTTAAAAACAAAACCCCCGAAATAGGGAAGAAAGTTTATCCCATAAACCCACGTCTCCTATTTCCACTAACATTTATCCTATTTTATTTTATCTATTATCTATTATTATTATTATTAGGAAAATAAAAGAAATAAAACACGGGGTGTTATATTAATGATTTACTTCCTTCTTTCAACAGAGCTACAATACACCATTTTTTGCATGACGAGAACTGTCACGCAGATAGCTTAGCGTACCTAGCCACTCAGGCACCGAACTGTGCCCCTAGACAACTGACCATTGAAGTGGTCGACCGACCAGCTTACCAAGCGGACTATGTCTTAGCAATCAGTGACCTGTGCCCACTCTCTGGAGATCAGATGAGTCAAACATGGATGCAGCCTATTATACAATACATCCAGCACGGCAAACTCCCAGATGAGCGTGTCAGGGCCAGGAAGATTCCGCACCAGGCACGTAGCTATTGTTTAGTTAATGACAAGTTATTTCTCAAGTCTGCTGGGGGACCTCATCTGCGATGTATCAGTCCAGAGCAAGGTTAGTTAATTTTTGCTGAGATTCATGAAGGAGAGTGTGGAAACCATGCTGGAGGTCACTCATTGGCCCATAAGGCGATCTCCCAAGGATACTTCTGGCCCCGTATGCAGATCGATGCCAAAACGTATGTCTTCAAGTGTGTCAAATGTCAAACATTTGGGCACAATATCATTCAGCCAGCCCGCGAACTGATCAACATCGCGAGCCCTTGGCCGTTCCACATGTGGGGCATGGACATTATGGGACCATTCATCCCTCAGAAGAGCACCGGCTTCCGCTTTGTCTTGGCTGCCACCGATTATTTCACTAAATTGGGTGAAGCAATTCCGTTGGCACACGTTAAAGAATCACATGTCAGGAATTTCATTTGGACTCATATCATCACCAGATTTGGCTTACCACACACACTGGTGATGGACAATGGTTCCCAATTCAAGGGCAAAAGCGAATGAGAGTTCCTAGCCAAGTGGAAGATCGTTCATGCATTCTCCACTCCCCAAGATGCGCTCAAAGCAATGGACGGTAGGAAGCCGACAATAAAAACCATTTTAGAGAATTTGAAGAAAAAGATTGAAAAGAACAAAAGTCAATGGCCAAACCATTTCGAGAACATACTATGGGCTCACCGCGCGCACAACTCGTTCCAAAGACAGTGAATCACCATTCTCCTTATGTTATGGCGCGAAAGTCGCCATCCCCACCGAAATGACAATCACGACAACTCGATCTGAACTTGTTGAATCAGGTCATAATGACTCAGTACTAGCTCGAGAGGTCGATCTGCTGGAAGAGCGACGCGACCTAGCAGCTATCAAAGTAGCATCTTACCAACAGATCCTAAAGCGGTCCTACAACAAACGAGTACATCCTCGATCTTTTCAACCTGGAGATCTAGTATTGAAAAAAACTCAAGATGATTCTAAACTAGCACCAACGTGGGAAAGTCCCTACATAGTGGAATGCGTCGTTGGCAATGGAGCGTATTGGATTAAAACCCATGAGGGGAAGTTATTGCCACGGCCGTGGAACATGTACTTGTTAAAGAAGTTTTACCATTAGTTTCATAATGTTTTGTAATTTAGGTTTCCATTTGCTACAAATTCAAGTGTAAGATACTCAAGATTGTTATTATAATCTACGGTATTTACTCGCATCTCCAAGCCACGCCACTCACACCGCAAGCACCATCAGTACATATGCACGGACAACAGGCTCATAGCCTCTCCGAGTCTCGCTAATTGAGGACCTATACTCCTAGAATCAACTCGGCGAAACGCTCAGGGGAGCACCATACCGGGGGGCTACACACGCTCCAGCGGCGAACGCCTCGGGAGCTTACGGGGCTCATAGCCTCTCCGAGTCTCGCTAGTTGAGGACCTACACTCCTAGGATCAACTCATCGAGAACGCTCTCAGGAGCAACACACCCTCAGAAGTTGGTAGGGTCATGAACCCCCTAAGTCTGAACTAAACGAACACTTACATCTCCCAGATCGCTCTCCCGAGCGATACTACACAAACATAACGCTTTACGAGAGAGTACATCTCAGAAACAAGCCCAATAAACAGAGTAATAGCTACAAGCAGTCAAGCAAAAGATAACACTAAGCATACATTTACCACAAAGCTACACCACCAGTTTCAAATAACCAGTTCTAACCCACCGATCTGCTTGGTTTACCCAGAAAATCCAGATCGGATCGGTGAACAAAAAGGGAAAAAGTTAACGAACTGCCACTTTCGTGGACACCAGTTCTCTGTATCAATAAAGGCGAACTGCTCAGGCAAGCCTGAAAACACAGCTCTAATGTTTAACCCTCGTAGGGGCAAAGACCAGACATAATCACTATCGAATGACCCAAAATTCTTACCAAGACAAAGAAGAGAAATCATCATCACGGAGCTGCAACCACATGTTTGTCCTAAGGAGCAGTGTTGGTTGAAGGAACGTGCCTCGCAGCCCGCAGAACAACGCGCATACCCGTCCCTTGAGCCACGTCTGCCTTTTTTAGCTAACAGTACGTCTCGTCCAGCTTGGCATACTCGCTACAAGCCGTGGTATATGCACTTTGAGCTTTACGAGCAACCCCCTGACATCGCTTAGCGTACTCAGTGACTTCCGCTACCTCCATTTGCACCTCAGCCATTCGCGGCGACCCGGTTTAAGCGTTCTCATCGCCCAGAAGCGGTGCCGCCGTCATCGCCTCCAGCTTCCTCTTGTCAGCCCCCCAGGCAGCTCGCAAGCATCCCAGCTCGACTCGGGAGTTGACGTCAGTATCAGCACGTTGCACAGCGTTCTTCAGCTTATCATACCCAGTCAAAAACTACAAGGACAAATTTATAATCAGAATCACTTAAGAAACAAAGCGGCAAAGCTGACAGAGAAACACTCACCAAACAACTAGCCATGTCCATGGTCCCCAGCAGCGTCTCCATATCTTCGTCCTCGACTTCAGCTTTATCCCCGTCTAACATGATCCCCTTCAGCAGACTCGTCGCTATAGGTGCCGAGTGGAAGCTGCAGTCAGAACGCTTTACAGCACGCTTCTTCCCCGTTCTACCCACATAGTAGAATTCGCTCCCCACGTCCACGACACGAGGGAGCGAACTCCCACTAGCGACGTGTCGACCTAGCCCCAGGTCGTCGCTTCCATCAGCATCCCAATGGGAGCTTTCCGCTCGCTGCGGCGACCTGAACACAATACCGGCAGTCGAGCGACCTGATCTTTTGGATCGCTTGCTCTTCTTGCCCCCAGACGCCACAGCTTTCCTTTTGCCACGGTCCCCATGCACATGGGGACGGAACTCCATCTCCTCCATGAGCAAAGGGGAACTCTCTCTTACACTCCCTTCTCCCCTGACGTACGGAAAGCACCGAGCCATAAGCGAAGCTAAACACAGAAAACAAAAGAACGTTGGTTAGAGCGGCCAGTAACCTTTACATTCATGATCTAAAAGAAGAAAAGAGAAACGTACCTGAGTAAACGGGAAAGGAAAGCGAAACAGAAGCAAGAGGGAAAAGAAGCAGCCGCAGCAGGAAGAACAAAAAGAGCAAATACCGCTGCTCTCCCAAGACCAGTCATATTTATACCCACGAAACGTCTCTTCCCAAGGCACACCATTATGGCATCGAGACACCAAACGCCAGCCAACCTGGTAGCCATCATTTCATATCGCTTGACCGCCCATATTCCGACCGTGCCCGCGCCGCGCTCTATAGCTTCAGCCGCTCGAATCTGAAGCGCCTTGGCGTCCTCATAGAGATGAGTGACCTACACCGTTTAGATCGCAACAGTATGCATATGCTTACAAACGCAAACATTCTTATCATACACCAGACTAAGTGTAGAAAGCAAGGGCAGCAAAATTCGCATTCATAAAAGAAGCGACTTGACGACATCGAGGGGCCTTGAGTTCCGCAGACTAACCATCTTTCGGCGAGAATACTCGGAAATCCGGCCTGTTAGTCACTAGTTATCATAGTCAATGGAATAGTAGAAAAAAAAACAAAAAACGAGCGGCCCAGGTCAACCCAGGAAACCAACTCTATTGTTTACGGCCAGAGGCCCATTACAAACACTAACAACAAGACTTCCTAGACAATATCATCAAGATCTCCTCCAAGAGCGACATTCAAAATGGAGACAGAGTTCGGATCACCAGAAGACGCCACAACTGCCTCAGCGGCGACCACGTTGAGCTTCGCCCGGACCCACGGTCGCTTTCACTCACCACACCGAAAGGGGAGAAGGCACGCAAAGAAAGCGATTACCCGGCACCTTCGGGCGGTTAGCGCCGAGTTCTCCCGAAGTTCGGCGTTCCCGCTCCTCCTGCAGGTCGTCCAGCTTTTTCTCCAGTTCCTCCACCTCAACACGGATGGTGAGATAGGCCTCTTTCGCTTGCAGGGTGGAAGTCTTACACCGTTCAGCATAGGTGTTCGCCGCGACTAGCTGGCCCCTCAATGCTTCCACCTCATGCTTCAGCTCGATCGACTCATGCACTGCAGCGGTCTTCTCCAGGGTCAGGGCAGTGAGTTGGGGCCTCAGCGCATCCAGTTCTGTCTTCTCAGCTTGTTGCACAGCTCGCAGATTCGACAGCTCGTCCCTCAGCGACTCAACCTCCACCTTCTCCAGGTCAGTGATCTGCGCGGCCGTCTTCAGCTTATGGTACCCAGGGATCAACTGCGACAACTCGCACAACATATCACATTATTATCAAACAACAGCATGTAACACCATAACACAGTCAAGTAGAGCGCAAAGGTTACTTACCAGATACATCGCCTTATCCATCCCCCTCAAGTTTGACTCCAGCTCCTTAGCATCCAGGTCCTTCCTATCACCATCCAGGGTCATCCCCTCCAGCAAGCAAGCAGCTATGGGTGCGGACTTGTAGCTGCAGTCCGACCTCCTCACATAGTGCTTCTTCCCAGTCACCTCGTCTATGTATATCAGGTTGCGCTCCAGCTCGTCCTTTCCAGTACTGGAGTGCCCCTTACCAGTCTCTCTCGCACCAACCTTTCCCTTCATCTTGCCAGAGGGATCTCCAACAACCCTGGGTTGAGCGACCTCCGAGGCGTCCTCACCTAGGACGCTGAAGTCGGGCATCGATCTCGCCCTCGAGTTGCGAGCCGCCCTTCCCCCAGTTCGCACTTCACCACCCAGGGCGCTCTCAGCCACCCTCGCAAACTTTGCAGGTCGAGACTCCGGGATGTCGAAGAGAACGTCCTCCACATCGAACGAAGCGTCCTCTCGGCCCCTCCCCGCTCTAGACGCAGAGGCCCCAGCACTTCCAATGGGTCGCTTCACCCCGGCACGACCTCAATGCATGTCTTCCCTCGTAACCAGGTCACTCCTACCCCTCTCCATTACAGGTTTCTTCGACGTCTTCCCGCTCACTTTCTTCCGAGCTCTGGCCTTTTGCACTTGCCTTTTCTCCCTAATTGCGGGTCCCCCACACTCTTCAAATAAATGAGCAACTTCCGGTAGCTTTGCCTGTTTCTCAGCTCGCGTCAGCCTAGCGAACTTCTCGATCACCTGCCGGCTCGACCCCCTTTTCAAGTGAATATCTGCATAAGCAACAAGACAACAGTTTCAGTATAAGTGCAACCAAAGCAAGTTTGATATCATTAGATAAGCACTGGTACCCACCAGTGAAGTCGCATATTTTATTGTCCACACTGAACCCGCTAGCACAGTAGCTTCCTACAAGAAGCAGCGGTCGTTTGTCCCACGACTCTTTACTTTTACCATCCGTAACGGCTCGGGCCAGTAGCTTCGAGTTTGCAAGCTAAAGTTCAGCGACCTAGATCGCTTTACGAGGTAGTGCTCGATAACATCAGCGACCTCGATTCGGTACTCACCGCTGGCGTTCAATAGGTCAAAAACCTTGAACAATCGCCACGTGTTACCCACAAACCGAACAAGCGCTTTGCCACAGCGGTTCAGGAACTCACAAACCAGCTTGGAGAACGGTATCGTCATGGACGCCCTCAGCTGCCCCTCACAGATGATCACCCCATGATTTGGTGGGGTGTACCTATCGCTATAAACAAAGAGCGTTAAATTCGCTCATGGATCTCCGGACCGCTTTACGGTTATCCCATTTTTCTCTCGGATATGGGGCGCCTCAAAGCATGTCCGTCCCGCGACTCTAGGCGGATCGCTTCGAAGACGACCCTCACAGCAACTTTGAAGTGCTAGCCAAAGCCTTCTGACGCAGCGGTCGAGCCGCATCTTCCTCAATACTAGCCCTCTAAACCGCCTCATCTTCATCATCACCCTCAACCACCCCACACACACGACTCATCTTTCTCATCATCTTCGTCATCCCAGCCAGAAAAACTTTACGGACCTCATTAGGCCGAAGGTGTCATCGGAGTCGGACATTTTTCTTCTAACCCTAACAGGTCTAGCTACTAAATCACCAACAGGGTGTCCTAACAACTCTAGAACAGAGGCTAAGCACGAAACAAGAAGCAGAGTTTCAACAATGGCAGAAAACTAACCTGAAGGATGATGCGGTAATGAAGTAGTGTCTACCAGACGAAGCAGCCAAATGAAGTTTCAAAAGAGCCAGCGAAGTTTTTGAGCAACCGCCCCTCCAGTTTCCAAGGCATCATGATTACACCCCATCCCTAACTGCCCACGACTTCCAACCAACTGTCCTGTCTTTTCACATTCCGAAAAAATGGGGCGGCATGTTTTCTCTGCAGAATCGCCAGATCCATCGCGTCTTTGAACACGCGTCAAACGTTTGCACCCACCAGCTCACATGGTTAACATGAGCCGTTCCTCACAGATCATTGGAAATTTCCACCTCTAGCATGTTCCACGCTACAAGCCCCGATCTCTCTCGGTAGGTCGTTTTCACAACCTCCGAGGAGGGGCATTAATAGGGAGTAATATTCTCTATCCAGCACGCACATAACATGGTGGAATGACACATCGACCTGTGGATCCAGGTTGCATCCATGAGCTAATAGAATGATACTAACAGGTCGCAGTATCACGCAAACTACGCTAGGAAAGTGACTCAGATACCCCTTCCAGAAGCAATCATGACTAAAAGTGTACTTGCACATATCTTGGCCGTCAGCCACTGGTCACGGCCGCAAGCTACTTATACAGATTGACACTCCACATCATTACAGCAGACCTATGAGGACAGTTCTCACATGTTACCCTGATCTCCACCCCTCGTTTGGGATACCCTTTACACGTGGTGGGCAAGGATACACTCTTAAGATCTATAAATACTTCTCCAATGAACTACGCCAGACCTGATTCTACTCCCCCCCAAAAAAACCCAAGAGCCAGATACATAGGCAGTTCGCTCTCAAGACGAACTCGGTCCATCCAATAACCTATTCCAGTCCCCCATTGACTGTTTGTAAGGGAAAGCTAAACCACACCTTTACAGCACCCTTGTCTTTTAGCTCATTATCAGACAAGTTCAGCTTTGTGAGCGACTGCTTTGATGCAATACAAGCAGCTAAAGCAGGAACAGCTTCAGCAGTGATTTCATTTCCAGCCATGTCTAGTACTTTGAGTGATGGAGCAAATTCTTGAAGTGCATTCGCAATAGCAATTGCTCCATCATCTTCAAAATTCAGATAGCTTACGTATATCTCAACAAGCCCTACATGAGAAAAAAGAGATTTACTGAGAGCTACACCAGCCTCCACATCAAACATGTCCTTTAGATCAAGCTTCTTCAAATTAGTACAAGTCCTTAGCGCCTCAATCAGGGCAAGTCCTCCTTCAGAACCAACCCTTGTAGAGGAGCACCTGAAATCTTCTAAAGCTGGAGATCGTTTAACAGCCTCAGAAATAGCAATAGCTCCCTCATCTCCTGTCATATTATTATGAAAATGCAAAACTTTAAGCTTCTTCGTAGAAGGAATCAACTCGTAAACTGCTTGTGCAGCTTCCTCATAGATGCCGTTACTCTCCAAATAGAGCTCCTCCAAGCTCCCTTGAGATTTCAGGAGAGCCCCAAATGCCCGCACACTTCTCACCCAAGGCATTTTCTGAAAGATTCAGATACCTCAAAACACAATCTTCCAGGGCTGAGGAGAATATTCTCATGACTTCAAGAGCTTCTTCCTCTGGCTTTCCTGCAACAATATCTGACATGTCTACTTCCTTCAGCTGATCTTTAAGAGATAGCAAGATGGGCTCCGCAACACGAGCTGCATCAACTGAAAAGCTTCTATTGCTAAAACATATTTTAGTGTATGGATTCTCCTCAGCAAGTGGTCTCAGAAGCTCCTCAGCTTCCTCTGCTTCGATGTTAGCTCGCTTTCCCTTAGATATATAAAAAACCGTCTTCAGAGTACTAGGAATGTCCTTGTCTACAGAAACTTCTCTGTCGACAATTTGTGGACCTCGTTTAAGAACTTCCATCATAAGCTTACTGGACTCCTTGGCATAAAGTTGCACTGCAGAACTTCCATCGCCATCGGGCTCCCTCTCATAGTGTTCATTTGCTGCGGCAAAAGCTGTGTCTTCAATATGTTTAGCATTCTACTCAGCCTCTTCCTTGTTCAAAAGACCATATCTCTTGGAGAAAATTGACGGTGTGGAAAGATTATTTACAATCCGCTCCACAAGCACCACTCTTGTACTCTGGCTAGGTGGCCACAGTTTGATTGAAATTGAGCGTTGGAAATTTGGTGTCTCCATAATTCTGCAAACAAGTAGATTGAATTACTGGCTACATGAACCAAGAGAAAACTCTATACGCGACAAGTGAAATTAGCTGTGTAGATTAAACTAATACCAAGGCAAACAATGTTCAGCTTTAAATCTCAACATATCCCATTTCAAATTCCTAACAAACTAATAGCTTAAGCAATTGTACCTTTCACACGAAAGGAGAAGCATTGATATAACGTTTGAGAAGAAAAGTTTTACCTTTATTTGGTTTTTTGAGTTCGTCTGCTGCAGAAGATAAATTTGAGGAGTAATCTGAAATAAAAAGAGGGGCCAAAAGTCCAAAACAGAAGTTGGGAGGAAAAAACAAAAGGAAATTGAAACGAAATTTTGGAGCCAAAAAGAAGTTGGGCTTTTTTTTGTTGATTCTGAATTTTTTTTATTTTTGGAAAAAGTAAAATGACTGAAATCTCCTTGTGTATTCTGTTCAGTAAATAAATGGTCATACGCACTGTAGTCAAGGCACAAGAAAGCGTGTGTTAGGTGCAAGGCGCGGAAAAGCGTTTTTTTGTGCCTCGCCTCAGCCCAGGCGCGGATACTAACATGAGGCGTGCGCTTTTAGTTTAGGCACGAGGCGCACAAGGCGCGCGCCTTATTAACTTTTACAGTTTTTTCATTTTTTTTATGATTTTTGCTATTTGTGATACATTTACACTCAATCCAATTGTTGTATGGTACAATAAATTTTACAAATTTAGTAAGTTTTATTTTGGAATATACTCTAAACTTAATTTTAACTAGTTTTTGTTAAGTTGTATGGATTGAGAGAAAACAAAAAGATGAATTAAATGAAGTTTTATAGGATTTTAAAATTTGAATCACGTGTTCTATTTCATAAAGAACTCATTTGGCTCAATTCGATTGGTTCATTATTTTAGCTTATTGAAGTTGAACTAGATTGTTTTGAGAGATACGAGTTTTATTTTGCTTTTTACTTATTGCTTAAAAATTTTATTTTAAATGACTACAATGGTTTCATGTTTACAATCACATAAAATTAATTTTAAAATTTGGCTAAGTAATTTAATGATAATTAATGTCATATTTAATGTTTATTTTATTTTTTATTTGATATATCTATTTTTTTATTACCATGTGGCGCGTTAGTTGAAATATACAAATCCTCTGTGTAAACTCAGCTATCTGTATACTCCTTGAGCGTGCAGAGATTTGGGGTTGGCATAATAATATTAATGGTGCATAACAACATGGATTCTTGGAAGTATCTTGGGATCCACGTCCGAATCTCGAGTTTTAGACTTGTCAAGAAGTTCCAAACTCAAGTATAGTTTATTGACTTTATTCAACCTAAAATGGTTACAGGTGGTACAGTAATCCGTTTGTTTTATCTGTCTACCAAGACTCAAGAGATTGTCCTATTGATGCATCTCTAGATGTCTAATGGTTTGGAATGTGGTGTCTTGGATCTCTAGAGCATACTCGATACTTGGTCCTTATATATCAATTGCAGTTGTATGCTTCCGCAAGTCGAAGAATTTTTGCTTAAGAGTATGAACTCAATTAGTGATATGAAACTTGATCTATTTTCTGCAGGAAATGAAAGACAACAGATGTTGCAGGAGATAATGCGTAGAGGTACAAAACCGCTTGGAACTGATGTGTCAAGTGAGAGAGAAATCAACCGCCTTGCAGCCCGATCAGAGGAGGAGTACTGGCTCTTTGAGAAAATGGATGAGGAGAGACGGCGAAGAGAGAACTATCAATCAAGGCTAATTGAGGAACATGAGGTACCTGATTGGGTATATCCTTCCAAAGAAGAGGTGGACAAGGATTTGAATGCAGATGGTAGTGTCACAGGAAAGCAACGTGTCTTATGCTGACACCATGAGTGAGAAGCAGTGGTTGATGGCTGTGGAAATAGAGAAGACTAGTCAATATATACACTAATACACCTACTAAAAGCAAGAGGAGAGAACATCTTCCTGCAGAAGCCAATGAATTAACCAGAAATGTTCTCACCATTTTTACTGGAAGTTTTGGTCTACCAAAGAATAATACATAGTATATAACATCTATTATTTGAAATGCTACATACCATATACTATCATTTTGAGCATCATTATCACTTGGTTCTCACTATTCTTACTGGAAGTTTTGGTCTGCCAAAGTAAGGATAATACATAGTATATAACATCTATTATTTGGAATATTATATATCATATATCTTTTTTTTAGCACCATTATTACTTGGTTCTCATCATTCTTACTGAAAATTTTGGTCTGCCAAAGTAAGAATGATACGTACTATATAATATCCATTATTTGGAATACTACATATCATATATCATCATGTTGAGCACCATTATCACTTGGTTCTCACCATTATTATTGGAAGTTTTGATCTGCAAAAGTAAGGATGATACATACAATGTAGCATACTGTAATGTTTAATATTTCGCACTTGGTTTATTATGGATTATGAACAAAACTCTGGACTTTATGAGGAAACTATGCACTATTTTTTATTTTATTTTTTCTGAATGAGAACTCCATTCTGACATCAGCACTTAACTTGTCAATGTCGATAGAGTTAGATGAGTTTCAAGATGAGTGATCATAAATATTTGCTGCATGGCTAATGGTCTGATGTCTTACATATGTAGTTATCCATTTTACAAGCCTGCACACTGTAGATTTTGACATCTTTTTTTTGTCAAGTGAGTTCAGAATTGTATTAAGTATGGGAAAAGGAGTAGGAGATTACAAGAATTAAAGTGTAAAATAAAGAATATAAATAAAGAAAGGGAAAAAGATGGCAGTATACATTGATGAAGTGAGATTGTAACCCGTAGGCCTCCAATATATCGTTGCATCGGGTACCACTTCGATTCAATCAAATCTAAAATAAGCGCTAGTGTAAGCCTCCCATTTATATAGTCATGGAGGCTTACCATGATACATAAAGGGGGACTCAGAAGACATAGTTGTTGCTCAACAAACTCTTTTCATTAGTAAATAATTTCATTATCTGACATTAGTTTACAACCAACCAACCAAGATACAACTTCAAACGTTTACAAAACCAACAAAATAAAACCCAACACCATGCCGGAAAATCGTTTCACGTCTAGCTTATCCATCCATCCAGCCATCATAGTCTCGTTCTATTAAGTTCAATCTATAAAAAAGAAAAACAAAACAAAAACAGATAGTAGTTAGGTTCAATAGACCATAAAGCGACAAAATTTAATATAGTACAGTGTGCAAGTACGCTACATAAGGGCTACTAGTTCAAATGGAAGAACCTCAAATATATTCTTCCAAGGTATTGAAATAAGTGATCATATACAAACGAAAAATATAGCAGTAATGTCATGACCCAAATTTCAAAATGACTGAATACCAAAGACACCACTACACCATAACAGACTATTACTAACGGCAGAAAACCATTGCGAATAATTATTGCAACACTTAAAAAGCATTGCAAATAGGACGTGTAAAGTGTTGGAAATATTTGCAACTGTTAAAAAGCGTTGCAAACCAAATTTTCCAACGGTTATTAACCGTTGCAAATTCATAATTACTAACGGTTAAAAAACGTTACATATTTTGATTTGTAACGATTATTGATAAATGCTTTAAATTTTATTTTTTTGCTTTGCAACGGTTTACAACTATTACTAATGTATTGATATGGTTAAAAAAATTATTTTAATTTTTTTCCTGCCCTGAACCTCCTGGTTTCATATAGAAGCAAATAAAATTAACAATGCTTTTTCATACTATTTGACAAGTAAAATAAATACAATCAAACGCCTGAAAAAAAAATATTATATTCATTGAACCATATATATAACTTCAAAAAAGTTTTGAGGGTTACAAATTCAGATTTACTAAGGGTTACAAATTTCTATACAATTTTCCAAACAATCCCGAATCTTCAAAATACAATAACAAGCTTTAGTGACAATGGCTTCACTCAATAATTTCCTAGTGCCGCTCCACAAAGCCTCTAATTCCAAAAAAATCACAAAACAAATAATGAACTCAGAAAAACAATCATACTAATTAAATCAATCAATTAACAAACTATCAACAATGACTCCACATAAATGCTACCCAAAAAATAAAAATTACGAGAAAACTAACCTACCCCTAACTTCGGATATGATTTTACCACCGAATCCAAAGAATAAGTTCCCATGCATAGTTGACGTTCTATAACCTCACTCAAGGGTCAAGCCCTGACCTTGGGAACCCTGCTACTTGCTCTATAAAAGAAAAAAAGAAAGATATAAGGAAACATGTCCTAAGAGTCAAGCAAGACTGTGTCACGCAGAAACAACAGTATGGCTCATCCCACCCTGACGGCCAACCTTTCCATTTCCAACATTGTGCTAAACCCATTGATAGCCATCACCACCACGTCCTGATTGGTGGCTCAAGAATAGCCATCAACATTGTGAATTAAAATTTATATAGAAAAAGTAGGAAGGACTAAAAATAGGAAGTATAAAAACACATCAAGATAATGCCTTACTGTTCAAAATATATTAATATAGTGATAAATGGAGAAACATTATTTGTGCTAACAATCCTAATATTTGGGGTATTTCGAGGATCATAATGAAATTAAAAGTAAACTCACAAGACCTCTGGCTACACAATTAAAGAACAGTCAAGTCTAATAGAGTCAACAATCCTTCACTAATTTGAAGCATGAAATTTAGAGCATCATATATACATCATAATTGTTGATAGAAAAAAAAAAATCTCCGTGAGGTCAATGTTCATTAAAAGGTCTTATGACTTCATGGTTAAAACCTCGATCGACCGAACCATAAATACTTCAAGATAGTGTATGACAGTTGATAGTTTACCTCATTTAAGCATTTGTGCTTCTAAAACAGATTTTAGATTCAACATTGGCTCGCCCATTCCCATAAAGACAACATTTGAAACCCTATGCTTAAAGAGCTCTTCTAGACTTAAGACTGAATAAATAAAACAAGATATGCAAATGTGATATAGAGTAATCGATCATAAACAAAGTTTCTAAAAGAAAATTCGTCAAAGCGAACCCACAAGATGACCTCCTTTCAACAATTTCATGCCGCTTTAGATTCCTCGAGTATCCTCCCTTGCCAAGAAGACGTAATGAGCAACGAATTGGAAGCCAACCTTGAAGTAACTTTACCATTCACTACAACGGACAAATGCACTAAGCTGGAAACATAGTCCAAAAAGACTGTGAACAGAATGTCAAGGGTAATTCAAAATTATTTATGGTTTGATGTGCAACCATTACGAGTAACCCCGCTACACAATATTGAGTTACTGATCTCTTTAAAAACAGGCTTGCCCATACATTTTTACCATCAAATGTTTTGCCGGTGCCGACTAGCAAAGTCGGTAAAACCTTTGGGCGATGATACTAGAGGTCTGGGGCTCGAACCCCGCCAGCATCAAAGAGTTACTGATCTCATTTAAAAACAGGCTTGCCAACCAAAAAAAAAAAAAAAAAATTACGAGTAACCCTACCTTAGATTTCAGTCCAAAGAAGTTGTGGGCCGCAACATTACATTACGTAATGAAGGACCTGCTACATTTGAAGATGCTTCTAGTCTCCGTTGGTGCAAGGGTTGAATTGCCTCATCTTGTTCAAGACTGCAATAAAATGGACACATTTTGGCCAGAAGATACAAAGATAAAGAGCATAAGCATCTCAGAACAAAGAGTAGATATAACCGGGGGGAAGGGCAGTTATTTTTATTTTGCAAGTTAGATTTTATTGTCCGAAATAAGCATCTCAGAACAAAGAGTAGATATAACCGGGGGGAAGGGCAGTTATTTTTATTTTGCAAGTTAGATTTTATTGTCCGAAGTTGTTTGCCTAGTTCAAGGAGATGGGATCCTTCTATAGGCAGGGTTTCTTGTGTTATTGTCTTGTGTGTGGGGTTCCACTGAAGAAGGTGTCTGACCATTCTCTTTCTATTTTGGGTTATGAACTGCTGATTAAACTCATATTCTGATAGAAGAAAAGGCCAGGGAGTATAATATTCGTACCATTCAGCGTCTGCTCTATCTGCATATCCATAAAGGGGACTGTTCGGTTCAAGTGGAGAATCACAGGAGTCATTCTCAGCATCTCAACAAGTCACTTTCCCCTGCAGCAGCAATATGAGACATGAAAGAACAGGGTATTAGCTGGCCAGGGAAGCACATAAGATCAACAAGTAGTTCGACAGACTTCAGTACAACTATCACAGACATATGCTCGTACGAATCTGTGCGCTCAATAGGCAGACCCTAACAATATAAATAAACACGATAAGAGCTAACAGATTAGCTAGGACGAAAGAAATTAATCAAAACAGGAACATTTGTATCATGGTTTAATGACTAAATCTCACAAGATAGTGAAAGAGGTAAAAGAGGCTTTGTTCATTTGGCTAGTGCGTGTGCAAGCTTTCGGAGAGTGGGCTTTACGGACTTTATGTGTAATTGTGATAAACTTGTAATTTGAGGGACATGTCTTATCATGGTCTAGTAACATCTTGCTACACACGATCATCATTTGCAATTTCTATCAAGTTGCAACTTGACTTCCAAAGGAGTTCAATTGAACTTTACCAAGAAAAAAAAAAAAGAAAACAAAAAACTACAACCAGAGTGGACTGGAGGCAAATACAACAGTAAACGAAAAGAATAAAAAAAAAACACATGGAGCAACTACCAGTCTACCACACACACACACACACACACACACACACAGATGAGGATGTAGCACAATAGCACTCTTACCACCATAAGCCTACTCTCAAGACCCACAGTATCTGCAAGAACTTTGAACAGGATAGCTCGGGGACGGCATGAACCATGCCTTATCTGCCCCAACAGCTGCCCACCACGGTTCTCAAACATATAAGAGCTTTCATCCATTGCAGCTTTTGCAGGACTTAATTCCGAACTTGGACACTTATAAAAATCAGAAACCTGGCAAAGCATTGTGTGATAAGCATGGGATCAAATACTGATTACGGAGAGGGGGAAGAATCCCAATATTAATCGCGAAAGGAAAAAAGACAGTGCACAAATGTATTGTATTACAGCAATTTCTGGATAATCTTCCGTTGAAAAAATAAGGCATTGCATCCATGCTTTCAAGGGAACAGTTGAAGTTAAATAGAAAATGGTGGATGCAAAACAAACTACCTCATCTATACAACAACCAAATAAAAAATACAATTTTATGAAATCAAGTAAACAGGCAAGGTTCCGGCCCTGACCTGTGTTCATTATACCTGAGATGAGACGCAGGCAGTGAGGCGGGAAGAACCTTTACTATCTTCGACAGGTATACCAACAGTTTCAATGAGCCTATTATCCTCCAATTTTATAAGTGCCTGAAGGATCAGAAATGAGAGGAAAAGAAGAAGAGGCCTAACAGTGCATTTCATTCAATCCATCAAATAGTAGCTGTTATCACAAACTCAGGTTAATGTCTGCTTTCATAAACAGTAGCACGTCCCCAGATTAATGCACACTAGATCTTTATAGTATAGCGCACTCCTATTTGTTATGAATAAAAGCAGCAGTCCACTTGGACACTGGAGATCATTTGTTCATTCATGAAGGGGAGAAAGGGTGGGGCAACTGAACATGAGCTATGTCTCAGGCCAACCAAGGATCTGAACTATAAACGACTCAGTAAGATTAGCAATAGAATATACCAATATGTTCTTGTAATCTACCACGTGCACCCCTAAACCTTCAAAGCAGCTTCAAGTAGTAAGATCATACATTTCCAACTCTCTAGCAACGCAAGGTGGATAGAAACATAAGCAGGAAGAAACTCACAAGTTAGTGGAGGAATCAACGAGGAGCTCTATGACTTCCATGTGCTAATCCTACCTTAAAGTGGTTATATATAAATAGACATATGTTTGTAACGTAATTGAGGGTGTTGTGTGTTGTAGGTGGAGGGGTGTAGATTAAAGGTCTTGTATAACATCTTGCTAGGAGAGCCATTACTTGTAAATTGTAATCAATGGACACAACAATGATTCGTCATAACTATGGATAGGCATTCAACAAAAAAAAACATAATAATATCCACCACAACTTTTCTAATAAACCAAACCTTAATAGTGCCATCAGCAGCAGTAACAACTTGATGAATAGGCGATCTCCCGACTTTATATCCAGCTTCCTGAAGGTCATTTCTGAATGCTTGTGGCACTGTGTTCAACATTATCCAATATCAGTAACAAAAACAATATCATTAAAATAAAACAAGAAAGAGGTCAGGACTCACAGTGACTAAAATCTTGAATCTCTTTAGCTTTAGGCTTGTACAAAAGATGATGCAACTATTTCCCTCGGTAGCTTTGCTGACCAAAGTCAATAGCTAGTTGTTGTAGGTCTTGTTCAGACATGCCCAGCATAGAAGTAGCTGAATTTTATTAATTAAGGCTATAATCTGATCCCATAGCCTAAACATTAACTTGTCGACTCTCCCAAGAGCTTCTACTAACATTCAAGTGGTAATACACACCTTTATTCTCGACTGAACAAGTAATGCCCGTTTTGCATTGTAGCGGAACTTTTCAATGAAACCCTGTAAGGTGAAAGAACAAAGAATTGGCCGTCAAACCACCAAAATCAAAATCATTCAAGGAAAAGAAAACCAAAAAATAAAAATCAGATTCTCCAAAACGTTCCAAGCTTGATTACAAGAAACTATTTATCTATTATGAAAGAAGGTTGAGCACCATGAACAAGACAAAAGAAGAAATTGATAAAAAATGTAGTGCCAGCAACGCAGAAGATTTTTCTGTATCTTCTTCAGACAATTGAAAATAATCTAATACTTGTTCAGTAAAAAAGAGAGCAAAGAATCCAAATGTCAGCATCTTTAAACTACATTATACACCATTCTCAATTTACTAGGTAAAACTATATACTGTCTAACATGGAGGATGTAGAAGATGAATTTGATCGTCCACTAAAATTTACCTTAAGGCACTCAGTTACTATCTATGTATTTACAATTTGTTAAACTTCAACTTGGATATGATAATACATATATGAACTACATGGTTTTTCCAAATTTAAAAACAAGCATTCAGCTATTCAGCCATTCAGCTTTGAACTGCACTGATAGTCTGATAGTGGTTTTTCCTTTATATGTCGTAAAATAGAAACTATATGAAATGTACAAGACTAGTGTGAGAGAGAACCTTAATGAAGAGGAGTACCAGAAGTTGCAAGTTAGTGAACCAGGATAGTCAAAGAAAATATTTGGATTCAATTGCTTCTATACCTAGTCATTATTTCACACAAACTATGTTGTTTTTCCGTGCCTTTCAAACATTGTTAACTCAATTCTATGAAAACACAAGAGGATATTTTTCAGTGTTATCAAATAGTGATTCTATAAAGAACGTACCTGCATATGCGCTTTTTTTTGTTCATTCGACTCCAAAGCCTTCTGTTGATTCTTGAGCTGTTCCTCACGTGTCCTCTCAAATGTATCATAATCTCCTTTATAAGTTTATAGGAAGTCAACTTTTGTCCATGTAAATGGAGAATATCTGTAACAACCTGTAAGAAAATGTTGACATAAGCGAGACAATCAGGCATGAACAAGGATGATCTCTGTTACCAAAATTTTACGAGAAGGGAGAGTGATACCAAATTCAAGAACTCTCTAGCATGGGAAACCACTATAAATGTCTTCGGCCATTTCACAAGGTATGATTCTAGCCATAGAACAGCATGAAGATCAAGATGTTTCTGCAAATGTCAATTTGTTGAATTAACAATATCAAACAAAACCAATCAAAAAACCTAGCAAACAGAATTACAGTTTATGAAACTTATTGAAAGTATAAACTGAAAGAAGAATGTTTCAACTTTCCACAGGAGGCGGCGAGTTGCGGAGAACGCTAGAAAGCCACGGAAGAGGGAAGGTGCGTCAAACCCTGCCCTTCTTTCATTTTTCTTTTTCTTGTCTTTTTTTAGTTCGTAGGGTTTAAGGGCTATTTGTTTTTTTTGGGTTAAGTTATAATAGGGTATTTATAAGACCATAAGACCATGTGTTATAAAAGAGTATTATAAGATGGTCTTATAAAGTAGTTTGTTTTTAATTTTAAGTTCCTCTTATAAGCACTTGTAAAAATAGAAAAAACAAATACATGACATCTTATAGATGGTTATTTGACAAATATAACCTTACTTTACATCACATTTAACTTGAATATATTAATTTGAAATAAACGTATAGTTTGATTTTCGGTTTCAAATCAATTTTGATAATTAGAATATCAATTTTAGGAAACTACCTTAATTGGCGGTGGTAGTGGTAGTGGTCTTAATAGCACGGTGGTGGTGGTAGTGGAGGTGATGATATTGGTTTTAATAGTATGGTGATGGTAGTGGTAGTAGAAGTGGTGGATGTCTTAATAGCACGGTGGTGGTAGTAGTAGAGGTGATAATATTGGTCTTAATAGTACGGTGGTAGTGGTGGTGGTGGTCGTTTTAATAGCACAGTGGTGATGGTGATAGTCTTAATAGTTCGATGGTAGTGGTGGTGGAGGTAATGATGGTGGTGGTAGTGGTGGTGGTGATGGTGGTGGTGGCAGTGGCGGCAGTGGTGGTGGTGGTTAGGGTAATGGAGTTATTTGGAAAATAAGATAATGAAAATGGAAGAAGAGATAAATGAGGCTAAAGGTATATGGACGGGGGTGTTTGAGTCATTTTTCAAGTTATAAGACTTATAGAATTGAAGTAGATCTAATTTTGGTACTTATAGAATTGGAGCTTCTTATAAGACATTTCTAGTAGAATGCATCTTATAAGAGGCAAAAAACAAACAAAAAAAATATCCAAAATCACTGGGCCACATCTTATAAGTTAGGGGCCATTTGTTTTTGCCTCTTATAAGACATTGATTTCTTATAACCTCTTATAAGATGTCGACCAATGATTTTGGATATTTTTTTGATTTGTTTTTTGCCTCTTATAAGAAGCATTCTACTAGAAATGTCTTATAAGAGGCATGATTTCTATAAGTACCAAAATTGGATCTACTACAATTATGTAAGTCTTGTAAGCTGGAAAAAGACATAAACGCCCCAAGCACACTACCCCTAAACCCTCGTTCTCTCTTCTGCCTTCTCTTTCTCATTTCTTTGCCTCCATTTTTGTAACGCCCGTATTTTTTAATACGTATTTTTCTATTTATTAATTAATTAAATTATTTATTTTAAAAATTCGTCGGATTGGACTCGGGACATGTGGGCATGGTTTTTGGGCCCGAGTCGGTGTTGGGCTTGGGTTTCGGACCCAAGTATATAAACACATTTTTCTAGAGAATAGGGTTCATAAAGAATAAAATATATTAAAAATGGAGGCTTTGAAGCTCGTTAGGCTGGAAGCGTTAGAGCCTTGGCGGCTTGACTAGGAGGGATTAAATGGGGTTTTAATACAATGAGTAGTTTATCTTTTTCGGTTTTTCCGTATATAGACCGCGATGGCTGGACTTTAAAACCATGATTTGTTCATCCTTCATTTATGCGCTCTTTTCTCTTCAAAGATTATTCTTATTGTGAATGGTTATTCTTGATTGTTTCGCGATCGAGACGCGCAACCACCACCACTTTTCGTTTACTGAAGAACCACTGTTCAATTACTTTTCATGCCGTTTTTGTTCTGATCAACCATGGGTTTTTCCTGTACATGTTTAATACTCTGTAGAGTTGTTAGTACTGTCTACACCATTAGGTGGTGGTGAAGGGAGGCGCGAGCCCCTAACCTCCTCCTCTGCCATAAACGCCATTTCGGCCATTACTGTGTTACTGAGGAATTTTTGTTTGTGTATTTATTTGTGCGGGTTTGAGCTGTTTTTGGTAGGGAGGGTTGTTGGTTTGAGGTATGGTGGTGGTAGAGAGTTTGTGGGGTTCAAAACTCCCAAGAAACGATTATGGCGGTCGGATCTAACAAATTTTGAAGTGTTTTCTAATTGAAAATCGGGGGTGCTTGGTGAAGCAAAGTGGTGGGGTTTTCACCCACTCCATTTTAAACTTAGATAGATTTGGGTGGTGTGTGAAGGTTTTGGGAGTGGGTGGAAGGAGCGGTACATTCTTTGTGGAAGGGATGACGATGAGGCGTCGGGGTGCTCCAGTCGCGATTTACTTTTTGGCTTAGGACTAATTAGTTGGTTAGGACCTATTAGTTCCGGGTCAGGACCATATTAGTATTTGGTTTTGGGCCAGTTCAGTCTAAAGTTTTTGGGCCAGTTTCTAATATTGCTTGGGGCCAGTTTTAATTGCTTTTCTTTAGACCAGTTTCAAGTTAGTTTTGAGGCCGGTCCATATAACTTAAAATAGATCTAATTGGGTCTTTAAATGTTTGGACTTTCGGGTTATAAGGTTTGGGCTTGGCCAGTTGGGTCCGAACCATTACCTTGGTCATGAGCCCATGAGCCATGCACCTTTGACTTTAGCCATGAACCATGGCTATGACCATGGACTTGTCGAACACGAAAACGACAGTTTGACTTTGACCATGACATGTTGACTTTGACAATGACAGTTTGACTTTGACCAAGACCTGTTGACTTTGACTTTGACCGTTGACTAGGAAACGTTGACTTTTCTAGTTTTTCACACGTTTGTTTATATTCATTATCTAATTATGATTTGACGTGAGTAGTGTGTAAAGCATATATATATTGGGCTTTGATTGTGGATTGTAGACTGTATAATTGTGCTACATTTTATGTTGTAAATGGTATGGACAAATTAAATGTGGAAATGCTGTGGAAGCTGATATAAATCTAGTTGTTATTATCTAATTAAGATTTGACGTGAGTAGTGTGTAAAGCATATATATGTTGGGATATATATATTAAATGGAATAGTTTTAGAGACATAAATGTATAAATACTCTATTATTATATATGTGAGATGCTACTATGAGGTAGCATAGTATTGGTGAATATTTGCCCACGGGAGTGTGGTGTAGTGCAATAATATATTGGCACGTGAAAGTATGAAAGTGGTTATGAGATATAATTGAGATATTTCTAAATATTATGGCTTAGTGCAATAAGGTAATTGACCTGCACGTGATATAGTGGATTTATTATGAGTCATTAATGTATGACACTTGAATAAATTACGTAACGAAAATCCTAAAACCTGACTACCATAACTCATGTGATTGGCCCTTCTGGCGTTTCAGTTAATCTGAATGGCCTTCGGGCTGCCCTTCTGGCGTTTCAGTTAAGCTGAATGGCCCTCCTAGCGTAGCCGAATAGTGGCTTGATTATTCCGTTAATGAAAATAGAGCGATGATCGCAATATTTTATGCCGAATAGTGGCGGTGCTTACATAGATTTGGCTTCCGTGTGAGGATTTACGGTGTCGCGGCATCCCGCCCGGGGTAGTTACGCACGGAGTGGCTCATTATGTAAAGGAGGCATGTGGATGTACATGTTCGGCGTTGGGTTCGCGATTGTGGTAGCCGGGGAAACTAGGTAAGACATAGATACGACGTGATTTTAGGGACACGCAAAGAAAGCCTGAAATAATCTAATTATGGTAATATGTTTGGTTGGTTATTTGTTTAGTTAGAACCTAAGGCGCCTCGATGGAGGAACTACATGTCTTATTTATGATGCGTATAGTTTGTTGTGTGGTTAGTGGGAAGTTAAGGCGCCTCAGTGGAGGAACTACCTGCCTTAATTATTGTACTTGAGTATGTTATATTAGTCGTTGAAAGTTAAGGCGCCTCGGTAGAGGAACTAACTGCCGTATGGATTATGTATATATTTGTATAGGTATATGTTGTTTTTAGAGCTACTCACACCAGCATTTTTATAATCTTGACCGATTTGCATGTTTGCTTATCGGTGTGTTCGATAAATGAACATAGTTGATAAGTCTTGGCACAGTTTAGTGTTGAAGAAGATCGGTTCTTTGCTTGTGGTTTTGCGTTAAGCGTTGCATCTCGGGATAAGTTTTGTTTTCCCTTGAGGTGATATAGATTTTCAGTTGAGATAAGGTTATTTGCATTTTCATTTGTAAATTGTTTTGGTAATAAAGATGATGGTATTGTTTAAGTTAAAATTTTTATTGGTTTTAATTATCCGCATATTTTTAAAACCGTTTATGGGTTTTGGGAGTGGAGAGTCGTCACACCTCGAATCGAAGAGTCGGGGACAAATAATGTTTTTTTCAACTGCAGCCGAAATTCGGGGTGTGACAATTTTCTTCAATTTATCTTTGCTTCTTTGCTCCCACTCGCTCGCTCGCACTTTGCTCTTCTTCTTTGCTATCGATCTAACCGTTCTTTGTCTTTGGTATGTCGATCCAACCTAGCTCTTGCCTTTCTTTCTTTCATCTTAGTGAGGAATTTGTGAGTAGTGCCTTGTAAAATAGCATGTCCAAAAGAAGTACACTTGTTGGTTCTATTGATTTATATTGGTATTAGGGAGTCACTAGACAATGTGCTTCAGCAGTTTTGCTTGTGTTTTCATGTAGTTGTGAATCGAGGTTTTTTTCTTCTGATAATTGAAATGACTTTGATGAACTCACTTCCTTCACTTCTTCCTTCGAACTATGTTCCATTTTTCCTTCTCAAGTCTGGAGACATGCTTTACCAGGACTTTGTCCAAACTATCACAATGTGAGCCATTATTAGTATACTCATGTCTCAGTTTGTTGCTCAGATTTCCATAGCCCATTCCTAAAGCTAATGATTGCTTTTTCTCTTTCTCCAACCTGTGAACAGGTTTATATTTGACTAGAATTTTATCAAGGTTGCTTTCAGACTCGCTCCTTGCATTTCCATCTTGAAATGAAAATGCTTTCATTGTTTCCAGTTTTGCTCTTTCAATTCGCGACATGGGTCTAATGGTCACGGAGCTCTTCTCTGACCAATCACTAGAATTATGTTCTATAGAGAATGTGACACTACCGTGGTTTTCTGGGTGCATCTTTTCCACCACCTCTCTAATTGTTCCACACAAAGCATCATTAACTTGTTTGTTCGGGCCTATGTTCTCCTTACCCACTTCAAATGACGAATCACCCATGTCATGGAGGTCTGCAACAGCAGGAGAAGATACTGCAGTGCTATCAGAGTTTGGTTTACTTTTTTCTGATAATTGAAATGACTTTTCATTTAGAACGTCTTTTTTTTTGCTGAGTTGTGGTTTTATAAGGTTTTGTAGGATCTTGGCAGTCGGTCAAAATCTTTCCCAGTGGTTTCTCAATTGATATGGTTTCTCTCATCTTATTGTTCTTCTGTTGGGTTGCCTTCTCAATTAGTGGTCCATGTTCTTTGTGACTCTGAATATTGTTGTAGTTCTTGAAGAATCTAAAGTTCTAGGTGAGTTTAACATTTGAGTTCTTGTACAATCAGTTGTTTAATATCTAAGCAAGCGAATTGCATTCTTGTGGAGGTGTAATTGTATCCTCTAGATGTATGGTGTTGGTGTTACTATTGAATAATAGGCATTTGAGTCGAACACTCTTATTGAAATGTGATTAGTTTCATTTATGGCTGGAGAACATGCTGAAATAATCTATAAGTGCTGATTAGTGGACTCAATCTCTACACGTTTGTTGGTTTTCTTGCAAACATATTCTACGAGTTTAAGTGGACTGAGTGCTACGCCTTTCAACTGTAGGTTCTAGGGACGAATGTACAGTCTCAACTTGTCTGTGACATGAGTGCACCAAAATAAATCATAAAATAACAAATGCAAATAAGCAGGGCACTATATAATGCCATATCAAACTCTTTTTTTACGAACTGACTGTTTAATGTGACTCAAGATTTTTATAAATAAGCAGTTATTTCGTTTATGCATTGTTATTTAGATTTTCTAAGTGCTGAAATAATCTATAATGAACTATTTTTATTTTTTGTTTTTTTTAGGTACTTGCTTGTTTACATTAGAACATATATATCATGGCTAATAATGTTGACAATGCAACTGAGGGCAATATTGAGGGTAGTACTGAGAGTAGCGCGGCCAAGGTTCACCATGTATTTACCAATGTCCCTGGATTAGCTCAAGCTTTCCTAGACTTGTGTTTGGAAGAAGTTACGAAAGAGGGTTACCAAGGTTTATCCCTAAAACCTATTAGCTCGAAACGCGTAAAGGATATCTTGAATGATAAGTTTAAGTTAAACCTTGAGCAAAAGGCTTTCAAAAATAGGTGGGATGCGCAGAAAAAGAAGTATGTGGCTTGGAGGAATTGTGCTGGCAAGAGTGGTGGAGGAATCAATTTTGCACTTGGGAGTATTAATTGGCCAGAAGAAGTTTGGGCTGATGTTCTTCAGGCAAGTGCTATTATATTGCATAATTTGTTTTGTAGTAATTCAAATTTGTTTTTATTTTTGTGTTAATTATGTTATTGAATTATTTTGTTTGGTCCAAATTAATATAGAGGAACCCGACTGCAATAATCTATAAGAAGAAGCCTCCTCGAGTAA
The DNA here is from genome assembly GCF_015680905.1 of Coptis chinensis. Taxonomy (NCBI): domain Eukaryota; kingdom Viridiplantae; phylum Streptophyta; class Magnoliopsida; order Ranunculales; family Ranunculaceae; genus Coptis; species Coptis chinensis. The sequence continues at coordinate 36,956,929 of NC_141459.1, forward strand.
TCTGAGAAAGAGTTGTACAAGTTGTTTGAGGGCACTTTGGCAATGGGGGATGCTGCTTATGCTACTGGGGAGGTTGGGTTGCCAGATGATCACGTGGTGATTGATGATGATGATTCAAATATGGTGAATGATGATACCATTCAAATTCCAGTCCCAGATGTGGAGGTAACTGATTCCTATTGGGATAACGTACACATCAATACTCCTCTTGTTAGCGCGCCTGACCTAGCACCCCCACTTTGAACAAGGTGGAACTAGCGGTGTTGCTAGTGATGGTTCAAAAAAGAAGAGGAAGAAGGTAGTTGATGAAGAGGAATCTGATGGTGTGCAAGAGTTAATTGGTGTGGTGAAGAATCTAGTGACACATATGGAGTTTGAAAGGATTGAAGTGAAGAAGAACATGGAGTCCTATTCTATGTCTATATGCATGAGTATTCTGAATTATCTAAAAGAAAATGAGCAGATGACTATGGATATGTATATGGGTGCAATGGTGAAACTTGCTGCAAATAAGGAGTTTAGGAAAGCCTTAGTTGAATTGGAAGATATGGAGGATAAGAAGATTTTTCTCACGGGATTGGCTAGCATGGGAGTTTAACTTGGTGGGGATGTCTTAAAACATACTCGGTATACTTTTTTTATTATGTTGTAATGTGATATTTAATTAGTTATGCATATGACAATGCATTATCATTTAAGTGGTTATGAAATCTACTTTTTTTATTATGTTGTAATGTGATATTTAATTAGTTATGCATATGACAATGTATTATCATTTAAGTGGTTATGAAATTAGACGTGAATTGGTGCTATGTAATGGTATATAAAGCAAGGTTATATTTGTCAAATAACCATCTATAAGATGTTGTATGTTTGTTTTTTCTTTTTCTGCAAGTGCTTATAATAGGAACTTATAATAAAAAACAAACCAGTTTATAAGACCCACTTATAAGACCCTCTTATAACTTAAACCAAAAAAACAAGGTACTTGTACTGCCGGACCCCAATTTGTGTTGGGCAGACCCCAAAAACTAAAACACTTATTACAAATGTGCCATTGGTCCCAAAAGTTGTTTTGTGTTGGGCAGACCCCAAACCAAAGTGAATTTGACTTGTTGCAACCTTTTCAGCCCTTCTCTTCTATTCTCTTCTCTTCCACCATAAAAAACCATAAACCCTTAAACCCTTAAACCCTAACACTAAACACTAATGGAAGAGCCCAACCCCATTTTAGAACATGAAGATGACGAAGAAAATGTAATGCATCATGACCCCATTCAAGAAGAAAATATAGAACAAGTTCCAAGTGACCCCATTCAAAAAGAGAATGTAGAACAAGTTCAAAGTGAAGAAAATAGAGGAATGGATGATGATGCATTTAATAAGAATAAGGTAAATCTAAATTAAACGTAATTATGAATGTAGTAATTATACATGTAATAATTATGCATGTAGAAATTATTGATGTGTACAGTGATTATACATGTAATAATTATGCATGTAGTAATTATGCATGTAATAATTTTGCATGTAGGAATTATTAATGTGTACAGTGATTATACATGTAATAATTATGCATGTAGGAATTATTGATGTGTACAGTGATTATACATGTAATAATTATGCATGTAATAATTATACATGTAATAATTATGCATGTAGTAATTAAACGACGCGGCTAGGTCGTTTGTATTTCACACCAAACGGTCTCGTCACAAATCGTGCGATCGTGTCCAAAAACGATATGGCCATGTCGTTTGGGATTTGAATTTGGAAAAAAACGATTTATCTGTTTTTTTGCGACTTGAACGGTGTGGCCACAACGTTTGAAGTTAGTCACAAATGACATGGCCACACCGTTTGGACTAGGTCCCAAACGGTGTGGCCATGTCGTTTGAGATTTGAACTTGGAAAAAAGACTTGTCTGTTTTTTTGCCATTTGAACGGTGTGGCCACACCGTTTGGACTTAGTCTTGAGCGACATGGCCACACCGTTCAAGACTAAGTCCAAACGGTGTGGCCATGTCGTTTAAGACTAAGTACAAACGGTGTGGCCACACCGTTCAAGACTAAGTCCAAACGGTGTGGCCATGTCGTTTAAGACTAAGTACAAACGGTGTGGCCACACCGTTCAATGGCAAAAAAACAGACAAGTCTTTTTTCCAAGTTCAAATCTCAAACGACATGGCCATGTCGTTTGTGGCATTTGGTACTTAAGCCAAACATCAATTAACAACTGTTCTTTATTTAGGATCCTTCGGTGCGTTTCGAGAACTCTGGAAACTCGAATGACGTGGATGATGTTCAACCGCTTTCAATGGATACAACAGAAATATTTACTACGGAAGAGGTACATAGTAGGCATTGTTTTCACTTGTTTTTATTTTCTAAATGAAATTATATTAGTTTATTGATTATTGTTTTCTTTCATATCTTTAGGTATTTCATACACGTAGTAGCGTAATTGGTAGGGCAACCGCCGGGGAAAACAATGTAATGTGGTTGTGGTAATTGGGAAGTCGCGAGAATGCTAACGGAACCGAAAATACCAAAGGCTGGATTTAGATTCGCGAGAGTTCGGGCGTATCGTTCACAAAAAAGCAGAGAAAGTTAATAAGAGAAATACAGGAACCATGAAATGTGGATGTCCATTTAAGTTAAGATGTATTTTCCAACGCGGCACTGTCGATAGTTGGAAAATTGTCGTTCTTAATGGTGTTCACAACCATCCATTAGCGAACACCCTTGAAGGACATGCATTTGCTACTTTCCGGGACCGTTCCACAATTCGAGTTCTTGTCAGAGATGACTCAAAATGGAGTTAAGCCTAAAGAAGTTTTGAAGTCCATCAGACATAGGTTTCCTAATAACCTATCTAGCATATTTCAAGTCTACAATGCCAGGCACAAGGTGAGGACATTGGATATGAACGGTCACTCGCAAATGCAGAGATTGCGTGAGTTGTTAGCAGAAAACCATTATTTCGAGGAGGTGAGAGGATATGAATCTGGATGAGATAACGGATTGTTATGGGCCCATCCGCAGGGCGGTGTTAAAATGGCTCGGACTTTTCCAAAAGTTTTCATCATAGACGCGACCTACAAAACCAATAAGTATCGGTGGCCTTTTTGTATGCGGTTTGTGGGGTGACTTCAACCTGGTTGTCTTTCCGCGATGTCTGTCAAGTGTTGCTCCAGTCCGAAACAACGATAGACTATGAGTGGGCTTTGCGTCAGTTTAACGGTTTGCTGGGTGAAGAAAGGCCATCTGTGATCGTGTCTGACAGGGACTTGGCCTTGATGGGTGCTGCTGATATTGTGTTTCCTGACGCGCACAAGCATCTCTGTAGATGGCATATCTCTATGTGCGTCCTTCAGAAATGCAATGCTTTTTTTCCCACCACAGAACTAGTAGATAAAGGCCAGTTCTCATGGAACAGTGTAGTGAAATCGAGGACTAAGGATATCTTCAACCGTAGAATTGCTGCTTTGGAAAAACACTATAGGGTTGAGTACTCCAATTTTGTTAGTTATCTGCGAGAGACTTGGTTGCCTTACAAGGATCGATTCGTATGTTGTTGGACAGATCAACACATTCACTTTGGGAGTACAACGACCAATAGAGGCGAAGGGTCTCATGCTCAGGTGAAACGTGTTCTAGGAAACACAAACAGACATGATTTTCTAAGTATGTTTTACTTGATCCACCCGATTTTAGAGATCCAGCTGTCTGAGATTAGAGGTACGTTCGAGAAGAGTCTGATTGTAACCCAGCACCACCACCGGATTCCTTTATTTCGTGAACTCAGAAACCTGGTCTCAAGAAAATGTTTGGACTTGCTTTATGAAGAACTAGATACCCGTGTAAGCCGTGCTGCTAAAGACTCTGAGTTCATTTGTGGGTGTTATTTGCGCACCAGTCATGGATTGTCATGTGCTCACGAAATCATTGAACTTCAAAAGCAAGAACGTTCCATATCTTTGAGTGCTATCGATCCCTTTTGGAAAACTCTGTCTGTTTTTCCAAGTGTGTCGGTGGGTGTTGGTCCCGATTGTAGACCTTCGATGGATATGTTTATGAAAAGGTATGAAATGGCTTCTGAAGAAGAGGCGAGGGGTTATGGTTAGAAAACTTATGGAGATTGCTGTGCCAGAAACTACATGGCTAGAACCACCTCATGAGGAGGCGAAAACCAAAGGTCGGCCTAAGGGTAGCTGCAAGAGAAAGAGAAAGCTCTAAAGGAGGATGAGAACTCTTCAAAACGAGATTCATCTGGTTTTGAACATTCCCAACGTGAGCATGAAGAGTGGGTCTCGTCGCAACAATCAGAATGTACGCCAAATTCCAAGCCTTCTCATAAATTCCAAGCTACTCCAAACCCACCTGCAGAGAAGTCTTTTCCGAAACCACCTTTGCCACAAAAAAAAAACCACACCACGGAATAACTCTTCTCAAAAATCACCTTTACCACCTAAAACAACCACACCACGGAATAACTCTTCTAAAAAATCACCTTTACCATCTAAAACAACCACACCACGGAATAACTCTTCTAAAAAATCACCTCAAAAGTTAGACATTGGCATCCTGAGGGAGCCGAGACATTACGGTTTGGACATTCCAAAAGAACTGCACAAATATATTGTTAAAGTGGATGACCACGTGGGTGATGGCAATTCTTGGGTATAGAGCAATGTGCATTGCATTAGGAAGAAGTCAGGAAGAGTGGTCGTGGATGAGAAATGAGTTGTTACAAGAACTTAATGACAACCTCCCCTATATCGTACATTGTACACTCACGGTGAGATTAGGTGCGTGAAAACCTACAATTTCCATGAATGCGGTTGGGCACCCCCTCGTAAGTGGATGAGCATGCCCTTTCTTTGGATATCTATTTGCTTCGAGATTTAATGTCGCCCTCGTTACATTTAGGAAGTATGTACTGCCATCTTATTTTGCCACTGAGAACACAAGCAAATCCTGAGAGAGTAAAGAAAGTGTTGGGTACCGCTTACGTACAGGGATGTCATTTTGTCCATGTTGAACTTGTTGATGATTGTCCGGTTCCAAAACCGATCACGAAGATGGCGTAGAGCTCGACACTTAATTGCAGATAGTTGGGATCTTGCATTACAAAAGCAAGACAAAGCACAATTTACTGACGCATTGAACATTCCCAATTTAGTATTGGAAGACGAGCACACTAATGATGGGGCGAAATACCAATAATAGATGTTGACTAGGAATAAGTCTATGTAATTAATGTTCATGTGGTTGGAATTGTAATTTTGTTTTTGATACAATTTTCTTAAATTTGATGGTATTTTTTTGTCGAATTAATTGTATGGATGTATGTATGTTTGTTTGATTTTGGAAAAAATGACTTTTGGCAAAAAAAATTCTCTGTTTTTTTGGCATTTGGACGGTGTGGCCACACCGTTTGGACTTAGTCTCAAACGATGTGGCCATGTCGTTTGAAACTAAAACTAGGAAAAATATGACTTGCTGTTTTTTGGGCATTTGGACGGTGTGGCCACACCGTTTGGACTTAGTCTCAAACGGTGTGGCCATGTCGTTTGTAATTAGTTTAAAAGCGACATGGCCACACCGTTTGAGACTAAGTCCAAACGGTGTGGCCATGTAGTTTGAGATTTGAACTTGGCAAAAAAAAAAATCTCTGTTTTTTGGCATTTGGATTGATGTGGCCACACCGTTTGGACTTAGTCACAAACGGTGTGGCCATGTCGTTGAAACTAAAACTTGGAAAAATATGACTTGCTGTTTTTTTGGGCATTTGGACCGGTGTGGCCATGTCGTTTGAAACTAAAAGTTGGAAAAAATGACTTGCTGTTTTGCCTCTTGGACGGTGTGGCCACACCGTTTGGGACTAAAAACAGCAAGTCATTTTTTTTTCCAACTTTAGATGTTGCGTGTTGTTTCGTGTTTTGGCGAAAAAATGGATGTTTCGTGTTTTGGCAATTGATCAATGTTTTATACATGGCATAAGAGAAATGAGAGTGGAGAAAGTGAAGAAGATATTCCAAAAATTTGACAATAACACAAGTCATATCTGGTAATCTCTGTAAACGGACTAACAAAACCTGCGAAGTCGAATATGAAACTTAGATTACAAAACTTAGATTCAACAAGTATTCCACATATCCCACAAAAATCTCTGAGTTTCAGCAACAATAAAATGTTATCACTTGATTTTTCTCTATAAGCATCTTTGTTACAAAAGCATAAGTAAACATAACAATAACAGAATTAAAACTTCAGAAAATGGTTAGTCAATCGTGATAACAACACAATAAACCCTAGACTCTATAACACATTTCTAGACTCAAGAAAGACACTCAATCTCTCAAGCTCTATAACACATTTCCACCCCAGACTCCAACAAGACTTCCAACAAGACTGCCAATGCTCAACACACTAAACCCTAAACGTTCCAAACTCAACATTGCTAAATCCAATGCTCCTTAACGATATCGTCCGCCAATGAACTTGCACCGGGTCAAATTGTATGCCTCCATGAACTCGTTCCGTGCATCGTCTGAATCGCAGTCCCACCCATTCGCGCGCCTTGATTGAGCAAACGAGAAATTTCATCAACGACGGGTGTCTTTGTCAAAATTAAAACGAAAAACTACATTAGTATATACATTTACATTTATAAAATACCAAAACAAAACAAAACAAAAATAAAAACAAAAAAACTAACGTTGTAAAGTATTAACTCACCGATTATGATATGGAAGACTCGTAGGGAGTAGAGATTAAGATGATCGGGGTTTATCATTCGAATATGGCTATTGTTTTCATACCAACTCATGTATCTACTAACACACTCCCATGGATAAGACGGAATGGGTCCTCGATGTTCAAGTTGTATCAAGTGATTCTGCCATTTACTCCAATAGGAAGACACAACATTAAATTTCACATCGTACCCGCGTCCGGAAGTAGTTCGCGTCGAGGTCTTTGGTCTTGGGGGATCTGAAGGTACAAACTGCATATGACCTAACTGACGCACAACCCTCGAAACATTGTACTGCTCGACATTATCAAGAAAGCATATAAATCCCTCGAAAAATGCTATTTCATCCACCGGCCGTATAGCTCGGACTTCAGCATAGGGATACCATTCAACCTATCAAATAGCATATGATCGAGGAAATTAATCATTAACCACATACTAATAATATCAATTAATAAATAAAACTATTTATATACAAAAATGCTTACATCGGTACAAGTCATATTATCAATCATCGCTCGGGTATGCTTCAATGCAGCTGTTGTGCTAGCATAAAAAGACTGAGTAACTGAGTATTTATGAGTACGCGACATGCTCAACTGATAGTCATCGTTTGGGAATGGCCTGAACACCGGGAAGTACTCATAAATCCATGCCTAGATTAATATAGACACCCAGTTAATATTGTAATAGATATATAAAATTGACATTGAAAAGAAAAAAACAAAAAAACTAATACCTGTAGGAGAGTGAAATAGCCTGAAACACCCTTCACCTTGGCACTTGTGGCAGTCCCAAGACCCCCTGTACAAGTAAGCCAGTAAGGCTGCACCCCACGCGTAGTCTCTGATCTCGGCAAATTTCATAAGCAGTCTCAGATAACAAACGGAACCTGCAGTTCCGGCGGTCGGTGAAGGCAAGACATCCAAAGAAAAAAACAACAAATAAGCTCTCACAAACAAATCGCAACTCTTTTTGGGTTGGCGCTTCTTCACAACAACCCCATTTTCATCCCATAAATCTTCATCCGTCACCTTCCCAAAGAAATCGCTTCATCAAGAAATCCATCCTAACTTTGGAAGTGAACTTATTGGATTTCATCTCCGCATCTATCTTGTCCATGGGTATGCCAAGACCTTGGTGGAGGAGTCTTTTTGTCTGTTCCAGGGTCAAATCAGTGTCCCCAGTCATTGCTTTGCCTCTGATCGGAACTCCTAAGAGTTGGAAAACATCGTCCAACGTGATTGTCATCTCACCCCATGGCATATGAAACGTGTTGGTCTCTGGATGCCACCTCTCCACAAACGCAGAGACCAACACAGGATCCTGATGCTTATATACACCTAAGACCAGAGCACATAAGCCGGTCCTTTGAAGCTCCACATGAAAATTAGAACAGTCTGAACACTCTCCGACGATATCCCATTGTACCAACTTGTTCAGGTGCCCATGACACTTCAACACCCCTCGCTCCGCCTAAAACAACAAAAACTTAGTATTAATGTATGCACAAGGTTTCGTAATACAAAATTTAAATACTAATAGACAATATATAATAATATTACCTGCCCCTCCCAAATATCGCGAGCCAATGCACCAAGATAGTCATATAACAGATGTGACACACGAGGGCCACCTCCATAAACACCTCTCTGGAACTCCAAGTCATTGTTGGACTTTCTCACAATATTCACTGGAGGTACAGGTACAGGGACTTCAGGGACTTCCTCGTCATCATCATCCTCCTCCTCCTCATCCTCCGCGTCCTCCTCATCCTCCGCGTCATCAACACCCTCTTCGTCATCTTCTTCATCATCACCTACAGCTACACTCTTCCCACGATCCATATTTACATCATCTACATCTACATCTTCATCTTCATCTAAATCTAAATCTAAATCTACATCTACATCTAAATCTACATCACTCATAACTGTTTGCTTTCTTCTCTTTTGATTTCCTAACTCTACACCACTTACTACATTACTGGGATCATCCGCTTTTCGATCCCCTCTACGGACTGATGCCGAGGTAGTTGTTGCCCTTTCTCTCTTTTTCTCAGGCTCCTCGCGACCCGAACTACTACTCCCCCCACCTAACAACTTCTTAGCACCCGTGAAAACACTTTTTGCTACATTCTTCACATTCACATTCTTTGTTCGAGGCATTGCTACAAAATAAATAGGAGTTAAAAATAAAACATTCAACTAATTCAAATTGTTTATTAACAAGCAAATTCACAACTTCTAATACTAACAAGCAAATGCACAACTTCTTCTCCGTTTAGGAAGTAAGCATAGTGTAACAAACCTACCACAAACCAGAAGTTATTGTACAGCAACTTCCCATTAAGTTACAATAGAATCAAATCTCAGTTTTCTAATAGTAGGAAGGTGAGAGACTTAACCCCATAGTCTACATTTTCAACTACAGATAATATGCTCTAAAATCTAAATCGCTACTTTTTTTTCCGGTTTCCGACCCAAATGGTCCATGTAACGAAGATATAACTCGTACTCAACAATCATCCGCGTGATCGGTGGTTCAATCAAGCAAGGTAGTAAAACACTCTAAGAACCTCACCGATATTAAGTTATAACCTACAACTAAAGTTCCTCCAAGAAGCATAGCTCTTCTTAGCATAGTCTACTATCTTAATATCTTATAAGTCCTACCAAAGAGGAAAACACAAACAAACGAGAAGTTATGGCCAGAGTCGTTAGGGTAGCTCATGTGGCATAATTGTATTCAGAAGTTCGTCAATGACATACAACTATACAAGTATCAATGCAAGAAGCCAAGAACTATACAATTAAAAATGAGAAGGGAAACTAATTATTCACAAGTTAACGGCTAAAAACCTAAAAGTAGAACTCATATCCGTCGATGAATTTTTTTAATTTTTATAGTTAACTTTATCTATACCATAACATCCTCAAATTTGCCATTTAAAGAAGTGTTCATGATTGTTGACCATCATGAATATGTAATACCCATCCAACATAAAGCGAATCAAGAAGACTCCAACGTTGTTTCAAACTTTCAATCGTAGAAGGTGATTAGACAAGTTCTCTCAAAGGGAGCGAAAATTTGAAACTGAGCAGAGTCACTCGAAACCACTGCTAGGAGAGTAGGAGGTAGGCATTGGATACAGTTTGAGCCTGTGAAAATAGCTGACCATTACTTGAGGTGCTCTCAGGGTCTTGGGCTTCGATGCCTTACCTTACTCATTCAGGGTTTTCTAGGGATGATTTGCAATGATAAAGAGCACTATTCTAGAATAAGGAGATTTTGTTTAGAAAATAACTGTCCATACGTAAGCCTAGCTTTTGAGAACAATTCGCGCAAAATGAGTGTAAGTGCGGATTAGCCTGTAAAACCAATACAATCTGACCAAACACCATTTCTACTACTCGTACGCGAGTGCGTAAAGATCTGGTTGGGCTCACCAAATATTTATCGACAAAAGTCACAAAACCTAAACCAATTGATTATAGTTGAGACTTGAGAGTAAACTGAAAAACAATCACAGGAAGAACAAGAAGAAAGAATATTGAACCGGAAGGTTAATCAATATCCTAAGTTGGTACCATCCATTACGGCTAGTTGCTCTTTGGGCATGACATATTTCTTTATCCGGATCCTACATAAACATGTACAAAAAAAATACGATATAAAGTGCCTGCTCGACTAAATGTCTCACGGTGACTTAAAGCGTACACTCATTTTACCACTCATAAAGTCCAGAGTCCGTGACAATTACATGACAAATGGACCATGGATCACATTTTCATACTTTACATAGAAGAGGAATAAGATTCCCCATGTGGGAACTATGAGATCCTCCAGCACACTAGTTCCTTAAGGGTTGTGAATTTGTGACGGATTGGTGGTAAATGACTTAGAATTAAATAATCCACCACAAAAATTCTCTGAATAGGTGAAACTATTCACGCATGAAAAAACAAGCACTTTCGAACAATGCACAAAGATAAAAACGTGGTGCATGAGTTCACCGACCTTTAGCAACATACATCAAAAGCATGAACAGACTGACACAGTTAACTAAGATCACCACTCGATCTCTTTTACTGGAAACCTCAAAGAATCCCAACTGAAATATAGTAGGAACACCTTCAATTAACTTTTCCAAATAAAAAAAGTTGTTCGAGAAACCTTTTATTTTGTGATCAACACCCTAAAAGTCTAAAACATAGGTGAGTATGAAAGCCAAAAAGTAGTGAATGCATGAAAATGATTCTTCATATTGCACCTGATATTCTCATATACAATGATAATAATGTCACCAAAACTGTACGCCTAGGTAAATATACTACTTGTTACATGTATAAACTAGAAAGCAGCCATGTCAAATACAAATACGTAACATTATAATGTCAACATACACACACCATTCTTATGGTCTCTTAAATAATCAAATAATGAACATGGCTATGCAAACAGCATTTTAATTTCTCTAATGAAAATGGTAATTGAGTGGCTTACCGATTCCGCGACTGGCGCCCGTAATCTAGAAAACCTTATTAGAAGAAATAAAAAATAAAAAAAACTAATGTTAGAAGCAAATGAAATTAGTAATTGAAAAAGCAAATGAAATGAGTATTGATAATACCAAAAAAAGATCGAGATCGTGGGTTTGATTTTGGTGAGAGAAACTTGATTTTGGTGAGATCGTGGAGAGAAACTTGATCGAGCTTGAGAGAAACTTGATCGTGGGTTTGAAAGATCCGGTTGTCCGGTTTGATTGTGTAAGAGATCGAGCTTGATCGAGCTTGATTGTGTAAGAGATCGAGCTTGAGAGAAACTTGATCGTGGGTTTGAAGAGATCAGCTTGATCGAGATGATCGAGATCGTGGGTTTGAAGGATCCGGTTGTCCGATTTCTTGGATATTTGGTTGGGGGTGTACAAGTCCAAATTGTGCCCAACACAATGGGCAGACCCCGGCCCAACTCGGCCCAACTCGGGGTCTGCCCAACACAAACTGGAGTCCAGCGACAGGACCCAAAAACAAATAGGCCCTTAATTTGTTCACTCATTATTCCGGTTTTACCCTCGCAGTACGTGTGGATTAGAACGCTGCGCACCACACTCATTGTTCACTCTAGATTTTGGTTTCTTTAGTTATGGTAAATGTGTTGGCAATGGAAAGGGTCATGAAATTTCATGTTGACAAAGGTCCCACCTTTAGTTCTCACACGACCTTTTCCACGGAACATGAATACATGATGATGTGAACCTGAAACGAGGAACGTAAACAAACACAAAGAGAATCATGAAATTTCATGTTGACAAAGGTCCATCTTTAGTTCTCACATGACCTTCCATTTTGTGTTGTGCGAATCTCAATTTTTTTTTTTTTTTTTATTACAAATTTGTTATTGACCTAAAAAATATATTTTCCTGTAATCATTGTCAGAGATCATCACTGTAAAAGAAGAATTGTTTTCGGTTGAACAATTTTAACTGGTTGAAAAGAGAAGAATATAGGTTTTTCCAGCCGGGTCTGTCCAACACAAAATGGGGTCTGTCAATAACAGTACCCTAGATTTATTAGAGATTAAGGGGTTGTTGTTTTTTTTTTTTTTTTTTTTTAAGCATTTAGCACCGCTTAGCAAACGGTAAGTTGTTTGTTTTTATTAATGTACCAAACCGACTTCAGTATTCCCCGTTTCTTTTCTCACTGAACGCTGAAGAAAGAGTCGCTCAAGTTAGGTTTCCACCTCTACCCTCTACCCTTCCATAACTTGATAACCCTTCCACTAACTCATCTTCTCCTACTTTTGGTTGATGCGCTATAATAACTAGGTACGTAAACGTCGTGTTTTATTATTATTATTTTTCCAGCAAATACCGATTTCTCTATTCTATTTATCTTTGATCCATCCATTCTTAATTAATATGTGTTATGTGTACCGTTTATATATCTGTTTGTTTTTGTGTTTTTGTTGTTCTTTTGATTGGCAAAGATGTTTGAAGAGATTTTGAAGAGATTCACTCCCCCACATTATGCTCTGATAGTCTAATAGTAGGTTGGTAGCAATATTTTTAATGAATTATGGAAGGATTTATTGTAGGCTTTGCTAGGAAAGGAATTTATAATAGTGTTTTTTTTAAAAAAAAATAAAAAATGAAAAATGAAAGTGTGTTTATATAAGAGGGGTCATATATAAGATACTATGTAGCCGTCAATGATAGGTGCAGAGGTGGATATCTCTAAACAGTCCGAATATTGGATATAGCTAAGCTAATAAACTCGGGAACTATGATATGATATACTGATGATAGTTGGAGTTTCCTAGTTTACGTACTGTTTATGATGGGTTTGGGAAGTATGTGGAGCATTGTGAGGCACATGAGTACATGATCAACTTGCGTGATCAAATTGCGAAACAATTGTTTAGTGGATATATATGATCAACTTTGGAGTTATTTGTAATGTCATTTAACTTGGTATTCATATTTTATGGATGACCTTATGGTTATTGAACATTTGAACTATTATTTGTATTTATATTTTTAGTATTTTTTTTTATCTCATATTACTATATAAGTCTTTTAGGCGTCAAAATGTTGAATAAACAAAGGAAACTCTGTCAAATCCATTTTTAACTCTTGTTTTACAAGTAATCAAGTTAGTGTTCAAAATAGATTGTAAGGGTAAAAATGTCTAAATTATTTATATTCAGCATTCAGAGTCAGGTCATTTTGACAGAAAACAAACATGTTTTTTTGAGTTCAGCCATTCATAATTCAGAAGCTAAAAAAACAAACGACCCCTAAGTAAGTGTGTTATTGTGTACCACGACTCATTGATCTATTGGTAGTGTGGTTGACTATTAGCTAGTCTGGTCATGAGATCAAATTGTGGTAAAACACCAAAAACGAAGCAAAAAAAAAAATGTTATTGTGCTTAATTTACTATTTTATTTATGGATCTTAGAAAATATGTGGTCTTGATCCATTATAAGTGTCGTAGAGTATATATTTATTTCTTTATTTAAGCTTCATATATATATATATATATATATATATATATATATATATTGATATATATTTCTCATGGTGTTTTTTCTCATATTTAAACTAGGGTAAATATTGAAATGTTTGCCTGAAGCTGGTGGAACACGTTGCGCCTATGGTCTAATCTCTGTCTCGTGACCTTTGCCATGTCAGCTGAGCTCGCATCAACACGCCTGTGGTTCCGTGGTTGATTCTCTGTGACCTTTGCCATGTTGGGTGCGCTCGCATGGCAGGTCAATCCGTCTCGTGTTCGAATCTATGTCATGATCTTTGCCATGTTGGGTGCACTCACATGGTAGGTCAATCCATCCCGTGTTTAAATCTCCATTTCGTGACCTTTGCCATGTAGGGTGCGCTTGCATGGCAGGTCAATCCGTCTTTCAATTTTTTTTTCTTGTGGTTTTGCAAATCTTGATTAAGAGTTAAGATTTTTCATCGTGGGCATCTTTGATAATGGAAAGATGGGATTGTTTCCTTCAATGCAGAGGCATGGCAAGTTGTACTTTCGGAATGTTAAGCAGAATCGAAGTATGTAGACGAGATAGCAAAGTTGTTTCCAAATTTGTTTGGTCAACCATCTGCTAAGTAGGTTGAGAGTGAGACAGATGGGTTAAATCAAGATCAGAAGTTGAAGACTGGTGTTGTTGTCTGGTGACCAAGCACCTGGTGGACATAATGTTATTTCTGGCATTTTTGGTTAGTACTTTTTTTTATTACATTGTATTTGATATTAGATGTTGTATTAAAATGAATATTGGGTTGTTTCAAGATTGGATCTTTTGGGGAAACTGAGGTTGGGTTGTTTGTTTTGTGTAGATTACTTGCAAGAGCGTGCTAAGGGAAGTACACTTTATGGATTCAAGGGTGGTCCAGCTGGGATCACGAAGGGAAAATACGTTGAGCTGACATCGGAGTTTATTTATCTGTATAGGAATCAGGTAATTATATAAGATGTTTGTACAAGACTATTTGTATTGGGTTTACAGTGTGTTATTTCAACATTCATAGATCAGATTGTAGAATGAGATCTGTAGACTTGTCATATAGAATAATGTGGTGACTAATTAGCTTAATATAGTGCTTTATGCTTCATATTTATAATGTTGTATGGAGTAATGTTTCTCGTGGTATTCTAGTTGGGTTTTTGCACATCTATAGTGTTAGATGCATATGTGTGCGTGTGATGTATTTAGTGGTTACGATGATTGAAATCAGTGGGTGCTGCAGATGCAATATGTCCTCGTATACACTCTGCATTGCGTAGCCCATTATGGTTACTGTTTGTGTGCTCATTTTCTGTAAATGTATGAATGTGTCTCTGGCTATTGCAACATGGAATGGTAGTACATGTGGTAGAGTTTGTAAATTAGTAGTTACCTATTCAACTTTGTACTAGCATATCAGCATATGCTTTAATTTGCGTTTTATGACAGGGTGGATTTGATATGATCTGTAGTGGAAGGGACAAGATTGAAACCCTAGAACAGGTACATTTTCAGAGATTATTCACTTCCCCACATTCCCTTTTATATTTTCGTCCCTCTCTAATTTCTTATTTGATTCACTATTGGTGGGCTAACTGAATTCATATTATGCCTTTTAGTTTAAGCAAGCTGAAGGCACTTTGGTGAAACTCGATTTGGATGGGCTTGTAGTTATTGGTGGGGATGACTCGAACACAAATGCTTCCCTTCTTGCTGAAAACACTTGGATGATTTGAACCTGAAATAAGAAATGTAAAGAAAAAGAGAAGAATGTAGATTTGTTAGAGAGTAAGTGTGTTACTGTGCTTAATTTACTATTTTTTTTTGAGTGGTTGGGATATTGATGAATTTTAATGAGTTTAAGTGTTTGGGATTCACTGGCAAACAGGGGATGTGTATCAGAATATTTAGAAAAAGATTGAAAAGTGCGACTTGCGTTTTTGTATATAGCAGGACTTGTCACACGAGTTTTTATTTATCTTCATAATGATTTGCTTCTATTTGTTTACCTAATATTTCTGGATCATAGAAAATATGAGGCCTTGATCCATTATAAGTTTTGGAATATATATTTATTTGTTTATTTAAGCTTTATGTTTATTTCTATGCAAAAAAAATATATAAGGTTGTCTTGGTGTTTTTTCTCATATTTAAACTAGGACTAGTAAACTGCTAAGCGGTGAGGAACGAGCGAAGTTTAGATAGGTATTGGAATTAAACCGGTTGTAATAGAGCAATATGGAAGAAGCAAGATTGAAGAACACGAACTCCCTTGAATAAAGATATAAGAAATATTGGAGAGAGAGAAGAGAGATTATAGGAGAAATATCGTGGAGAGTTTGAGGAAATCAGGAGAGAGAGAGAGGAGAGAGATTACAGGCGGGGAGAGTTTGAGGAAATCGAGAGGTTTTTTTTATTCAAGACAGACAGGACATTTGAGGGGGCGATAGACAAGGGAATTTTTTCTCCCCAGTGCAAGGACACTCACTCCGCTCGTTTGATAAATATTGTAGATAGAGTACTATTCAAACCTTGAGATTATATTTATTATGTGGACGAGAGATATCCTTCTTCTTGGCCTTGTGTATTTCTTATTGAGTCAAGGAGTTTTGATGTTAGTGGTAGTTTAGAAGTCGGGCTGGGAGAAACTGAGTGATAGGAGTGTTCTATATACCTAACTATGTATCTATTTTTATTTTTGCTTAGAAATGTCATGTTAATCTAAACAAGTTACAAGGTACTTGATCACTTCATTTAGTAATTTGATTCTATTTCTTTACCTAATAGGATCAACATGTTTGCCTGAAGCTGGTGGAACACATTGCGCTGCTTCTGGTCGAATCTATATTTTGTAACCTTTGCACGTCAAATGAGCTCGCAGTAACATGCCTGTGGTCCCGTGGTTGATTCTCTGTATTGTGACCTTTGCCATGTCGGGTGTGCTCGCATGGCAGGTCAACACCCGTCTTTCAATTTTTTTTATCATGACCTTTGCCATGTCGGGTGCGCTCGCATGACAGGTCAACCCGTTTTTCAATATTTTTATCGTGATCTTTGCCATGTTGGGTGCGCTTGCATGGCAGGTCAGCCCGTCTTTCAATATTTTTTTATCATGACCTTTGCCATGTTGGAATAAGTTGTCTCCACGAACCCCAGGTTCATTTTTTCACCCTCCACATTACCTTAATTTTGTTATAGTAAATGTGTTGGAAAGAAGAAATCAAAGTGTTTTTCTTCGTTTCAATATTTTTTTAGGGCACACTATTTTCACCATGGAAAAGGTCATGAAATGGTAAGTTTGGGACCTACTATCATGTTGACAAAGGTCCAATCCATTCTCGTATGACCTTTTCCACCAGAACATGTAGAGGAAGAGATGATTTTGATCCTGAAAGAAATAAAGAATGTAAACAAAAAAGAGAAGATTGTAGATTTATTAGAGAGTAAGTGTGTGACTGTGCTTAATTTACTTTTTTTTTGGGTGGTTGGGATATTGATGAGTATAAGTGTTTGGGGTTTACAGGCAAACAAGGAATGTGCATCAGAACATTTAGAAAAATATTGAAAAGTGTGATGGTATATAGCAGGACTTGTCATCTTTTGCCCCTTGCAAGTGATGAATCTGTATTGGAAGGAGACGTTGCTTAATGTGAGTTTTTTTTTGTCTTCATAATGATTTGCTTCTATTTGTTTACCTAAGATTTATGGATCATAGAAAATATGTGGTCTCGATCCATTATAAGTCTTGGAGTTTTATTTCCTTATTTAAGTTTCATGTTTATTTCTACGGTAAAAAATATATATAAGCTTCTCTTGGCGTTTTTTCACATATTTAAACCAGGGTAAATATTGCAGATAGAGTAGTATTCAAACCTTGGGATTCTATTGATTATGTGGACGAGAGATTTCCTTCTTCTTGGCCTTGTGCATTTCTTATTGAGTCAGGGAGTTTCGATGTTAGCGGTAGTTTAGAACTCGGGTTGGGAAAAATTGGGTGATAGGAGTGTTCTATATACCTAATTATGTATCCATTTTTATGTTTGCTTAGAAGTGTCGTGTTAATATAAACAAGTTACAAGGTACTTGATCAATTCATCTAGTAATTTGATTCTGTTTGTTTACCTAATAGGATCAACACCTTTGCCTGAAGCTAGTGGAACATGTTGGGCCTGTGGTCAAATCTGTATTTTGTAACCTTTGCACGTCGACTGAGCTCACATCAACATACCTGTGGCACCCATGGTCGATTATCTGTATTGTGACCTTCGCCATGTCGGGTGTGCTCGCATGGCAGGTCAACCCGTTTTTCAAATTTTTTTATCCTGACCTTTGCCATGTTGGGTGCACTCGCATGGCAGGTCAACCCGTCTTTCTATGTTTTTATTGTGGTTTTGCAGATCTTGATTCAGAGTTCTGATTTTTCATCATGGGCATCTTATGATCTTATGATGATGGAAAGTTGGGACTGTTTTGTAAGTTTACTAGTTATTTTTCCGTATGCCCTTTGCATGACTGTATATGTCTCAGCACTCAACAGTCTTTAAAATGTCATTTTTTTTGCAGTCGTACAGGTATTGGTCGTGCTATTTCTCACATTATGTTGGAGTGTGCTTTGCAGACTCATCCAAATGTTACTATTATTGGAGAAGAGGTACCTTGTGATTTTTTTGGTACGCTATGTAATGAAAGATTTGCTTGAATAATTCTAAAGTGGTGAGGAACATTTCCCCTTTCACCTTTGAAATGTGGATTTAAAACCTTCGCAGGATGTCCTATAGTTTGATTTGCTTGTTTTGGTTATGTTATACAAACCATGATAAGTTTCCCTTCCCTTCTCTTGGGTTGCACCTAAATGTCATTTCCAGAATTTCAGATAACTGAGATAAGATACCCCATCTATATCGGACATGGACAATGTAGTGGAATTGTTCAAGGAAACCACTTAAACTGCTCAAAGCAAAGTTTTTAACGATATCATATGACCTTTTTAGTGTTGTAGGGGTTGAAGATATCGTGGTTAACCGTTATTGAGTCACCATTGTGTCTGAGTGACAACTTTTTCAAAACTCTTTAGATAGTGCACTCTCCCCTTGGTTAAAATACTTAACAATTATATCTCTAAAAATATCACCAAATTCAACTATGGAAATAATGCTCAATCAATCAGAATTTTCTGTAGTTCATTGAACTAAAACTTTGCAGTATGATGCCTACATTAATTTTACTACTGCTTTTAGGATTATTTTGCATTGGCACCTTTATATTTATTAGGATTTGCATTGACAATTATTGAAACTGAAATTCTCTTAATAGACCTAAATCTTGGCCTTTGGTGTTTTCTTCTGCACCATTTGTTAAATGCATTTGTTTGTAATTGTACGGATGGCAAAGCTTGTCTCCAGAAATAGAAGGTTTTATTTTATAAAAATTATTTGCAAGAATATTGTAGTAAGTTAGTAATGGTAAGACATCCAGTTAGAGGCAAAGACAAGATAAAGATTATATGGGTAGAAAAGCTAATTATGATACTGCAATCCGTGGACCTCAAATCTACAGGTATTGGTTGGATCTGAAGTTTCTAATTGGGTGATTTAAGCATTTGTAAAAAAGAGGGGTAAATACCCTAAGCCAAAACTCAAATGCTTCTGCTGCTTTCTTGCCATGTTTACTGGGATTTGTTTTTATGATGAACCTTGAGACCTTGAGAAATTTGAATAGTACAACGAGATATATTGATGGTGTGACTCTCGTGAATCTTTATTTTGCTCAGGTTGCTGTGAAGAAACAAACTTTGAAAAACGTTACTGACTACAATCACTACATTACAGATGTGATTTGTAAGCGTGCAGAGATCTTGGCTATAATTACAGTGTCGTACTTATACCTGATGGCCTAATTGATTTCATTCCCGAGGTGAAAATGTGATTCATATTTGTGCATTTTCAGTATTTTCAGGGAACTGTTTTCTGGTGAATTTCTTATATATGCGTGCTAGGTTACCTCTAGTATGTAGAGTTGCCCTTGACATTTGGACTCATGTTATTGTTGCAGGTGCAACAACTTATTGCTGAGCTAAATGAGATCCTAGCTCATGAAGTTGTCGATGAAGGTTGTGTGTTGGAAGCAAAAACTTCAGCCTCAATCTCAGCTTCTTTTTAATTTCTTACCTGAAACAATTCAGGAACAACTGATGCTTGAAAGAGATCCACACGGAAATGTTCAGGTGATTACTGTATAATATATGCATGGTTCGTTTAGTATGAATATGGTTACACTTGACATTGAGGAGATGTTCTGGTGATTACTGTACAATTTGTGCACGGTTCATTCTCTTTGAGAAATCAGGAGACGTTTGTTATTAATGTCATTTTCTTCTTGAACTTCTTAGGTTGCCAAGATTGAGACAGAGAAAATGCTAATTTAGATGGTTGAGATCTGAGTTCGAGAAAAGAAAGCAAGAGGGTAGATACGGTAAGCAGTCCAAAGGGCAGTCCCACTTTTTGGGTAACCACCAACTCTATATAGTTTTCTCTCTCCTTTATCTTTCATCAGTTCATGTTTCTTTTTCCTAGTAACATTGTTAGCCTAAAACCATGAACTTGCTAGTTGCTTGTCGGTACAGTGAATAGTTAATTTCATTATTTGTTTTAGGTTTTTTTTCTTACATATTACTTGTCTTTACTCTATATTACATAGACACTCCTAATTTTGAAAATAATCTGTGTCGGATACATATCTGAGTGTCCGTGTCAAACATGACAGGGACACATATCATATGTTATATACCTCAACTTTTGGATATTTCACTGTGTCAGACACTTTCTATCCGTGTTGGATACGGACACACGTATTCGTGTCAATGTAACTCAGCTTTTACTCGTAGTTATGAAGAAAGATGTGGGTTGCCAATAAATTTTGATTCTATCTACTGCTATGCATTGGGTTATGCTGCAGGAGCCCTCCTCCATTCTGGGAAAACTGGCCTTATATCCTCGGTTTGTGTTTCTGCATTTTTTTTTTGTTTCTGATAGTTAAAATGTATATTCATTAATTGTGTACAAAGGATGCTTCTTAGGAAGATGTGGTCCTTCATAGTGTCATTTGTTTGATTGATTCTTAAATACAATATACTTCCATCCATATACAGATTCTTAAAACTTGAATATATTGAAAATAGGATTCCCTGTAGCCCCAAATAAAGTTTCTTTTAACTCAAAAGCTATCGGCCCTTTATTTGCTTCTAAAAATGTATTTCCTTAGAAAACTCAGTTATTTATTCATCTCCCTGGTCCATTCTGGGTAATATATACTAATATGCTTTCAGCATATACAAAAATCCAATTGGCTGTTGATTTAATTTTATGTTTTTGTATCTAGGTTGGTAATTTGGGTGCTCCAGATGAAGAGTGGACTGTTGGTGGTACTGCACCGACTCCCCTAATGGACGTTGAGAGGAGACACGGTATACCATTTTTGTTTCTAGTCATTCACATCATACAATTCTAGGGGGGGCAATTTTCTTTGTGAAGTTGATTCCATTTGTTCTTACTATTATTACACTTGCATTGCATGTGATCATCAAGTTAGTATACATTATGTACATGTGAGTTTAACAACAACATTATATATTTGTCGTTATGTTTTTTGTTTTTTGAAAAAGATGCTGGGTTAGGCTGACCCCCACATGTATTAGATTCTTAAATAAGTTACATTTACTTCTTACTCAATGATTCTATCAAGATCAAGGAATTTGGCTGCCCTATTTCTCTATAAACATGCATGAAAGAGATCTCAACCAACCTTGTTACATGCCTTCTTGTGGCAGCAACCGCATTCCAGCAGCTCCATGGAGTAGGCTCAGAATTTGTATTGCCCTCATCGAGTCAGATGATACCATGATTTGTCGTTAACTCGTTATGTTCATAGGTAGTCAGATTATCGTTGTCTATGTAAATAGAAGATTGAATATTGAAGAGCTGCAAAAGGATTCTTGTTGGGCAATCTAACATATGTAGATATAAAAATACATAAACCATCTAAATGTTTTGTTTAGAATTTAGAAATATTTATAAGATGTTTTTACTTTTGAAGTACGTCTAAGTTGAAATTTTAATATACAAGGCACTGAACAAGCACTAGTATTATACAAATGAAATGTACTAATTTTGGTAACTGGTTGTGTGGGTCTCTATTATTTTTATTTGTCCTTTTTCATCTTTTCATGAGCTGAAATTTTAATAATGCAAAACGAAATAGTACAACAAAATTAGTTGTTGTGAGGGGAGGATTCATTAGAATGAATACAAAACACTTGATTGATTGAATGAACGCATCTACAAGTGAACTTGCATTATAATGAATGCAAAACACTTTATTCTAAATTGGAGGCAATACAAATCTTAAAATTACAATGAAGGGAGTCAACCTGAAAAACACATTGGCATACTCCTAAACAAGTTGCAACCAATTAAATAAACTCCTCAAATCGATGCCCTTTCTTATTTGTGTTACTAGATAACTAGTATTATAACTTTGGTATAATAGATTACACTATTGATTCTACAGTCTCTGCCTCACTTTTGAATATGACTGCATAGTTTTTTATAGTGTTGAACGTGTTGCCACAGTGCCACTGGTATGAAGCTCTATTAGAATATTTGTATGTAAACAACAACTAGAGTAGAACATAAGGAACAGTAGACAAGGACAGCAGTAACAGGGAACAACCAAGGCGCGTATTAGGCTGTCCTTAAGGAAAGATTTCGCTCCTTCCAGTGGTGTAGAAAGGCAGCAGTGGCGTCTTCCTCACATGATTCAATGGTTTACAGCAGTTTGACTTTGCACTAGAACAAACTACTCTCTAGAACAGCAATATAACTCTCTCTGCAGCGGCTATAGGAAGAAGAAAAGAAGAATAGGGTAGGTGCGAGTTTCTGTTTCTCTGAGATAGGTTTCTATTGAAGTGTATACCCTTTATGGACTCATAGTCCTATTTATAGAGGTTAGGTCGGTCTCCTAAATAGATAAGGAAAAGAGACCAACTCCTAATAGAACACCGAAACTTGCTGCTCAAGAAAAAAGCAAAACAAGTTTAGGCAATTGGTCAAACCACTACCCACAACAGTAAGCCCAAGCCCAAGCCCGAACCCTACCCGATGTGGTGGATAACCAATGTGGGACTATCTACTATGCACTAAAGTGGAGAGAACACCCTTTGTTCATCTCCTCCACTTTGCACACACACACTAGTATTTAGAAATACACAAGAGATTCCAATAATCCTCCACTATTTCAAAATACTAATAGTCCCCCACTATTTTGGAATAGGATATTACAAAAGAAATGGGTTAACTAAATGCTAGAGAGAATTGAAAAAACAATGCATAAGATACTGATGCTTTACGGGCTTGAACCAGTCATAGGGTAACATGTCTTATAATACGTGAAAGTGGTGGATTAAAAAATCTTTGAACCAACATTCCCTTGTAGTAAAATAGATCACATGCACCCACACTACTCTTTCATTATATGCCCGTTCTGCAGTGTTGCTATTTTTGGCCTTTGCGCTGCCTGTGTTCCATGAATGCTTTAGAGTACTTGCCCGTATACTCATAATAACCGACCCAGTTTTACATTCACATTGGTGGATATCCATCAAGTGTACATTACAGTTAAAATACACTATCTCATTATAAAATGGACTATGGATTCCAATAAGAGTAAAATAACTCATCCTTACTCATTGCAATTCTAGTTATACAAAGTATACTATAGTACCATCTCGTCATAGGGTGTGACGTCTCATAAATAAATAAGACGATAGTATTGCAGATCTAATTTAAGTGACTTGTTTTTCCCTTTGAACCTACTTCATGGGATCTCCAATCATATAGGTAGGGTTGCCGTCAGTGTCGCCCTATATATGGGCATAAGTCTCATCCCCCTCGACGTATAACCACTTGCCTCCAAAAAGTGGTGTGGTTAGACATGTGACCAAACGAAGTCCAACCTAACATAATCTCTAACAGCTGCTTGATTAAGTTATATCTCAAACTTACATGCATTCATTTCCCATTGCACATATTTCTTTATGTTTTAGCTATTGCAATGAGACAGTTGCAAAACATATACACATCAGGAGACTGTTTAGAGCCAATGGGAAGATTTGCCAAGAGGTTGCTAACCCACTCAACATCATCACATGCCTTTTCTAAGGTGATTAACTTAGATAATATCCAAGACATTCAATTTCCACAAAGGATAAACACATAAACATTACTGGATCTAGCTTATAACACATTACCCTTTCAACAATGATGGAAATCTACTAAATATAAGTCCATAATCAATGACTCTACTATAATACTTGGATAATCTGACAATATACATCCAATGTTCCTTATAAGAACAATAGGTTATCAACTCAGTATGCCATTAATGTAGGCAATGACATGTCTCACAAATATAATCCATCAAATACAGTAGGCTACCAATGATATTGACATATTTAGTATGAGAAAACACAAGTAGATTATTTTTCATAAGATGAATATCTACCACAAGAAGTATTGACACAGTCTTACTAACGTAATACCCATACTTTTCAATAAAAATATTTCTACTAAATGTTAAAACAACATAATGAGACCAACATGAGTTATAATTCCTATATTCACCAGTCATTCAATTCTGTAGTGCCTGAAATTCTCCTATACCATCCGGCTGGTCTGGTTTAAGGTACGTTGTGGCGTTCAACCATATTCAAACGTCAACATCTTGACAACGGAATATAGTAGTTACAGAAATGAGTTTAACAACATAATAAACTATCATTTCCAATGACGGTCTATTATGTGTTTCAAATAGAAATTTCTCTGTCTTTATACACATTCTCAATGCTAGCACTCATGATATGAAATCATTTAAACAAAGAGAGATTAACACATATGTCTTGCTTTACTCTAAAAAAAGGACACATCTTTATCAACAACGATACTTTGACATCCATACGACACCAATATGTTGTTGAATTGCTCATGCCATTTATAGGCGCTTAAATTAATTCATACAAAAATTCAACTAAATTGTATATCTTAAGCTTATTACCTGGTACTACTTGGTATTGTAGTTCCACACAACTACTCAACTAGAGTATTTAGAATTCTGAAGAAGAAATTCTCGTTACATGAGTAAGGTTCCAAAGTAGTATAAATCTTGTCTCTGAGTGAAACCCCTTGGCTATTATTATTAGCCTTGTATTTTGCAATACAACTATCACGTTTTAGTTTTCTTTTGAAGATCCAATTCAACCTATAGATCCCCCAATAAATCAAGAGTCCAGTTTAGAGGGGTTGTATCCTTCAAAAAGGACACTTCTCATAGACAGACAACTTCCTTATAGGTTAATGAATCTTCCTCAAGAAACATATAAACATCATCACCATGAATGGTAGATATACTCACTGATAGTCTTCCAAATTTCTTGTTAAGAAATTATGGGATTATTGTATGTAGTTCATTATGAACATGTAGTAGCCATATTCAGGGATGTATCACATAGGTACTGGGCCAAGAGATAAGGCCCAGACCACAGTATGTGTTGAGCCAAGAGAAAGGCCCAAGACTAGACTAAGCCCCATGAGGTAAACCTAAGAGAGGGATATAAAAAGGAAGAGAGAGGAGAGTAGAAGGGGAGGCTAACAAGAGAGACATATAGGGGTGAGGAGTGAGGTGAACTACGACGACTTGATCCCGAAATGGGTACGTAGGCAACCAAATTGGTGCAGCCGATCCAAAATCTAGAGTGAATTTGAGTAAAAAGAGAGATTCGCGAGATTCGCGGTATAGTGGTTGTAACAAATGGCGCCGTCTGTGGGGATCGAAAAGAGCTGACTGTTGGATCTAGCTATCTTTCCACGGCCCGAGTCCATCACTTCATTGTCAAAAGACCACCTGTTTCTCTGAGAAGATGCCACAAGCTCAGAGAAAGTGTGCATCGACCATTCATCAGAAGTTCCACACTGGGAGCCCAATGTCATGTCATTGCTGCAGGTTGAAAGTACAAACGACTGTCTTCCTTCCGACAATCGAAGTTGTTGTTTGGCGACTTTTAATCCTAGGATTCTACTATCGATGTCCATCTAAAGAGTTTGGTGGCCCGGTGAACGCCGAGCCCACCTTGACGGTGTTGAAGGGTCTACATTTCTATGCATCGACATATTAGAAGTTGAAGGTACCGAAAATGGAAATTTTGGTACCGATGGTTCTCGCTACTACTACCAACGACGGCTCTGCAATTAGTGACAACTCTATTGAATCCTTCACCTCAGTAGAGAAATTGCTGTCCATGAATAGATCTGGTACAAGGAGATGTAAAACTGTTAGATGCAACATTCTTTTAATCGAAGTTAGATGCAACATATGATATGGTCCAAGTTCTACAGGGTAACAAGAATTTAAGTATAGGATGAAGAAGTAGAGGATGTCTTTGTGGAGGTTGTTGGAAGCCAAAAATGCTGCTGAAATTCTTATGGGAATCTCAGAAGAAAAGAGGAGGAGGGTGGTACTTCAGCTGGGATGAGGATTCTGTTTGTTGTTGGTGGGGGTGAATTGGTTAGATCTGGTGGACTAGTGGTGAGTGAAGAGATGGGTGGAGAAGATGGGGAAATGGGTCGGTTTGGACCCATTTCCAATCTTGGCGAAATGGGCTTATTTGGAGGTTGTTGGGCCTTAGTAGAGAACCCGCGAAATGGGCATCTGCATCTGACATTTGCATCGCGATATTCGAATTGGAAGGGAAAATGAAGCAAGGGAGCTATTGTTTCTCTAGCGTAAAGTGATACAAGCTTTGGAGAAGTCGAAAAGTCGCATTGAGATATTTGATGAGCTTTTAGCAAAGCTCAATGAGGCAATCTGTTAAAGAATCACAGTTAATTGGAAATGTTTCTTCTAGTCTTGAAGTTAGTAGAGAAAATTTACCTACTAGTGTTAGGATTATTTCCCCAAAGGAAGACGATTCGGATCTCCTTGGTGTCCATGCAGAGCCTGTTGATGGTTTGAACGAAATATTCTCTTATGACAGTTGTGAGGAGCTCCTGGAGCATCTAGATGAGCAACTTGATAAAATTGAAGTAGAACTTATTACATTTTTAAAGTACTCAGCTTTAGTTCTGGAGAGCGTGGAGAAGCCAAAAATAAACATAAAGGTGTAGCTTGCACAAGAGATTCTCGAGAATGTCCAGCGGATTAGGAAGAGGATAGCAGGCATCACGAAGAGGAAAGCCGGGATTAATTGAAGCTTTGTTTTGTTGTATCATGGCTAGAGGAGGATTCATCTTCGTCTCTCACTTGATGGAGGTTACCATGTTTTGGATGAGTCCATGAGGTACAGTAATGATGGAAGGCCTACTGCAAAACAGCTTTGGAAACCGCATGTTGGTGTGCTTGAGATGGGTGTACTGGGAGCAACTGGACTAATGCCAATGAAGATCAAGGAGTGAAAAGGAAGCACAACTGATGCATACTGCATTGCAAAGTATGGTCAGAAATGGGTTCGCACTCGTATAGTGATCGACAGTTTGGTGCCGAAATGGAATGAGCAATATACATGGGAGGTGTTTGATCCCTGCACCGTCGTGACAGTTGGAGTGTTTGACAATTGTCACTTAGAGAAAAACACTATAGTTGGGGTGAGAGAGGCTGTTCACTAAGGATCTGGAAATTGATCAGTTACAGGCTGAGCTGGCAACAACTTTAAAGGGTCATGACATTCTTCGATGTGAAGTCTAAGCTGCACTAGATGCCATTTCTATATGTCTCACAAGATGAAGGGTCTTGAGATTCAGATTTTGAGGAAGCATGAGCTGTTCAGCCAGCTAGAAAGTGACTTGCACAAATGTGCGAAGAAGGTGAAAGTCGTGGAAGGGATCTTGCCGAAAGTATCTGAAGAGAGAAATTCGTTGTGGGAGGATGTGAAGCAGTACAATAAGACCTCCCTCTTTGTTTAGAAAATGATGATGCTCTTTTCAATTGTGTTACACAACCTATCTAGAGGAGAAAGGTGACAAGGAGTTAGGAATGGAATATATCGTAGAGATTGTTTCTTGTTATAATAATAAGGAGGGAGAAATGCTTAGCTGTTACGATGCAAGGGATAGTTCTCATACTGGAACTGAAGTTAGGGGATTGGAGCCTTGTAACAATGATGGTGTCTCTGAGAGCTTTCGACAGAAGGAGAATCTTTAGTTTGTACAATGTGGGAAAGAGTTCGTATCAACTACGAGGACAGGGAATGTTTTTGATTTGAATGATACTGTGGAGAACAATGAGGATGGGAATGTGGTGAAATTTACGGATGTGGCAATGGGGGATAATTATCTAAGCTTATTGGATTCAAAAGATGGTGATGAAGATAATGAGTTGGTTGAGGCTTTTGTGACAAATGAGAGTACTGAGGTTTCTGTTGAGCTGGACGCCGCAAGTCATTCTACTACTGGGGAGTTGGAAAGATGTCATGTAGGTCTTCCTAATAATGGTGATACGGAAGTTATGGAATCAGACCCTGGGAACAATGATTCAAAGTCTGAGAATATTCAGCAGAAGGAGGTGATAACGAGGTTACTTCGTGTATACGGGTGAAGAATTATTGTAAGCAAAATAAGTTGAGTGAGGTGGGCTGTCATTTGCGCAGGTTGCAGAGTAAAGGCGATGTGATAAATGATCATATGGTGGGTATTCTTGTTGATGCACACAGTAAGAAGAATGAGTTTGAGGAGGCACGTCGATTGATAGAAGACTTTTGGAGCTTAAGGAAGTTTCCACTTGGGCATACATATGGTGTCTGGATTCGGGATCTTGTTCAAGCTGGGAAACTTGAGGGAGCAATGGATTTATGGCAAAGTAAGAAGTTAATGGAGAGGTATGTTTCCGAGGTATTCCGATATAATATTTTGGTTTGCCGGCTTTTGAGAGGAAACATGCTAATTGTAGTGAGGATGTTGAGTTTACTATTATGTGTGAAAGAGATAGAGAGGAGCTGCCTCTATGCCAGAGAGCGGAGGGGTTCGAGAAGACCCTTCGCGAATATTCTATGGGACTATCTGAATGGGGGTGGGGGGGATGAGCCCTCCGCGGACCAAAGATGCTAGAGATACATGAGGCAATGAGAGAGCCCCAACAGGCGAGAGCTCGAGCGAGCCCGCGGAGTGGGATGAGCCCTTCCAGCGGACGTAAAGGCAAGAGACAAAGGGTCAAAGAGAGTAGCCCCGTGAGCTTGGTTGAGTCGCAGGTCCCGAGATGCAAGAGATATCACGGACATGAGATCCGAACAACGGGGGATGAGCCCTCCGCGACATGAGATCCGAGTCAAACCTCGGGGCAAGCGGGGTTACCTCATCGACTCCACCCGGGCTTGCGAGAGATAGCGGGGGATGAGCCCTCTGCGGACATGAGATCCGAGTCAAAACGCAAGTGGAGTTGCCCCTCATCCGACTCTCCACCCGCAGGCAGACAACGGGGGATGAGTCCTCCGCTGGACATGATAGAGATTTCTATGAATGAAGGAGAGCTTATGGCTGGGCGGAGACCCTCCGCACGACATTGTAGTGAAGTTATGAGAAGGAGAAATACTGAGGGGGACAGAGACACTCCCTGGACATAGTGGTGAGTTCTCTGAAGGAGAGATGGTGGCTGAGGTGATACACTCCGCAGACAGGGCAGTGAGTTCCGAGAAGGAGAGCAGGTGGCTGGGGGAGGCATACCGCTGATATGGTAGTGAGTTCTATGTGAGAGGTGGTGGCTGGGTTGAGACACATTGTGGGCATGGTATTAAGTTGAAGAGAGAGAGTGAAGGGGATGAGACAGTGGAGTTCTACGAAAGGGAAATGAAAGGGTGAGACACTCTGCAGATATAGTAGTGAGTTATGTGAAAGAGAGCTTATGACAGGGCTGAGACACTCCGCGGACATAGTGGTGAGTTCTCTGAAGGAGAGATGGCGGCTGAGGTGATACACTCCGTAGACAGGGCATTGAGTTCTCTGAAGGAGAGATGGTGGCTAGGGTGATACACTCCGCAGACAGGGCAGTGAGTTCCGAGAAAGAGAGCAGGTGGCTGGGGGAGGCATACCGCTGATATGGTAGGGAGTTCTATGTGAGAGGTGATGGTTGGGTTGAGACACATCGTGGGCATTGTATTGAGTTGAAGAGAGAGAGTGAAGGGGATGAGATAGTTGAGTCCTACGAAAGGGAAATGAAAGGGTGAGACACTCTGCGGATATAGAAGTGAGTTATGTGAAGGAGAGATTATGACAGGGCTGAGACACTTCGCGGACATAGTGACAAGTTTTCGGAAAGAGAGAGGTTGGCTGAGGTGAGACACTCCGTGGATATAGTAGTGAGTTCTATGAAGGAGAGCTTATGGCTGGGTTGAGACACATGGTGGGCATTGTATCGAGTTGAAGGGAGAGAGCGAAGGGGATGAGATCCTTTGGGGATACGTTAATGGGGGTATATGAACAAGAACCCGATGGATTGAGTACTTCACGCACATACGGTCCAATAGAGCGAGTACATGGATACGAAATGTCCTAAGGAGGAGAAGACTACGTACAGTCACAATATACTGTGGATATCTAGAGTTCAAAGAGAGAGACAAGAAAGTTTGAGGACTTCTCGGGTCCACCGTCGTCATCGCCGCCGAACCCGAGAGGGGGCAAATGTAGTAGCCATATTCAGGGATGTATCACATAGGTACTGGGCCAAGAGATAAGGCCAAGACCACAGTATGTGTTGAGCCATGAGAAAGGCCCAAGACTAGACTAGGCCCCATGAGGTAAACCTAAGAGAGGGATATAAAAAGGAAGAGAGAGGAGAGTAGAAGGGGAGGCTAACAAGAGAGGCATAGAGGGGTGAGGAGAGAGGTGAACTACGGCGGCTTGATCCCGAAATGGGTACGTATGCAACCAAATTGGTGCAGCCGATCCAAAATCTAGAGTGAATTTGAGTAAAAAGAGAGATTCACGAGATTCGCGGTATAGTGGTTGTAACAGAACATTCAACCACTCTATGCCAATTTCACAGAAAGCACAACCTCAAATAAAATTAGCATATAAGACATTCAATAATAGTGTGGTATCTACAAGATTGTTATCACGTATGACAACTAAAAACAAACATCACTATTATAAGTTTCACCAATGAACATCTACTAGATAATTCTAGGTCTCAAAACTTCTTTTAGATTCATTCACAATAGCCTTGGCAAGACACACCCTACATTTTGAAGCATTTTTGGATAGGCCCAAGACCTTTCCATACTTTGTAGTTCAGTGTCTTTCCAATTCTCTTGTGAGGTAATCTATGGTAAAACAGTATCATGCATATGGGTCACCACCCCCCCACAGTTCAATGATTACTCAACCTAATCAAACTTACATGCAAAACACATTATACTGCTACAAACACTAAAAGAAACAACAACAATAATATGCACTCTTATGACAAGAATATACATTACTCAAGTTTATGATTATGGATCATATTAAACATAGTTATATTATGTTCATGCTATCTATATGAAAGGAAATCCACAAGTGATTCAAATGAATTTTAAAGAATAGAAGAATTAGATGAAAAATGTTTTACCCAAGATAATATCATTATTATTCTTCTTTTCATCGTTCAACATTCCAACTTACATAGTGAGACAATCCACGTACTTGTACATCACCTTGGCTATTTATTCATAGTCATAGGAGGATAATGTCTAATAAGACAATCTATAAGCGTTACATCTCCTTGTCTAAAATAGTCACTGGAGGATATTGTCTAAGAAGACAATCCATAACCTTACATCTCCTTGACTAAATTAGGTTTAGGAGGATATTGATTGCTTCCTCTCGTAGACAACGATGCTCATTACTTAATAAAATATGACATGGTTAAGCTTCATGCCAGTGTTAAATAATGCATTCATGCCAAACATGGTTAATATCATATCATAGGTTCAGAAAAAGTAAATTTTAATTGTACCCCTCACAACAAAAAGTATACGATATTTAAGCAAAAATCTAGCCACTGAATATGCAAAACAACTAAGGACTCCACCTCCTTTTTTTACATGAGCTCAAGTAAGATAGAATACCCTATCAACAAGACCTCAAGTACTACCACAACATCTAATGACTCAACCTATTAATGTCTTCAACTAGAAAAATTTACCAATAAACTATCACCAAGTTCAAAGTAAATCCACGATGATTAATATCCAAAACTAGCATGCTATACAACTTTAACATATACTATATTGAATATAAGCTACAAGTTACTTCATCTAACATGTATTTTCACAACAGTACAATTATAATCATTGTCTAACAACATGTACACTTAATAAAGGTAAGTAATTATGCATTAAATATATTATAATTACTATCCAAGATTTGAGTGTGATTGATATTAAATATCTTAAGGTCTCTCTTAGACCATCTACATATGTACAAAGAAAAATAATATCAAACTACGTACTTTTAGTCAAACCATGCCAATTAATATCTTAGTGATAAACACATATAATTTGTTAACTAGGTTATTAAAGAAGTTTAAGCTTAGGAATTTTTCTCCTAAGAAAAACTAGCATGCAACTCAAGGCAAGAATATCACCATATAATCAAACCAAAATAATTGCAAAGAGTGAAAGAATACGATACCTAACCGATTGAAAAATCGGATTACCATATTTTCCTCCTTCTAGAAAAACAGTTCAAAAGAATTGTAATTCTGAACCAGCTCAGGATGAATTGGGTATCAAGCCTTATACCACTGGAAAGATCTTTGAATCAGCTATCCAACACAAAAAGCAGATTGCAAAACCGAGCTCTGAGCTGAAAGTTATAGCAATTTCCATAACGAGTGACGCAGCTGTCAAAAAGACGAACTTTGATGTTTTTCTTGATAGAAATCTCATATTTGACTCCCACACACGTAAGAGAAAGGTCTACAACCATATAGGGTTTGATAAACCACAAAAGATCAATAAATATTCAATCTTTAATTGGTTTCCCTAATAAAAATGAAATTATTAGAAAATTTCTAAAGTCATAACCCAATAACACAAACAATAACTCAAAGTAAAAGACTTATCTTTTGATTGTCATATTAAAGCACTCTACTTTGTTCTATTACGAAAAATTCTTTTCTTAAGATTGTTAGAATATTTGTATGTAAACAGTAACTAGAGTAGAACATAAAGAACAGTAGACAAGGACAACAGTAATAGGGAACAACCAAGGTGCGTATTAGGTTGTCCTTAAGGAAAAATTTCGCCCCTTCCAGTGGTGCAGAAAGGCAGCAGTGGCGTCTTCCTCACATGATTCAATGGTTTACAGCAGTTTGACTTTGCACTAGAACAAACTACTCTCTAGAACAGCAATATAACTCTCTCTGCAGCGGCTATAGGAAGAAGAAAAGAAGAATAGGGTAGGTGCGAGTTTCTGTTTCTCTGAGATAGGTTTCTATTGAAGTATATACCCTCTATGGACTCATAGTCCTATTTATAGAGGTTAGGTCGGTCTCTTAAACAGATAAGGAAGAGAGACCAACTCCTAATAGAACACCGAAATTTGCTGCTCAAGAAAAAAGCAAAACAAGTTTAGGCAATTAGTCAAACCACTACCCACAACAGTAAGCCCAAGCCCAAGCCCGAACCCTACCGATGTGGTGGATAACCAATGTGGGACTATCTACTATGTACTAAAGTGGAGAGAACACCCTTTGTTCATCTCCTCCACTTTGCACACACACACACACTACTATTTAGAAATACACAAGAGATTCCAACAAGTTCCACACCTGTGTTGAGCAGTTGGGTACGAAGATTAGATCTATAGCTCTTGCTAAAAGAATTGAGCCAAACTGAATAAAGATTAAGGCATGTAGTTCCCTATATTTTGCATATAACACAGGCTGCAGTAAGCCAATATGACAGATTTATGGGGGGACATAACTAACAAATTTATGGTACGACCTTTCGTTAGATTTAGTGTATAAAAATTAAACACACTGTTCATGCATGATAGTTTTATTTCTCTTATTGAAGCCTAGTTCTTCTATAATTGAAAGAAAATGTGCCATTAAAGTATTTTTGATCTTAAGTTTCATATTCTTTTCAGGTAAGTTCAAGCCTGTGATCAAGAAGGCAATGGTGGAGCTCCAAGGTAAGAACCGTTTAACATTATCTTTCCTTCTGTTGTGTTTCAAAAGAAAGGAATTCAGCATACCTGACTCAGTACTGAATGTTACCATGCTTTTATCCTGTCTTTCCTTTTTCTCCCCCTTACCTGAAAATTAACCGACTTTAATTATGTATAGTAATGAAATTTCAGGATTAAAAAAATTTGCATCCATGCGGGGAGAGTGAGCCATCAAGAATCGATACGTCAGCCCAGGTTCGTGTGCATGTGCATGTTTCCGTAGAATAATCTTATTGCATCTTTACCAGTATTCAAGTACTTTCTGTTAAAGTTGCCAGATGCTAAAACTTAATTGGTCCACTGCCAAAATTTCAGCTCATTTTGAATATATTCAACGTTTCGAAAAGATGGTTGCAAAGTTAAAACTTCTGGACTGTTTAAACCATTCCAAAGTTCACTTCAACTTCTGACAATAATAGGGGTTTTCAAATGAGCTGAATGTTTGTGGAAAATGGTCTAATAAATTTATTAGATCACATCTACAAAACATCAGTTGTTGGGATGTTGTATAAATGTATATTGACCCTATTCTTCTTTTAATTAACTTAACTCAGTCTCAAAATTCAATGTTTTAATATGTTTTGGAATTTTTGCGACGAGATTACTGATTACATGGCTGTTCCTATGACAGGTCCCATTCAGTTGAATGGACCGGCATCCAATGATATCAACCACACTCTTTTACTGGAGCTTAGAGTACAAGCTTAAAAACATGGAGCAGAAACAAATTGGCTGAGAAGTTTTGAATAATTCTTAGCTTCATGCAAATTGACCAAGGATAAATGGGTCAGTAAGTCTTTATAGTATATATAAGAACAAAAAGAAGTTGGTTGAGCATAGGCGACTCATTGTTTGGGGTTGTTAGCCCATTGGAATTGGTGTTCCCATTGAGAACAATCTGTGACATAGGTACTTGGTAGGTTCATTTGATGGTCTAAGCTAAGAATGTGGTGATAACTACTTTATCTTTTGCATTTGATGGCCATCTATGCAACAATAAAACCGTTCCGATTATTTGGTGTAACTGCCCTGTTTATTCTTCATCTTCATCTTGATGTCTTTAGCAAAATCATTCTTCATCTTCATCTTGGTATCTTGAATTCGGCACTTGTAAATTTAGCAAAATCAGTCTTCATCTTGATATCTTGAGAGCCGTACAAAGAAATATAAACGAACGTAATAAGGGTGTGTTTGTTATGATGGAAACACTATGGAAAGGAAAGGAAAATAAGAGTGGTCCACCTTTTCCATAGTTTTTAAGGCGTTTGTTTACCCATGGAAAGGAAATGGGCTTTTTCATATGGAAACAAATGGAAAAGGTTTTGTGTCCTTAGCTAACCCCTGAAAATTTTGTGGAAAGGAAAGGAAAGGAAAGGAAATAGATAGATAAGGACTTACTACTAATACACCCATGACCCAACAATACAATTATTCCTTTCCATAGCTTTTGCAAACAAACATGATTATTCTTTTCCCCAGTTTTTACTTTTCTTTCCCCAGTTTACCAAACACATACCATTTAAAATTATTTTCTTTCCATTCCATTCCATTCCATAGTGGACCACCCATTTTATTTCCTTTCCTTTCCACGAGTTAAAATTTAACAAACACACCCTAAGTCTATGTAATTGTCATGCCGCTTGGATACAGAGATTCCTAATTACAAGTTTACATGGGCCCAGCAAATGAGTAGAATGGGCTTTACATGGGCCAGTCCAGACAACAAACAGTCAAACACACTCCTCGTCTCCTCTAATGACATTCCAGGTTAGTTTTTGATCTTCATACTCAAATTTTTATCTCTCATTCCCTTAGAAATCAGCGATGGGGAGTAACAACAACAAGAGTAATGAGAAATTAAGATTCTGTATAGACAGAGGTGGAACATTTACAGACGTATACGCGGAACTGCCCAACCAATCCTCAGGTCGCGTATTGAAACTATTATCGGTCGACCCGTCAAACTACGATGACGCACCTATCGAAGGCATTCGAAGAATCTTGGAAGAATATACTGGCCAAAAGATTCCCCGTTCTTCCAAGATTCCAACTGATAAAATCGAGTGGATTAGAATGGGTACAACTGTAGCTACAAATGCATTGTTAGAAAGAAAAGGAGAGAGAATTGCCCTTTGTGTTACTAAAGGTTTTAAGGATTTACTTCAGATTGGTAATCAAGCTAGGCCCAACATTTTTGATTTAACTGTTAGTAAGCCTAGTAATCTTTATGAACAAGTTATTGAGGCTGATGAACGAGTGGAGCTCGTTTTCGAGACTGATGCTTCTGCTTCTAGTGTTAAAGGGGTTTCGGGTGAGCTTGTGAGGGTTGCCAAAGTTCTTCATGTACAAGGGTTGAAAGGCTTATTGGAAGGGTTGTTGGACAAGGGGATTAGATGTTTGGCTGTTGTGTTAATGCATTCTTATACGTACCCTAGGCATGAAATGTTGATTGAAGACTTGGCTTTGAGTATGGGGTTTAGACATGTTTCTTTGTCGTCTGCTTTGACTCCTATGGTTAGAGCTGTGCCACGCGGTTTCACTGCTAGTGTGGATGCCTATTTGACACCAGTTATTAAGGAGTATTTGTCGGGGTTTATTTCTAGATTTGATGAGGGGTTAAGGAAGGTGAATGTTTTGTTTATGCAATCAGATGGTGGGCTAGCACCAGAGAATAGATTTTCTGGTCACAAGGCGGTTTTATCAGGGCCTGCTGGTGGTGTCGTTGGTTACTCACAGACGCTTTTTGGGCTTGAGACTATGAAGCCCCTGATTGGTTTTGATATGGGCGGCACGTCTACGGATGTGAGTAGGTATGCTGGAAGCTATGAACAAGTGCTAGAGACACAGATTGCGGGTGCCATAATTCAAGCTCCACAGCTTGACATAAACACTGTTGCTGCTGGTGGTGGTTCAAAGCTTAAGTTCCAGTTTGGAGCGTTCAGGGTGGGACCCGAATCTGTTGGTGCTCATCCAGGTCCAGTTTGCTATCGTAAAGGAGGTGAGTTGGCTGTTACAGATGCAAATCTCATTCTTGGAACTGTTATACCTGATTGTTTTCCTTCCATCTTTGGGCCAAATGAAGATCAACCATTAGATATTAAGGCTACTAGAGATGAATTTGAAAAGCTCTCGCACAGCATCAATTCTTACAGAAAGAGCCAGGATCCATCAGCTAAGAGCATGACTGTAGAGGAAATTGCACTTGGATTTATAAATGTCGCAAACGAGACAATGTGTCGTCCAATACGGCAACTGACTGAGATGAAGGGTCATGAGACAAAGAATCATGCTCTGGCTTGTTTTGGAGGTGCTGGGCCCCAGCATGCTTGTGCGATTGCTAGGTCATTGGGTATGTCTGAAGTGTTAATTCACCGGTTTTGTGGGATTTTAAGTGCTTATGGGATGGGGTTGGCTGATGTAGTTGAAGAGGCACAGGAGCCGTACTCTGCTGTATATGGTCCTGAAACTATCCTTGAGTCTTCTCGCAGGGCAGCTTTTCTGTTAGAGCAGGTCAAGCAGAAAATGAGACAACAGGGCTTTATAGATGGAAGTGTCAAAACGGAGTCATATCTAAACTTGAGATATGAGGGGACAGATACTGCGATTATGGTGAAGGGACAGAGTGAAGAGATGTTGGAGACAGACTATGCCATTGAGTTTGTGAAGCTCTTCCAACAGGAATATGGATTTAAGCTACAAAACCGAAAGATACTTATCTGCGATGTTAGAGTTCGTGGTATTGGAGTCACGAATATCTTGAAGCCCTGTGAACTCTCGGCTGTTTGCACTACCCCAAAGGTTGAAGGTCAATACAAGATTTATTTCGAAAAGGGATGGCACGAAACACCGTTGTTCAAACTTGAAAATCTTGGATACGGACATATCCTGTTAGGTCCTGCAATTATCATGAACGGTAATAGCACTGTGATTGTAGAGCCTGACTGTAGAGCCATTATAACCAAGTATGGGAATATCAAGATTGTGATTGATGTGGCCCCAAGTGTAGTAAAAGTAGCAGAGAAGGTGGCAGATGTAGTGCAACTTTCAATCTTCAACCACAGATTCATGGGGATAGCCGAACAGATGGGACGAACTCTACAGAGAACTTCCATATCAACCAACATCAAAGAGAGGCTTGATTTTTCTTGTGCTTTGTTTGGTCCTGATGGAGGATTGGTAGCAAATGCCCCACATGTTCCTGTGCACTTGGGAGCTATGTCCAGCACAGTTCGTTGGCAACTGGAGCATTGGGGAGACAATCTGAATGAGGGAGATGTTCTGGTCACCAACCATCCTTGTGCAGGAGGTAGCCATCTTCCTGATATAACTGTCATCACCCCTGTTTTTGATAATGAGAAACTGGTATTCTTTGTGGCAAGTAGAGGGCACCATGCAGAGATTGGGGGTATAACTCCAGGAAGTATGCCACCTTTCTCAAAGTCCATATGGGAGGAAGGAGCTGCAATAAAAGCATTCAAACTTGTTGAGAAAGGGATCTTTCAAGAAGAAGGTATAGTCAAACTTCTTCAGTCCCCTTCATTTGACGAATTCTCAGCTCGCAAGATCCCAGGTACTCGCAGGCTTCAAGACAATTTATCTGATCTTCGAGCGCAAGTAGCTGCAAACCAGAGAGGAATATCCCTCATCAAAGAACTCATTGAACAGTATGGTTTGGATGTAGTTCAAGCCTACATGACCCATGTGCAGACCAATGCAGAAGGAGCTGTCAGGGAGATGCTGAAGTCAGTGTCAGCTAGAGTTTCGACTCTATCACCTGACTGCAGAGAGAAAGATTTAGTGACTATAGAAGAAGAGGACTATATGGATGATGGGTCTGTCATACACCTAAAACTTACTATAAATACAGAAAAGGGTGAAGCTATTTTTGATTTTGATGGGACAAGTCCTGAAGTATATGGGAACTGGAATGCACCAGAGGCAGTAACAGCGGCGGCTGTTATATATTGCCTCCGCTGTTTGGTGGATGTTGATATCCCCCTTAATCAAGGTTGCTTGGCTCCGGTGAAAATCCATATTCCAGTGGGTTCATTCCTATCTCCAAGCGACAAGGCTGCTGTTGTGGGAGGTAATGTTCTTACATCTCAAAGGGTCACCGATGTTGTACTTACTGCTTTTCAGGCCTGTGCTTGTTCTCAGGGTTGTATGAACAATCTCACTTTTGGGGATGACAATTTTGGCTATTATGAAACAATTGGAGGTGGTAGTGGAGCTGGTCCTAGTTGGGATGGAACTAGTGGAGTGCAGTGTCATATGACTAATACTCGTATGACGGATCCAGAGATTTTCGAGCAGCGATATCCGGTTCTCTTGCACAAGTTTGGGCTTCGAGAGGGCAGTGGTGGTGCTGGTATTCATAGAGGGGGTGATGGACTTGTAAGGGAAATAGAATTTCGACGCCCAGTGATAGTGAGTGTGCTTTCAGAGAGACGCGTTCATGCACCTAAAGGGTTGAATGGCGGGAAGGATGGAGCTCGTGGTGTCAATTACCTGATTACGAAGGATAAACGCAAGGTTTACCTAGGAGGCAAAAACACAATTGAGGTCCAGACTGGTGAGATTCTTCAAATTTTAACACCTGGTGGGGGTGGATGGGGTTCTCTTTGTTGATTCACACTTCTTTAGTCTGTTCTTCATCTTGGAGGTTCTGTCATTTTTTCAGTCCAAGTCATTTATTATTGGGGAACAAGCGTGATGTCGAGTTTGTTGTAAATGAGAATAATGGGACATTTAATTTGTAGTCTCGAATCTCTTGAGCTGAGTGATTTGTTACCTTGACAATCAAGTCGATAAGCATAAAAAGGTGAGGCTTATTGTTTTTAACAGTAGAATTTTCATGATGAACTGTTGAGGTCCATAGGTAGGTTTCAAAGATAAACTTAGCAAGTTAAATCGTATTTAGTACTTCAATCCAGAGCGCAAGCCTTTGGAAGATGCAATATGAAAAGTACTAGGCGATAAAATGGTATTTTGTTTTGTTCAAATGTGAAACTGTGCTTGGCAAAGAAAGAAGTTTAGATAGCAGTACTTCTGTGAACTGCTTTGTGCAAAAGTATAAAGGCGAGCATCTATATATGTTGAAGTCCACAACAAATTAGATCACGCCAAAACTTTGCAGCTAGTGAGTTTATTTTTTGCAGCAAGATTAATTGAAATGCTATACGTCTATAATTTGGGTTAGGGCAGACCCACACCGGTTACATTGAAAGATCGTAGCCCGAAGGCTTACATTGCTCGAAGAGAACCTAACCCGAAGGCTCTCGCCAATGTGCCCCCATACCAGTTACATTGAAAGACCTTATCCCGAAGGCTTACATTGCCCGCCCCCATACTGGTTACATTGCCCGAAAGCTCTCGCCGATGCGCCAGTTTTTAGTAGATCCAACCGCCTCCACCTTGTCCATGAAGACTTGCTTTCGCTCCTTGGTCTACCCATTGTAGTAGCATCTTGTCTCTAGTCCGAAGGCTCACTTGGCCCAAAGACCCATCACATAATTACACAATAAAGAAATTCCAACCAATACTTTTGGAATTCGAACTTACAACCTCTCTTCCTCCCATGAGGAGAGAGGTATACAACCAATTGAGCTAGAATCCCATGAGGAAAGGAGTATACAACCAATTGAGCTAGAAGCTCTTGTGTATACGTCTATACTTAATTTCATTATTATCATGAATGAGCATACATAGTGCACTGTCAGATTAGAATTAATTTGGTCCAATACTATACTGAATTAGAGCACGCCCACCATGT
Organism: Coptis chinensis; assembly: GCF_015680905.1. Lineage (NCBI taxonomy): Eukaryota > Viridiplantae > Streptophyta > Magnoliopsida > Ranunculales > Ranunculaceae > Coptis > Coptis chinensis. The sequence goes on from NC_141459.1 coordinate 36,997,733, forward strand.
TTGGTTGGAATTTCTTTCTTGTTATGAAATTGTTATAGTTCTAATAAGACGCCAAGACCAATATGTAACGAGACAGATGTAATGATTCTACACGCCCTTGATTTAATTGGAAAGAAACATAAAAGGTGTTGGGAGGGTGAGAAATTTGAAAGAGAGTGAATCTGTCTGTGGACAGGCATAGAAATTCTGTCCACGTTAAGGCCCCACGTTTTCTTTTAATTTGTGAAAACAAGCGACAGTTGAAAGGAGTATGTTTCGTTCTTAAACGATGGATTAGATTGTAACAGAGGGAGTAATAAGTGGCAACATTTCCATGGGGTCATAGCATTGAGTGGGGACCTGGGAAAGTTCTAGCAGAATTTGAGCTTACCACATACTCTATTTTATTATCATCGAGGAGTTTGTGGAAGTTATCTCAGAGTTTGTGAGCCGAGTGGACAGTTCTTGCATTTTGTGTACGAACTTAAGAAATTATTGCACTGATAAGAGAATCCCACTACTTTTCAGGTTGTGAGACATAGAAGAAATAATGGCGAACCACGGTTGCATCAATGGAATCATAGAAGGTGTTAACTTTTCTTCTCCTGTGCCTGTTATTGCGTTATACATTGCTGGAGCTTCAATCTTATGCGCGATCTTGATGCTTTATGATATTGGATCTGAATTTTTGGATATCAAGGGATGGCTTTCTTGTAAATCATTCAAACTCAATTCTCTTCCTATCAAGCGATGGCTTCCTTGCAAGTTATTCCAACTCAATTCTCTTACACTCACTCTACTTGGTATAGCAACCAAACTCCCAGTCGATCTAACAACCAGTATGCCTAGTCCCCAAGATCAACTTTCAAAACTTACAGGGACTGCATTTATATGTATCTCTATGGGTTTTCTAGTGCCTTCTCTTGGCGTTAACAGCGAGTCCGAATGTTTCACAAATATGGTGTCTTTGACCATATTTGTAATTACCGTAGCTGTCAATATCTGCATACAACTACGTACTGGTGTGATTGTCCTCTTCTTCGCGGAACATATCATAGTCTTGGTTTTGATGTTTTTGTTGCTCCTGATATTGTGGTACATTTCTTCGATGATTAAAGTTCATAAGAGAGTCACATCTGATCGATATAAGGATCTCTTCACAAAGGGCAGTAGTAGCATGTTCGAAAGATTGAAGCTGTGTTATTTGAATGCTTATTGCGCTGATCCACAATATAACGTAAGCATCGACCCAATCAATACTGTCATTGGCACAATCTGCCTAACGTGTTCAGTCATTACAATGCAACCTACATTGAGATCACTCATCTTGAAACAGTTGAAATTCTGTCAAGGGAATTCTGATTATGACTGGTCTATGATATTAATAGTTGTGGCACAAATCATCACTGTCATTGTAGGAACTTTTGCAGTTGTCTTTAGATGGCGTAGCTTGGCAAGACGGATGGAATTTGAAAGTGTTGGAATCTCTTGTGTATTTCTAAATACTAGTGTGTGTGTGCAAAGTGGAGGAGATGAACAAATGGTGTTCTCTCCACTTTAGTGCATAGTAGATAGTCCCACATTAGTTATCCACCACATCGGGTAGGGTTCGGGCCTGGGCTTGGGCTTACAGTTGTGGGTAGTGGTTTGACGAATAGCTTAAACTTGTTTTGCCTTTTTTCTTGAAAGCAAAGAAGTTTCAAAATGTTCTATTAGGAGTTGGTCTCTCTTTCTCCTAACCTCTATAAATAGGACCGTGAGTCCATAGAGAGAAGAGACTTGATCGAAACTCAACTCGAGAAACGTAAAACTCAAACCAGGTCATTTTCTTCTTCTTCTTCTTCACGTCGGCCGCCAAAGAGAGTTATATTGTCGCTCTAGAGGGTAGTCCGTTCTAGTGCAAAGTCGCCATCGTTAACCATTGAATCCTCTGTGAGGAAGACGCATGCTTTTGCCTTTCTTCGCACCATTGGAAAGGGCTTAAATCTTTTCTTAAGGATGACCTAATCCGCTACTTGGGTTATTCCCGCCATCACCGTCCTTGTTTCTTCATTACTACTTCTCCTACGTTTCTACTTTTAGTTCTTTTCTGTTCATACAACTATTCTAACAATCTTAAGGAAAAGAGTTTTGTAGTAGAACAAAGGAGAGTGCTTTAATACGACAATCAAAAGATATGTCTTTTACTTTGAGTTATTGTTTGTGTTATTGGGTTATGACTTTAAAAAATTTCTAATAATTTCGTTTTTGGTAGGGAAACCAATTAAAGATTGAATATTTATTGATCTTTTGTGGTTTATCAAACCCTATATGGTTGTAGACCTTTCTCCTACGTTTGTGGGAGTCAAATATGAGATTTCTATCAAGAAAAACGTCAAAGTTCGTCTTTTTGACAGCAGCTGCGTCACTCGTTACGGAAACTGCTATAACTTTCAGGTCAGAGCTCGGTTTTGCAATCCGCTTCTTGTGTTGGATAGATGATTCAAAGAGCTTTCCAGTGGTATAAGGCTTGATACCCAATTCGTCCTGAGCTGGTTTAGAATTACAGTTCTTTTGAACTGTTTTTATAGAAGGAGGAAAATATGGTAATCCGGTTTTTCAATCGGTTAGGTATCGTATTCTTTCACTCTTTGCAATTCTTTTGGTTTGTTTATATGGTGATATTCTTGCCTTGAGTTGCATGCTAGTTTTCTTAGGAGGGAAATCCCTAAGCTTAAACTTCTTTAATAACCTAGTCAACAAATTATATGTGTTTATCACTGATGAATTAATTGGTTTGACTAGAAGTAGTTTGATATTAATTTTCTTTGTACATATGTAGATGTATATAGATGGTCTAAGAGAGACCTTAAGATAGTTAATATCAACCACACTCAAATCTTGGATAGTAATTATAATGTATTCAATGCATAATTGTTTACCTTTATTGAGTGAACGTGTTGTTAGACGATGGTTATAATTGTACTGTTGTGAAAATACATGTTAGATGAAGTAACTTTTAGCTTATATCCAATATAGCATATGTTAAAGTTGTGTAACATGCTAGTTTTGGATATTAATCATCGTGGATTTACTTTAAACTTGATAATAGTTTATTGGTAAATTTTTCTAGTTAAAGACATTAATGGGTTGAGCCATTAGATGTTGTGGTAGTACTTGAGGTCTTGTTGATAGGGTATTCTATCTTACTTGAGCTCATGTAAAAAGAGGAGGTGGAGTCCTCAGTTGTTTTGCATATTCAGTGGCTAGATTTGCTTAAATATCGTATACTTTTTGTTGTGAGGGGTACAATTAAAGTTTACTTTTCATGAACCTATGATATGATATTTACCATGTTTGGCATGAATGCATTATTTAACATTGACATAAAGTTTAACCATGTCATATATTATTAAGTAATGAGCATTGTTGTCTATGAGAGGAAACAATATGGGAAACAATCAATATCCTCTTAAACCTAATTTAGTCAAGGAGACGTAAGGTAATGGTTTGTCTTCTTAGACAATATCCTCTAGTGACTATTTTAGACAAGGAGATGTAACGCTTGTAGATTGTCTTATTAGGCATTATCCTCCTATGACTATGGATAAATAGCCAAGGTGATGTACAAGTGCGTGGATTGTCTTCCTATGACAGTTGGAATGTTGAATGATGAAAAGAAGGATGATAATGATATTATCTCGGGTAAAACCCTTTTCATCTAATTCTTCTATTCTTTAAGATTCATGAGAATCTTTTGTGGATTTCCTTTCATATAGATAACATGAACATAATATGACTATGTTTAATATGATCCAGAATCATAGACTTGAGTAAAGTATATTCTTGTCATAAGAGTGCATTTTATTATTGTTGTTTCTTTTAGTGTTTGTAAGCGGTATAATGTGTTTTGCATGTAAGTTTGATTAAGTTGAGTAACTATTGAACCGTGGGGTGGTGACCCATATGCATAACACTGTTTTTTACCATAGTTCATCTCACAAGATAATTGGAAAGACACCAACTACAAAGTATGGAAAGGTCTTGGGCCTATCCAAAAATGCTTCAAAATGTGGGGGGTGTCTTGCCAAGGCTATTGTGAATGAATCTAAAAGAAGTCTTTTTGAGACCTAGAATTATCTAGTAGATGTTCATTGGTGAAACGCATAATAGTGATGTTTGTTTTCAGTTGTCATGAGTGATAACAATTTTGTAGATACCACACTGTTATTGAATGTCTTATATGCTAATTTTATTTGAGGTTGTGCTTTCTGAGAAATTGGCATAGAGTGGTTGAATGTTCATATTGAACTACATATAAGATAATCCCATTATTTCTGCACAAGAAATTTGGAAGACTATCAATGAGTATTTCCACCATTCACGGTGATGATGTTTATATGTTTCTTGAGGAAGATTCATTAACCTATAAGGAAGTTGTCTGTCTATGAGAAGTGTCCTTTTTGAAGGATACAACTCCTCTAAACTGGACTCTTGATTTATTGGGGGATCTATAGGTTGAATTGGATCTTCAAGAGAAAACTAAAACGTGATAGTTGTATTGCAAAATACAATGCTAATAATAATAGCCAAGGGGTTTCAATCAAAGACAAGATTTATACTATTTTGAAACCTTGCTCATATAACTAGAATTTCTTCTATAGAATTCTAAAGACTCTAGTTGAGTAGTTGTGCGGAACTACAATACCAAGTAGTACCGTGATGATGAGTCAAGGTATACAATTTAGTTAAATATTTGTATGAGTTGATTCAAGCGCCTATAAATGGCATGAGCAATTCAACAACATATTAGTGTTATATGGATGTCAAAGTACCGTTGTTGATAAAAAATGTGTACTTTCTTTAGAGTAAAGCAAGACATATGTGTTAATCTCTCTTTGTTTAGATGATTTAATATCATGAGTGCTAGCATTGAGAATGTGTATGAGACAGAGAAAATTCCTATTTGAAACACATCATAAACCGGCCATTGAAAATGATAGTTTATTATGTTGTTAAACTCATTTTGTAACTACTTGTTGTCAAGATGTTGACGTTTTGAATATGGTTGAAGGCCACATCGAACCCTTAAACCAGACCCCGGATGGTATAGGGGAATTTCGGGCACTACAGAATTGAATGACTGGTGAATATAGGAATTAAAACTCATGTTGGTCTCATTATATTGTTATAGCACTTAGTAGAAATATTTTTCATTGAAAAGTATGGGTATTATGATAGTAAGCATGTGTTAACACCCTTTGTGGCAAATATCCATCTTATGAAAAATAATTTCCTTGTGTTTTCTCATACTAAATATGTCAATATCAATGGTAGCCAATTGTACTTGATGGATAATGTATGTGAGACATGACATTGCCTACATTAATGGCATACTGAGCTGATAACCCATTGTGTCCTTATAAGGAACTTTGATGTATATTGTCAGATTATCCAAGTACTATAGCAGAGCCATTGATTATGGACTGATATTTAGTAGATTTCCATCATTGTTAGAAGGGTAATATGTTATAAACTGGATCCAGTAATGTTTATGTGTTTACCTTTGGTGGAAATTGAGTGTCTTGGATATCATCCAAGCTAATCGCCTTAGAAAAAGCATGTGATGATGTTGAGTAGGTTAGCAACCTCTTGGAAAATCTTCCCATTGGCTCTAAAATGTTCTCCCCGATGTGTATATATGCTTTGGTAACCGCCTCATTGCAATAGCTAAGACATGTTATCTTATGTGCAACGGGAAAAGAATACATGTAAGTTGAGATATAACTTAATCAAGCAAACTGCTAGAGATTATGTTAGGTTGGACTTAGTTTGGCCACATGTCTAACCGCACCCCACTTCTTTGGAGGCAAGTGGTTATATCGCCGAGGGATGGGACTTTTGCCCGGATATAGGGATTACATCGACGGCAACCCTACCTATGTGATTGGAGATCCCATGAAGTAGGTTCAAAGGGAAAAACAAGTCACTTCGTCATCCTGCAGTACTATCGTCTTATTTATTTATGAGACGTCCCACCCAATGACGAGATGGTACTATAGTATACTTTGTATAACTAGAATTGCAATGAGTAAGGATGAGTTATATCTCTTATTGGAATCCATAGTCCATTTTTTTTATAATGAGATAGTGTATTTTAATTGCAATGTACACTTGATGGATATCCACCTACGTGAATGTAGAACTGGGTCGGTTCTTATGAGTATTCAGGCAAGTACTCTAGAGCATTCATGGAACACAATGGGTAAGCCTAAGGGGCCAAAAAGCCAACAATCGCAGGCATATAATGAAAGAGCAATGTGGGTGCATGTCCTCTATTTTACTACAAGGGAATGTTGGTTCAAAGATTTTTTAATCCACCACTTTCACATATTATAAGACATGTTACCCTATGACTGGTTCAAGCCCGTAAAGCACCAGTATCTTATGCATTATTTTTCGCTTTCTCTCGCATTTCGTTAACCCATTTCTTTGTAATATCCTATTCCAAAATAGTGGGGACTATTAGTATTTTGAAATAGTGGGGGATTGTTGGAATCTCTTGTGTATTTCTAAATACTAGTGTGTGTGTGCAAAGTGGAGGAGATGAACAAATGGTGTTCTCTCCACTTTAGTGCATAGTAGATAGTCCCACATTGGTTATCCACCACATCGGGTAGGGTTCGGGCCTGGGCTTGGGCTTACAGTTGTGGGTAGTGGTTTGACCAATAGCCTAAACTTGTTTTGCCTTTTTTTCTTGAGCAAAAAGAAGTTTCAGTGTTCTATTAGGAGTTGGTCTCTCTTTCTCCTAACCTCTATAAATAGGACTGTGAGTCCATAGAGAGAAGAGACTTGATTAGAAACTCAACTCAGAGAAACAGAAAACTCAAACCAGTCCTTTTTTTCTTCTCTTCTTCCTGTCAACCGCCAGAGAGAGTTATATTGCTGTTCTAGAGAGTAGTCTGTTCTAGTGCAAAGTCAGGCTGCTATTAACCATTGAATCCTATGAGGAAGACGCCATTGTTGCCTTTCTGCACCATTGGAAGGGGCGAAATCTTTCCTTAAGGACTGACTAATCCGCTACTTTGGTTATTCCTTCCATCGCCGTCCTTGTTTCTTCATTGCTACTGTTCCTTCTGTTCTACTTTAGTTGCTTTGTTCATACAACTATTCTAACAGAAAGCAGAATGAACTTACTGTTGGTTGATGATGAAGAGAGCCAAATGAATCAAACATTGGGAAAGGGGTCAAATAAGCTATATAGAATACAGAATTATTTTGCAACTCAAATCTTCTGTTTGTGTTTCGCTTGTGCTGGCTTTGGAGATGAATTTGAATACTTTGAGGCTCTTCCTCATGAAGGTGAAATTACAGCAGGCAAAGAGTATAGTGCGGAAAGCAGTTGATGATATCATCAGATGGAAGGAGGTCTTTCACAGTGAGTCACTAAATCATCTCTTGCGATATCTTTCAAATAAATATCCTTCTCCAAATGTGTATCCCGTGGAGCTTCAATATCCAGCTCATCCTCGTATTGAAGTGTGTTCTCTTTCAATTGCACTCCTCATAAAAATCGCTCAAGCTTCCATACCTAACCTTCTTCGAGAAATACTAAATGCATTTCGCGAAGCGAAGGAAATCATTTTTTTCATCGAGGAAACACTACAACCCAAAAATTCAGAAAATAACAAAAAAATCTCGTACGCAAAAGGTTTGTGGGTTAGGGGTGGCTTTAGTTGCCTGCTTCCCAATGATTTCAGTGGTGCTCGCACAAATGCTCAATTATTTGCTTCTAATTTGGATCCCGATGCGGCCTGTGCAATAAGCATCATTACGAAATTAAGGGAGAAATTGGATTTTGTAACTATGACGACTCAAGCTAGTATAATCATTGACTACTTAGAACTCGAAAGCTGTTTGTCTGTTCAACATCTATTTACTTCCATAGAGAAATTGTTTGTGGACATGCTGCACGCATTACTCATTCAACTGCCGACTGCTATATTTAAAAGTTTGAATGAGAGTCCACCTGAAGAGTTTGAAGAGATGAGGGTGAGACGTGCCCTGGAATTCCTAGTTAAAATTGGATATTTGGAGGAACGGATTGAGTGGATTCCTCCAACATCATCCAAAATTTCAAGAATTATAACCGATGAAATTCCTCGTTTGAAAGAGATAAAAGGTCCACTAGCAATGCTTCGGGATGTTGTTCCAAAAGTTCCTGACCCAGAGAACCAAAATGTAGATGAGTTATGAGTATAGTAGAGTATTCAGGTGTTTTGGGTCAACATTTTGAAATGGTAAAGAACCTTGTTGCAAATTTGGAATACGGGAATAATTTGAGTTTCATTTGTTTCCATGTTAGAAACATTCGGTCAACAATTCGGTAAAAAATTTGCAATACGTTAATAATACATAGTATGTTTTATACGAGTATTGAACGTTTTGAAATAAAAATTCGGATTTCAAAAATTCAGTACACTTAAAAAGAGAAATTATAATATATATTTGTCAATATAATTAAAATGCAGTTATACTAATTTTACTCAATTTATTATAATTTTATTCTGACTCTATATTATAATGTTCTACTTATAATTTTACTTATAAATATATATTATAATTAGAGTAAAATGTTCTACTTATAACTATCTCTACTAGTAGTATCTCCTATAATCAACCTGGCCTCTTAAATTCATCATGGTATTTTTTTTTTCCGTATAATACCCCTGAATTAATATTTAAATTAAAACACTCAAATACCATTTAGAAGGACTAATTGGTCTTTTTGGTTTTTTTGTAAATTTATAGTACCTATATTGTCCTTCAAATTGAAGTATTGCTTAACACTTTTGAATGAGAGTAATTGGTCATTTCATGTGGTGATAAATTAAAATCCCAAATCCACGCTCCATTTGAATTGTACGCCTACCATAAATATAATTTAATTACCATTAATATGTCATTTAATAATTTAATAATTAGACGTCTAGAAAATTGAAAAATACTGGAGAGAGAGAGAATACGAAGGGTTCAACAACAACAAAAAAAATTCATGCTTTTCTCGCTGCTTCTCGACAACCAAAAAAAATTCTAATTCTTCAAAACAGTCCTAATTCTTAAGAACAAACAAAAAAAAAACACAATTTTATTGTGCCCCCTCAATTTCACCATCTTAACAAAGATATTGAGAAAGTTGCCACAATCAACTATAGATCCTATGTTTTTCCTTCTCAAGAATCGAATTTGAGCCTTCAACGACTATAGGTTTATTCTTTCCGGCATTATGCAAGTTTTCTTTGCACTCTGTTTGGTTGCTATGGCAGTTTCTCATGCAAGTTCACTGGCACCTGTTACCAGCAAAGCCAAAGCTTCTACAGCTTCGGTATTTGCGATTTGTGATATATAGGAAATCAGAAATAGATCCAAGTGACAACTCTGGAATGATCTTAGAAATTGTGAAGGGTGAGATTGAATTTCAGCATGCCAGCTTCACATACCCAACAAGACCAGATGTTCAGATTCTTCAAGACCTTTGTTTCACTGTTGAATTCGGCAAGGTAATGTCTTAATAACATATGTTGAAAGTGAGGCTGACATCTAAGAAGAAAATCAAAGCAGCTAAGATTGGAGTTAGATCACACATGTAAATATATATGCTTTAAAATCTAAATGGACTTTTCAAGTTCATACATGTACAGTAGTCAACTGGATAACTTGCTTCTCCTATATATATTCATTTTTAAGACTGACAAACTTTAGTACTATCTAGACTGTCGCTCTGATTGGAGAAAGTGGCTGTGGAAAATTTATCTTTTTAGCAGCTCTTAAGGAAATAAATACACTTTTATTGGATAAGAATGAATTGATCCATCACATCCAGGAGGTTTAACCTTGCATTTTCTTACGAGTAGCAGAGAGCTTTCAGAAGAATGGCACAAAGTAAGTTTCATTACAGAGCTTTTAGATAACGGATCATATGTTTATTTTGTTTTCGTTCATGATCAGATCAATGTTCGGTAGTTCGGTCTTTATGTTCGACTAACCCGACTTAAATGTATTTATGGTATGACTCTCATGCTCATGGTCCTCTCCTCTGCTCTTTGCAATGGGGCAGAAAGATGCACATGTGGGAGATGAAGCCCAGTTTAAAAGAGGCGTCCTTACGTTAAAATACCCAATTGACCATGGGATTGTTAGCAATTGGGATGATATGGAGAAGATATGGCATCATACCTTTTACAATGAGCATCGTGTGGACACCCTGTTCTTCTCACTAAAACACCTCTCAATCCCAAAGCCAACAGGGAGAAAATGACATAGCTCATGTTTGAAACATTCAACGTCCCTGCCATATATGTTGCAATGCAATTTCAGACTGTGCTTTCTCTTTATGCCAATGGTTTTACAACAGGTTGGTGTTTTTAGGATTTAACACAACCTTATATGACCTCCGATCCTGTCGTTATGTTTGGGAACTATGGTAAATATTTTTCTTTTATTTTTCAGCTATTATACTGGGTTCTGGTGATAGCATCAGTGACACATTCCCCATTTAAGAAGGTTATACTCTCCCCCATACCATCCTTTGTCTTGACCTTGCAGAACGAGGAATATTATAAAGTCTTAACAATAAGGTACTACAGCTATGGTCAAGTATGATATTGTTACCTTCAACATGAAGTTCGTGTTAGTTAAAGCCTGACTATTTTTCATGTTTTGTTGCTTAAGTTGCTGATTCATATATTGTTTCATGTGAGAGTGGATTTTTGTGTATTGTTCATGTTTTGGTTGGAATGAGAGTGTAGTAAACTGTAAATTATATATGTTGCTACTTGCCAAATGTGTTAAGAGTGTGCTTAATTAACATATATGTAGGTTGTGCTTTGATAAGAGTGTATGGAGTTTTTTTGTTGCTAAATTTTCTAAGCAAGAGATTCATTATCTTGGGTAAGGAACTCCTATTTGATTTAAAATGGATACTTAATTCCGTTGCCCATCAAGTAGCTAATAGTCGGTTTGGCAAATTCGGTATAGAGAGTGTCGTGAGATGATGACTGAGGAACAACGAGAGATTCAAAAAGAAATGGTTCCATATCTCCATCAATATGCAGTTAACATTGGGTGCTTACACAGTAACATGATTGCATGCTTAGATCATCTTTAGGAGAGAAACCAAAAAAGCACCAAAATTTTGAACCAAACCAAACACCAAACCAAAAAAAAACCAACCATTTTTAGGAGAAACATCAAATTTTTTACATCAAATGACGCAGTTTTGGATAAACTGCACCATATAGCCCACGCGGTTTTCTCAAAAACGCACCACTGAAGCCTATCTTAGAAGCCCAAGCCCACGCGGTTTTCCCAAAACCGCAGAATGTATCACACATTAACTTTCTTCTTTATTTTATTTCCCAATCTCTCACTCGGTTTTGGCAAAACCGCACCATAGAAGCCCAAACCCATGCGGTGTTAGAAAAACCATGCAATTTTTCCAAAATTGCGTGAGAGATTTGATACATCACTAAAGCTAGAACCAAATTTTGGCCGATTTGGTGTTTGGTTTGGTTTTTTTTGGTGTTTTCATCAACATATGACTCTCCTGAAGATGAAAAAACACCAAATTGTTTGAAATTTAGTGTTTGATGCTAGGAAAGTATCTCTCTTAAAGATGCTCTTAGCTTCATCACTACAACAAGTTCTTTTTGTTTTTCTTCACTCGTAATTTTCCTTCTTTCTGATTATTTTCCTTCTGCCTTTTCTTTTTCTTATTTTTCTTAGTTATTGGCATTGTCTTAAATAGTCAGGCTTTAAGATGTTATTGGCAGGACACTCAGACTAGGGGAGCCAATATTGACAAAGGTGTTGAGTGGGAAGATAAATTTTGGGAGGCAGCAGACCAGTATGAATATAAGGAGTTGGGTTCAAAGAAATCCAGCCGCAGTGCAACTGGAAAAGTTTGGCAAATCTGTTTACACCAGCATTGGCAATACCACCTTTTGCAAATTCTTATGGTCCTATGTTAAGGGAAAAATGGCTTCTCTTTACCTATATATATATTACTCTGGGGAAAGCAATGCCTACATGGGTAAAATGGAGTCAAAAGTTTTTGTCTTATGAATCTTGGTGATTTGGGCTTTGTAGCAGATTAAAAATGAGTATGAAAATGTCCAGGGTTCATATAAGTTTGCTTCCAAGCCCCATATAAATTGGTCGGTAGCCATGACGATATCTTTGGAGACATGAGTTCAATGGGTAATGTGCTAGCAGTGAGTTCGTTTCCTTTTTAGTCCCATTCAAATTATGATGTACTTATCAAATATTTGTATGCAGTATGAGTTGGTCATTGTACATTCTATCGAACTGTTTTCCATCTAATATACTTTTTTTTGGATAATTATCTTGATGTTAAAAGCAAAATCTTACAGATTAACACGTGCAATGGATTTTACTACTACCAGCTTACTCCGAATTCTAACAAGAGACCCAAGATGTTGGCTGAAAACTGGAGTGGATGGTAATATGCATGCGCATATGAAATTGATTTTCTTGATTATTTGATAAATTGATATCCCATAGTTTATACTTAATTGCATAATTACTGCATGGTACCATGCCGGAACCAACTTTGGGCAAACTACAGGTGGACCCTTTATCGCTACTAGCTATAACTATGATTCTTCAATTCATGAATATAGTATGCCTTGATCAACTCTATACTTCTGTTGTACTGAATGCTTTAATGAAGAACTTTACTATAAGACAGAGACAACTTCACTTGGCACTACGTAACTAACTTTTGTTCTTTCGAAATCCAACATGTATATTATGATATTAAGTGTTTTCTTACATGTTCTTTACTGATTACTGTATATGCTCTTTTGCATTTGTATGTGTGTGTGTGTGTAATATTTAATATTTTTTTATGTGTTTTTTACTATCTACTGTGTTGTATATGTCTTTTACGTTTTTTGCCAACTTTTTAACATAGACTGACAGAGCAATGAAAACTGAATGGCTTGCTTACAACTACAACATCACGAACATATACAGACTTGTGACAATTTATTATTTTATTTGGTAGTTTTGCAGGCGTTCCCGTTTTCTTACACCGTGGCCCTCTCAAGAGGTGTATCAAAGACACACTACCAAGGTGTTAGTTAAAATAGGATATCAACAAGGTTACACGGGGACTTTCACAAGAAATCTGGTTTACAATGGCGTGGTCAGTTCATTTAACTCCCAATCGCATTGATGCTTCTCAGGCATTGTCATATTTTTTGCTGTAAGTAACTCCAAATCCTCTTTAAGTATATCTTTCTTGCTCATTGCTGGTCGATTACATGTCTCTTTGCAAGTTTGATTGTTGGACTTAAACTACCATTTCTCTTATTAATAACTGTCTACTTTTTTTTTTTTATGCCAATTTTATTATCTCATTGAGTTTAACACCTATGTGCAGCTAGGTGATATTTGAGAAATACTTTCAGCGTGGTATATATTCTTTTGAAATTACAACTTCATGGCAACCAATATCCACTGCATGCTATGATCGAACTTTTTTCTGTGAGATGTGCATCTTTTAAGATGTTGCCCTCTACCTCAGTCAATACAATAAGTGCTACTAACTGAACTGTGCGGGAACTATTTTTCTTCATCTTCTTTTTCTTATTAATTATTTACTGTCATTGCTCCATTCACTAACAATCAGTGTTACTAATTGAACTTTGCAGGAAATGGGCAGCTCGCACTCAGTCATTATCTATTCAGTATGTCAGCGTGTTTGGTTTTTTTTTGTACTGTTTGTATATATGAATGTGTTCTATAACATCAGTTGTCAATGATCAGTTCATGTTTTCACATCTGTATTATTAATACATACGTGTGTCATTTATCTGATTTTTGGTAATTGTATTTTTGAAAGGAATTTTGATATAGAAGTGATGAGTGTAATGATATTTGGACAGTCATGTCAATATAACATATTGTGTTTGACGATGCACCCGTTCTTTCATTCCCATTCTTTGTATCTTATTTTGTTTGTTAGAATCTTTGTCTGTAGGAAAAGAATTTCAGAAAAAACGATAGGTAAAATTTGCTAGCTCTCCTCGCTGGCTCAAGTTATTAGTACAGAACTATAGAATATAGTGAAGAAGTGCTAGAGAGACATCCTATACTGAATAATGAAAGAAAATAAACTATTGATCACTTTATTATTAGGAGGAATTTTCTCCAAGAATAAAGGAAGTCAAGAAGTTCCCTTGCCTAAAACCAGAGCTTTTTGAGTGCCTATATGCATAGACTGATAACTTTTTTCTTCTTATTTTGGAGAATGCAAGAAAGATCGATCATTAAGTGGTGTGGATTTTGGACAATGTTCAATTACTTAGCCAAAATGCTTAAGCACTTCATATAATCATATTGCTCTTTGATTTTTTTTTGTTGAACCATACAATTGTTTAGGAGTTGCATTTAACTTTCAAATGGATATGAATGAAGTCGATGTAATAAGGAATACCATACATATAAATAAATGTTTTACTAGGATTTTTTTTTTTTTAGCAGACTACTAGGATGTATGGTTGTTTTCACTTCCCTCTGTATCTTACTATTTTGTTTGTTGTTAGAATTTCTGACTGTTTAATACAACGTGCATGAGGCTAGTATATTATAATTAGAGTAAAATGTTTTACTTATAATGTTCTACTTATAACTATATATTACAAATATGTAATTAGAGTAAAATGTTATGTATACTTATTATAATGTTCCACTAATTTTACTCTAGTATAATTTTGTAATATATATTTGTCAATATTTCTCTCTTCTATATTTACATCTCTTTTAGAATATAGATTTGTAAAAATTCAAAAAATAACAAAAAAATTTCACATGCAAAAGGTTTGTGGGTTAGGGGTGACTTTAGTTGTCTGCTTCTCAATGCTAGCACAAATGCTCAATTTGCTTATGATTTGGATCCCGATGCGGCCCGTGCATGCAATAAGCATCATTACGAAATTGAGGGAGAAATTGGATTTTGTAACTATGACGACTCAAGCTAGTGTAATCATTGACTACTTGGAACTCGAAAGCTGTTTGTCTGTTCAACTTCTATTTACTTCCATAGAGAAATTGTTTGTGGACATGTTGCACGCATTACTCATTCAACTGCCGACTGCTATATTTAAAAGTTTGAATGAGAGTCCACCTGAAGAGTTTGAAGAGAGGGTGAGACGTGCCCTGGAATTCCTCATTAAAATTAGATATTTGGAGGAACGGATTGAGTGGATTCCTCTAGCATCATCCAAAATTTCAAGAATTATAACGGATGAAACTCCTCGTTTGAAAGAGATAAAAGGTCCACTAGCAAGGCTTTGGGATGCTGTTCCAAAAGTTCCTGACCTAGAGAACCAAAATGTAGATGAGTTATGAGTATAGCAGAGTATTCAGGTGTTTTGGATCAACATTTTGAAATGGTCTAGAACCTTGTTACCAATTCAGAATACGGGGATTATTCGGTATGGGAATAATTCGAGTTTCATTCATTTACATGTTAGAAACATTCAGTCAACAATTCGGTAAAAAATTTGCAATACGTTAATAATACGTAGTATGCTTTATACGAGTATTAAACGTTTTGAAATAAAAATTCGGATTTCAAAAATTCAGTACACTTAAAAAGAGAAATTATAATATATATTTGTCAATATAATTAAAATGCAGTTACACTAATTTTACTCAACTTATTCTAATTTTATTCAACTTATATTATAATGTTCTACTTATAATTTTACTTATAACTATATATTATAATTAAAGTAAAATGTTCTACTTATAACTATATATTATAATTAGAGTAAAATGTTTTACTTATAATGTTCTATTTATAACTATATATTACAAATATATAATTAGAGTAAAATGTTATACTTATTATAATGTTCCACTAATTTTACTATAGTATAATTTTATAATATATATTTGTCAATATTTTTCTCTATTCTATATTTACATCTCTTTTTTAATATAGATTTGTAAATTGTATAGGAAAATAAGAATTAGAAGCAACACATTCATGTCTTTATGTTAGTTTACTCGATCATTTGATTTACAAAAAGAATGTCTTTCATAAATATACAAAAGCTTTTAAGTCATGGTCAATCTTATATCTCTTTTCCCCTCTATTTTTTTTGTTTCTTATTTATGTTTCTTCATGCTACTCATCCTTACAATAATTTGGGTGTTTTAATTTTTTTTTTATGTGAAGTATTTTTGAAATAAAATTTTGAATAATTCGGTAATTCGTGTTTTATACGTTTATAATGAAAAAAACGTGAATTATTTCGAATTATTGAAAGGTTCGGAAGTATTAAACGTTTAGGCCTTAAAAAATTCGATTCGTAAATTATTCGCGAATTATTCGGAGTATTGCTAACAAGGGTCTAGAATTAGGATGCATGTTCTTTAATATATGATGTCCAAATTGTGTTCAATTATTGATGTAATTAAGATTTGATTACTCTAGTTCCCATATTTGGTTTATTGTGTTCAATTATTGATGTAACAATTTGTTCCATTTAGTACATAAAATATTTTAATTAACATCTTACTACCTTGGGTTTCTATGATCACAAACCTAATCACATATAAGTGTGTCTGTTTCTTAATGTCTGGTGAGAAGTATACTAAGAATTAGCAGAAGTATGAGAATTGAATGTTTCATATAAGTATATCCAAGAAAGATTTTATAGTGTGGAAAGAAAGTCTGTATACTAAGAGGAAGTACAAGCTGACGCAATGTTTAATCTCCTATATATGATACTAGACTAGGATTATTTAAATGAATCCATCTCCCAACAATTACCAAACTGTAGATTCATGTCCTTGCGACCTAATCTTTACTTCAAGGATGACATGTTTTTGTATAAACAAAAGAGAATTGGAGAAACTTATCTTGTTCATGAGGTGCTTTGCTTCGATCCATTCAAGAAGTTGAAATATTATCGTGTTCAATACGATAACTTTGAAAACTTCAAGCATGGCTTTTGTCCATGCTTCATGGGCTTGAGAAGAATGAGTGAATAACGTAGTATTCTCAAGAATTTGTCCCCACAGATGGCACCAATGTAAATGTGTGTTTTAGTCACGACCTTACGAGTCTGGGTGATTAGGGAAGATGATGTTATGACTGAGTTCGAATGATCAAACTGCCTACGTATATATCTAGTTCTTCGGTGAACTGGAATCAAGTCAGACATAGTTCATATTGGAATTGAGTGATTGAATTGGAAATGGAGAGAATGTGAGCATGGAGCTCACCTCCATTCCCTAGCCTCCTCCTCTTGCTTTTGTAGTAGTATTTGAGACTCTTCATTTTTCTCTGCATCAGGTCAGGTCCTCTTAATTGTTAGACTTCAATGAGCTTAAATGAGTGCATGGCTACTATTACAGAATTGCTGCATTTCCATATTTAAGCGATACAAGATGATCAACTCCTAAATGTGCATTTTATTACCCTTATATTACTGCATTACAACCCTTTTTACGCATAATGAAAATATAACTCATAGCTTTTAATGCCTTTTTCAGGTTACATGCCATTTCAGACCAATTATCATAAAAGCTGCATCTTAATGCCAAAAGAAGCTTTATTAACGCTTATTATGAAGACTTAAGCTGCTATGAAAAAGTGCTGAAAATGTCAAAGTCAAAGTAAAAAGTCAAGGACTCAAAACCAAAGTACTGAAAGTTATGTCCTTAACTTAGAAGACTAGAGATGGATGACCTTGTCACAAAAGAAGACTTGCTCAAAACCTAGCTTGCTCAAGCAGATACGAAAAAGCAAAAGCAAAAGCATAAAGCAACATAGGTGATCAGTTCCCAAATGTGCGTTTTATTACCCTTATATTATTGCATTACAACCCTTCTTACGCATAATGAAAAAACAACTCATAGCCTTTATTGCCTTTTTCAGGTTACAAAGCATTTCATACCATTTATCATAAAAGATGCATCTTAGCACCAAAAGAAGCCTTATTTTCGTTTATTATGAAGACTCGAAGCTGTTATGAAAAAGTCAAAGGTCAAAGGCCAAAGGTCGAGGACTCCAAACCAGATAACTGAAAGTCACGTCCTTAACTCAGAAGACTAGAGATAGATGGCCTTGATACAAAATAAGACTTGCTCAAAACGTAGCTTGATCAAGAAGATATGAAAAAGCATAAAGCAACCATGGTGAGGTGTCTTGATTGTAGAGGGAGATGACAAATCAGACTTTTGTAAAAGTAGGGGTATAAAAACCAAAAAGTGGGAGGAGAGAAGGCACCTAGACTTATTCTAGTGTCATGTAGGAGTAATGTATGATTTATTTTTCAAGTCGTTTACATTCAAGTCTTGTCTTTACCCTGATATTCTAGTGTCATGTAGGAGTAATGTATGATTCTAGTGTCATGTAGGAGTAATGTATGCTAGGTAGTAATTGGACCTCTACCCTGATATTGCGAGGTTTAATTGAATCAACTGCTGCTGAAAGGTAGGCCAATGCATCAGCGTGCTGAACATCAGTCCGTGGTCTTTGCAAAATGGAGATGCACTCAAATTTTGCAGCGAGGTCGCGTATAAGATCTAAATAAGCCGCCATTCACTCATCTCATGCTTGATATGACCCGCCAAACTGACAAGCAACTAACTTAGAATCCGTTACCATGTTAATTGTCATTGCCCCCATTTTGAGCGCCGCTCTCATTCCAAATATTACGGCTTCATTGTTGGAAGCAGGAAAGCAAAGTCGGACTGACCTCTCGATTCGGCTACCGTTTGGGTCGACTATCACACAACCGATCCTGGACCCCTTCTTATTACTTGAACCATCTGTATACACAACCCACGCCTTGCCTCCGGTGAAATTCTCTTCAACAGAGTCAGGTTGGTGGTTGGGAAAATTTGGCAGTTGTTCTTCCTCGAATAATTCGGGTGAAACCATGATATCTTCTACTGGGAAATCCACCATCAGAGAAGGTAAAGCATGACCTTTTTCTGCAGTGCGAGGCTCATATAAGATGTGGTAAACACTTAGGTAGCTAGACCAATTAGCAAAGCGGCCAGACTCTTCGGCTCGTCCGAGTGCCTTGCGAATGGGATATTCTGTATACACTTTAATCACACGTCCCTAAAAATATGGCTTAAGTCTGCGTGCTGCATGCACCAGGGCAAGCGCGATTTTCTCAATTTTAGAATATCTACTCTCTGATCCAGTCAACATTTTGCTAATGAAGTAGATTGGGCGCTCCTCCGGGTTGTCCACAAACAATACTGTGCTTACTGCGATCTTAGAAGCTGCCAAATAAATTCCAATGTCTTGGCCAGTTTGCGGACTAACCAGGATAGGGGGTGATACCAAGTATGCTTTAATTTCTTTAAAAGCCCTATCACAGTCCTCGTTCCAAACTGAGGCACCTTTCAACGTTTGAAAAAATGGCATGCATCGATCTGAATACTTTGATATAAATCTATTCAGGGCTGCCAAACGACAGGCGAGCCGCTGAATTTCTTTTTTATTCGATGGTGGGGGCATTTCGAGAATGGCCCAAATCTGTTCAGGGTTTGCCTCAATACCCCGTCTAGACATCAGAAATCCTAAGAACTTTCCAGATGCTAACCCAAAAGAACACTTCAAAGGGTTCAACTTTAGTTTATATCTTACGAGCCTATCGAATACCTCTTGTAAATGCTGAAGGTGGTCGGGTGTTTCTTTGGATTTGACCACCATGTCATCGATGTAAACTTCCATGATATGCCTAATCAGATTGGCAAACATTGTATTCATCATTCTCTGATAGGTGGCGCCTGCATTTTTCAGGCCGAATGGTATGACTCTAAAGCAATACAGGCCGTGATCCGTTACGAACGCCGTGTGCTCCTGGTCCTCCTCAAGCAGAGGTATCTGGTTATAACTAGAGGAAGCGTCCATGAACAACAGACGCTCGAAACCCGAGGTCGCATCGACTAGATCTGAGATGCGAGGTAATGGGTATGGATGCACTGGGCAAGCTTTGTTTAGGTTGGTGAAGTCAATGCAAACCCTGAGCTTCCCATTTTTCTTTGGAACCGCGACAATGTTGGATTCCCAAGTCGGGTATTCGACGGGCTTAATGAACCCTGCTCCAAGCAGTTTACCAATCTCGTCATTGACCTTCCGTTTTCGCTTGGGAGCCATCTGCCTTGGTCTTTGTCGAACCGGTTTGAATCTTGAGTCAATATCGAGCCTGTGGCAAGCGACATCTGTGTCGACTCCGGGCATTTGGTTGATATTGATAAAAGCCCAAAACTGTAGTTTTAACCCTATAACAGTCATACTTTTAGACCAATTATGTGAGTAATAATTAAGAGTTAACAATGATTACGTGTTTTTATGCATTTCAGGCTTCAAAGTCCATTATGTGCAGAAATGTGCCACTTTAGCGAGATAAAGAAGCAAAGGTCGGTTGCTAAGGAGTTCTGTGATTAAAGGCCAAGATTCAAGAAGATAAAGCCTTTCTAAAGCCCGGTCAAAAGCTGAAAAGTCGACGCGGGCAGAAACATCACACAAGTCAGTAGAACTTCCGAAGGCCTTATCTTTGGACTCAGACCTCGGAATGGGGCCTACCTTATGTCAAAACGACCGGCTCGGAAAGAGCTTTCTAATGGTCTAAGCCTTGACCCAATCAGAGGAGCAGAAGTGGACGAAAAGTCTGTTGAAGCCAACTGCAGTTGAAGATGCCTTTTTGGACTGAAAGAATTGGGTTTTGGGCCTGATTCTCTGGTCCAAAACATGGCTCCAAGCCCATGCACGATTTTTGGATCTGAATGTATAAAAACCAAAGCTTCGCTCTTTGTTAATGGTAGATAGTTAGGTTAGAAAATAAAGATAGCTTAGAATAGAAAGTAGCCATTAGAATAGCTTATAGATCTAGATTTAATTGTTTTTAATTAAGTTTAGTTTCAAATCCAATTCTTGTTTTAGATTAAACTCTTAAATCATTGATCTTCATTGATTAGATAAATAAATTAGTAGATTCTTATTCAATTCGTTTTCCTGTCATTACATTTATAGATCTAGTTTAAATTCTTGTTGATATCATGTCTTAATTATTAATTAGATTTTAATTATTGTTTAAATTAGATTAGTAAATTTCAATTCTAAACAGTACACAAGTCAGCAGAACTTCCAAAGGCCGTATCTTTGGACTCAGACCTCGGAATGGGGCCTACCTTATGTCAAAACGACCGGCTCGGAAAGAGCTTTTCAATGGTCCAAGCCTTGACCTAATCAGAGGAGCAGAAGTAGACGAAAAGTCTGTTGAAGCCAACTGTAGATGAAGAGGCCTTTTTGGATTGAAAGAATTGGGTTTTGGGCCTGATTCTCTGGCCCAAAACATGGCTCCAAGCCCATGCACGATTTTTGGATCTGAATGTATAAAAACCAAAGCTTCACTCTTTGTTAATGGTAGATAGTTAGGTTAGAAAATAAAGGTAGCTTAGAATAGAAAGTAGCCATTAGAATAGCTTCTAGATCTAGATTTAATTGTTTTTAATTAAGTTTAATTTCAAATCCAATTCTTGTTTTAGATTAAACTCTTAGAATCATTATTCTTAATTAGTTTGATTAATAAAATAGCTAGTTTGTCAATTTCGATTCTTGTCATTACAATTGTGTAGATCTAAATTCCCTTATTACGTAGATAGCTAGACTTAGATTAGTTAGATTATTAATTTAGTATTTGGATCATTGTTTTATTATTCATTAGATTAATAAAATAGTGTTCTCCATAAGTTAGTTTCATTTCCATTAATTGTTTAGTTTCAATTCGTAGATTTAAGTAATTATCATTACTAGTTTAATTCAATTATTACATTAGTAGTTTTGAATTGGGTTTAAACAAGCAAAGTTTCAATCTTTATATCATGTCTTGTTTGAATTCCATTGGGAATGATAGCGTGATGATTCTCGGCTAAACCTCCATTGAGGGGGTTGAGAAGCCTTGATGAAAGCTTGATTCCGATTATCGTAGAGTCATCGTAATTTCCTTTCCACTCTAGAAACGATTAGTTCACCATGAGAATGGGTTTAATCGTTCACATACTAGTTATGAATTGGTAGGAATGCCATGTGTAATTAGGGATTAGGAGTAACCATATTGTTTTTTTGAAGCAGCTTCAATTCGATTACTTAATGATTAAATGGTTAGTAGGATTAAGTCGAGTTAAGGTGGAATCAATCCCCCTCTAACTCCTTATCATAGAATCAACGTAGCATTCCCATAGTTGTTCTAATAGTCGACTAGTTGCATCTTGTGGGTAGTTGCATCGTAGTCTAGTTGCCACTTCGTAAATCTCTCATTAGACTTTAGAGTTAAGAATACTTATACGTAGAGAACACAGCATGCGGAAGGACTAGGAGTGGAACGAATCACTCTACTCCACTATATCTCATAGGATTGAGAGTAGAAATCTTTGATAAAATATAGGCACATAATCTAGTTTTAGTTTACTTACGTTTTGAGTTTCATCGTTCATTTTGTAGGTAAACATATCAATTTTAACGTTTATCAGATATCCTAGGCAAATATTTCTTGATAATCCTATAACAGGTGAATTAGAGCTCTTTTTTCGGTTGGGGATAAGCCAGCAGCGATGAAAGTAGTTTCATGGCTCTCGTCCGCTATCTGAACTTCCTCCAACTGATCGATCGAGGGACCTTCTTTAGAGCATCGGGCTTCTCGTACCTGATAAGCCCAACGTTTCTGTAATTGCTATTTGGCATGATCAACCTGGAGGATCGTGTTGCCCCAGACTTTGGATTTCCTTGTATCTTCTAGTGCCAAATCATGACACTGATGTGACATCATTTGGTCACTGCGGATCTTACATACTCCTGTAGGCGTGGGGAATTTCACCGCCTGGTGGAAGGTGGATACAACATCCTGATTTGCATGAATCCAATCCCTACCGAAAATTGCATTGTAACAAGAACCACAATCTATCAAAAGGAAATTTATCTCGATAGATTGATGCCCAACTGTGATAGGGAGATGAACCTTTCCAATGGCATGGGCTGGTTCTCCGTTGAATCCAATGATTAGGTTACGGTCTTCTATGATCAAGTCCTCTGATAGTTTCACTCTGGAGTAAGCCCTGGTGAATAACACGCTAGCTGAGCTTCTTGTGTCGATAAGAATCTTCTGCACCCTAAAGATTCCTATCCACGCAGTAATGACAACAACATCATTGTGAGGGTAATAAACCCCCTTTTCGTCATTCTCAGTGAACTTCAACTCGTGGCCTTCATAGGACTCCGTATTGATACCTTGGTCAAAATTGAAACTGTTGACCTGGTAATGATCTTGTATATGACAAAGTTTCAAGCGTGTTTCTATCTTGCGCTGACGGTGGGAGACGCTATCGACAGGTGCGTGGCATACATTGATAACGTTGTATTCAACCAAGTTGATATGGGCTGACCGAGGTTTGTTTTGAACAAACTCAGTAAGCTGTCCATCGTCAACGAGGCGTTGAACTTCTTTCTTTAAAGCTCTGCAGTGATCTGTTTCCTGCCCAATATCATTGTGATATTTGCATTTTCGATTTTTATCCTGCCTACCTGTAGGATCTTCTGGTAGCGGCCGAGCTGGCAGTAACATTTTCTTAGTTCTGATTTTTTCATACAGGTCTGCAAGGCCAAGAGTCAAAGGGGTGAATACCTTTTCATCTAGATTTGGGGCCTTTGTATTATTCTGAGTACTCCTCTTGTTACCTTGATTGGTAAGCTTATCCTTTATGGAGTACTTGGAAGCGGGATCTGCGCCATCCTTTCTCTGTCGAGACTTTTGATCATCTTCCACTAGGGTGAATAAATCAGAGAGGGTGGTAGGCGGCTTTCGAGTAAGAGAGTTGTAAAGTTTATCTCTGTCGAAATGCAACGCTTGATGGAATGCCTGTATTGCAAAAGCATCACTCACATCCTGAACTTCGGCGTGAAGCTTCCTGAACCATCGTACCAAACTCTTAATTGTTTCACCTTTCTCCATAGCGAGATTGAACAGTGTGCTTGGACTCTTCTTCGTCTTCATATTGTACTGAAAACATTCAATGAACATATCACTGAGCTTGGTAAATGAATCAATTGAACGCGGAGCCAACTTGTTGAACCAGGATAGTGCGTATCCTTTCAACATTGCTGGAAAAATATGACACATTAATGACTCATGAAATTCCCATAAGGTCATAGCCGCTTGGTAGCTCATGACGTGCTCGTTCGGACAGCCATCCACGTCATCGTAAGTCGGAAGAGGGGGCTGTTTGAATGCCTCAGGATGAACACAGTCCCTAATGTCATTTACAAAGGGTGAAAATTTCGGACCTTGCACAGCCCTTTCCAAGAGTGGATCATCTCGGATGGTTTGCCTGGTCACGGCTTAGTTAATAAATTCCTTAACCCTTTGTTCATTCATATTCTCACAGCTGTCTTCATCTTGATTCTCTTTTCTCCAGATCCATTCATCGCGGGCTAAGATTCGATGGGGATTCGGTCGTTGCTGATGTTCGATTCTACCCCGCCTTCTGCCTGCCACTCTGTTAGTAGGTAGTGGACTCTCATTCCGATTTGTGTGTTGGGATTCATATCTTGATCCGGACACTTCCACGGACGCTAGTGTTTCTGAACTGGAACTCAATGCATTTGCTGGCGTTCCAGATTGTTGTGACTGGTGTGTCTGAGGATTTGTGCCCAAACGATCCCAGACATTGTTTGACTGTGAATGAGTAGGGATAGGCATGATAGGGTGGATAGTCCGGCTTTGGCTTGGATCTTTAGCTTGACCATTATTGTGAATAAGGTTTTGGCCATTGTTAGGATCTTCGCGCTGTCCCGGTTCGGCCCGTTGCCTTTGCCTACGTGCAGACAAAGGGGACTCGACCGATTGGTGCTCTGCAGGGTCTCTAGGCCGTTTGCCTAGTTGATTTCTCAAATTCTCGTTTTCCGCAACTACTCTTGTAAAAAAAGAGATTAGAGCTGGATCCGATTGGTATTGCAAGTTCCGGATGGAGGCGCGTGGGTTAGCATGTCGGCCTCCCTGGCCCCTTATTGGACGTCGCGCAGTAGCATCACGGGTGGGTTCAGCAGGACCATCCCTGACGTGGATTCTGGTAGCTTTTGTGCTCCACACAGCGTTGCGGTGAGGGACACGGGGATTAGATTCCCGAGTCCCTAGTGGCTCCAGAGTGTGTGGAACTACTTCAGACAATCTGTTTCCTCCATTATGAGAGAAAGATCTATGACGGCTTGACTGCCCCACCTCTGTAGTGGTGCCTGGAATAGTCTCCATGTTTTGCTGAGTCGCTACATGCTGACTGGCAGCTTCTGTATTACTCATCGCAATTTGTTCAGCCATGGTAACAAGGACGTATAAAAAATAAGGCCAATGATATCAAGCTCCAACGGAAGACCACGTGGTCGTGGGTTGAATCCCCACAGACGGCGCCAAAGAATGTCGGGGCAAAAAGTTAACCCGACACTCCCGATGTGATGATGCTTCCGAAAGCTCGAAAGAGATGAAGATTAGGGTATTTGAAGAAGAGAGACTGCACCAACGTTCTGGTTGCCTACGTACCCAGTAAGGAATCCGGGATCAAGTCTCTTAAAATGTATATATGGAGACTGCAGAAGCCTCCATATATATAGCAATCTCCTTCCTTGGCGGCCAAGAAAGTGATTCTCAGAGATTGCATTCTTTGATGAATCCTATCATGACTCTATCTAAAATAGGATCATTCTCCAAGATTCTATTCTATCCTTGTGCAAGATCTTATCGGATTGCACTAGGATCTTATCGGGTGACTGGATCAGAATGATCTGGACGGATTGGGTCCACGGACTTGGGTCACCCGGATGGGCCCTGAACCTATTGTGAACTCTAACGGATTAGAGGACTGGATTATCCAAAGTGTTAGCCCCCAGACTGATCCGCCGCTGGCCTTACACTCGGTATGGTTCGAGTATACTTTGGACTGGAAATATGACGTAGGGTACATACAACTACATTAATCAACTTGTTATGTCCTTGAGTAGTACCACTCAACCTCATTGTCATGTCGGATTAAATCCACATGCATGGTTTACATGACAATCCTTATGAGCTCCTCAAGGGGACATCATAAGCTCGACTTCCTGCGGGTCACGGATTCCTTCTATAATCAACAACACACCTTACATACAATGTCATTACCCAATCCATTGAGTTTGTTGATTCACAAATGAATCTCACTCATTGATGATTTAAAGAATGTACAATGCACGTAAGTGCCCGTTATTATATCCGGATTAAGAGGACAAACATCTATAATAACAGATGTGTTTGTTCTCTTATATAGTCAGTATAAAGAGAAACAACCTCACTTGGTCCTGTTCAATACACACAAAGTGTACTAGTGTAATCCTATAGTCAAGATAGACTAATACCAGATTATACTACAACCGTACCAATGGTTTGTCCAAATCCATCTAGATTGTGAACGTTTACTTATACTTTATAAGGTACTGATGATATGATCTTCTGTGTGTCACCACACACCATATCATATACAACATAAAGTATTAGACATCTGCATATAACTAATAACATATATAATATACATAATATTTGCCCATATGATTCTCATTCAAAATATAAAGAATAAGAGTTAATACAAAAGTAATGCTTTTAGTATATAACCCTATCACAAAGTCCGTAAAACATCCGACTAGTCAAGTTACCTTACTCATGTGGGTTGGTAGCATAGATCGAGTAAGGGATCATCCAAACCTTAGGACTAGGCAAAGTTCACAACTGAATTTACAGCTTTAAGAGAATTAGTGAGTAAGATTTTAGGTTATTTCTTATGTTGCTCAATTAAAACTTGGAATGCTAGTTAATGTAGAATTACAAAGATTTATTTCTTAGTAAACTAGACAGAGAGAGAGATACAGGAAGAGGGTTAAGCATAATCATGCAAGATTAGTTACAAATTTTTAGAGTACCTTATCACTATAGCTCTAATCTTTCTCGAGTTCGAAGACAAATCCAAAATGACGTCGAGTATCGATCCCTAGCTAGTAAGATGTACTAAAATCTGAGTTTATCTCACTAGCATGAGGAGTTGAATTAACATTTCATCTCTGGAATATCACTTCAACTCTTGGTTTAATTATACACCAGCTGGACAAACTAGAGGGCTAACGGCTTCCATAGGATCTCGCACGAGACTTGACCTAGTATTAACTGGGTCTCACACGAGACTGAACTGGAGTATCAGCACTCCAAACTTGATCAGTCTCAATCATTTTGGGACCGGATGTATAATAAAAACCTATTTCCTAAGTAGTGATTCTGGACTACTAAAATGCAGCCTGATCCTTACATGAGCATCATTAACCCTTCCCTTGGGAGGGTTTTAGCTCATGGTCCTTGGATGGATTTTATTTCTTGCATGTATGAAATGAAAAAGTAAGAAGAAGCAAAGGAAGAACTGGAAATTTAACTTGAAGAAAAATAGATTTTATTAGAAGTTCAAGACCTCCTGTATCGACTAAACACAAAAGCTTCAAATGGGAGAAAATACCATGCATGAAAAGTAACAACCAAAATGGAAAGCAAGAATGAAAAAATGGAATGCCCCCTTTCTCCAACATCCTAAAAGATATACCCCGGCCCCTTCCCTCATGTGAAGCCTTCCCACATTTATTACAAGCATGTCTTTTTCTTTTCAAATCATCCAAACTTTTTTCACATATTTTCTAATCAAAAGTCTAGTCATGCATTTACTTCTTTGTCTTATCTTATTTTGCAAGGTGTCCAAGAGTGCCCATAACTTGCCACTTGTCCATGCATGATGACTCATCACTTTTTGTAGGCCCGCAGAGTAGGTCCACGAGCTGTGTCTAGTGGCAACCTGGGATGTTGGCGTTTTTACAACTTTCTGTCTTTGCGTAGAGCTAGTCGCCCTGGTCGTTATGGCAGTTCACTTGCCAAAATTGGAGTCCAGGTTTAGAAGATGTGAACTTCGGAAGTTTGCGTTGTTTTTTGCACATGGTCCCGTTCTTCACTGCTTTTGTCCCGTTGGAATCTTCGGTTCTAGTCAAGCTTTGTTGGTCTTCACTGGGGCTGAGTGGGAAGACTTCAAGTATGCACAGTATTCTCGTGCTTTGATGCAAGTTTTATCATCATATTCACGTTAACTGCGAAAACCTGTAAAAGTATGAAAATATAATTATTTCATGATTATTAAACACATAATTACCCAAAATGCTATATGTGTCTACGGGGTTTAGTATTACAGTTTTGGGTGCTTATCACACCACCCCCAAACAGCACTTTGCTTATCCTCAAGCAAAGAAGAGACATTAAAACAATAAGTGGTAAAAAATGTGCTGTCCTAAACTAAGTCTCATTTCACAGAGTGCGGTTGCATTGACCGTATGCAACAAGGTCTTAAACCACTAGGAATTACCTAGTGGACGAGTTATAGTCTCGTAAGAGTTTTCCAGAGAAGATACTCACAAACTTCATATATACTACAACGACTCAGTAATAAAGGCCTGTTCCCTTAATTAATCTCATATATCTATACATCTCACTAATGGGGGAAACAAGGATTAATTCCTTTGAAATTCAAGTTAATATACATCCAATAATCAAAACATCTACATATGAACATACATGCAGTGATCTTTACAATGAAATGTACGAGTAGGGCAGTTTCTGGATCCTTTGGATAGCATCCTTAAGTAGGTTCTCACAGGTATGTGTCGAAACACAAATTCTCTCATATTTTTCCAGTCAAGTTTTGCTAACTCTAGTATGCAGTGAGCACACCTTTCCTCACATACTCAATGACAGTTAGAGGACCCGAGGTCGAGAATTAACATCTACTACTTATTATCACACCATCCTACTCCTAATTGAGCTAGAGGTCTTTATTAGGTGTTATGGGGCTTAGGTGGTAGTGTAGAAGAAAATGGAATGGATAATTCAAAAATGATAAGTATGAGAGAATAAGGACTTCGAGATATTTACACTAGAGAAATCCTTATTTCTTTCCTGCTTCTAACATGAGCTTCCATACTTAGCTTTTTTAAGCTTTTGTATTCCCTTTTGATTTGATTTTGGGGAAAGTTCTAACTTTGATTTTTCTTTTAATTTTTGGAAACATATTTCTATTTTTCTTTTTCTTTTCTTTCTGAAGTAGGTAACTGATTTTGATTTGTGACAAGTTTTTCTCTTCATTTTTCCACACTACATCCTATTTCTTATACTCATCATCTAGGTGGGCTTATATATTTGTGGTTAATAGATGGGTAAGGATTTTTTTGGTGAAAATGAAAGGGCTAATGAAAGGTCCAGTGGGGTGACTAGCGGTAAAATTTTTACAGGTATGAATTTTTGGCTATATCGATCCAAAGAAGGCCTAAATTCTCGCCTAGGATTCAGGTAGTGATCAAGTAAGTAAACGCGTGATTTTCTCTATTCGGAAAAGCTACTCCTCTGTGTCATTACTCATATATCACACATGTTGAGGCTTTTTGGTTAGATTCTCACAGGATATGAAAATTAAGTTGTCTAACCGTGGGTCCTAGAAACTTACAGCTATGTACATCCAATGACAGTCACAGCATAAATGCTCATGAAAAGATGTAAAAACTATTGCATACGTATTAACTTAAGTTTCTAAGAACAAATCCTAATAATTCTAATGTTAGGGTAAGATTTCTAGATATTTTTCATCACAGAAAAGGAAACGAGATTTTGTCACTAAATACACTTATTTAGACAGAAAATAAAGCTATATACAACCTAGAAATGCTTAATTTTTTTGCGAAATGTTCTAACCACCCCCAAACAGTAGGATGTTGTGTCATCAAAGTGTTAAGAGGAAGAAAGAATATACCTGATAGGCTTGAGCAAAAATAGAGCTGATATCTGCAACAGAAAATTATGCTAACACAACATATAATATACAAAAACAAAAGGGAAAGGGCACATCAAGAACTAAAACAACAAATATGTACATCAACTTACACGACCCTAATTAAGAATTAGGGGTATAATTAGGGGTATGTCCATTCTAGCTTCATCTCTATCGAAGTGCCATTCTTTGGCGTCACGCTAGTTTATCATGGCCTGCCAAACTTCGCTCAACTTTATCTTTTTAGAAGCTTCCAAATGAGCTATCATGTCTTTGTCTTTGGGGAAGCAACGAACGTACTTTAGGTACCTTGAAGAGCGCCGACGGCAGACCCAAAATCTCAAATAATGAATTATCCTGTTCACCGGACACATGGAATCTACTCGCACCCAGTCATGAAAAGTGGCCGAAAACTGTAGGAAGAATGCCCTCATTATCCGACATGCGGTAACGGGCAAGGTGATATAATGGTGCTGAAAATGACGAGCCCTTTTCAGGTTCTCAATTAAGAGGTTCATGATGTAGAAGAAGGTCTGTTGTTGAGTGAGAGCATGGAAAGTCTTGCAAGCTGATTCGGTGGTAGTGGAAAAATGCCAATCCCCTATGATGTTCAGAAGGATAAACAACATGGTAGTCTCGACATTTATTGTCATACTTGCTAGGGGAATTGTTTTGTCCGGCCATCGGCCAGCTTCCTCACATTCAACAACTCGGGGGAGGCCATCGCCGTAGAGGCTGGCAAAATCTTCCCAAAAGTAGAGATTAAAAGAGTTATGTATAATGTATTGAATAGTAAGGGTGGGCTCGTGATAGGGAAAGTTCAAAGTCATAGCAACTGTTGGCTCGTAAAAGATAGGTCTGGTGTTACCCATACAAATTGCGAATCCATTCAAAAAGAAACCACGTGCACCATTAAATGTTGTTGTATCCTCCATATGATCATAAAAATAAGCCGCTAAACGTGGAGAGTATGTCTGCTCAGGTTGCAGAACGAGGGAGGACCAACTGGCTTGGGTGATAAGGTCTCTGAAATGAAGTCCATACGAAGGAGAATCTAACAAAGCCTGGAAGGATTGTTTAGGGATGATCTTTGGTGGTTCCATTATTGGAGATGCAGATAGGAAGGCAGGAAATGGATGAAAGAAGTCGTGTGATGAAAGACACCACCTGTAGACAAAGATAAACCAATTTTTAGAATATGATGGAAATGACTGAGTAAAAAGAAATGACATTGATTACAACAGGAAAAATGCACTACACTTAATTAGGGTTACTAAAGGAAAAAAAAAATAGAAAACGACAAAGAACGGAAATTCGAATGGAAATTCGCGAAATTTAATTTGGGCCATGGCCCGGGTAACGGTGAGGATCCTTAGGTGGGAGAAATCCATTTATAAGATTCTCGATGAAGTCAATCCGTGTAATAGCTCGTTGCAATAGGGCGCTCTGTGTCTGGTAAATCTTGGATTGGTTCTCCATTATGAGATTGTGATTTGCCAAGAACTGGTTGTGGCTGTGCAAGAATTATGCTTGTTCCTCGTCGTGCATTGTCTGAAGCTCGTGAAATTCAAGAAGACTGGTGATGATGATGTTCTGACATGTGTATAATGTCATTAGTACTTGGTGAATTAAACGAAAACCTTCCATAGGATTAAATACATTGTGTATTGCATTGTCAACGAAGATGTTGACAGAGGAAAAAGTTTCGTTGGTTTCTGCACCAGCATGGTTCTTTGCAACGTCGGGAGTCCAAGAATCTTTCATACAGATAGAGTGAATGGTTAGAATGTTAGGTGTTCTGAGATAGGTAGTAGGAGCAGTAATAGGAAAACCCCAACCCACCATGATAAGTGCCACAATGGTTGGCAAAGGAGCTGACTTTTTCCTAGCACGTGCGATCGCGTTCTAGAGAAATTAAATTATGCAAAAATCATTGCTTTTAGTTTATAGGACCTAGAGTAGATGGAGGAGGGGTTTGGTTATTTCGGAAGTCTTAGATTTGCCGAGCACATTATGGGCTAGCTATTGGATCACAGCTAATTGGTTCTTTTGCAAGGATCGCTGATAAATAATGCGGTTTTTCCAGTTGTATTCACTGTAAAGGATAGTTGCAAGCATTAGATGCCTTATATTGTCGAATGGTGAATCCTGAAGGTGTACCCCAGGGTTCGTTATGGGAATTTGAAGGACCACGGAGATGATTTCTGGAGTCAATTCGCGCTCGCATCTGTTTGAACGGACAAAGAATTGCCAGTTTTGGAAATAACCGTGTGTATAGAAATGCAGAACCAATTCTCTGGAATAAACTGCCTCCTTATGATGTAATAGAGGGAACCATCCTCGATGTAAAATTTCAGTGTCAAAATATGGTTGAAATAGACCGCTCTGAAAATTTTCCATAAAGTCCCGGGCACGAAAATTCGAGTGAGGGCCATTGAAGATGGAAGGAATGGAGTGGTGAAGATAATTCAGTGAAAAAGGGAAGACTGGATTGTAGAGGTGTCTAGCCTAGCTATAAATAGGCAACAATCTGAAAGTTTAGAAAATACGAATCAAGATGTCACAGGGTAGTTAGACCACGTGTATCTTTTAAAACAATTTTATCAAGGTGCTTGCCCAAAAGATCGTTTAAAGTCAAATCCCTGAAACTGTGAGTCAGACGTGGGAAGAGATAGAATATACGAGAGAAGATTTCACAGGGTAGTTTGACCAACTTGTATATTCATAAATCAATTAAACAAGGCGCAAAAGTGGATGTAGTGTGGAGGGAAAAGAATAGGGCATGCGACTACAAGGAGTGACACACTCTACCTAATTTTTATTTTATTTTATTTATTTTAGCATGGTCTCTAGACGTAGCGTAAGTAGAAGAACAAGTAATACGAATACATAGATAGGATCTTAAATTAAGTTGTAACAACATACAGGAATGTGAAAACACCATAATGACAACGGAAAAAATATAGATCTAGATATTAGATATGACACATCAACAACATTACGATAATAAAACTACCGAGCATGAAGACGTGAGTGGCATATTCAATTTGGTACTGCTCGGACTTTTCTAGTGCATCTATGAAGCTGAAGATTGCTAAGAACTTAAAAAAAAAACATAATTGGGATTAAAGAAAAAGTGTAGAGGAGAGAAGATGAAGGAGTGAATGTGAAGGATGTGGTGAATTTTCTATTTATAGAAAGGAAATGGAGCCGTTTTCTGACCGTTGTGGTGGCGGTTTTATGACCGTTTTATGACCGTTAGTTGACGGTAAAACCTGCCGTTATGTGTGATATATATATATATATATATATATTTTTTTTTTTTTTATTTTTTTTTTTTTTTTTTTTTTTTTTTTATTTTATTTTTTTTTTTTTGAAGAAAATATTGAGATATATAAGATCTAATATAATACTTGACAAAGCAGAATATTGTGGAAAGTGTAGGAAATATAAGACATACGTAGGTAGAAAATTAAAATGGAAACACATAAATAAAATATCCGACATAAATAAAATATAAGTCCATGAAAATAAAATGTCTACTGGGAATCCTCAGGGGATGCTGAAGAAGAACCATGATTCCTGCAACGGCATTCAGGGCGAGCTCCCATGGAGACTAACTGCTCCTAGATATTGCCTAGAGTATGCATCACCTGGTCTTGAAACTGGTACTGGTTTGCCATGAGCATTCGCTGGAACTGGTTCTGGCGAGTACTTAGCTGATCTTGAAATGCATCCATGGAAGTGCGCATTTCTTGCTGAAATTCGCCCATAGTGTCAGTGAGTGAATCGTGGCGAGTGCGCATATCTTCCCTAAATTCGCCCATGTAATGTTCCATTGATACTTGGCGAGTATAAATATCTAGCATGCCACTGTTCATAGTGCGTAGGGTGATAAAATGAAATAAATAGTTTTACCTACGAAATAAAGCGATGAACTCTAAACGCAAGTAAAACTAAAACTTAATTTTTATCTCTGTTTATCAAAGATTCTACTCTCAATCCTATGAGATATAGTGGAGTAGAGTGATTCGTTCCACTCCTAGTCCTTCCGCATGCTTGTTATCGCGTGTAATTACTCTACTTAAGGTCTAGTGAGAGATTTACGAAAAGGCAACTAGACTACGATGCAACTACCCACGAGATGCACTAGTCAACTATTAGGACAACTAAGGGAATGCTACGTTGATTCTATGATAAGGAGTTAGAGGGGGATTGATTCCACCTTAACTCGACTTAATCCTATTAACGACGAATCGTCGTAATCCGAATTGAACTGCTTCGCAGAACAATTGGTTCTTCCTAATCCCTAATTACACATAGCATTCCTACCAATTCATAACTAGCATGTGAACGATTAAACCCATTCTCATGGTGAACTAATTGTTTCTAGAGTGGAAAGGAAATTACGACGATTCTAATATATTCGGAATCAAGCTTTCATCAAGGCTTCTCAACCCCCTCTAATGGAGGTTTAGCCGAGAATCATTACGCAATCATTTCCGATTACATTTAAACTAAACATGATATAAAGAATTGAAATTTACTTAATTAAACAATAATGAAATCTAATTTAATGACTAAAATGAAATAAGGACAGGAATTGAAATTAGATCTAGAAATGGAAATGACAAAAATCGAAATTGATAAAAATACTACTTTATTGATCTAATCAAAATGAAGAACAAGATTCAAAGGTTTAATCTAATACAATAATTGAAATGGAACTAAACTTAATTAATCTACATGAAAAACTAGATCTAGAATTCATTAATGGAGGCTACTAATCTAATATATTTCTAGGTCTAACTATCTACTATTCTTTACTAAAAGATCTACCATTAACAAAGAGCTAAGCTTTTGTTTTTATATATTCAGATCCAAAAATCGTGCATGGGCTTGGAGCCATGTTTTGGGCCAGAGAATCAGGCCCAAAACCCAAATCTTTCAGTCCAAAAAGGCCTCTTCAGCTGCAGTTGGCTTCAACAGACTCTCCGTCCACTTCTGCTCCTCTGATTGGGTCAAGGCTTAGACCATTGGAAAGCTCTTTCCGAGCCGGTCGTTTTGACATAAGGTAGGCCCCATTTCAAGGTCTGAGTCCAAAGATATGTCCTTCGGAAGTTCTGCTGACTTTGTGTGCTGTTTCTGCCCGCGTCGACTTTTCAGCTTTTGACCGGGCTTTAGAAAGGCTTTGTCTTCTTGAATCTTGGCCTTTAATCACGGAACTCCTTAGTAACCGACCTTTGCTCCTTTATCTCGCTAAAGTGGTACATTTCGCACATAATGGACTTTGAAGCCCGAAATGCATAAAAACACGTGTCGGTGTTAACTCTTAATTATTACTCACATAATTGGTCTAAAAGTATGACTGTTAAAGGGGTTAAAATTACAGTTTGGGCTCTTATCAAACCACCCCAAACAGCATTTTGCTTGTCCTCAAGCAAAGAAGAGAAATTAACATAAGTGACCAAAAAATAGAGTTCTATCTACTTCTCGTTTAGCCGAGTCGCGATTGCATTGACCATATGCAACAAGGCCTTAAACCACTAGGAATTCCCTAGTGGACGAAGTTATAGCCTCGTGAGGAGAGTTTTCCAGTGAAGGTACTCACAAACTTCATCTATACTACAAATCGACTAAGAAATAAAACTATTGTTTCCTTATTCATGCTCCAAACTATCTATACATCTCACTAGCTATGAACAAGAATAACCAAGTCAAAACCTAAGCTAATATATGCATAATAATCAATCATCTATAATAAACATATATATAATGAGTAATACTATGAAATGTCTAGCAGGTCCGTTTCTGAACTCCTCGAATAAGCGTCCTTAAGTAGGTTCTCACAATAATAGTCAAGATACAACACTCGATTTTTCCACTCAAGTTTATTTACTCTAGTGCAAGCGAGTGGGCACACTTTACCTTAATATCTCAATGACAACAAGGAAGCCGGAGTCGATCAAACACATCTGCCACTTACTATCACACTAACCTATTCCTAATTGAGCTAGAGGTCTTTATTAGGTGTTACGGGATTAGGAGATGGTTTAAGAAGGAAGGAAATGGATATTCAAAAAGGACAAGTCCGAGATAATAGAGTCTTCATATTATGTAACTAGAGAAAACCTTGTTATTTACTTTTTGCTTCTACACTTTGTTTCCATCCTTAGCCATATATATATATATATATATATATATATATATATATATATATATATATATATTTATTATATTTTTTTTTTTTTTTTTTTTTTTTTTGACTCCTTTTATTCTATTTTTTGGAGTTTTTATTTTATTCCTATTTTTATTTTTCTTTTCCTTGGATGGAAACTTCTTTTCTTTATTTTCTGAAGCAATTAACTAACTTTTGTTTACACAGGTTTTTTTCTTCTTCTTTCTTCCTCATTC
Source organism: Coptis chinensis (assembly GCF_015680905.1). Taxonomy (NCBI): domain Eukaryota; kingdom Viridiplantae; phylum Streptophyta; class Magnoliopsida; order Ranunculales; family Ranunculaceae; genus Coptis; species Coptis chinensis. The sequence goes on from NC_141459.1 coordinate 37,034,084, forward strand.
TATTCTCAGACTTATTCTAAATTGGGTGGGTTGATTTTTTTTTTTTTTTTTTTTTTTTTTTTTTTTTTTTTTTTTAATTTTGTTTTGTTTTTGTAACAGGGTAAAGGATTTGTGGTTTATGGAAGGCTAAAGAAAGGCTCAGAGGGGCGACTAGCGGAAAATAATTTATAGGTTTGAATTTACGGCTATATCGATCTAAAGAGGGCCTAAATTCTCGCTTAGGATATGGCATAGTGATCAAGCAAGTGGGCGTGTGATATCTCTATCCGGATTTTACTTCCCTTGTGTCATTTCTCAAATGTTTAGCTCATATAAGGCTTTTTAGGCTATATTCTCACAGGATTTGTAGAATAAGTACTCTAGCCTAGATTTCGTAACTTTCTTGCTAACAATCATAGATACTTATGTAATATAATTATAGATAGATGCAAAGATTATTACCTATATATTAACCTAAGTTTCTAACAATTATTCTCGATGCAAATGACTACGGAGACTTCTAGATTGTTAAGAGCATGGAGATGAAACAATACCAATATTCCTAAGTGTATAGCATAACTTATTTATTTATATTTTTGAATTTTTGAAATTTTAACTAGAAAACAAATGCATATTAACTCTATCTATATCCTAACAGATGCCTTAATTACACGTGTTTCTATGCCCCCAAACAAAAGCATGCTTTGTCCTCAAAGTAATTAAATAAAGAGGGTAGGAAAAATACCATTGAAGCGTGAAATTCGGGGAACATCCGTAAAACAAGGTTAGAACGTACTAATATAGGAAATAAAAACTGACACAACTCTATACGAGTTCTACCCATTATGGGGTTAACAAGAATGAAATTGCTTAGGACATAAGCAGACACTAACTAGAAAGAAAACTTACTTTATCCCCCCCGCATTACTCATCATCTTACTCATCCTCTTCTTCCATAAAGAAGTGAGGTTCCTTTGCGTCCTGCCATACCATGATAATTTGCCAGGCTTCCCGCCATTTATCATCTATGATTGCTAACATAGTAAGAGCCACTTGGTCTGACGGGGTGTAGGGTGCAACCTGATGAGGTTGTATCCTCCACCCTTGCCAAGTCATTGCACGGAAAGATCGAATAATACTATTGGTGGGTCGCATGATTAATGTCGACCGTAATCCAATTAAGTGAAGCGTGTACAAAAATAGGAAAGAAACATAGCATAATACGAAAACTAGAACGGGCATAAGAAGGTACTTATGCCTCATGCTATGGGATCGAGCTAAACTAGACATCAAGGTTCGGGGAAGGTCATGACACATACGTCCCGTGGCTAGAGCAAGGAAGACGCTGCAAGTGGCATCATTCACAGAAGAAAAAACGCCATTCCCCTAAAATGTTTAACATGATCCAAAACATAACAGTTCCTATGTTCATGGACCAGGGCTACCAAAGGCGGCGTTATATTCCCCTTGGTCCTCGATACGAAAAATGCCCGCCCCATACGACTCATACAAAACTTCGTAAAGTGTAGACATACATATTGTCTACCCAATAGCACCATGGGTCTTGTATTTCAGCGGGCATAGCAAGTCCAAGAACAAATGCTAGCAAGAACCTGGTAATTTCCATTGGTTCATTATCAATGTTGATGGAGAACACTTGTTCTCCATCCGGTCTTTCAAAGAAAATGCAGTTATCGTAAAATAAGATGCTAGTGTTGGAGAATAAAGTGCATCCGGTCTTACCATAAAAGCGGCTCCCACCAACGAATGTGATCGCCTCGCTAAAACCAAGCACCATAAGTAGTGCTTTGGAACAAATCTTCAAAGATTGTTTCGTATCAATGTTGGAGATGCCATCTCAAAATTACGCCTGAATAGCTGCGAATGATCCGGATACTACGCATCGAAAAACTAGAAATTTCCCGGTCCACGGAAGTCGTATGCCGAAAAGCTCTGAAGAAATTGAAATTTCCAGTGTTTGGCGAATCGGGTCGCTTCGGCTTTTGGATGCGAGCCTCGACAAAAACTCAGAAAAATATACTGAGGCGAAAGTGCGCTCCTCAGAGAAGCCTTGAAGTGCTTTCGGAGTTGCGTAAACTTCGGAAAATGAGCCGAAACTAGGGAATCGCGGGAGTGAAAGGTGAGTGATGGAGTTTAGGTGTAGTGTGAGTTGTGAGGATAGATTGTATCAAGTTTATATAGGTTTAAAGTTGCTAAAATGGAATTGGAAGTTGCCAAAACTAATTACGGCAGTTTCCGGAAATCCTAAAATTTCCAAACCCGAAAACGGAAACAACTCATTTTCTTGATTCTAATTAAAACCCAGTATCTTTTAGGTTGATTTTATGATAGAATGTACCTATTTAATCTAGATTTCATCCTACCATGATACTTATTCATATATATGCCTAAACAGCCATATTTTTACCTTGACTCCGCAATAAATTCTAACACGAGGGTTATATAAAAATCATGCTGGAATAGATAAAACCACCCCCAAACAAGTTGGGAAGGTGGGGTCAATATTAAACAACCACGCATAATGAAAATAACCCATTATATTAAAAATAATTCATGCGGAGTACATTTCACTACAAAATTCAACTTACGGAAATAAACTTACATAAAAATAAATGACAGTAATGAAACTACAAATAAAACATAAAACATCAAACTATACTATCCCTAGCTACTCCGGAACTGGTGGCGGAGGGCACACGGTCAGGAGATGGCTCCTGAGTTCCCGATGGGCCAGCACCATTCGTCTTTCGGCGACGACGCTCGTGCCTCGATGGTGTGTCCTCAGAAGGAGAATCCCCGTGAGGTGGGAATCGTGCAAGCATGTCGGCCCGGAACTGGCGCTGAGCTTCTAGCTCGGCTCTCATCTGTTCCCACCGCTCGTCCTCCCACTGGGATCGGATCTCGAAGTTATGATGGATAGTAGCCTGTCGAGTCCGGAGGTCTTCGCAGATAGTGTTGAGTAAACGCATGCCACGATAAATTACGGCCATGCGTTCTACATCTGACCAACACCGCTCCAGGGCATCCGCATCAAAACAAGTCAAGTCCTCCTCATCCTCCGAGGCATTCTCATTTCCCCCATCCTCCTCGGCATTCTCATTTCCACCATCCTCCTCGTCTTTTTCTCTATCCTCAGGCAACCTCCAAACTCGTTGGACACAATCCTTATAGATCCGAGGATTTCGGTGCAGGGTGATGTAAGACCTAGCAGACGCCGGAGCTGCTCTCAACTTCAGTATGATCTTGGTTATTAAAACAGGGAGAGGTGCCATCGACTTTCCCACTCCCCTAATCATGCTAAGCAAAAACTCCAAGATACAGAACTCGTACTTCTGCTCCTAGAGTATCCATAAAATGTGGAGGCAGTTCAGACCGATGTCGCTGACCTTCTCCTTCCCCAGGATGTTCCGACCAATCCACTGAGCTGCAGCCAGCTGGTTGGTTCTGAGGGATGCCTACCGAACACAATGCGATCTCGCATTATAGTTCCCTTCGGTAACTGTCACGTGCATCAACGGCTCTACCCCATTATATTGGGACTCCTGCAACGTGACATCCAGATGGATTCTAGGTGGAATGCCTAGAATCTCAGCCAACAACCCAGTAGTTACTTCCTTCCTCTTCTTCGCCACCATAACAAAAATTCTAGTCCCCTCCACCTCCTTCGTGTTGTAAAACCGTCGAACTAAGTCTTCGTGGGAAAAGGCTTCAGTCGAGTACCACAAGCTATTCCAGTCTCTACTGATCATTTTAAGAACCGTAAAAGCGGTAGCGAAGTGGTCGCCAGTAAAAGCTTGCTCCGGCAAAATTCGACGTTGTTGAGCCATTTTAGTGTTTGGAATGTAGTGGGGGTTTAAATGTGATGTGGTGGTGGGATTTTAATAGACCGGTTGAAGCAAACAGTGGTGGTGGTGGAGTGGTGGCGTGGCAACACCAAAATTTGTTATTTTAGTGGATTTTTGGTGATGTAATTTGGTGGTAGTAGTGGTCGGTGGTGTTTGGAGTCGATTTGGGTTGGGTTTTGATTTTGGGCGTGGGTTAATTTTCGTTTTCTTTTTATTTTGATTTTGTTTTTTAGGTTTTTGGAGCTTGGGCGTTAATGGCGGTTTTGAGAAGATGAACACGACTGTTGGGCAAAGGTAAGGGCGCGGGTGCACTGTCGGTGGGCGTGGGTTGGGCCCAGCCCAATTCGATATTTTGAATTTTTCGATTTTTCGCGAAACTTCAAATCACAATTGCCGCTTCGTTACCGGTCCGATTTTTGCGAATGAGATATGGAAATGATCAGGAGAGAATTTCCAATCCAATGATCCATAAAACACTCTATTCCGACCGTGGATGACATATAAGATAGTGGAAAACGCCTCGAAGTGCGTGCATGACGTACGTTATGCGAAGGACTGAACTTTAAATTCATGATTATGTCAACCCAAATCGAAATACAATTAAACGGCCTAAGCAACTGTAATGGGACATAAACATTCTAGGACGGAAACACGAACACCCCACCCCCAAACAAATTTTTTTACAACGAAACTTAGAAAATTTGTTTTTAGCAGTGGGTCTTTTAAAGTCAGATTTCCGAGACTTCCTAGATTACTATGTTTATTCATTAATATATATATATATATATATATATATATATATTTACTTTTATAATGAAAAACAATAAACAAGAAAGACATAATTCACCCCATAGAGAAACATGACTCAAAAATCCGAGCAAAACATGCAAGAGTGGAAAACGTGAATTATGTTAAATGTGGACTTAGGATCCGGTACTTACAGCCACACACTCCGTAGGGAGGGCTCGGTTACCTTAATGGTGCACTCACCAATATATGGAAATGAAAGAAAATGCACCAAACACAAAAGTTGAGTCGTTTATCGTCAGATACTCGAGACTTTATCTAAACATATGTATGAACATGCAGTTTATCATATATCAACAACCGAAATAGTTGTGGATCATTCCATAAATAAATATCACAGAAAACATATCCAAACACAATCAAGCACCAAGATTTCCTATGACGCAACCTAGTGAAATGAAAGTGAAGTCGGATAACCCTATTATGTAACCTATCATGCACCTTATTTTTCATTTTTGAATGAGTGGGTGTTCTAGTAAATAAGTGTGGAAAAGTGAATGGTTGTGGAGAATATGGTGGATATGGATAAGTTGTAGAAGGCAGCCTGTAAACAATGAGGATGTGGTTTTAGCACAAAACTCATTCATTGTATGTGTAGGGGCTTTCTCAATTCTGAAAATGAAGGTGTCAAATGGTTTGTCCTTCTGAAGTAGTTGTTTACTAGGTGGATTTAAAAAATTATGGAGCACGGGAGAAACAAAAGGGTCGAGTGCAAACTCGGGATTCCTTTGAAAGGGTGGAAGGAGGGGAATCGAGGTGGATGTTGTGCAAAGTAGTTCTTGATAGGGTGATTCATCACCTTCTCGAAGAAACTCATCGAATTGCTTATCTAGATTGGTCATATCCTCGTTACTATGATAGTCCTCTACATCTTTGAGAAAGTCATCTATCTCATCCTCATCCGTAATATGTGTATCGACTAGTGTAGGGATGGAAATGTTGGAGTCTGAACTTCTAAAGGAAAGAAATTTGGGCATATGATTATCAGAGAACGTGTTGTTGAAATAATCTCGAGCAACGCTCTCGATCATGCTAACCTCTCCATCCATAGACGAATCGGGTAACTGTGTCTTTGTTTTAAAAACATTGACTTCAACAGCAAGATGGCCAAAAGACATGGACATTGAACCATCGCGGCAATTAATGAGCACATTGGCAGTTGCCAGAAAAGGTCGCCCTAAGATGATCGGGACAGAGTCATTAACGACTTTTGTGTCGAGGATGACAAAATCAGCCCGGATAGTAAAATCCTGAATTTTTACGAGAACATTTTCGACAACACCCTTAGGATACTTAATAGACCGATCAGCCTAATTGCAACGTCCTCCTAGTGGGTTGCATCTCGCCTAGACCTATTTGTCTATACAAATAAAGCGGGAGTAAGTTTACACTAGCCCCCAAGTCTAATAACGCGATCGTGATATAAGAATCTCCTAAGGTCCATTTATGCAAATGGGGCGACCGGGGTCCTTGTACTTAACAATTTCATTATGTTCGGATAGAGTTGGGAATTGTTACGTTAAAAGGCGTCTTTTGGTATATTGGTCTTACGCCTAGTAGTACACAATTCCTTAAGAAACTTAGCATGGTGTGGTAGCTTTTTATAGCTTCGAGGAAGGGGAAGGTTTATAGTTAGATTCTTAAAACATCCCTAATCTCCTCGTAATTTATATCCCTAGTTAACATGGCTAATTTTTGTGGAAACGGTGGTTTCGCTTTTATATTTAGCAATGGTATTACCCGGATGTTTAACCGTGGCTTCCTGTTTCTTAGGTTTTGTTATAACCGGGTACCTCTACAAATGGTAGGCTCTTGGTTTCTATTTCGGTATCTAGTAATATAGCGGGTGTAGGGGGCTCTTGGTGGGGTAACTATAGGCATAGTTACTTTGTTATCGACCACTCTGCCCGAACGGAGTGGGTGATGGCCTTTAGCTCACCTACATTTTCATATTCACTACTAGTATTATCGGTTACCTCAAAGGTTGTATTTGTTGTTTTAGGATTAGGTATTTCGTGACTGCAACACACCTTTGGGTTGGGCTTTATCTTGAGCCAACCGTTTGGTTAAATTATTAACCCATTGTAGAAGCCGCTGGTTAGATTGAGCCATGGTTTGGAAAAAGTTTTTTGGCTCACTTGTATGAAGGTGTCAAGACGATCCGTTGTGTGTGGGTGTAGTAGTCACGCGGTGGTGGATTGAACTATTTCACGCGAATTATTTATGGGTGGATTTTGGTAGTTATTATTTACCTAACGATACCTCTACTAGCATTATAATTATTATAACTACTTTGACCTTGTGCTTGACCTTGTCGAGGTTGCACTTGGTTGTTATAATTATTAAAATTCCCCTGACCCTGTCCTTGTCGTAGTGGGGCTTGGTTAAAGCTGTGCGTAGGCCTAACATATTGGTTATTGTACCCTTGAGGTGTGGCGTTTTGGTTATTTCTCCAACCGAAGTTGGGATTTTGTCTCTAAGGGGTTAGGTTCACTATTAATGGAACAAGCCCGCTCATAGGCTATAGGACGATGGGGAGTCGGGATGCTTTCGGGGCTCCAAATGAAAACTACATGGATTTGAATTTACATTCATGACGGGGATTGGCTTTTGTTGTACAGAAATGGCCTCTACCTTTTTTGTGAGGGATTCAATTAGAGTTTTAAGCTCAGGATCTGATTTAACCTCAAACATACTGGTAGCCTTAACTGTTGAAGAAGAACTAGCGGAGCGGAGTAATCGTCACTACCCCAGTTGTTATTTAAACTTAGTTTGGTCCTCTAAATATTTATAAGCCTCCGAAGCTCCTTTGCTTAAGAAACTACCCCATTCATTATGTCAAGGACTTCTTTATAGTGGTGTAGAAGTCCTTTGAAAAAGGCACGAACTAACGTGTCTTTAAGCTAAGTTATCTTTGTGGACACTCTATAAGGAGATCGGTGAAACGATTCTAAGCCTCGAAAATGATTCATGAGGATTTTGTCAAAAGAAATGGATCTTGGAAAGCATCTCATCCGTCTTTAGGGGTGGGTAAAATGTTCCATAAATAGTGAACAAGTTTAGCCCACGAGTCCACGTAATTAGGCACTTGGGCAGTTAACCAAGACGCCTTTATCGGGCTAAGGTGAAAGGGAATACCCTTAATTTAATTTGTTCCGCACTCAACCGTAGGATGGTGGAATGTTGTTAGGACTTGTTCAATCCTACGCGAAAGCCGATAAGGTTTTTCATGGTCTAATCCATGAAAAATGGGTAACAAAAATTAAAAATATTTGGAGGGATTCGAAATCCCATTGGGGTCCGCTAGAACGATGCAAGATTTGGGGCTATCGCCAAGGCTTTGTAGAAGTCAGAGAGAGGCCTCTCTTCTTCGTCGGGCATTGTGTCAGGTGATGTGTGTGAAATAGTAGCTAGAGGTGTAGTGGGTGGTATACTAGATAGAATTATTTGTTGACGTTGTTTTGTAATTACGTTCGGTGTTTTTGTTCGGCCAGACCTTAATCTCATAAAAGGCTAAAACCAAACTTAGCTAAACACATCAACACTCCAAACAATTCTGATATACTAGTATAAACCTCTAACAGGAGAGCGAGGTGTGGAAGAAAGGAATACTTGATTGCGTCCTTGCTTCGCTTATGAATAGCGTCTTGTTTACGCTTGTTTAGTGTATATAGGAGGTTAGAACACTGAAAAATATGAAAGATCAAAGTTCGAATCAAACCGCCGAAATCCGGCAAAAATTTGCTAAAGGGGAGCTGGTCGCATATAGGGAGCGGTCGTGCTCAGTGTATCTTAGAATTCCAGAGTTTAAGGGCGGGTCGCGCTCCACATGGGGGCGGGTTGCGCTCGAGGTCCAGTGAGTTAGGGCGGTTAGCGCCAGGAAGCGCATCGATTATAATTTCGGCCCGAATTTTTCAACTCTGAAATGGACAACCACGGTATGAATCAAACATGGGTGGGTGGGTGAAATGGGACTTTAAGAACAGTACTAACACTACGAAAACAATACGAAAGTGAAACTAAGATGGCAGCGGCGCCATTTGATAAAATGAAATAAATAGTTTTACCTACGAAATAAAGCGATGAACTCTAAACGCAAGTAAAACTAAAACTTAATTTTTATCTCCGTTTATCAAAGATTCTACTCTCAATCCTATGAGATATAGTGGAGTAGAGTGATTCGTTCCACTCCTAGTCCTTCCGCATGCTTGTTATCGCGTGTAATTACTCTACTTAAGGTCTAGTGAGAGATTTACGAAAAGGCAACTAGACTACGATGCAACTACCCACGAGATGCACTAGTCAACTATTAGGACAACTAAGGGAATGCTACGTTGATTCTATGATAAGGAGTTAGAGGGGATTGATTCCACCTTAACTTCGACTTAATCCTATTAACGGCGAATAATCGTCAGAATCCGAATTGAATCTGCTTCGCCAGTAACAATTGGTTCTTCCTAATCCCTAATTACACATAGCATTCCTACCAATTCATAACTAGCATGTGAACGATTAAACCCATTCTCATGGTGAACTAATCGTTTCTAGAGTGGAAAGGAAATTACGACGATTCTAAGATATTCGGAATCAAGCTTTCATCAAGGCTTCTCAACCCCCCTCTAATGGAGGTTTAGCCGAGAATTATTACGCAATCATTTCCGATTACATTTAAACTAAACATGATATAAAGAATTGAAATTTACTTAATTAAACAATAATGAAATCTAATTTAATGACTAAAATGAAATAAGGACAGGAATTGAAATTAGATCTAGAAATGGAAATGACAAAAATTGAAATTGATAAAAATACTACTTTATTGATCTAATCAAAATGAAGAACAAGATTCAAAGGTTTAATCTAATACAATAATTGAAATGGAACTAAACTTAATTAATCTACATGAAAAACTAGATCTAGAATTCATTAATGGAGGCTACTAATCTAATCTATTTCTAGGTCTAACTATCTACTATTCTTTACTAAAAGATATACCATTAACAAAGAGCTAAGCTTTTGTTTTTATACATTCAGATCCAAAAATCGTGCATGGGCTTGGAGCCATGTTTTGGGCCAGAGAATCAGGCCCAAAACCCAAATCTTTCAGTCCAAAAAGGCCTCTTCAGCTACAGTTGGCTTCAACAGACTTTCCGTCCACTTTTGCTCCTCTGATTGGGTCAAGGCTTAGACCATTGGAAATCTCTTTCCGAGCCGGTCGTTTTGACATAAGGTAGGCCCCATTCTAAGGTCTGAGTCCAAAGATATGTCCTTCGGAAGTTCTGCTGACTTTGTGTGCTGTTTCTGCCCGCGTCGACTTTTCAGCTTTTGACCGGGATTTAGAAAGGCTTTGTCTTCTTGAATCTTGGCCTTTAATCACGGAACTCCTTAGTAACCGACCTTTGCTCCTTTATCTCGCTAAAGTGGCACATTTATGCACATAATGGACTTTGAAGCCTGAAATGCATAAAAACACGTAATCAGTGTTAACTCTTAATTATTACTCACATAATTGGTCTAAAAGTATGACTGTTAAAGGGTTAAAACTACAGTTTTGGGCTCTTATCATAGGGCATCTATAGGATGGCTCATCTGGCTCATAGCAGCCTCATCAAAGAAAGGTGGAGGGGATGGGGGAGGTGGAGTCACGTTATCATGTTCCGCTGTCATTCGTGTTGTGGGTTCTCATGGGAACTGTACGCACTTCTTGAAAACATGCATATTCTCATATTGTAACATAGGAACTAAAGGTGTAGCAGATAGGAAACCCAAATTTATCATAACTTGGGTGACAAGAACGACAAGAGGAGCTGACCTGAGTGTGGCATGAGTAATGATGTCGAATAGAAAGGTCACAATGCAGAAGTTTCCCTTTCGTTCCTGGAGGACCTAGAGTAGGTGGAGAAATGTCTTGTTAATGTCAGATGGCTTAGAGGTGCCAATGACATTCTGACCCAGCCATTGAGTCATGACAAGTTGGTTCTGACGCAGAGAACGTTGATAAGCGCATTTTCCATCAAGATTATAATCACCCTCAATTAGCGTGTCGAGCATGAGGTCGTAAGTTCGTGGATACACGGACTGCTGCTAAGTCAGCACATGGTCGAGCAAAGGTATGCCAGTGATCCCAGAGATCAAGGTGGGTGTGACTTAGCGGGGCATGTCGTCGATGGTGACCCAAAAATGGTCGCCATTAAAACCGCCATTGTTGTAGAACTTCAACACCAAATCCATATAATAAAGACCACCATTGGCATACAATAGATACTCCCAACCTCGAGATTGAATTTTAGTATAAAAAAATGGGGAAAACATTCCATTTCCAAAGAGTGATCCAAAATTCCGTTCTACTGAAATTCGCATATTTCTGGCCATTTGTGAATCTGAGGAAAAGGACGGGTATTGTTTTGAGATGAGAGGAAGAATTTGAAGTTGGTGGCGGAACAAAAATTGAAACGGGGTTGTGGTGGTCTCGTGCGAGACTCAAATGGAGGGGAGCGAGATCCTGTTTTTGTGGGAGAAGAAATAAAGGAATGTTGACGCGTGGTGAGGTGTCTCGGATTATAAATGAGCCGAGAATCACGAGATTTGGCATGGCCCAATTTTTTTCACAAACCCAAATCAAACCTGAAAAAAATGTAAACGCACACACATGACTCGTTTGGACTCCAAATTGGATAAGTGAGCTACTGAAATGATCAGCATGAAAAATGCCATCCAATTTCATGTGGCATGCTCAAAGGCCAAAGGAATTTTTGAAAATAAGGAGGGATGTTTTATTTATAAACAATCGTCTTTTTTTTTTTTTTTTTTTTTAGTGGAAATTTTATTGATACTGATAACAAATTTTACAAATAATTAGACAAGCGTGTAACAAGCTCTACCATAAGTCCTTTCTGAATAGCAAATCCTATCCTTCTAAAAACAAACTCTTTAGAACCAGTTGTCATAATGTTACTGTCCATAACTTTCTGAAGTCTCTTGAGAAGCTCAACAGACTGGTGTTCCAAGAAACCGAAAGTGTCGAAACTAAACGGAATGAAACAATGCTGGTTAGCCCTGCAAGCTTCCTCATGCTTCTCCATCTTCCCTGTCGTTGCTCTCCTAGCTGCTTTTCCCACCTCAAAGTCACCATTCCCCAACCCTACCAATGGAGAGACTCCAGTTACATCAATACATGCATGTTTTCCCTCAGACCAACTGTAAATCAAGACATCTGTAGGCCGAAGAGTCGATCTTCCCTCATTCGGATCAGTGAGAAAGTTAACAGGAGCTTCTTTCTTCACTTGTACCCCAGCCCTTCAAAATGCATCATATAAAATGTCTTTCACATGATCATGTCAGTATTTGAAACCTGGAAAATGTCGATAATATGTTGCATGGTCCCTGAAAGCATCTAATCTACTATTTTTGCAAACAGGGCATAAACCACCGTTAGAGTACAAAGGAATCATGAGACGGTATTGGAGAATAGAACGATACTCCACCGGCGATATACGCTGTCCAAGTCCCTCCATCGGAATAGCAAGTAGAAAATCTTTTGCGTGTTCTGACTGCAAATATCCCATAACTGCCTTTTGACGAACAGATAAATCAAACTCCCTCTCGAGACCAGCAAAAATGTTATCGTAGAACGTTTCCGCCAAAATGTTTTGTAGTTTTGAGGGGATGGTAGCATTCGCAGCCAGAGAATTGATGTCAAAATCGGTTAGGCAGAGACTCAATGCACTGCTAGCAACATCAAGAATCTCATCTAAAGGCACTGTACCATAACTCCTAAGAATGTGGTCCTGAAGCTCAGAAGTCTAAAAACGAGATACCACAAAAGCAAATGTAGAGACATCAGTGGCACAATAAATACCTAAACTACCTAGACGTAATGGGAGTGTCGATAAACGCCACTACAAATCACCAAAGCCAGGACCATCAGAAACTACAATACCCTGGAGAACATTGCAGAGATGCTGATAAAAAATATGAGCTGCCTCTCTGAAGATAGATGGTGGACAATTCTTTATTTTTATTTTTTATGGTTTTATTTCTATACAAGGGAGATTAATGTGAATAACACTGGATGGATAGAAGACTCTCCATCTAAACTCTCAGGCAACTGTCATGTCGGCTCTGGAGCGAACCTAATCCAGCCAAACTGTGGCTTCACCTTTATGTATTATGGGTCTAGGGTGCAGGACGGTACCATCCTTGACCGTGTGCGCTACGGTCTAATAATATTACCCTTATTACATATGGCTAGTCTCAAACCTCCCCAAGGGGAACTCAAAGTAACCAATATCTAGGGGTTGGCCTGGTGGAATCCATTGCCCGTGTCCCAAGTAGGCAACATCCGAGGTTGAACACGAATCGCTTTGTGCACAGCGTTAATGCAAGGAAAATTTTAAAAGACATCAATATATACATATATACAAGGTGAGTCTTTAAATGTCATATCCTCAAGACAAATCCCAACCTATGGGAGGAACGACTTGGCGAAGTTGATCTCGAGCTGCTGGTGTCAAACAAGTGTATACGTTATAATAAACACCTTCACCAAGCGGCTGAAGACCAAGGCAGTTAGGGGTTTGACAATGCATACACCACCCCATTCTGTGCGCACATCGTCGATGAGCAAAAGTACTGCGACCTTGTCCAATTCAAGAGGGGTGAGACTTTTCCCAACTGACGATTTGAACGTGGGCAGGAAGAGAGTAGAAAAGAGTGGAGAAAGAAGAAGGAGAAATTTTTGGAACCCATCGTTACCAGTAGAAACATTTGCTCGCATTTCAGAAGACATTTATACTCAGTTCTGAAATAGAGTTTTTGTGGACTATGGCTCCAGCGCTTGCAACCACACACTTCAAAGTAATTTTGAGATCATAAAATATAAGATGGCCCGACTACCAAAATGACGTACCCTCTATAGAAAAACAAGATTGAGTACGCCAAACAAAACATCTAGTCTATATAGACTGGATCCTGAAGAAGAGTCTGATCAACAGTTGGGGAGCGTAACTCGTGGTAATGTTTGAGGCGTTGGCCATTTACTTGAAATTCGTTGTTATCTTGTGGATTAAGCAAAGAATTATTCCATAATGGGTCACAGCTGGCACAATGAAAGGACCAGACCATTGTATTTTCAATTTACTAGGAAAAATGTGTAATTTGGAGTTGTAAAGTAAAACTTTTTGGCCAATTTTGAAATCTTTACGCAAAATGTGCTTATCGTGCACTCTTTCATAGTAGCTTTGTAAGATTTTGAGAGATCATAAGCATCACTCTGAATCTCCTCAAGCTCATTTAATTGCAGTTTTCTCTTCTCGCCTGTCGCTTTGATATTATAATTGAGGCTTTTGATGACCCATAGAGCACGATGCTCAAGTTCAACCGGCAGATGACAAGGTTTTCCAAAAACGATGCGGTAAGGAGATATCCTTATAGGTGTTTTAAAGGCCGTTCGGTATGCCCACAAGGCATCCGATAAGCGGAGAGACCAGTCTTTCCTTGAGGGATTGACATTTTTCTCCATAATGGACTTTATCTCTCTGTTGGAGACTTCCACTTGGCTACTTGTTTGTGGGTGATACGGAGTAGCAACTTTGTGAGTAACTCCATATTTCTTCATTAAAACCCAAAAAATTTATTACAAAAATGTGTACCCCCATCACTAATGATAGCTTTGGGGACATCAAAATGAGAGAAAATATTTTCTTTTACAAATTTCACGACAGCCTTATAGTCATTTGAGCGACATTCAAGTGCCTCAATACATTTGGACACAGTCCACACGACTAGAATGTAGAGAAAACCTTGAGAAATAGGGAAGGGTCCCATAAAATAAATGCCTAAAACATAAAAAATTTCCATGATTAAAATAGGATTTAGGGGCATCTTATTGCGTTGGGTAATGCGACCCAGGTGCTGACAATGAATGCAAGCTTTGCAATGTTCGTGCACATTGCAAAAAAGGGTAGGCCAGTAAAAACCACATTGTAAAACTTTGGCCGCAGTTTTCTTCCCACTGAAATAACCACCGCAAGATTGTTCATGGCAATAAGATAACACGTCGGTGTGTTCCCAGTTGGGAATGCAACGACGAATGAGTTGGTCGGAACAATACTTAAAGAGGTAGGGGTCATCCCAGAAATAATATTTTACAGCGGATAAAAACTTTTTACGATCAGGGTGTGACCAAGAGGAAGAAACTTCCTCAGTACCTAGGTAGTTAACGATATCCGCATACCATGGAGACGAGAAAATGGAGTACAAATGCTCGTCTGGGAAGGAATCACAGATGGCATCAAAATCACTATCAATGTCACCAACAAGCCTTGATAAATGGTCGACCACCACATTTTCGGTTCCTGTCTTGTCTTTGATTTCCAGGGTGAATTCTTGCAAGAGAAGGATCCAGCGAAACAATCTCTGTTTCGCATCCTTTTCCGCGAGTAGGTATCGAAGTGCGGCATGGTCAGTATATACGATGGTTGAAGATCCGACCAGGTAAAGGCGAAACTTATCCAAAGCATAGACAACAACTAGGAACTCTTTCTCAGTTGTCGTGTAATTACGTTGAGTGTCATTAAAAGTTTTATTAGCGTAGTAAATGACAATAGGTTTGTCATCACGTCGTTGGCCTAGTACGGTGCCAATAGTAAAGTCGCTAGCATCACATATCAGTTTGAATGGTTGAGATCAATTAGGGGGTTGAATGATAAGAGCGGTAGTCAGGGAAATTTTTAGAGTTTCAAAAGCTTGTTTGCAATTGAAATTAAAGTTGAAGGCTACATCCTTAAGCAGGAGATTGGTTAAGGGTTGAGCAACTTTAGAAAAATCCTGAATGAATCGCCTATAAAACCCGGTGTGGCCTAAAAAGGCACGGATATCGCGAACTATTCGGGGGATAGGTAGAGAAGCAATTTTAACAATTTTAGCTTTATCAACCTCTATCCCGTCTTTCGAAACAATATGACCTAGAACAATTCCTTTGGTAACCATGAAATGGCACTTCTCCCAATTAAGTACCATATTTTTCTCTTCACTTAGAAAGGTTGGATAGGCAGTCATCAAAGGAGTTTCCATAAATGGAAAAGTCATCCATGAAGACTTCCATATAACATTCCACCATATCACTGAAAATGTGAAGCATTTAGCGTTAGAAAGTACTAGGGGCATCGCAAAGACCAAAAGGCATTCGTTTGTATGCAAAGGTTCCAAAAGGACATGTGAAAGTTGTCTTTTTTTGATCAGCTGGATCGATGACAATTTGAAAGTAGCTGGAATAGCCGTCAAGAAAATAGTAGTAAGCATGACCAGCTAAACGTTTCAGCATCTGGTCAACGAATGGAAGAGGGAAGTGATCTTTACGTGTTACGGCATTAAGTTTGCGATAGTCAATGCAAATTCTCCATTTCACTTGAATGCGAGTGGAGATGCATTCATCATTTTTATTTCACACAACTATAATGCCAGACTTCTTGGGAACAACGTGGACAGGACTAACCCAAACACTATTAGAGATAGGGTATATGATACCCGTATTAAGTAAACGTAAAACTTCCTCCCTCACCACCTCTTTCATGGCGGGGTTAAGGCGACGTTGTGGTTCCCGCAATGTCTTTGTGTCGTCATCTAGATGTACGCCATACATGCATACACTAGGGTGTATTCCTTTGATATCATCTAAAGACAAACCGATAGTGGAGTGGTGTTCACGAATGACATGAATCAAACATGCTTCTTCGTCTGTAGTCAAGTGGGAAGAAATTATTATAGGGTGACTACCATCGGGATCGAGATGCACATACTTCAAATCAGAGGGTAGATGTTTTAAATACGGAGTTGGAGGATTGGGGATCAAGGATTCGTGAGGGGCCACCTCTTCAATAGAAAAGAGCGAGTCAGGTTCTTCTGAATCGGTTGGTAACGCAGTAGTAAGGTCAAATAGTGGTACTGACTCTAATAATGCGTGGACATCCTGAATGTACGAGTCATCGTCGAACTCAGGATTATCAAAAGAAAGAAATTGGTGTACCTCGTCTGCGGGAAAAGAGTTTGTGAAATATTCCTATGCCAGACTATCAACCATGCTAATCTTACCTTCAATGTCAGGATCAGGAAGTTGTTTCATTAAATTGAACACATTGACTTCTACAGAAAGGTTCCCGAAAGACATTGTCATTGAACTATCCTGACAATTGATGAGAGCGTTAGCATTTGCAAGAAATGGACGTCCTAAAATGATAGGAATGGAGTCACAGGCAACTTCGGTATCTAAAATGACAAAATTAATTAGGTAGTAAAAATCTTGTAGGGTTATGTTGGTAGGTTTTAATTCATGATGACCTAATTGAATAATTTACCTACGAAATGAACGATGAAACTCAAAACGCAAGTGAAACTAAACTTAATTACGCGTTGCTATCAAAGATTTCTATACTCTCAATTCTATTGAAATAGAGTGGAGTAAAAAGTTCGTTCCACTCTTAGTTCTTTAGCATTCAAGTTTCCTAGATTGACTAATCTATTCAAAGTCTAATGAGAGCAATGGTGGGAATTATACTACGATGTGAATTAAAACTAGACGTAATATAAAGATTATAACTTTATTAAATTTAACTAAACAATAATTGAATTCTAAATTAATAACTAAGAATTGAATAACAACAACTGAAATTAGATCTAACAATTTTAAATGACAAAATCGAAATGAACAAGAAATAACTATTTTATTTATCTAATCAATGAAGAACTATGATTCAAAGAATTAATCTAAAACAATGTATGAAACTAATTAATTTAACTAATTGAATTCAAAAACTAGATCTACAATCTATTTTAATGGCTACTTTCTATTCTAGATTCTCTAACTATCCCTTTCTTAAGAGCTAAGTCTTGTTTTATGTAAAGGAGGAGACCAGATCCACAATTTTGTGCATGGGCTGAGGTCTCATGTTTGGGGCCGGAAAATCGAGCCCAAAGCCCAATTTCTTCAATCCAAAGAGCCCGTTTCAGCTGGCTTTGACTTTAGCAGACATTTTGTCCACTTTTGCTCCTTTTATTGGGTCAAGGCTTGGACCATTAGAAAGCTCTTTCCGAGCTGGTTGTTTTGATGTAAGGTAGGTCCAAATCCGAGGCCTGAGTCCAAAGATATGGTCTTCGGAAGTTCTGCTGACTTGTGCACTGTTTCTGCCCGTGTTGATTTTTCAGCTTTTGACCGGGCTTCATAAAGGCTTTGTCTCCTTGAATCTTGGCCTTTATCACAGAACTTCTTAGCAACCAACCCTTTGCTCCTTTATATCGCCAAAGTGGCACATTTCTGTACATGATTGAGTTCCATGCCTGAAATACATAAAAGCATGTAATTAACATTAACTTTTATTTATTACTCGCATAATTGGTCTAAAAGTAGTATTATTAAGGGGTTAAAACTACAATTTTGGGCTCTTATCAAACCACCCCCAAATAGCATTTTACTTGTCCTCAAGCAAATATGAGAAATGAGCATAAGTGACCAAAAATGGAGTTCTAACTAATCTCGTTTCGCCGAGTGCGATTGCATTGACTATATGCAACAAGGCCTTAAACCACTAGGAATTCCCTAGTGGACGAGTTATAGCCTCGTGAGAGTTTTCCAGTGAAGGTACTCACAAACTTCATCTATACTACAATGACTCAGAAATAAAACTATTGTTTCCTTATCTATGTCTCAATTATCTATACATCTCATTAGCAATGAATACAGAATAATCAAGTCGAAACCTAAGCTAATATATGCATAATAATCTATCATCTACGAATAAACATATTTGCAATGAGTAATACTATGAGATGAACTAGCAGGTCCGTTTCTAAAAACTCGGAATAGTGTCCTTAAGTAGGTCCTCACATAAATGTCAAGACAAAAACCACTCTAATTTTTCCGCTCAAGTTTCGCTACTCTAGTGTGTAGTGGGCACACTTTACCTTACAAACTCAATGACGCACAAGGAAGCCGGAGTCGATCAAACACATCTGCCACTTACTATCACACTAACATATTCCTAATTGAGCTAGAGGTCTTTATTAGGTGTTGCGGGGATTAGGAGATGGTTTTAAGAAGGAAGGAAATGGATATTCAAAAAGAACAAGTCTGAGATAATAGAGTCTTCATATTATGTAACTAGAGAAAACCTTATTCTTTACTTTTGCTTCTACACTTTGTTTCCATCCTTAGCCATATATATATTTTTCTTTTTCTTTGGCTTTTGACTCCTTGATTCTATTTTTGGAGTTCTAACTCTTTATTTTATTTTATTTTTTATTTTTTTATTTTTTTTATTTGGATGGAAACTTACTATTCTCTTCTGAAGCGACTAACGAATTCTTGATTTCAAAGGTTATTCTCTTTTCTATTCTTCATCTCTATTCTCAAACTTATTCAAAGATTTGGGTAGGTTGATTTTTTATTTTGTTTTATTTTGTAACAGGGTAAAGGATTTGTGGTTAATGTAAGGCTAAAGAAAGGCTCAGAGGGGCGACTAGCAAAAAATAATTCATAAGTTGGAATTTCTTGCTATATCGATCCAAAGAGGGCCTAAATTCTCGTTTAGGATATGGTATAGTGATCTAGCAAGTGGACGTGTGATTTCTCTATCCAGATTTTACTTCTCCCTTGTGTCATTTCTCAAATGTGTCACTCATATAAGGCTTTAGGTTATATTCTCACAGGATTTGTAGAATAAGTACTCTAACCTAGATTTCAGAAACTTACTGCCAACAATCATAGATACTCGTGTAACATATTTATAGATAGATGCAAGGATTATTACCTACATATTAGCCTATGTTTCTAAAAACTATTCTAATGCAAAAGCTACGTGAGACTTCTAGATTATTGAGAGTATAGAGAAAGAAAACAATACCAATGTTCCTATACATGCAATGAGTTCTCATGCCAACATACAAATCTGCGATGTAAAACAGGTTTTAGTAATCAACCAAACAATTCCTCGACAAAGTTTGACGAAAAGTGTAAGAATGCGAAACCTGGAGCTTCCAGTAACTCCACCTATTAGAATTAAGCGACCAAATTAACTCCTAAACTCATGAATGTATTGGAAGTTATTTAAACAGGTCCAGAGAGTCCAAAACAACACTGAGAATAGAACTGATTTGGGCCTAAAAAATGGAGTGCTGATACTCCAGGGCAGTCTCGCTCGCAACCCGTCAAAGTCTTGTTCAAGACTATGAGATAAATGCAGTAGTTCAACTTCTTACAATGTTCTTAGAATGTCCTAAAGATGATAATTCCGATCTGGTTCACAGGTACCTGTAAGCAGAAAAATAAAAGTCGGTATGAGCAGTTAAGAGAAACGTTAGAATCGTAAAATAAATGAAAAATTGAAAAGAGGAGAGGGTAGGAGAGGGGAGGGGGGTGATAAGCACCCAAAACTATACTATAAAACCCCCTAGAGACATAACATTCTGGTTAATTTTGTGCTTAATAATCATGAAATAATCGCATTTTCGTGCTTTTGCAGGTTTGAGCAACTAACGTATAAATGATGATAAAGCCAGCATATAAGCACAGAATAGGGAGTATACATAAGCTTACCGATCAAGCCCATGTGAAGCCCAACAAATCTGGACTAAAGCCCAAAGACTCAAATAGTACAGAATCTAGTCAGAAACAGGATTACGTGTATAGAAGCATCAAACTGTCGAAGCTCATATCTCTTGAACTAGGACTCCAAATACGACAAGTGAGCTGCCCAGATGATCAGTGCGACGAACTCTACGCATAGGCAAGAAGTTGTAAAAATGCCAAAAGACCAGACCACCATTGGACACTGCATATGGACCCACTAGGCGAGCCCGCAAGATTTGAGGAGTCATCATGAAAGTCAAGACAAAGGTACAAATAATTGGTGCAAATTTGACACCTTGCATGAAATTAATGAAATGATTGGATTTAGGTGATGATTATCTAAAAAAGGAGAGGTGTCAAATGGGGGTTAGTTTTGGATAAGAGGAAAGTAAATGAGGGGGGAGTGTTTCAGGTGGGAAAAGAGAAAAAGGCTCTCTTATGTAAAAGGGGGCTGATTTTGGGAGGAGCTAGCATTTACTTCCTTGACTTTTATTTTCCTTTTACACTCCTTATTTTTATTTTTTAGTTTTTAGTTCTTAGTTTTTTTTGTAAAAGCTTGTAACATTTTAATAGTGGAAAACACTTTCTAGTTCTTGTAATAAACTTCTCTCCCTCTCATTTTTACTTATCTTACTTGTAGTTTTAATTCAATCCTAGGATCATGAGCTAGAACCCTCATTTTGTGGAGGGTTAATGATGCTCATGTGAGGAACTCCTTTTTGTACTGATTTTCTAGTAGTTGTTTATGAAAAACAAACTAGACTTTATATCCTACCCCAAAATAGTAGTGGTGTATAGTCTACTTAGGAATTAAGTTGATAACTTAGAGATAGGTCATTTCCTTGGTTTCTCATGCTAGCAATATAATCTTAGAGATAAGTTGTGTTATTAGGGATAAAAAATACAATCTGATTAGGATTTGTCTATGAATTCTAAAAGAATGTAAGATGCAATAAACTAGAGTCAAACAATAGAGGTTGTTTTCATATGAGGAGAACTAACTCTCCACACCTTTCTATAAATCGATTTTTACTTTGTTTTTAGTGTGCATGTTACATAACTTTAAAGAATCTAGAAGAAAACTAAATAGTTTTAGTATAACCAACCATAAAGTATAAAAAGAAACTTACTCACTATGTTTCCCAACTTAGAGCATTAGAAATTTGTATGATGTCCTAGACTTTAGGTGGAACGAAACCCTTACTTAAACTATATGCATGATCACGTGAGTAAGGACATTGACGTCTACATTGAACGAAATCGAGTTATTTGTATCTTTAGACCGGCCAGTGATGTATTCCAGTTGTTATATTAAATGTCTAGAGTCGTTAGGCATGCAGCGACACCATTTGATAATCTGTGTTTTTAGGTTTGTTCTTTCGAGTCCAAAGTCCGTAAAACGTCCGACTAGTCAAGTTACCTTACTCACGTGGGTTGGTAGCATAGATCGAGTAAGGGATCGTCCAAACCTTAGGACTAGGCAAAATTCACAACTTAATTTACAACTTCAAGGGAATTAGTGAGTAGGATTTTAGGATATTTCTTATGTTGCTCAATTAAAACTTGGAATGCAAGTTAACGTAGAATTACAAAGATTGATTTCTTAGTAAACTAGATAGAGAGAGAGATACAAGAAGGGGGTTAATCATAATCATGCAAGATCTGTTACAAATTTTTAGAGTACCTTATCACTACAGCTCTAATCCGTTTGGAGTTCATAGACAAACCCGAAATGGCATCGAGTATTGATCCCTAGTAAGATGTACTAATCTCTGAGTTCATCTCACTAGCATGAGGAGTTGAATTAATATTCCATCTCTAGAATATTACTTCAACTCCTGGTTTAATTATACACCAGTTGGACAAACTAGAGGGCTAACGGCTACCATAAGATCTAGCACGAGACTTGACCTAGTGTTAACTGGTTCTCGCACGAGACTGAATTGGAGTATTAGCACTCCAAACTTGATCAGTCTCGGTCATTTTGGGACCGGATGTATAATAAAAACCTATTTCCTAAGTAGTGATTCTAGACTACTAAAATGCGGTCTGATCCTCACATGAGCATCATTAACCCTCCCTTTGGGAGGGTTTTAGCTCAAGGTCCTGACTACCCTCTTTTTTGTTTGTGTAGATAGTGTATGGATGATGTAGATAGATGATGATCGTTGAACAAAAGAGAAGCGTATCAAAACCTAATTATCTCTCACTAAGTAAAGGATGAGTAGGGTATCGTTCCACTTTTAAGTGTATGTTATGTGAAGGACGTGGACCGAAAGGGGTTTGAGGGATTAAAAACTAATATTGTAGAGATTGTAGATTCTAATGCTAAACTAAGCTAAACTAACTAAACTATTGAGAATTTATAAGAGAGAGAATTCAAGAGATTAGAATCCACCAATACTTTTAATCTATGACCTTCTGCTTCATGGTTGTTCTTACAAGTAGACTACAATTAGGCAATCGAGCGAGTGCCGATGCCCTTTTGGATGAAACATCGTTAACAATTAACTCTACTTAAGGTTGTTCTTATGTTTATGCTATTAATATCTTCTTTCCTTTTATGTAAGCTCGGGCAGCCATTCAATGTATTACCAAGAGCAACATCAAGGAGTACTTCCTAATAGGGCAGCCATTCAATGAATCACCACTTAAGGCAAACACAAAGAATACTTCCCCTAGGCAGCCACTCCCTGAGCTACCCCTTCTAAGGCAACACAAAGAATACTTCCCTAACTCTAAAGAATTACACTACTAGAAGAAAAGTAAAGAACACTAGCATGATATTAATATTGCAAAACATAAACCCTATTATATACTTCCATCCCCTGGTGTGGGCAATGGAACTAATAACTACAAACATAAAGAACTAACCTGATTGAAGAACACCATGAACCAGAAGAATCATTAAACCTTAAGCACTGGCTTCATCTCCTCCCTTGAAGGAGAAGATTAGCCTTCCATATAGAAGGAAGAACACGAAGAACGAGAAGAAGAAGAGTTGAAGAACATAAGACTAGAAAGACTAATTTATTAAGACTCAGCTAGTTAAAACCGATCTTTTATTATTAATCTCTCTCTGCCTCAAGTTCTGGAGACAAGAATATAAGTGAATTGGCAAATTACATGAGGCACTTAGGTCCTCTATTTATAGGGGTTACAATGAGTTCTAGAAGCATTCCAAACCGTCATTTGTTTCCTAATACAAATAGGTTTCTTTTCGTGAGTCCGACTTCGCGTCTTCAAAACCGAGAAGGAATTGGCTCACGATTAAAATGATTCATGCGTCTGGACGCATTATCCATGCATCCCAGACTTAATCAATGCGTCTGGACACTCGATCTATGCGTCCCAGATGCAATCAATGCGTCCGGACGCTCGATCCATGCGTCCCAGACGCATAAGCCGATTTCTCTCTCGCTTCTATCCTTCTATCCTCTTTTATGGGCTTTGGTCCAAGCAACAAATCCTTTGGCCTTGGGCTTCCAAATAGACTTTAAAATAGATCCAAGTCGCATATTTAATAGCTCCAATTCCTTGGCCTTCTCCATGATTGTCCACGGACCTCCCATGTGATCATTGATGCTCAATTGCTTCGCTTTTACCCCATTTTCTAATATTCTACAAAACTCTCTTTTTCACTGTAGAATCTTAAAACACAACTTATAAACACTATTAGTCCACTAAGATGGCTAAACAAGAGGCATAATCGAGGGTTAAATAGCACTTTTTGAGCACTTATCACAACTCCCAACTAGCCTTTTGCTAGTCTCTTAGCAAATAAGATAAAAATAGATAAGTGATCAAAATCACATCCTAATAACAAAAATAAAATCCTAACTCATTTTGCAGGGCATCGCGATTGCATTTACCATATGCAACAAGGCTTTAAACCTTTAAGTTCCCAAAAAGGACGAAGTTATAGTCTCGTGAGGGTTTTCGTGTGATATACCCACAAAATCAATCAATAGCATGTTCAAGAATGATAGTATTTTTCAGAGAGAGAAATTCCTTACCTACTTAGTGCTTACTCCAATAGACAGTCTCCATTGCTAACTACATTGCTGCAAAGACTCATAGATTATGATGGGAGATAGTAAAAATTGACAAAATTCTTAATCAAGGCTTATGTGTGTACTTAGTCAATCTCTAATACTCTCCTATCCAAGAAACGGAATCCCTAGTTTACCATAGGTAGATAATCTCGACTTTCAATCCTCACCAGTCATACTCTCAACAAAAGAATCTCTTAGAAGATGGTCTACTATTTTACCTCATGTATGTGGGGAAAAGAATAATGCATACGAACATCCCACATACTACCTTG
Organism: Coptis chinensis; assembly: GCF_015680905.1. Classification (NCBI taxonomy): domain Eukaryota; kingdom Viridiplantae; phylum Streptophyta; class Magnoliopsida; order Ranunculales; family Ranunculaceae; genus Coptis; species Coptis chinensis. Next base: position 37,058,682 of record NC_141459.1, read on the forward strand.
AAAAACAGACTTCTGAATAAAATTAGTCTCATGGAAAGAATGTCAATCACATATGAAGTGTCGGGTCCTTCACTTTAGCATCCTCTCACCTATTCTAGACTTCGTACCATACTGTAATGATAAGTCATGGGTTGTAACTTGGCTTGGGTATTGGTTTATGAAGGAAAGGTAAAAAGGATTCTAAGGTTGTTTCTGAAAACACTAAGGGTTTTGCTTCCTTTATCTTAGCTTTTCCATCCATTCTGTTCAACTTTTTTTTTTTTTTTTTTTTTTTTTTAACTTCAGTATATCCTTGATTAGTACTAGATATGCTTGTTTTCCACTAGCTTCTTTCACTTTGAACAGAATGATGGGATTCATTGTATCTCTCTGGTATTTCCTTGTAATCTTCCTTTTTTGGTCTTACTTCCTCCTTGTGCCCCTCGTATTCTCAGAAACATATGGGTATGGCTGATAAAGATTTTGGCTATACTTCTTGTCTGGAGTTGGGTGAAGGGTAAATGGTAGAGGGTTTTATGAAAGAAAATGGCTTATTGTAAGGCTCAAAAGGGTTTAACATGATGGTCCTACTAGGTGGGATAAAGGCTGAATGGGTTTACTACTTGACTTATCAGTATGATACTCTGTTTTGAATAGACTACAAGACCTAATGGCTATCTCCCCAGTTGATGTCACTTTGTGATTAACCAAATTAAAGAATAATGAGACTATATTACAACGACATAAAGAACTGAAAGATGATGAGTCACTAAGACTCGGATTTTTCGTAAGAACTCTCCAAAAATGGGTATAAAGCTCAAGTCTCACGGGCTAAGTCTAAAAATTCTACTTCCAGTTTACTAGGGGTTTAAATCTCTCTTCTAGCAAAAGTACACAAAACTGACCAAGTATTATGGTGGTGCCTTGATAAAGAATTCTATCAATAAGAACTATGTCCGAGCATAATAAATAGTCTAAGCGGTAATGAAATCAATAATATCAACTATCTATCAAACTCAGCACTAAGTAGTATAGAATCTATATCCCAGACTCATCATTAAAATTTATTTTTCTCATGCTACTGATAACAAAAAAAATATTTTTGTTTTTGAAAACTAATTTTCGAAATTCATTTCTCAAGTACACCCTCCCCCTACTTATGCATGCATTGACCTCAATGTATAAAGAAGTAAATGAAATGGATGAGAAAAAGGTAGGATATTACCATTGATGCCGAATATCAGAATTAGTTCAAGAAACAAATTTTTAGGTCTTTTTACGTCAGATCCCCAAGACATAATGTGAGTCTTTTAAAGTCAGATCCTCAAGACTTTTGAGTCCTTTATAGTCAGATCCTCAAGACTAGTATTCCCACCCACTAGGTTCCACTTTGTAGGAATTCTTCGATCTCTCTCTCAAGATGTGATTGACAAAAGTATACCTTGTACCAACAATTTTCTCTTAATGGGTGTAACCCAGACAAAGTTCGAGAATGGCAATTCTTACAAAGAACCTAGCTTACGACTCTCCTCTCTTATGTGCAAATGGACTTTTTTACCGAACCCTACACGAGCCATACAAATAATCTTCCTTTGAAGGTCAACAGGAGTAAATCCCATAAACTAACAAAGGGGAATACTTAGGTTTCCATTTCAAAACCGATCTTTCGACAACATGCTTACTTCACTCGTAGACATTTTCGCCGATCTACTAGAATTCCTTCCAGCCAAGATCCCTTCCTTTACCATGAAGTGACACTTTTCCCAGTTCGTAACTAAGTTGGTATCACAACAACGTTTAAGGACTAAGGAGAGATGATGCAGACAATCCCTCAAAAGGACATGTGAATGTCTTCTCTTGGTCCTCGGGTGAATATGGATCTGAAAGTATCCCGAAAGTAACCATCAAGAAAGCGGTAGGAAGCTTGTCCAGCTAATCTTTCAAATATCCGATCGATGAAAGGCAATGGAAAATGATCTTTCCTCGATCGCTATTCAACTTCCTCAATCGATGCAAACTCTCCATCCAAATGAATTCGGTTGAATCAACTCATTGTTCTCATTCTCGACATCGGGTTCCGGACTTCTTCGCAACAACTTGAACGGACTAACCCATTGACTATTAGAAATAGGGTAGATAATGCCTGGCCAAGGAGTTTGACGACCTCTTCTCTAACTACTTCCTTCATTTTCGGATTAAGCCTCCTCTTGTGGGTTGCTTAGAAGTCTTGGAATCCTCTTCCGGATGAATCCTATGTTGAACTATCATAGGTCGATCCCCTTGATATCATCAATTGTCCAACCTATAGCCGACTTGTGTTCCTTTAAAAGTGCTACTAACCCGGATTCTTGCTCCTTAGTCAAATCGATGCAATGACTACCGGTAGGTTCCCAAATCTCCCAAGAAAACATACTTGAGTGTAGACGGTAAAGGCTTCAATTCTAGCTTAGGTGGCTCCTTCTTAAGCTCTTTTTAGGTGGTCCATCAAGCATAGGCGATTCAAGTTTTTCTTGAACTTGATGTCATCCATGACAGTGATGAATCCAAAATCGCATTGATTGACTCTCAACACTAAGTTCCTCACAACTGAAGTCCGTGAGCTTTCAATAACTCGTCGCCAGGATATGAATGAGTCGATAATCCCGTGCTAACGCTTCAATCATGCATACCTCGCTCACGCACATACTTCCCGTGGTTGCCGTAACATATGGAAAACATTGGTCTCGACTTTCATATTACCAAAGGATAACGCCATATTATCGCTTCGACCCGTTTGATGAGTGCATTTGCGGTGGCCAAGAATGGTCTGCCTAGAATGATTGGTATTTGCCTACCGGATGTAGGTTACGTGGTCGAAAGTACTATGAAATCAACCGGATAATAGAAATCTTCGATCTTGACTATGACGCCTTCAATTAGTCCTCTAGGTATCTTCACCGATCTATCCGCCAACCGTAAAGTAACATCGGTCGGGTTTTAGATCCTTCAAGCCCAACTTCTCGTGACGAAATATGGTAGAAGATTCACACCGCACCCAAATCTAGTAAAGCTTGTTCCTCCAAAGAATCTCCATTCGCATGTAACAGTTGGACTTCCGGGATCTTTCGGTTTCACAACCGATAGATTCTCGTAGGTAATGATGAACATCTTTGAGCGATAAAAGCTTCTTCGAATGTTGGTCTTCTTCTTTACTAGATCTTTCAGAACTTGGCATACGAGGGAACTTGCTTGATGGCGGTCGAAATGGGATATTAATCAGAAATTCTGAAATACATCGCAAAATCTCCTTGTACCGGCCATCTTTTCCGGTATTCACTAGTTTTGAAGGAAACGGTGCTGGCGGATTCTTCAATATCGGTTCTCTTCTTTCGGCTTCGGTTGGCTTGGTAACAATTAGTGGAGTGACAGTGGAGTCACTCGTGATGGCTTCTTCTTACTTACTTCCACAAGAGTTCCTTCCGACTTCTCTCAACAAGCTTACTTTTGGGTGGCACAACACTAGATATATCCGGGATGTTAGAACCGGGTGGGATGGTGGGGACATGAGTTACCTTAGGCTCCACGTAATCTTTTCCCCGGTTCATAGACAATCTTGTTATCAACTTTCTTGCCCGACCTCGGTGGTGACAAGCATTAACTTGGGCATTCGACCGAAAGTAATCTCCGTGTTATCCACCTTGCGGGACACCTCTTCCTTTCGGATTTGGCTCCGGGCTTGGTAATGCTCCTTTTGATCTCCCCGTCAAGGCGGCAGCGATTTGCCCTATCCGGCCTTGAATGACACTAAAGTTATTCTCCAACTTCGGGTTCTTTTTGATTTGTCCGTTTCACCATTGACAATGGTGGTGATAGCTTCTTCCGGATGTGGGATAACCTTTTTGCTTGATCGAGGCGTAGGGCAATATATCCACTCACAAGATCCGGTACTAACTCTCTGTTTGTGTTGGCTTGGTATTGCCGGGTTCTCGTATGACTTGATTTCTCGTATGGTTCTTTGGCGGTTTTGGAACCGATCATCGGGTTATTCGAACCGATTTGATTGATTTTGGAATCCTGGAGGAAAATTCCTATGATTTGTATTTTGTGGTTTCCAATAATTTTGTCCCTGATTGAACTGGTTATTTCTTCCTAAAGAGTTGATACTACATGCCTCTGCATTAGTATCCAGATAGTACGAACACTCTTCAGTGGTGTGGCCTTCATCAGAACATAGCTCACAAATGGTATAACAAGGCTTGGATGGGTGAGGTTTAGCTTGGAAATTGTTTGGTTTTGGAGGATTCATGGAGAACCCGATCAAACTTCTTGTTCAGATTTTCAAGTCCCGTTGATAGGCTTGCCATAATTGATAGCATTGCTTGATTTGGGTCTTCTTGAATTTGGTTGCCAAATTTCTTCAGCACCCCCTCCACTCTAGCTACGTCCTCGTTGCTAGTACTCCATTGTTGAGTGTCTTCAGACTAAATTCTCGAGAAAGTTGTAAGCTTCCTCTCCATCCAATGATGTAAACTTACCTTGATGCATTGATCGATCATCCGCTTGTTCATAGTAGAAAGTCCTCGAAAAGAAAAATGAGCCAGGTGCTCTTTTATCATAACCATGATGTGGACATGAGACTAGTAGATTATTGAATTTCTCCCAGCTTTGATGATATTCTTCACCACCTTCCCTTTGAAATTGCCGATGGCTTGTGCGCATTGCATCGCTTTTCAGGGGTGGGTAGAACTTGTTCATAAACTTTGTTCTTAACTTCTCCCAGTTGTTGATTGAATTGATCGGTCGCGGTTAACCCATTCGGATGCTTTACCTTCAAGGGAGAGTGGAAAAAGAATTAACTTGATGCTCTCATCCTTGATATTCTCGTTCTTGAAAGTTCTCGAGGATCGATAGAAATTTGTTCATGTGAACATAAGGTCAACATTATGCGAACCATTGAACTTTGGAAGCATAGAGATTCTTGATGCTCTAAGTTCAAATTGATTAGCTTCGCCTCTGGAAAAACAATATCGGGTGGGTCTCCAATAATTGGCGAATAGAAATCGCCTTTCGGCTTCCTTCATTGCTTTTGCATGGGTGGGATAGCTTCGGGATTATTGGTGTCCAAAACACCTCCATCATTGCTTGCGGCCATTGTATTAATCTCGTCTAGTATTCTTGTGAGTCGGTTGTTAAACCTTCTCCACTGTTGTGTTCTTACTGGACGATGATATGGACGACGGGGCATACACTAGAAAATTCTATGCAAAAATAACAAAAAACTATCCTACTATGCAACTATTCTAAATTATACTAGAATGTAAAACTACTTTTCTTCAACTTTGGGTTGGGCTTTGCGACTAGTATCTCGCCGTTGTCTAAAGTCGTCTCTTCTAGGGTTATGGTGAATCACTTGGATTGCTTAAGTACCACTCACCACGACGATAGTCCGTTTGTCAAGATTCGGACAAGAAACACTAGAGTCCGATATTTTTACTTGTGTTGGCTTACAACTTCAATTGTTGAAAAGATCCTAAATGCAATTATACTAGAAAGCAATAAAACTAAACTATGATGCAACTATACTAAGAAAGCAATAAAAGAATGAAGATTCGACTAACCCGGATGGTAGATCTTGTCTTGAGATGTCCTTCAAGCTTCTTTCTTTTTCTTAAAAGGATGGATGATCGCGGCTAAAATTACCTCAAGATCCAAAATTCTAATCTTGAAAGAAAACGTTAAACATAGACAACTTAAACCGGCAGCGGCGCCATTTGACCACCCTCTTTTTTGTTTGTGTAGATAGTGTATGGATGATGTAGATAGATGATGATCATTGAACAAAAGAGAAGCGTATCAAAACCTAATTATCCCTCACTAAGTAAAGGATGAGTAGGGTATCGTTCCACTTTTAAGTGTATGTTATGTGAAGGACGAGACTGGAAAGGGGGTTTGAGGGATTAAAAACTAATATTGTAGAGATTGTAGTTTCTAATGCTAAACTAAGCTAAACTAACTAAACTATTGAGAATTTATAAGAGAGAGAATTCAAGAGATTAGAATCCACCAATACTTTTAATCTATGACCTTCTGCTTCATGGTTGTTCTTACAAGTAGACTACAATTAGGCAATCGAGCGAGTGCCGATGCCCTTTTGGATGAAACATCGTTAACAATTAACTCTACTTAAGGTTGTTCTTATGTTTATGCTATTAATATCTTCTTTCCTTTTATGTAAGCTTCGGGCAGCCATTCAATGTATTACCAAGAGCAACATCAAGGAGTACTTCCTAATAGGGCACCATTTAATGAATCACCACTTAAGGCAAACACAAAGAATACTTCCCTAGGCAGCAGCCACTCCCGAGCTACCCCTTCTAAGGCAACACAAAGAATACTTCCCTAACTCTAAAGAATTACACTACTAGAAGAAAAGTAAAGAACACTAGCATGATATTAATATTGCAAAACATAAACCCTATTCTATACTTCCATCCCCTGGTGTGGGCAATGGAACTAATAACTACAAACATAAAGAACTAACCTGATTGAAGAACACCATGAACCAGAAGAATCATTAAACCTTAAGCACTGGCTTCATCTCCTCCCTTGAAGGAGAAGATTAGCCTTCCATATAGAAGGAAGAACACGAAGAACGAGAAGAAGAAGAGTTGAAGAACATAAGACTAGAAAGACTAATTTATTAAGACTCAGCTAGTTAAAACCGATCTTTTATTATTAATCTCTCTCTGCCTCAAGTTCTGGAGACAAGAATATAAGTGAATTGGCAAATTACATGAGGCACTTAGGTCCTCTATTTATAGGGGTTACAATGAGTTCTAGAAGCATTCCAAACCGTCATTTGTTTCCTAATACAAATAGGTTTCTTTTCGTGAGTCCCACTTCGTCTTCAAACCGAGAAGGAATTGGCTACAGTGTCGATTCATGCGTCTGGACGCATTATCCATGCGTCCCAGACTTAATCAATGCGTCTGGACGCTCGATCTATGCGTCCCAGATGCAATCAATGCGTCCGGACGCTCGATCCATGCGTCCCAGACGCATAAGCCGATTTTCTCTCTTCTGCTCTATCCTTTTATCCTCTTTTGCGGGCTTTGGTCCAAGCAACGAATCCTTTGGCCTTAGGCTTCCAAATAGACTTTAAAATAGGTCCAAGTCGCATATTTAATAGCTCCAATTCCTTGGCCTTCTCCATGATTGTCCACGGACCTCCCATGTGATCATTGATGCTCCGAATTGCTTCGTTTTACCCCATTTTCTCTAATATTCTACAAAACTCTCTTTTTCACCTGTAGAATCTTAAAACACAACTTATAAACACTATTAGTCCACTAAGATGGCTAAACAAGAGGCATAATCGAGGGTTAAATAGCACTTTTTGAGCACTTATCAAGTCCTTGGATGGATTTTATTTCTTGCATGTATGAAATGAAAAAATAAGAAGAAGCAAAAGAAGAACTAGAAATTTAACTTGAAGAAAAATAGATTTTATTAGAAGTTCAAGACCTCCTGTATCAACCTAACATAAAAGCTTCAAATGGGAGAAAATACCATGCATGAAAAGTAAACAACCAAAATGGAAATCAAGAATGAAAAAAATGGAATGCCCCCTTTCTCCAACATCCCAAAAGATATACCCCCCTCTCTCACGTAAAGCCTTCCCACATTTATTACAAGTTTGTCCTTTTCTTTTCAAATCATCCAAACTTTTTTCACACCTTTTCTAATCAAAAGTCTAGTCATGCATTTAATTCTTTGTCTTCTCTTGTTTTGCGAGGTGTCCAAGAGTGCCCATAACTTGCCACTTGTCCATGTCCATGCATGATGACTCATCACTTCTTATAGGTCCACATGCTGTGTCCAGTGGCAACCTGGGATGTTGGCATTTTTACAACTTTCTGTCTTTGCGTAGAGCTAGTCGCCCTGGTTGTTCTGGCAGTTCACTTGCCGAAATCGGAGTCCAGGTTTGAAAGATGTGAGCTTCGGAAGTTTGCTACTTCTTTGCACGTGGTCTCGTTCTTCATTGGTTTTGTCCCATTGGAATCTTCGGCTCTAGTCAGACTCTATTAGGCTTCACTGGGGCTGAGTGGGAAGACTTTAAGTATGCACAATATTTTCATGATTTTATGCAAGTTTTATCATCATATTCACGTTAACTGTGAAAACCTGCAAAAGTACGAAAATATAATTATTTCATAATTATTAAACATATAATTACCCAAAATGTTACGTCTCTACGGGGTTTAGTATTACAATTTTGGGTACTTATCAATAGCCTCGTGAGAGTTTTCCAGATAAGATACTCACAAACTTCATTTATACTATAACGATTATGAAATAAAAATAAGGTATAAATACAAAAATATGTAACGTACTTAGGTCATATTAACACTTGTATCAACATAGAATTTTTTTCTAGAAACGATACAATGTACTATGCCCGATTTCACAAAAATAGCAATCTGTTAGGTTCCGTCAGTTAAGTGATGATGTGTCATTGTTTTTTCCTTTTCGTTTTATTTGTATTTTCCACTTGGCATGCCACATCAGCATTTTCTACCAACTCAGCATTTCCACCTCAAATTGCCAACTTCAACTTCTTTTCCAGACTCGGCATTTTCGTTTTTTTAAGTGAGTGAAAAATAAATTAATAATTTTTTTAATTAATAAATATATAAAAAAGAATAAATTAATAATTATATAAAAAATAAAGAAATATATAAATAAAATATTATTTTATTTATTATATATATTTGAAAATTATCAAAAAACTATAAATAATAATAAAAAAAGTATTATAATATAAAAAAATATAAATAAAGAAATATATATAAATAATATATTATTTTATTTATTATATATATTTGAAAATTATAAAAAAACTATAAATTATAAAAAATATTATAATATAAAAAAAATATATAAATAAAGAAATATATAAATAATATATATTTTTATTATATATATATATACAAATATATATATTTTTTTTTATTTTTATAGTTTTTTTATAATTTTCAAATATATATAATAAATAAAATAATATATTATTTATATATTTCTTTATTTATATATTTTTATTTCTTTTTTTTATATTATAATATTTTTTTATAATTTTCAAATATATATAATAAATAAAATAATATATTTTTATAATTTTTTTATTATAAAATAATATATATTTTTTTATTATTATTTATAGTTTTTTGATAATTTTCAATTATATATAATAAATAAAATAATATATTATTTATATATTTCTTTATTTTTTTATATAATTTTTTTATTATTATTATTATATAATTATTAATTTATTCTTTTTTATATATTTATTAATTCAAAAAAAATTTATTAATTTATTTTTCAGTCACTTAAAAAAAACGAAAATGCTGAGTTGGCAATGCTAAGGTGCAAATGCTGAGTTGGTAGAAAATGCTGATGTGGCTTGCCAAGTGGAAAATATAAATAAAACGAAAATGAAAAAACAATGACACATCATCACTTAACTGACGGAACCTAACAGATTGCTATTTTTGTGAAATCGGGCATAGTACATTGTATCGTTTGTGAAAAAAAATTCTATGTTGATAAAAGTGTTAATAGGACCTAAATACGTTGCATATTTCTGTATTTAAACCTAAAAATAATTGTCCCCTAATTTTATCTCAGATATCTATACATCTCACTAGCATTTAAACAAGGATCATCAATCTAACTCCTAAATTAATTCATGCATAATAATCAAATCATCTTAAGATAAACAACTATACCGTGACATATGCTATGAAATGTAATGGCAGGTCCGTTTCTGAAACTTTTGGGTAGCGTGCCTTAAGTAGGTTCTCTTAATGAATGTGTCAAGACACATAACACTTTGATTTTTCTACTCAAGTTTGATAACTCTAGTGTATAGTGGGCACACATTTTCTCACAATCTCAATGACAATCCAAGGAAGCCGAGCTTGATCAAACACATCTACCACTTACTGTCACACCAATCTATTACTAATTGAGCTAGAGGTCCTTATTAGGTGATACGGGGCGTAGGTGTTGGCTAAAGAAGGAAGGAAATGGATATTCAAAAAGACAAGTCTGAGATAATAGGGTCTTCAAAATATGTAACTAGAGAAAACCTTGTTCTTACTTTGCTTCTACACTTAGTTTCCATCCTCAGCCTTTTTGTTTTGTCTTTTGACTCCTTTGATTATGTTTTTTAGAGTTTTTATTTTATTTCTATTTCTATTTTTCTTTTCTTTGGATGGAAACTTTCTTTTCTTTTCTTTTTCTATTTCCTTTTCTTTTCAAGCAACTAACTAATTTTTGTTTACACTGGTTTTTCTCTTATCTTTTCTTCACTCGTCTTATTTCTCAAACTTATCCATATAGGTAGATTGATTTTATTTTTTATTTTGTTTTATTGGGCAAAAGATTTGTGGTTTGTGAAAAGGCTAATGAAAAGCGCTCAGTGGGGCGACTAGCGGAAAATATACTTAGGTTAGAATTTCTGGCTATATCGATCCAAAGAGGGCATAAATTCTTGCTTAGGATATGGTATGGTGATCAAGCAAGTGAATGTGTAATTTCTCTACTCGAAATTTACTTCTCCCTTGTGTCATTACTCAGATATTTCACTCTTATGAGGCTTTTAGGCTAGATGCTCACAGGATATGTATTAAGTACTATAACCTAGGTCTCAGAAAAATACTACCGTACAATCAAAGATGCTCATGCAAGATGTTCATGAAAAGATGCAATGACTATTACCTACATATTAATCTAAGTTTCAAAATTTTAATCCTAATTCAAGTACTACATGAGATTTCTAGACTAATATCATAATGGAGAAGGGAACAATACCATTATACTAAGTGCATAATATAAACTATTTTTATGATTTTTATACTTTTCTACTTTTTATACGATAATTAATACGTAATATACAACCTAATATGTGCTTAAACATTTACAACGTGTTTCTATATATCCCACCCCCAAACAGAATCATGTTTTGTCCGCAACGTATGGAATGAAAATAAAGGATAGAGAGTACCATAGAAACGTGCTTGTAAATGGGAGCACCTAAAAAAGAAGGTTAATCTATACTAATATAAAGAAATTAAAATATACGCGACTCCTAAATGAGTTCCGCCCGTTATGGAGATAACTAACATGAAATAATAATTAGTGTTTGGGACATAAGCAGACTCTAACAGAAATAAAATAATAGTACCATACGTTCACAAATCAAGCATGTGCATATCATGGCTCCTATAGGATTAGCTTCTGAAATTCCGCAAAATAGTGACATGTCACGAAATTAAGGTACCTAATTACATTATGCATCCCAATTAAATCAACAAGGTCTATGGGTTATATATCTCGATATTTATACATGCAATTTTAATCTGGGAATGTACAATGTGCTAAAATTAAATATACCACCCCAAACAATATAGGATACATAATTCAATAGCTCAATTAAATTACGTAACAAACTAACCTAGAGCATAATTTAATAGACTCGACTGGAGTAAACATGAAAGGCAAAAGGTGGCAAAAAGTTTTGAAATGAAAGACCAAATACGCCACCCCCAAACAAAATTTGAAAACATATTTTAAGTTTGAAATTTTTGTTTGGCTTATGCTCCAGAAAGGTGGTATTATACAAAACTTAAGTCTTTTAAAGTCAGATTCCCTAGACTTATTAATACATGTTTATGTTTTTAATTTTTTATAGGTTTTATTTTTAGAAAAACAAAATTACGATGAAGAAAAAAAAAATAGAACTCATGGTGTATTCCCATAATATAAGATTGGAATGGAGTACACCAAAAAATACTATGAGTCTTTTATAGTCAAATACTCGAGACTTTATCTAGTATATATTAACATGCATATATCAACAATCTAAAAAGTTGTGGGGCTTTCCATAAATAATTATCACAGAATGCACTGATAAAAGTAAAATTTGAATATAATTATACCTACGAATAAAATGATGAATTTCAAACGCAAGTAAAACTAAAACTTATACAAATACTATTTATCAAAGATCTATACTCTCGAATCTATCGAAATAGAGTGGAGTAAAAGATTCGTTCCACTCCTAGTTTTTTAGCATTCAATATTTTCTATAATTGTGAATCTATCCAAAGTCTAATGAGAGTAATGGTGGGATTATACTACGATGTGAATTCTAAGCACAAGATACGCTAATTCAAACTACGGAATGCTACGGAATACTAAGGTTTGAATCTAGAATAAGAATTAGTGGGGATTGAATCCAACTTAATAAACTAGCATAGATTGTTGTAATCCAATTCTTACGTTCTTATGGTAAGAATTAGTCGTTCTAATCCCTAATCAATCATGGCAATCTCTACCAAATAATGACTAGCATGTGAGGAAGTCCAACCCATTCTCATAGTGAATCAACGACCTTCTAGAGTGGAATAGACTCTTACAACGATTCTACACTACACAATCAAGTTTTCATCAAGGCTTCATCAAACCCCTCTAATGGAGGTTTAGCCTTGATTCATCAAACTATCATTTCCATATGAAATTGAATAAAACATAATATAAAGATTATAACTTTACTATTTCAATCTACTCAAGAATTCAATTCGAAGTAAACAACTAAGAAATGAATAACAAATAAGAATTGAAATTAGATCTAAGCAATGTTAAATAGAAAAATCAAAATGATCAAGAACTAACTATTTTATTTATCTAATGAATGATAAACAATGATTCAAATAACTAATCTAAAACAAGGTATTAAAAAAACTAATTAATTAACTAATAAAAATTCTCAAAACTAGATCTAGATTATTCTCTAATGGCCACCTTCTATCCTAAGCTAATTGATACTTAAGAGCTAAGTCTTGTGTGTGGAAATGGAGGAGACCAGATCCACATTTTCGTGCATGGGCTGAGGGTCCATGTTTTGGGCCAGAAAATCGAGCCCAAAGCCCAATTTCTTCAGTCCACAGGGCCCTTTTCAACTGGCTTTAACTTCAATAGACTTTTTGTCCACTTTTTCTTCTTTGATTGGGTCAAGATTTAGACCATTGGAAAGCTCTTTTTGAGCCGGTCGTTTTGACATAAGGTACGCCCAATTCCAAGGCCTGAGTCCAAAGATACGGTCTTTGGAAGTTCTGCTGACTTTGTGTGCTGTTTCTGCCCGCGTTGACTTTGACTTTTTAGCTTTTGACTGGGCTTTACAAAGACTTTTTCTCCTTGAATCTTGGCCTTTAATTACATAACTTCTTAGCAACCAACCCTTGCTCCTTTATCTCGCCAAAGTGGCACATTTCTGCACATAATTGACTTCAATGCCTGAAATACATAAAAATACGTAATCAGCATTAACTCTTATTTATTACTCGTATAATTGGTCTAAAAGTATTATTGTTAAGGGGTTAAAACTACAGTTTTGGGCTTTTATCATGCGCCCCCAAGCAGAATCAAGCACCAAGATTTTCTATGACGTGGTTTAGCGGGATGAGAGTGAAGTCTAATGGACCGAGAACTTAATCTAGCGTGCAATTTCTTCTTTTTCCTCTAACGAAAGGGTGTCCAAGTGAATGAATGTGAGAAAAAGGATGGTTGTGGTAGATACTTGGAATATGGATAAGTTTTGAAAAAGTATGGGTGTACTGTCTCACATCGAAAAATGAAGGGATCAGGTGGCTTGTCCTCAGGTATTATTTCCTTACCAGATGGGTTTAGAAAATCATGGAGCATAGGAAAGGCGGGTGAATGGTGCTCAGCTAGTGTTATAAATTCTAGATCATCAGAGGCCTTGAGATATACAAGATATTCCTCAATAGGTGGGACAGAAGAATCACTGGGATATAGGGTGAAAAATTCTTCTTCTATCATGGCGTCAAGGGATGATTGGATGTTAATAATAGGGGACTATCAAGGTGGCAAAGAAAGGTTGCAAAATAGTCGAAGGAAATCTTCCTCGATTTCATCTATGTTCAAGGAGTCAAAATTATGATCTTTGTCTTCTTCCCTAAGAGGAGTATCTACTAGGGTAGGGAGGAAAGTGTCGGAAACACTAATGTGATATACAAAACTCTCAATGAATTTCACTTCTCCTTCTATAGGCAAACCTAGTTGTCCTTGCTTGAGTCTAAACATGTTAACCTCCACAGACAAATTTCCAAAGGAAAGAGTCATTGATACATCCCAACAATTTATTTGGGCATTGACGGTTGCCAAAAAGGATGCCCTAAGATTATGGGAATAGAATCATGAGCAACTTCGGTGTCAAACATAAAGAAATCAATCGGGTAGTAAAAATCCTAAACTTTAACTAGAATGTTTTTAACTACGCCTTTGGGATACTTAATAGAACGATTGGCTAACTGCAAAGTCATTTTGGTTGGTTTAAGTTGATAGAGACCTAATTGTTTATATAAATAAAAAGGGAGTAAGTTAACACTCGCCCCTAGGTCTTATAGTGTAGTTGTTATTAAGTTATCGCCTAAGGTGCATTGTACAGTTGGATGACCAGGTCCTTGTACTTAATAATTCTGTTATGTTCAAATAAAGAGGGATATTGTTCAGTTAAAAAGGCTTCATGGGGTATGTTGGTTTTTCTTTGGGATATCTCCTAGGCCTTCAACACCATCGATTGGAACTTTCTTTGGGCAGTGTTACAGCAGTTAGGCTTTAGTGAGAAATGGATCCAATGGCTAAAAGGAGCTTTTGTGAGCAATTCTATGTCAATCATGCTCAATGGAGGCCCTATTGGGCTTTTTTCTGCAGAGAAGGGTCTAAAGCAAGGTGACCCATGCTCTTCGCATTTGCAAAGGACTGTTTCAGTATAGGTATATTGAAAATGGTTCAAGATGAAAAAAATCCAACGTATGGTGGTCAATGCCAAGTACTGTAGTCCTTCTTATCTTATGTTTGTGGATGATATTTTCTTATTCTGCAATGCTAATATAAAGTGTATTAAAAATATTTTGCAACTTCTATATAGATATCAGGACACTTCTGGCCAGCTAGTAAACAAGGGGAAATTCAAAATATTTTTAGGCCCTATGGCTCAAAGCAGGAGAGATCGAATCCAGGAGACTCTGGGAATAAATGAAGGTACTTTGCCAGAAAAATACCTTGATGTCCCCCTCATTATAGGAAAGGTGACTAAAGCTGCTCTTGTACCTCTAGTGGACAGAATCAGAATAAAGGCTTCAGGGTGGGCCGGAAAGATGCTATCTTTTCAGGGCAGAGTGGTTCTTGCAAGACATGTGCTTAACAACATTCCGGTCCATAACATGGCTATATATAGATGGCCAAAATTAGTCCTAAAGGAATGTGAGAACATCATAAGATACTTCATCTGGAGAGACAATCCAGTAGAGAGAAAAACAATATGGTGATTTAGCTTTTGGGCCCAATTATAATTGGATAATTTGCGTTTGGTCACCAATTGATCGTTTATTAGACATTGGGCCAAAATTGACGGTGATCCATCCATACTTTTTGAAATGGTTAATTTACCCTTACACATGTACTGCACGTGATTAAAATGAACGAGCAGAGATCAATGTTATTTTGAGATCACCGGCTAGTACGACTTTATATCCCGACCGTTTAGTTGTAACACGTGTCGTAATCTCTCACTAACTATCCTATTAGCGGGAAAAACACTCAGTTAACCGCTCTCTCACCCTAACATCTTTCATCTTCAGACAACACTCTCATTATCATCTTCAGACAACACTCTCTCATCATTCTCTAAACT
This sequence comes from Coptis chinensis, assembly GCF_015680905.1. Taxonomy (NCBI): domain Eukaryota; kingdom Viridiplantae; phylum Streptophyta; class Magnoliopsida; order Ranunculales; family Ranunculaceae; genus Coptis; species Coptis chinensis. Next base: position 37,074,421 of record NC_141459.1, read on the forward strand.
CACTTTCTTCATATTTTCTTAAAATACCCAGACAAGCTTCTTAAAGTAACATATTTTGGAGTATCAGTTCAAACCCTAGATTACTGGGTGGAAGTAAATGTGGTAGCTTTTAGCATTTTATTATCTAATCTTTGGATTAAAGCTTAAGGAAAGTCAGTTAGTAAGTACAAACTTTTCACTTCATTGTTTAGTTTCGTTTGTTCAGTTGTTTTTTATAGTTTGCATGTTTTGAATGTTTGTTTTTTTTTAAATCTATGTGGTTGACCAAACCCTAATTTGCTATTAAAAAAATTGGCCCAAAATCTAATTTTCTATTAAAAAATTGCCCTAAGCCTAATTTTTTTTAATAATAATGTGGTCCCAAACTCTAATTTTGGAAACAAATAAATTGGTGTTTTTTACTAAAATTGGACACACTTTGAATTTGAATAATGTCAAATAGGTTCAAGTGAGACTCATCTGTATTGTATGTGTTGTAAAGTAACTTGTTGTTTATTGTCTCTCACAGACTTGTCTCTCTATCACATAGTTGAATATCAAATGGGCAAAAGTAAGGGCAAGGGTGTTAGGAAGGGCAAGGGTCCATCACGAAGGAGGGGTGAGGATTATCCACCCCATTTAATGGGCGTTTGTAGATTTGGGTATAACAATTACCCTAATGATGAGGTTATACTTGCTAGAGCTTATGTTCATGAACATGGTGATAATGTTTCTCGTCAGGAAGTCCATGAGCATCTTTCTGAATATAGAGACAAGAAAGAAGCACAAAGGGTGGTTGTAGGACTACCTCCATATTCATCAGATGAGGAGGATTATCTTGAGGACTGTTTTAGGAAGGGTAAGTGTAAGGGTAAGGCTAAAGGTGAGGGAAGTTCAAGTCAAAACATCTTGGACAGGGAAACCAAACACAACCTAAGATGGTTGTGCAAGCTTTAATGTGTCTTGAAGAGTATCAATCTCTACAGACTGCACTCAAGAATAAGAGGAAGAAGTGATGGCTTTAAAGCTTTATGTTATGACTGTTTCAATGTTATTATGTTATGTTTGGTTGTTAAGTATGTGAGGATGCTACTGTGTTATGTTTAGGTTGCTATGTTTGGTTGTTAAACTTATGTTTATGTTTTTTATGAATGGTGTTATGGTTTTTATATGATGTTTCAATGTTTTGAAGTTTATGAAATGAAATGAAGTTATCATATGTTCTATATCTTGATATCAGTTATTTACCCTTATTGTTATTCTATGGTTGTATCAGTTATGGGTGCTTTGAGAGGTGATAGGATATTTAGGTTGCACTATGATGGTTTTTGGATGCCTTTTGCACCTGGCAAGCTTAGTTACTCTTACTATAGGGGTGTGGGGAGTTGTAACTATGAGGTGAATGGTGATGAGATGTGTTACCTTGATTTGTTTAAGGAGATACATAAGAATTTTGGGGATGAGAAACCAGCTCATGTGTCCAATTCATTGCTAATGGACATTTGACTTATTTTAGTAATGATAATGATATGTTGAAGATGTGGGATTTGATTAAACCTGAAAGGAATGGCTTGTATCATTTATTTGTCACATTGGCCACTTTGAAAGAAACCCCAATCCTAAGTAAAGGCCCTCCCAACATTGGGCCCAATCAACAACAACATAAAGCCCAACCCAGTCTGAATAGGCCCTTCAAGCCTCCAATATCCACAAACCAGTCTCCAATCCCAGCCACATCAAAACCAACAAACCCAATCAACCATGAAATAAGGAAATCACCTAGACTTACTGCAGCAATCCCAACAACACCAAAAGCCAAAAAACAAAGGGTGGTTGAAGTCAGGAAATCACCTAGGCTTAACCATGTTCCTTCCAATACCCCAGCAACACCAAAAGCTCCAAACCTAATCAATGTTTAGCTAAGAAAGTCATCAAGACTTCATCATACACCAATAGTACCTATGAAAGCCAAGAAACTCTTGTTTGGGCATTTACCTGAAGTTGTCTCTAATGTTGAAGCTGAAGTTAGAGTGGAACCTCAACTTACTGCAGAGGATGTGATTAAGGATTGGACAACTATGATTAATAGTGGTATGGCATTGGAGGACTTGGTTGACAATGAAGTTGAAGATGGTGGAGCCAGTGAGGATGATGAGGTTGATATGTTTATACAAGTGGGAGTTGAGTATGGTCCTAGTATTAAGCTGACTACTGGTTATATTAGTGAACCTTCATCTGATGAGGAAGATATTGATTTTATGCCTAATCCTAATGATGAAGTACATGATTTGGTGGATGAGCAATTGGATTTGGATGGGGATAATATTGATGAGGATGATGACATCTCTTCTTTTGTGAAGTTACCAAAGAATTTGTATGCATCTGAAGAACAAGAAAGAGTAGAGGGAAATCCAAGCACATAAACAAGATGGCAACTACTGCCCAAAATGGAATGGAGAACATATAAAGAGTGTAGGGAGTTTATGAAAAACCTAGCAATATACCAAAAGTTTAGTTATGAGCAAGTGAGAAATAATAAGAGCAGGATCCGATTGAAGTGTAAGGATAAAGAATGTGGTTGGAGGTGTATTGTTATGAGTGACAAACACACTTTCAAGTTGAGGAACTTTGTGGAGACTCACACTTGTGAGGCTGATGAAAAAAACAGAAATGCACAAGCAAAAGCACCATGGGTAGCTGATAAGTTGGAAGGTTTTCTAAGATCTCATCCACAGATGAGGCCCAAAGACCTAATGTTGGAAGTGCTCAACCAATTTGGGGTACAACTTTCTTATTGGACTGCTTGGAAGGCTAAAGTTAGAGTGCTTGAGAGGATCAATGGTAACTATGAAGCTAGTTACTACAAGATAGCAGAACTCAGAGCACAAATACTTAAAAGGAATGAAGGATCATTTTCAAAATGGTATAGGGATAAAGATGGTGAGTTTGTTGGTTTTTTCCTTGTCTATAAGGCATCACTTGATGGATTTGTTCAAGGATGTAGACCAGTTGTTGGTCTGGATGGATGCTTTTTGAAAGGTAAATATAGGGGTTGTGTATTGAGTGCCATTGGGTTAGATGCACAAAATGGGCTCTTTCCTCTTGGTATATATATATGCAGGGGGGAAGATAAAGATACATGGAATGAATTCTTGAAGAATCTGAAACCATACTTGAATAAACACCCTGAGACTCTTACATTCATATCAGACAAACAAAAGGGACTCATAGATGCTGTTGATTCCAAATTTCCTTTTGCAAATCACAGGTACAACAAATTATGTTTTCTTATCCCAATTATTTTAGTTATTATATCATATTTCAGTTGCATTTGACAAGAAGACTACTTTGTTTTATAGATTTTGTTTTAGGCACATGTATAAGAATTTTAAGAAAGATTTCAAGGGTTACTTGCAAAGTCTGAGTTGGGGGTGCAGCAAAGGCATACAAGGTACCTGAGCATGACTTGTTTATGGATCAGTTGGAGGAGGATGACCTAGAGGCAAAAGAGTGGTTAGATAGAGAACCCAAAAGCTGCTGGGCTAGGGCACATTTTGATGTCACATCAAAATATGATGCTATAACAAACAATTTCAGTGAGTCATTTAACAACTGGATCCTAAAAATTAGGGATAAATCTTTAATTTAGTTTGTGGACAAATATAGTCTGGCAGTTATGAGCTTGTTGCATCAAAGAAGAGAGATTTCATGTGAGATGCCAGATAATGAGTTGATTCCAGCTGCTGCTGATGTCATTGCAAGACTTGAGAAGAAACACACCAGATATAAGGTTTCAGGAGTGTCACTCACTGCCTATTGTGCCATCAACATCAAAAGTGAAAAAAAATTTGTAGTGGACTTGTCTAAACAAGAATGTCAGTGCATTGCTTAGCAAATGACTGGGCTTCCATGTGTGCATGCTATAGCTGTGATCAGACCATTGAGGCCAAGAAAAGAAAGTTGGGCAAGGTAAATTTTTACTATTAAACTTTAAATGATATGATTTTGATATGTTAATGGATTCTAAACCCTAAGTATAACAATTGAAATTTGAATGTAAATAGGTATTGTAGTCCATACTATCATGTCAATGCATTCAGAGCAACTTATGCTGGTTTTATATTTCCATTTGATAATGAGGAGGATTGGGGCAAGGTAAATTGCTTTTGACTTGTGCATGTTGTTATATGAATTGGTTAGGTTACTTATAAGGGTTTGACTTGTGCATTGTTTAATGTTAATGACATGTTCAACCAGAAAACCATGTAGATCCTCCACCACTTGAGAGGCATCCAGGTAGGCCTAGAAAATAGAGAATAAGAGCTGATGATGAAGAGAAGGCGACAAGTAACAGAAAGTGCAAGAAATGTCATGAGCCAGGGCACAATAGGAGGACATGTCCACTAGGAAAGGGTGAAGGTAGGAAATCCAAAAAATCAAAGCAATCAACTGAAACCAATGAAGACAATGAAGCCAATGAAGCTGAGCCTCAAAATGTGGACAACAATGAAGGTGAACCTCAAGTTGAGAATGTGGACAATAATGAAGGTGAACCTCAAGTGAATGATATCCCTATAACAACTAGAGGTGGTGACAGAAAAGGTGGTGGCAGAAGAGGTAGGGATCATAATGTCAATGTGCATGAAGTAGTGAATGAACCTGAAGTTTAGGAAGTAGTGAATGATATCCCTAGAGCAACTAGAGGTGGTAGAGCTGGTGCTACAATTGGTGGTAGAGCTGGTGGTACAACTGGTGGTAGAGTTGGTGGTACAACTGGTGGTAGAGTTGGTGGTACAGTTGGTGGCAGAGCTGAGAACCAAAGAAGATATAGTACAAGAAGTGCTGCAGGCAGAGAAGGTGGCAGAGGCTTGGGCTGGTGGTTAGGTCAAGATTCACAACCACCCTTCACACCAGGACAATCAACACCTTGCCCTGTGTTCAGTGAGTCTCTGACTCAATCCCAACCCAATTAGTGGATGTCTTGCTCAGTTGAGATACTCTGTTTATTAGGCAATGGCATGTTTTTGGTTTGTCATTTCATTTTGATGGTGGAGATAGACTAACTGACTGTTGAATTTGTTGTTGATGGCAATGTTGAAGCATTTTGGTGGTATTTTGTTGGTTGTTTACAAACTTAAGCATCTGTGTCCCTGTTTGAATGAATGAATGAAGACTAATCATGTTTTTTGAAGTTTTGTAATAACTGTTATAGGTAGAATATTATGTTTATTCATATAGAGTACTGATTACATCCTCTCAGTCTCTCACACTCTCTTACAGTACTCTCACACAGTCAGTCACACCATCTGCACTAGTAGGTAGATGACATTGTTCACATAGGAGGTAACCCCTGCAGATAGGAGATTCTTCCTTGCATAGTTAACAGACTAGTGCAATCACCTCTTTGTTTGAATAAATCTCTTGCATAGCACCACAACCATTCCTTGAGCACCTAAGAAACTTTTTCTCTAGGGTTCTAGTCTCATTGTACTCTATAACCACACGCATAAAGCCACAACAATATGCTTTAGGGCAGTGAAGACCTATGTAAGAGAATGTTGAAGCATAATGTCCTTTTTCCTTACAAAACTTGCAGACCTGCAAAAAAAACCTAGATGCTTATATTAGTGGTTAGTGCCAAATTTATCTACCATATTAGGGATTAGTCCTAATAAAGATAGTTTATTTTGCGTTTGGGCCAACAATTATAGAAGTTAAAGCTCTAACAGTCAAGAGGTGTGAAGCATACCTTTGGAGAAGAGACAAGAACAATTTCACAACTTCCACCCATTGGTTGTTGTCAAAATTGAAAAAGTTATAAATTGGACAACTGTTAATGGAGGCTCTCATGGTGGAACTTCCTCACAATATAAAGAGAGTGAAGATAAGTGAAGAAACTGACTTCTAATAGCTATTTAATTGGGACCGTTAGATTATATCTAAGATCTTACCGTTATTTTGATGATATTTGAAAAGTCTCGAGATAAACACGTGCAAGGGTGTTTTAGGCATTACACAAAAGTTGTTTTTGGGCCCAACAGTTGAGTCACGGAAAACACAGAATCATGGACGGATCACCGTCAATTTTGGCCCAATATCTAATAAACGATCAATTGGTGACCAAACGCAAATTATCCAATTATAATTGGGCCCAAAAGTTAAATAACCCAAAATAATAACAGTCTCTTGGGAAAAGACATTCAAACCGGTGGAGGAAGGAGGGCTGGGGATAAGAAGATTGCAAGACATTAATCTTGCAATGCTCATGAAACAAGCTTGATGTCTACTAACAGAAGACGGTGACTGGTCATCATTTATGAAGGGAAAGTACACTAACAGAGTTGGGGGATGGTTCAAATACAAGTCCTCAACAGTTTGGCTAGGAATACGATGGGCTCTCAAGGAAATGGCTCCACTTCATGGATGGATTGTGGGCAATGGCAAAGATATAAACATATGGAGGGACAATTGGTTACTAAGGAAACCTATCTGCGATTTATTTCAGGAGGAAAGAAATGAGATTATGAAGCTTCAAGCAACTCTAACTGATTACATCTATGGAGAGGGCTGGAATTTTTCTAACAACATGACTCAAGTGCTAAATCATGCTGGATATGAGCGAAAACATGGTACTCCGAGATGTTCTATCAAAGTTGATATAAGGAAAGCCTATGATATGGTTAGCTGGGACACTGTACAAATCATGCTGAATACTTTCAAGTTCCCCCTGCTATATGTAATTGGATCCAGATGTGTGTATCCTCTCCCTCCTATTCAGTAATGATCAATGGATCTGCAGAAGGTTTCTTTCCTGGTGCCCGAGGCTTGAGACAAGGAGACCCTATGTCTTCATATTTATTTGTTTTGGTCATGGAAATCCTCAGTTGTATCCTTCTAAGGAGCATCAATGAGAAGAGAATCCAATTTCATCCGAGATGCAGAAGAGTGAGACTCTCACATTTGGCCTTCGCTGACGATGTCCTTCTCTTTTGTAAGGGGGATAGCAACTCTATCTTGGCAGTTAAAGAGGGTCTAGTAGATTTTGGAAGGGCGACATGCCTTAGTATTAATACTCATAAAACTACCATTCTGACTGGCGCTCTAAATCATCAAGATGCTTTATCTCTTACTTCTCTGTTAGGAGTCGAGTTGGTAAAACCCCGGTTAGGTACTTGGGACTCCCTCTGATCTCAGGGAGGTTGGGTATACGAGAATGTCAACCTCTTATTGAAAGAGTTACTCAAAAGGTTACTAACTGGAAAGCCCAATAACTCTCTCATGCCGGTAAAGCTATGTTGATCAAGTCAGTACTCTTATCTTTCCACGTTTTCTGGGCGAGAACGTTTATCCTGCCTAAAACAGTTCTGGAACAAGTGGAGAGAATTTGTGCTCGGTTCTTATGGTCTACTAATGGTTCACAGAAAGCTTTTCACCATACGAGTTAGTGTACTATGAGTAAACCAAAAAAGGAAGGAGGTCTTGGGTTCTCAAGGCTGCATAGATGGAATCGAGGAGCCTACTGTGGCTTGGTCTACAAGGTGGCTGTCAAGGAAGACTCTGTATGGGTAGAATGGACTTGGCGGCAACACATAAAACAACAATTCTTCTGGACTATGAATACCCCGAAGGATTGCTCTTGGACTTGGCGGAACATTCTAAATGCAAGAAAGGATGCTATGAAGCTTATCAAGTATACAATTGCTGATGGGGACAACACCCTTCTTTGGCACGATATTTGGTGTGGCACTTCACCTCTCTTATTTAATACTGAAGCTATGTTAGCATGGCAACTCCCTCTAAATGCCAAGGTTAGCTGCTTGTTAGATAATGGGCAATGGAACAACCTAGTGCTACAGATGCCAAATTTAGCTTTGAAGAAAGAAATACTCTCCACCTGTGTCCAAAGGCATCTCCCTCAGGACAAAATTGTGTGGACTCCCCACCAAAGTGGAACCTACACCTCTTGTAGTGCCTATACTGCTCTTAGTCCAGAAAGGGATGAAGTGCGATGGTCTAGTTTTGTGTGGGGGAAGTGGGTATTGCCTAGGCATTCCTTCATATGCTGGCAACTGTTTTCCAACAGCATACCTACCCAAGATCGTCTGGTGCATAAGAAACTGTTAACTTATTCAGTGTGCTGTCTCTGTAACAATAGTAGAGAACATTCTAAGCATCTGTTCTTCTAGTGTGCTTACTCCCAGCAGATCATCTCCAAAATCAAACAACTTCTTGGCATCGTGACGGATTCTAGATCTGCTAATCGAGAATGGTCCTCTATTTTCAGGCTTTGTAAAGGACATGAAATTGGGGAAGTCTATAAAGTCTACATATGTGCTGCAGTAGATGCGATATGGAAAGAGAGAAATGGCGGAGGTTTCAAGGTTCTTCCAAGACAACTTTAGTCCTCTTTAACAAACTGGTAAGGGACCTCAAAAATTATCTTGTTGTTCTGAAGCCTACTCTAAAAGACGCGCTTGTGTCAAGAGAAGTGAATGACAGACTTGGGCTTAACATGCAGTTCCAACCCAAAGGTCTTAACATATGTTCTTGGGACCCTCCCTTAGAGAATCGAGTTAAACTTAATGCTGATGGTAGCTTGAGCAGTCATGGTACAGGGCATGGTGGAACGATCAGAGACAGATTTGGTCGGGTTGTTGCAGCGTACACAGGAAGTGGAGGAATGTTATCGGTGCTTTTCCAAGAACTTTTGGCAATTGAAGTCGGGTTAAAAAGATGTCTAAATGAGGGGCTGTTGAAAGAAGAAGTTGACTCAGACTCATTAAGAGCAGTTAACGTGAATAATAAGAAGGAAAAGCCTCCTTGGTACTGCCTGGACATAATCATGGCTATCCAACTTATGTGCCCTCTTTTTTATTTCATTTCCTTTCGACATGCAGTCAGAGAAACTAACCGGGCAACAGACTTTTTAGCTTCTATTAGTCAGGCCTTTTATGTAAATTTTGCCTCCTTTATACCACCCCTTGATGAGACCCTCAACAACATTGTTGAAGAGGATGCACAAGGGAGAGTTTATGTAAAAATTTCTTAAGTAATACAACAGGTGAGGGCCTGCCAAACCATAGCTTAACTTAAAAAAAAAAGTGTTAAATCACATTGGCATGGAAGCAGTAGAAATTCAGCAACCACACAGCGCCAGAGAAGATGAAAGAATATGAATATCAACGAATAATGGACAATTCACTGTCTCGGCAGCACATGAGGATATAAAAATCAAGGACCACAAGCCTGTATGGTGCAAATTTATATGGGGTGCACATATCCTATGAAGGACGAAAGGAATAGCTTGGAAGTTGGCCCATGGTGCCGCTAGAACAGATGAGCAGCTGAAAAAACAAAAATTCCAGCTGGCCTCGCAATGTTGCATCTGTAGGAAACATGAAGAAACATTGGATCATCTTTTATTCCAATGCGAGCTAGCAAAGAGGGTGTGGCAGTATGCAGGTCATTGCTTTGATCTCAATCAGAGCATGGAATCACTGAACGACATCTAGCAACAGGGTAAGCACTACAGCTCGTTAATTCTGGATATGTGGAAGGCATGTTCCCTGACAAGTCTAGTGAGTCTATGTAAGAATCGGAACAAGGTACTGTATGACAACTGTAGGAACCGTTATTCAGAATGCAAATATTTCTACAAACCGCGAACACCACGCGCAGCGAAATCAATGGGTGTCCACGATTTGTGATAGAGAACATACCTTTTAGATCCGGTTTGATAACTCTGAGAATCCAAGCTTTATGAATCCGAATCAACAATCAACCCCTTGATCTTCTGTTGTATTCCTTTAGAATAGATTAGACGTTGTGTGGACAACGATCTACCAACCCCCTTCTTTCTCTCAAGATCAGAATTCATATCTACTTTTCTTGCTTCTTTTTCAGAACCAGTGAATAGTGAATTTTGGCTAGAGAGAAAAAGTATTCTATTTATAGGCTACGACAGGGACCATGAGGAGAAATTAGGGTTGGGACTCTTGACGGGCTTGGGCTTCCCATGTTCGCCCCGAACACATGGCCCAAGTCCGTCAACAAATGGCTTATTCCACTAAAGGCCATTGTTGCATTACCGCCCTAATCCCAAATTATGTGTCAGCATTTATGGGCTCCATATTATATGGTCGTTGATATCCCCATGTTTAAGATATCGAATGTCCGTTGATTAAGTCAAGTTACTGACAACTACATTAATCAACTTCTTATGTCCTTGAGTAGTACCACTCAACCTCATTGTCATGTCGGAATAAATCCACCTGCAGGGTTTACATGACAATCTTTTTTAGCTCCTCAAGGGGACATCATCAACCCGACTTCTTGCGGGACACAGATTCTTTCTATAATCAACATCACACCTTACATACAATGTCATTACCCAATCCATCGAGTTTGTTGATTCACCAATGAATCTCACTCATTGATGATTTAAAGTAATGTACAATGCATGTAAGTTCCCGTTATTATATCCGGATTAGGAGGACAAGCATCCATAATAACAGAGGCATTTGTTCTCTTATATAGTCAGTATAAGGAGAAACAACCTCATTTGGTCATGTTCAATACACACAAAGTGTACTAGTGTAATCCTATAGTCAAGATTGACTAATACCAGATTATACTACAACCGTACCAATGGTTTGTCCAAATCCATCTAGGTTGTGAACGATTACTTATACTTTATAAGGTACTGATGATATGATCTTCTGTGTGTCCACACCATATCATCTATAACATAAAGTATTAGACACATGCATAAACCTAATAACATATATAATATGCATAACATTTACCCATATGATTCTCATTCAAAATATAAAGAATTAGAGTTAATACAAAAGTAATGCTTTTAGTATATAACCTTATCAACAACAAGGTTTCCAACTTCAAAGAAATCTGTTTCTTGATTCGAAGGGCAACAATAAGGGCTTACCATAAGTCCTCGGGACACATGGAGAATTCGATGAGAGATCTGAAGATACTCCGAGCATTCAAACTCCACCACAAACTTCAAAAATCTCCAAAAATATTCGAATGTTATTGGAATCTTCCCTCGCCTGGAATGTTAAGGATGAATGCGGATGGAAGCTCCAGGGGTAACACAGGTACCTCAAGGTGGGGTGCTGTTTATAGAGATCATAATGGGTCTTTCCTTGGGGCCGCAGCGGGTGGTTTGGGAATCACTACCAACTACATGGCTGAAACATATCCGATTGTGGAAGGAGTCACAAAAGCTTTGGAAATGGGATGGAGACATATATGGGTGGAATCATACTCTTCTGCAGTAGTCCAAGCTTTTCAAAAAGGTAACATGCACTGGAGAGTCACGACACGATGGCAGCTACTAAACTCACAAGCACCATGGATTAATATCACCTCAATCTGGAGGGAAACTAATTTAGGAGCAGATTGTTGTGCCAAACATAGAGCAGGATTAACTAAAGGACAAAGTGTATGGTGGCAGACTCGTCCTCCATTCATGAGACATCTTAAGAACCATAACACTACATACTTTAGATTTACTCATTAAGCACTGTGGTATTGAGAAGGGTACACATTTGTTTTATCCTTATTAGTCCAGTCATGTCACAATGTTCTTATTTTTTCTCCTTGTAACCTTTATTCTTTAAAGTTAATCAATTACCTTTTAGCAAAAAAAAAATGGGTATGTTGGTTTTCCTCTTCGTGTTGCACAACTCTTTTAAAAACTTAGCGTATGATAAGAGCCCAAAACTGTAGTTTCAACCCCGTTAATAGTATTATACGTAAGCCAATTATGTTTATAATAATAAGAGTTAGTAATATTTACGTGTTTTTGTGTATTTCAGGTCTTGGAATCAATTATGTGAAGAAATATGTCACTTTTGCAAGAGAATGGAGTCAAATTGCTTGCTAAAGAAATTATACGATTAAAGTCCAAGTTTTAAGGAGAAAAAGCCTAGTCAAAGTTGAAAATTCAAACTCAACGCGGGTAGAAAAAGAGCAAAAAAGTCAACAAAACTTCCGCAGGCCGTATCTTTTGACTCATACCTCGGAATTGTGCCTATTATATGTCAAACTGACCGCCTCGGAAAGAGATTTCTATTGGTTGAAGTCTTGACCCAATCAGAGTAGTAAAAGTGGATGAAAATGGTGTTGTAATAAATTCCCACAGAGAAACCCTTTTTGGACTTAAGTAATTAGGTTTTGGGCTTGATTTAGTGGCCCAAAATATAGCTCCAAAGCCCATGTACGAAATTGTAAACCTAACCATCTTCTATATAAAAATGGTTAAGGCTAAATAAAACTTGGCTACTCCCTTATTTAGTTTAGTTATAAATTAGGGCTCTCTCTTCTATTTAGTTAGAATAATTTAGATCTCTCCCTCCCATTAGTTAGAATAATTTAGCTCTCTCTCTCCCCTTTCTTTAGTTTAGTTTAATTAAGTAATTAGGGTTTATAATTGCAGCCTCCATAAAACCTCTATTAAATACCTTCAAGTTATTATTATTATTCAATTCAATTGCTTATCTTTCTATTATGTCTTCTTTTAATTCTTTTGTTCATGATAGTCTCATGAATCAAAGCTAAACTCCCATTAGAGGGAGTTTGAATAAAGCTTTGAGAGGACTTGATTTGTTAGTATAGATTTGTTGTTTAGGGTTTCAAGTTTAGATTTTTCTTGACTTAGAGATAAGAAGAGTTTAACCTAAACTTGATAATAGTGAGTTTGCAATGAGAATGGGAACAAACTTTCTCTCATGCTAATTAGTTTATAACTAGAGATAATATAAAGTAATTAGGGATCATTAAAAGTCTAGTCTTTATATTTTAACCTTGTGTGATAATATCTAGACTAGGGTTTTCTATACAAATCTATGCTAGCATGTTAAAAAATTAAAAAGTGGATTTCAATCTCTCTCTATTCTTCTCCATATTTTATTCAAGTCATATTCAATTGCTTTAATTAAATTAGTATAAGTTAAATTCATATATTTAGTTTCGTAGTATACATTCACATCCATAAATATTGCTCTCACCATTGTTTCTTTGTGTTTGATTAGTTGAATTCGTTTAAGTCTAGAGAGTTAAGAGTGGAACGATTTCGTACTCTATATATTGCATGAATATATAAAAATAAAGGGTTATTTAGGGATTGGTCCTACTTATTTAGGGGTATTTAGGGATAGGTCCTAAAATTATCGATTATTAGGGATTGGTCCTACTTCTATCGATTGACCTTGAGTCGTCTCAGTTGACCGTGGTCAACCCATTTTATAATAATAAAATTTTCGTTTTTTATCAAAATGGCCAAACTACCCTTCACATGTGCTTTGCATGTGACTTTAGAGAGACGTTTAAAATGGCCACGTGTCAAAAATCTGAAGCATTTGATCCAATGGCCAAAATTATAGAGTCGTTGGAAGTTGTCTCTTTGCTGTACTATAAGAGAAGGCGTTCAACACTCACACTCTTCACTCAACAACCTGAACACTGAAGCAAAAACATGGGTGGAGCTCCTATTCAAACTTTCATTGTACCAAAGGTATGAAATCAACTTAAATGGTAAATTCACCAAAAGTATTTCACGAACTTAAATTGAAACTCCTTTAATGGCAGAAAAGTAGGATGAAAGCCTAATTAACTCAAATACAGGAGGGGTTAAATCCTTAAAGACTAATTCTATGTTGTATCAAATTCTAACTTTTTTTGAACTTGGTTTATTGACAGATCTGTCAGCTATGTGAGCAAAAAGGCCACACTGCTCCAACTTGTCCCTACCTTAATAGGAGATGCAGGGAGGATAATTGCAAGGGGATCATGTATTTGTTCAAGAGTTGGGATAAAACAACAGGCAAAGTCATTGGAATGTGGTTGCAATGCGATTTGGGTTGGATGTTTTAGTAGGGAGATGCAATACATTGATCTGCAACCAACCTATCTTTGCCCTCACGAAAACAAGACTACACTTGTCCTAGATTGTAATGCGTGTGGCAATGAGTGTTGTTGTGTTATTGAATAGGGTATCCCAAGTGAGGTTCTATCTGATGTAAGGCCTCATTGAAAAGGATTCAAATAAAGGTTCTTGGTTATGAAATAAAAGTTCTTGGTTATGAAATATAGATTTACCTACAACAATTCAAATCTTAAACTCAGCAATGTCACTCAGACAATATTCACAAGGGTACCAAAACAATGTCAGCATCTGATAACAATCAAAAGATATATATGGACACATACATAAACCCGACCCAAAATGAACAACATCATATAGACCATTTCTCAAGTATATGTAACACAAAACAACCCAAACAACAAAATATGGACAAATATTCACTGACAATCCCCAAAAGGATTCAAAAACCAACTATTGTGTAAGTGGCTCTCCTGCTCTCTGATTTGCATTCACTGGAGGAGTTGATGGAGTTTCTACATTGTCATCACCAAACAACAAGCCATACAAGCCAGAGAATTCTCTACCCCTTCCCCTTCCATTCCCTCCTCTTCCTGTTCTGCCTCCTCTTGGTCTTCCTCTCCCCTCCCTTTTGAGCTTGTGGTTCTTGCACTGGAGCTACCTCTTGCACTAGGGCTCCTCTTCCTCTACCTCCTCTACCTCCCCTGCCTCTCCTTCCCCTACCTTGTGCTGGTGCCTCTTGTTGTTGTTGTACTTGGGGTGGTGGCTGTTCTTTCGACTTACTTCTTTGCTCTGTTTGGGCACTGCTCACTTATTGAATTAGTGTTTGCATAAGGTAAGGTTTATGCAGTCATGCACTAACCATACTCATGCATTTTGCTTTCAATATTCAACTAACATACCTTTACTTTTCTTCCCTTTTCTTTGCTGCATTGGAGGTGCATCTTCTTGCATTAGAGGAGCTTGTTGTTGCATCTGAGGTCCATCTTCTTGCATTGGAGGAGCTTGTTGTTGCATCTGAGGTCCATCTTCTTGCATTGGAGGAGCTTGTTGTTGCATCTGAGGTCCATCTTGCATCTGAGGTCCATCTTGCAGTCCATCTTGCACTTGGGCTGCTGTGACATCATGAGTATCATTAGACATTGAAGGATACATCACAATCACATTATAACCAACTATGACATCATGAGTATCATTAGACATTGAAGGATACCTTTTCTTTTCTTCTTCTTGCCAAATTCTCCTTTTTTTCCTTGCATCACATGATCTGGAATTGTGACCTTCTTCTTGACACTTTGCACATTTCTTTTTTGACTTGGGCATTTCATCATCTGCCCTAATTCTCTGCTTTCTTGGTCTTCCTGGTTGTGTGGAGACTTCAGGAGGCAGTACCAATTCTTTGTCCAAGGTCTGTTAAGAAAAATACATTACAAATTACATACAAATAAAATAAATAAATTGCTAAATAACAAAAGTATTAGGAAAGGGGCATCACTCACTATTTCTGGCCAATCCTCTATATTATCAAGTGGATACAAATAACTTGTGTAAGTTGCTTTGAAGGCCTCAGCACTAAAATAAGGACTACAATACCTGCCATATAATGAAAAAAATGTAAAGAAAGTACCCCAAGAGAATGCACATATAGACACAAGTATAGACACAAGTGATTTACCTAGACCATGGTTCCCTCCTTGACCTGAGTACTGCAACTGCATGCACACAGGGCACTCCTGACATTTGCCACTCAATGCAAGAGCATTCTTGCTTTTGGATTTCCACATTATACTTCTTCCCAGTTAGGTGGCTTATTGCTAAATACTGAGTCTCAGTTACACCTCTGATCTCATAATTGTTATACCTCTCCTCTCTCTTCTTAATCATGTACAAAACATTTGGAACAACACCATGTTCAAAAGACTTCATTGACAACATTCTCCTATCATAGATGGACTTCAACAAAAGCAGGTTATACATGTCTATAAACTGGACCAAAGGTTTATCTCTTATTTTCAAAATCCATGAGTTGAAAGACTCACTGAAATTGTTAGTCAACTCATCACACTTTTATGTCCAATCAAAGTGTGCTCTAGCCTAACACTCCCTTGGCTCATTATCTAACCAATCCAATGCTGCACTATCAGTTTTGTTTATGGTTCCTAAGATCCTAGTCAATTCTGGTAGCTTGTATGTCATTGCAGCTTCCCAAGCAAGACTCTCCCATAATTCACCAGGAAACTTAGCTTTAAAATTTTTATACATATGTCTGAAACAAAATCTGCAACAAGAAATATATGTACAAGTTAAAACAACATTATAACAAAGTCTGAAACAACATTGCAACAAGAAATACACATGTCTGAAACATTAGATATGGCTTGATGAGATTTATAACAAAATACATGTATAAGTTAAAACAACAACCTGTGATTAGAATCACGAAGTATTCTAAATCAAATGGTACCACCAATCCATTCACTTTTATCACTAATGAATGTCAACTTTTCCTTGTGCTTGATGAGATGTGGCTTCAATTCAGACAAAAAAAGCCTCCATGTATCATTGTTCTCACCTTTGCACACATAAAAACCAATAGGGAAAAGCCCATTCATGGCATCCAGTCCTATAGCAGTCAAACAACACCGACCATACTTACCTTTGAGAAAACAGCCATCAAGCTCAATCATTGGTCTACATCCAGTCACCCACCCATCCAGTGAACCCTTGAATGCAATGACTACACCAACAAATGTCTGATTGCTATCTTTCACAAACCATTTAACAAGGCTACCAGGATTGGACTTCTCTATCTGTCTACACATCTCTGGGACTACTTGATACCCAACTTCATAATTTCCATTAATTTTTTCTAGCATCAAAACTCTACTAGACCAGGCAGTCCAATAAGATATACTAACTCCAAACTCACAAAAAATCTCTTTCTGTATATCCCTTGGTTTGTAATCAGGATGATCTCTCATTTTGTCAACAAGTGTTTTAGCTACCCATGGTGATGTAGCCATGCATACTTGTTTTCATCATCGACCTCACATGTATGCTGGTCCAAAAACTTCCTAAGAATGAATGTGTGATTGTCTCTTTTGGTAACAGAGGCACTTACTTTCCACTGACAATTGAAATCTTTACATTCTAAAATGAGCCTCTCCTTGTCATTCTTCAGATGTCTATAGCTAAACTTCTTTCTAATTGCCAAATTTATGAAAAAATCCCTACAAGCCTCAACTGTTGGCCAAGACATTTTAGGCTTCAAGTCACACACAAAAACATTCTCAACTTTTGGTCCTGCAAGTTTAGCCATCTCCTCTGCCTCAAATATGTTTGTACTGACCCTCACAACACTAGAGTCACTACCTTGTATCTCTTCTTCTAAATTTTGTACTTCTTCCTCCATTGGCTCCATGTCATCCAAGGCCTCATCATCAGCACCACATACTGAGTAGTCACTATCTGAAGGATTGTAGTTGTAATCTTCTTCATCCTCATCTTCAACACTCCACTCATTATTATTTGTGACAGTACCAAAAACTGGTCCAAAACTATAACCATATTCATACATCTTGTCACCTCCATCATCACTTCTATCATTGTCATCTAATGCATCACCATCACCATCTGTAAAAGTCTCACCTAAAGTAACCTCATCAAATGTTTCTGGATCAAGTGAACCCAATACATGTTCCCAATCATCCACAACATCATTGACAGTGTAAGCAACTTTAGGTTCAGCAACTTCCACAACATGCTCAACTTCAACTATTTTCTCTACTTCATCATCAGAAGAAGACACAAGGTCCAACATCAAAGTCTCTCCATTAGGGCCTACAAGTGGTTTCAACTTCAAGCAGCCTACCCCGACCTTCTTAAAGGTTTTTCTTGCTTTTTGGTAGGGGGTTTCACAGTAGAGGGTTTCACACTAAGGGGTTTCTCAGTAAGGGGTTTCTCAGTAGGTTGGACTTTATTTGAAGAACTTTGGTTGTATACAGGGAATCTGGGTTCCCTAGGGGATCTTCTAACTCTAACTGCCTCACCCATTTTTATACTTTTGTTGGGGGTTGTTGGAAGTACAGAAGTGGTGATAGTCTTACTTGGTGGTGGTGGTATGGGACTTGGTGGTGGTATAGGACTTGGTGGTGGTATAGGACTTGGTGGTGGTATAGGAGTGGTGGGAGTAAATCTAGGGGATTTTCTAACACTAGCACTTACTTGGACACTTTTCTTTTTGGGGGTAGTGGGTAATGGGTGGGCCTTTACTGGTGTGGACTTAACTGGGTAGGCCTTTACTGGTTGAGCTTTTACTGGTTGGGCCTTTACTGGTTATGCTTTTACTGGTTGGGCCTTTACTGGTGACTTCATTGGTTGGAGACTATTGTCAGAAGCAGTGGTGGGGATTATAGGAGCTCTAGTGGGTTTAGAAGTTGTTGGAGCTGGAAAGACATACAGGTGGTATTTTTTGTCTCTATCAGGTTTAAGCTCATGCCACATATGTAATAGGTGTTCATCTTTTGTTAACCTGCAAATATACCCTTGAATGATACTTGCCATTTGAAATTCAACTCCCACACCAACCAAGTTTTGCACATCCTTTTTCAAATCAAACATACAGAATTCATCCCCATCAAATTCCATAGTACTGCTTCTCCTACCACCTTTGTAATCACTACCCTTAATCTTCCCAGGGGTAGTTGTCCCCCAAGAACCCCTATAATGTACAACAAACTGTTTTACACCTAGCACCGTACTGGCCATAGTTCATAATAGTACTGGACATAACAAAGCAACAAAAAATGCTGACATTATACACTTATCACAATAAAATAGTCCTACTTTTAAGAACATGCAATAACAAGAGTACCCTAAGAACAAAATACATGCATATATATCCACCCAACCATCCACACAGCAATCTTCTTACAAAAAATGTTTTTTAAACATAGGGTTCAATCAATACAAACAAATAATGGAATAAAAACACGATTTTTATAAACAATCCTAAAGATCCATGCTTTTCACTTTAAAAACGCATGTTTTGACATGTAAACGTACAAAGTTTGAACTGACTTACAATGAGCAACTCCAAAAAAATCCACAACCACCACAAGAGAGATGTCCACGAACAAAATTCGACGACCAACTAGCTAACACTCACAATTCCAGTTGAAGTTTTTCAAACATTTCCAGTTGAAGTTTTTTCAAAGCAAACAATTACAGTTGAAGTTTCTTTCTAAGATTCGTGAGTGAAGGTTAAGCGTTTGGTAGCAAACAAGAGAGATCTTCAAGTTATCATTTTTAATGGAGAAGATTAAGACTAAGATTCGTGAGTGAAGACGAACTATTGTAACTAAGATTCGTAAGTGGACAAAATGGGGGGAGTGCGTAGATTTTTCCCCCTCTATCTCACTTATTTCCTCGAGATACGAATACGAAATGATCGAAAGGCTTACATAATTTCATTCCTCACTGTTAGACACGTGGTGTTCACAAACAATTCAATATAATGTAGCGTGTCAAGCACGCTGAAGGGTAGTTTGGCCATTTTGATAAAAAACAAAAAATTTATTATTATAAAATGGGTTGACCACGGTCAACTGAGACGACTCAAGGTCAATCGATAGAAGTAGGACCAATCCCTAATAATCAATAATTTTAGGACCTATCCCTAAATACCCCTAAATAAGTAGGACCAATCCCTAAAATAATTGATAACATAAGAATAAGTTAGAGATATCTAGTACTATTTTTATGGTTTATCAAATGGCGTCGCTACCATCTTAAACTCTTTCAAGACAAGAATTCAATTGCTTGAACCCAAGGGGCAATCCCCCATTCTCTACCCGCCCACTGATAAAACATAAAATGAATAGTTTACCTACGAAATGAACAATGAAACTCAAAACGTAAGTAAACTAAAACTATTTACGTGTCTATTTTATCAAAGTTTCAACTCTCAATTCTATCGAAATAGAGTGGAGTAACAAATTCGTTCCACTCCTAGTGCTCTAGCATGGATTGTTTTCTAATCTAATTAGTCGTTTTTAAGTCAATGAGAGCTTTACGAAGGTGATTACTACGATACTTACTGAATTTGATTACTTGAATTTAACTACGAATGCTATGGAAATACGATTGTTTGAATCTAGATAAAGAAATTAGAGGGGAATTGAATCCACCTCGAATCCAACTTAACAACCTAGCATAGAATGTTGTATCTCAATTCTCACGTTCTCACGGCGAGAATTTCGAGTTCTAATCCCTAGTGTTCGTGGCATTTCTACCGAATACTAACTAGCATGTGAGGTCGTCTACCCATTCTCATGGCGAAACACGACCTTCTAGAGTGGAATAGATTCTACAACCAATTCTATACTAACCACTAAGTTTTCATCAAGGCTTCATCAACCCCTCTAATGGAGGTTTTAGCCTTGAGTCATCAAACTAACATTTCCCATTGAATCTAAACTAAACATAATGTAAGAAATTGAAATTTACTTACTTAAACAATAATGATTAAAATCTAATTAACAACTAAGAAATGGTAACCAACAATAATTAAAACAGATCTAATAGATTGAAATACACAATTCGAAATTGATAAAATAACTATTTTATTTATCTAAATCAATCAAGAACAATGATTCAAAGATTTAATCTAAAACAAGAATTGAAAATGGAACTAAAACTTAATTTAATTAATAAAACTAGATCTAGAATTCTATATATTAATATAGGTCTAACTAGCTACCATTAACAAAGAGCTAAGGTTTTGTTTTTATACATTCAGATCCAAAAATCGTGCATGGGCTTGGAGCCATGTTTTGGGCCAGAGAATCAGGCCCAAAACCCAATTCTTTCAGTCCAAAAAGGCCTTTTCAGCTGCAGTTGGCTTCCACAGACTTTTCGTCTACTTCCACTTCTCTGATTGGGTCAAGGCTTGGACCATTGGAAAGCTCTTTCCGAGCCGGTCGTTTTGACATAAAGTAGGCCCCATTCCAAGGTCTGAGTCCAAAGATACGGCCTTCGGAAGTTCTGCTGACTTTGAGTGCTGTTTCTGCCCGCGTTAACTTTGACTTTTCAGCCTTGACCGGGCTTTAGAAAGGCTTTGTCTTCTTGAATCTTGGCCTTTAATCATAGAACTCCTTAGCAACCAACCATTGCTCCTTTATCTCGCTAAAGTGGCACATTTCTGCACATAATGGACTTTGCAACCTGAAATGCATAAAACACGTGTCGGTGCTAACTCTTAATTATTACTCACATAATTGGTCTAAAAGTATGTCTGTTACAGGGTTAAAACTACAGTTTTGGGCTCTTATCAAACCACCCCCAAACAGCATTTTGCTTGTCCTCAAGCAAAGATGAGAATTAGAATAAGTGACCAAAAAATGGAGTTCTAACTACTACTCGTTTACTGAGTCGCGATTGCATTGACCATATGCAACAAGGCCTTAAACCACTAGGAATTCCCTAGTGGACGAGTTATAGCCTCGTGAGAGTTTTCCAGTGAAGGTACTCACAAACTTCATCTATACTACAACGACTAAGAAATAAAACTATTGTTTCCTTATTCATGCTCCAAACTATCTATACATCTCACTAGCTATGAACAAGAATAACCAAGTCACAAACCTAAGCTAATAGATGCATAATACTCAATCATCTATAATAAACATATATACAATGAGTAATACTATGAAATGTCTAGCAGATCCGTTTCTGAACCTCGGAATAGCGTCCTTAAGTAGGTTCTCACAATAATAGTCAAGATACAACACTCGATTTTTCCACTCAAGTTTAATTTACTCTAGTGCGCAGTGGGCACACTTTACCTTACAATCTCAATGACACACAAGGAAGTCGGAGTCGATCAAACACATTTGCCACTTACTATCACACTAACATATTCCTAATTGAGCTAGAGGTCTTTATTAGGTGTTTCGGGGATTAGGAGATGGTTTAAGAAGGAAGAAAATGGATATTCAAAAAGGACAAGTCTGAGATAATAGAGTCTTCATATTATGTAACTAGAGAAAACCTTGTTATTTACTTCTGCTTCTACACTTTGTTTCCATCCTTAGCCATATTTTTCTTTTTTTTTTTTCTTTTTTTTTTTTTTTTTTGGCTTTTGACTCCCTTTTATTCTATTTCTAAATTGGGTAGGTTGATTTATTTATTTTTTATTTACTTTGTTTTTGTTTTTGTAACAGGGTAAAGGGATTGTGGTTTATGAAAGGCTAAAGAAAGGCTCGAGGGGCTTAACTAGCGGAAATAATTCCTAGGTTTGAATTTTTGGCTATATCGATCCAAAAGGGCCTAAATTCTCGCTTAGGATATGGCATAGTGATCAAGCAAGTGGACGTGTGATTTCTCTATCCGATTGTATTTCTCCCTTTGTGTCATTTCTCAAATGTTTAAGCTCATATAAGGCTTTAGGCTATATTCTCACAGGATTTGTAGAATAAGTACTCTAGCCTAGATTTCAGAAACTTACTGCTAACAATCATAGATACTCATGTAATATATTTATAGATAGATGCAAAGATTATTACCTATATATTAACCTAAGTTTCTAACAATTATTCTGATGCAAAAGCTACGTGAGACTTCTAGATTGTTAAGAGCATAGAGAAAGAAAACAATACCAATATTCCTAAGTGTATAGCATAACTTATTTATTTATATTTTTGAATTTTTAAAATTTTAACTAGAAAACAAATGCATATTATATCTATCTATATCCTAACAGATGCTTTAATTACACGTGTTTCTATGCCCCCAAACAAAAGGCATGCTTTGTCCTCAAAGCATTTAAATAAAGAGGGCAGGAAAAATACAATTGAAGCGCGTGAAATTCAGGAACATCTGTAAAACAAGGTTAGAACTTACTAATATAGGAAATAAAACTGACGCAACTCTATAAGAGTTCCACCCATTATGGGGTTAACCGAATTAAATTGCTTGGGACATAAGCAGACACTAACAAAACTAAAAACTTACCTTATCTCCCTTTTAAGCATCCTCCTCCTCATTAAAGATATGAGGTTCCTTCGCATCCTGCCAGTCCATTATAACTTGCCAAGCTTGGCGCCATTTATCATCCACTAATGCTAACCTGTTAAGTGTTATTGTGTCTGATGGGATGTACGGGGCGACCAAATGAGGCTGCACCTGCCATCCCAGCCAAGTCATTGTTCGCGAATGAGCTTAACCACCACTATGGTGGGTCTCATGACTTCAACCCTTTTCCAATCGTGAATTGTGCACGAATCTGTAAACAACTATGCATGATGTGGCTTACCAACACAGGCATAAGAAGATACTTACGCCTCATGGTTTGGGCTCTCTTAAGACTAGTGACCAAAACTCGGGGAATGTCATAGCGGCGACGTCCCTCAGCTAAAGCGAGGAAAATGTCACCAGCAGTACTGTTTGCAGAAGTGAACTGCCATTCCCCCAAAATATTCATCAGGATGAATAACATGGTGGTGCCTACGTTTAAAGAAAGGCTACCAATGGCAATGCTATATCGCCCTTGGTCCATTACTCGAAAGACCCCTCCCCCATAAAAATCATGGAAATATGTATAATCATAAAGATATGCATTATCAGTCATATATGCCCATGTGTGAACAGGATCAGGTATTGATATTCCTAAACTAAGGCGACCAAATTTTTATTGAATTCATGTGTCGTGTCATCGATTACGACGGAGAATTCTTGATCTCCATCCTGATTACAATAGAATTTGACGTGGTCATAGAAATAAGCAGTAAGCTGTGGTGAATATGAATCGTCATCACTTACCAGTAGATGACGCCATCCTAACTGCAGGATTCTTTGTCGGAACCAATGTCCATAGGTCTCGGTGCCCAACACATCTTTGAAAGACTGTTCAGGTATGACTATAGGAGATGTCATCACAATAACTCTTTGAACAGTTTCACAAAAATCCTGGAATGACCGTCTGAAAATGGGAAATTTCAGCGCTCACGAAACCGAAGCCTGCGGTTAAAGTGGTCAGCGCTTCTTTTTGTAAATGCGACATAGTGTTATGGCGCTGGTCGCGCTTTGGTATGAGGGCGGCGGTCGCTCGACAAAATT
The DNA here is from genome assembly GCF_015680905.1 of Coptis chinensis. Lineage (NCBI taxonomy): Eukaryota > Viridiplantae > Streptophyta > Magnoliopsida > Ranunculales > Ranunculaceae > Coptis > Coptis chinensis. The sequence goes on from NC_141459.1 coordinate 37,098,422, forward strand.
TTCCAAAATGTGAAGAGCGCGCAGCGCTACTGAAGGGTAAAACCGAGTTTAGATGAAAAAGAAAGTAAAACTTGGAGTGGATGGTGCGGGATGATGGTGGAATGTATTGTGGTTTGTTAGTGTAGAAAGAAGGGAGTTTAAATAGGTTATGAGCTTCCAAAACGAATCGGGGAAGTTCCCTATTTGTTTGACGGAAATAGGAAAATTCCCAAAACCGAAAACTAAAACAAGCCATTTTCATGATTTCCTAAAAATCCCGGTATCTTTCATCTTTGGATTTAGGATAGTAACTTCTAAATTCTCCTAGATTTCATGCTACCACCACACAAGACATAGATATGCCGATATCGCCAAATTATCAACCTTTCCTCCAAGACAACTTAACATATATATGATCATATAACGACTTTATGCTTGGTCTAAATATTTCCACCCCCAAACAAGTTAGGAAGGTGGGATAAATGATAAAACAAGCGTTACTTTCGAAAATAACCAATTATATTAAAAATAAAATAAAATATAAATCCAAACAACATTAAATAAACACATTAGTATTTAAATTTAACTACTGAATTAAAATCCTTCTAATAAAACGAAATTATGAAATAACAGCGAACTCCAACTGGGGTGAGCACCTAGTTTTGTGATGATGATGGACCCTGAGATGGAGATTGGCTCTGGGATGGAGAATGGCTTGAACCATATGTCCTTCGGCGACGACGCTCATGCCTGTCGGACTCGACTGAAACAGAGTCCTCTATGGGTGGCATGCGTCATAGCATCTCTATTCGGAAGAAGCGTTGGGCTTCCATCTCAAGATCGAAATCGCATCTTGGGTTTGTTGTTCTTTGGTGGATAGTCTCCATGTTAGACAAGATATCGCCCGTAACCCCTTCGAGCATTTCAAATCTCCTCCGAAGGTTCCCTTGCTTCTTTTGAACTACTATCTGTCTATGTCGGATATCTCCACAAATACCATAAACGCACCGCAAGGCAGTTTGCAACACTTGCATACGCTCTACATTAGAATTACACTTCTCTAATGCATCTTCATCCATCCATGTCATATCTTCCCTTTCATCCTCCGACTCATCCATTTTTTCTTCGACAACGGCCAAGTCTCTTGGATGCAATCCATATAGATACTTGCATTAGAATGCAATTTGATCTTAATAGGAGTAGATCTTGCGACTCTCTAAAGGAGAAGCATGATCTTAGTGATCAATACGGGAAGAGGCTAAACTCTTCCCCACTCCTCGAATCACATTAAACATTAAATCGAGGATACAGAAATTATACTTCTTTGTTTGCAATATCCAGAACGTCTCTTGGGACATTGCGGGGCCGATATCACTGACTTTGTCTTTTCCGAGGACATTCCTACCAATCCACCGAGCTTCTGACCCGGTTGATTGGTTCTCGTGGTGGTCGGACGCAGCGGGATGTCGGATTGTATTCACCCTCCACGACAAGTATCCTTCATCAAAGCGGGAACTCCAAAGATAATGGGGTTCCCGAATTGTCGTTACTAGGTTGCTTTCAAAGCGTAATTCCTAACATTCGACTAACAACCGGCGCTACTTCTCTCCGCGTTCCTCCTAACTTTATGAAAATCCTATCCCCTTCCAATTCTCGCTTTTTATAAAACTGTTCTACCAAATCATAGTGATAGAACTCCTCAGTTGAGTACCACAGGCCGTTCCAATGTCTCTTGAACATCTCCGCGTCATAAAATGGCGCAAAACTGTCGGGAGCAAACGCGTTTTCCGGCAAAATTCTACGTCGTAGCGCCATGAAGTTTCTGTTTTTAGGTTTGTATAAGGTGGAGGAGACGAGTTTGATGAAAACTTCCTAAAAAACGATGGTGGTGGGTATGGTGGAGGTTGGAGACTTGAATTGTTGGGTGTTTGCTTGATGTAAACGGTAGGAGATTGTGTGGGAGATTGGTGTTGGTGTTACACAATGGGCGTGGGTGGTGTTTCTATTTTGATATATTCTATTTATTTTTTATTTTTTATTTTGGTTGCTAGGGTTTAATTTAAATTTGTGAAAAGCTGTTTGAGAAGATGAAGTCGCGATTGTGTTTGTGGAAGGGGAGGCGCGGGCGCGCGAGTTGGGCGCAAGCCCAATTCGATTTTTCGACTTTTGTCGATTTTTAGCGCGACTTCAAACTAAATTTCCCGCTTCGTTACCAGTCCGATTTTTGCGAATGAGTTATGGAAATGATCAGTAGAGAATTTCCAAACCAATGATCCATAAAACACTCAATTCCAACCATGGGTGACGTATAAGAGGGTGGAAGGACGCCTCGAGGCGTGCGTGTGTGGCGTAAGTTATCGCGAGCGAAGGAAATCCAAGTTTAGATTACGTTAACCCAATTGAACTAATGGGCCTAAACAAAACCAATGGAAAGTTTGAGCAATCCCGATGGAAAGATCGACTGCCCACCCCCAAACAAATTTTTAAACACAAAATTTGTTTACAACGTCGTCGATTCTGATCCGATTCCCAAGACTTGTTGGATTGCTATTTCTATGATTTTAAGAATTTTAATTTTAATTTTATTTGTTTATTATAAGAAACACGAAAATAATAAATACATAATTCACTCCATAGAGGAACATGACTCAAAAACCGAGAAAACATGTAAAAGTGGAAAACGTGAATTATGTGAACTGTGGACTTAGGATCCGGTACTTACAGCCACACACTCCATAGGGAGGGCCCGGTTACCTGAATGGTGTACTTATCAGTATATGGAAATGAAAGTAAGTACACCAATTGACAAGGGTCGATCCTCATAGGCGTGGTAATCTTGTAAAAGGACTTCATCTACATCGGGGGGCGGTTCGTGAAAATGTTTTAACCGTTGACCATTAACTTGAAGGGCTGTTGTCATTTGGATTTACCAAGATGATTGCCCCGTAAGGGGTGACTTGATAACGAAAAAGGGCGGACCAAACGGGTTTTAGTTTGCTGGGAAAACATGTAGACGGGAGTTGTAAAGCAAAACCTTTTGTCCGACCACAAACTCTTTATGAGATATGCTTATCATGAACCGTTTCATGTTAGCTTTATAATCCTTCAGCGAGATCGCATGAATCGCCACGGATTTCTTCAAGCTCATTCAATTGCAACTTGCGTTTGACACCTGCCTCATCAATATTGAAGTTAAGGCTTTTATAGCCCACGAGCCGCGGTGCTCTAATTCAACGGGCAAATGACATGGTTTCCCAAATACAAGTCTAAAGGGAGACATACCGATAGGAGTTTTGAAAGCAGTTCGATACGCCCATAAGGCATCCGATAGACGCTTTGACCAGTCTTTCCTATCAGGGTTTACAGTTGTTTCTAAAAAATTTTTGATTTCCCTATTAGAAATTTCTACTTGTCCTCTAGTTTGTGGATGATAAGGAGTTGCTACTTTGTGTGTAACTCCATACTTTTTCACTAGGGATGCAACCACTCTGTTGCAAAAATGTGTTCCACCATCACTAATGATGGCTTTAGGAATGCCAAACCGACAGAAAATATATTCTTTAATAAAAAATACAACGGTTTTATGGTCATTGCTACGGCAAGCTAGGGCCTCGATCCATTTTGACACGTAGTCTACGGCAACTAGAATATAAATGAAACCGTGGAAACTGGGAAAGGACCCATGAAATCAATGCCCCAAACATCAAAAATTTCTACTATTAAGATTGGATTTAATGGCATCATATTACGTTTCGTGATTCTCCCAAGTTGTTGGCAACGAATACACGTCTTGCAATGCACTTGGGCATCCTTAAAAAGGGTAGGCCAATAAAATCCACATTGAAGAACTTTAGCGGCTGTTTTCATCCCACTAAAATGGCCACCACACTCTTTGTCATGGCAGAACGATAGAACTTCATTGTATTCCCACTGGGAATACAACGGCGAAATAATCGATCCGCACAATACTTAAAAAGATAGGGCTCATCCCAAAGAGTATAACTTAACTCGGCCAAGAACTTCTTACGTTCATTTCTTGACCAATTATAAGGCATAACATCGGCCACTAAATAATTGACAATGTCGATACCATGGTGCTGAAAAATGGCATCTGATGCTCATCGGAAAAGAGTCCGTATGGACTCGAAATCATCGATCGTTGTTTGTGAGTCTAGATAAGTGGTCGGCAACTACGTTTTCGACCCCTCTTTTGTCCTTTATTTCTAATGTGAACTCTTGCAGGAGAAGGATCCATCGGATTAATCTCTGCTTAGCATCCTTCTTTGCAAGAAGGTACTTAAGGCTGCATGGTCCGTGTAAACTAAAGTTTTAGAACCAACCAAATAAGGGCGAAACTTATCTAAAGCATAAATGACAGCTAAGAATTCTTTTTCGGTAGTTGAATAATTCCGTTGAGCATCGTTTAAGGTTTTGCTAGCATAATAAATAACGGTGGACTTATTATCTAGTTTTTGTCCCAAAGATCTGCACCAACCGCATAGTCACTAGCATCACACATGAGTTCGAAAGGTTTAGACCAATCGGAGGTCTGTATAATGGGTGCGATGGTTAGAAGGCTTTTAAAGTTTCAAAAGCCTGCGTCTGATTAAAATTAAAATCAAAGATTGCATCTTTCAAAAGCAGATTAGTTAAAGGCCTAGCTATTTTTGAGAAATCTTTGATAAATCACCTATAAAACTGCATGGCCTAGAAAGGCTCTAATATCACCTGACAGTCCGTGGTTTTAGGTAGAATCGCTATCTTATCTAGTTTGGCCTTATCTACTTGATGCCATCACTAGATACAATGTGACCTAGTACTATGCCCTTTTTTCACCATGAAAAGACACTTTTCCCGGTTTAAAACGAGGCTCTTTTCTTCACACCGTCAAAAACCTTAGACAAGTTAGACAAACAAATCACGTGAAGGAGTCTCCATAGATAGAAAAATCATCCATGAAAACTTCCATAAAGCTCTACCATGTCACTAAATATATGAAGCATACACCACTTGAAGGTACCAGGAGCATTACAAAGGCCAAAAGGCATTCGTTTATAGGCATACGTTCCAAACGGACATGTGAAGGTGGTCTTTTCTTGGTCATCAATATCAATGATAATCTGAAAATAGCCTAAGTAGCCATCCAGAAAACAATAAAAAACATGACCAGCTAGGCGTTCGAGCATTTGATCTATAAAGGGTAAAGGGAAGTGATCCTTTCGTGTCATAGCATTTAACCGTCTGTAATCAATATAGATCCTCCATTTCATGGGACCTTGTGTGACAACATAGTCACCATTCTCGTTACGTACCATGGTAACTCCCGATTTCTTAGGAACTACATGAATGGGGCTGACCCATTCGCTATCAGAGATTGGGTATATGATACCCGCATCGAGTAATCGTAAGACTTCTTCCCTAACCACCTCTTTCATGGCGGGGGTTCAAGCGGCCGAGGTTCAGCGAAGTCTTCGGCGTTATCCTCCAAATGGATACGATGAGTGCAAACATTAAGGTCAATTCCTTTAATGTCAGCTAGGGACCAACCAATCGCAGACCGATGTTCCTAATCACCCCGGATTAAACTTGTCTCTTCATTATTAGATAACAGAAGATATAATTACCGGATGATTACCATCCGGATCAAGTTGTATATATTTTAATTCGGGGAAGGGGTTTAATCACCGGGTGGAAGGAAAATCAATAGATGTTTAAATCGGGTCCTCATTTTGCATAATGAATACTTGCTTGGGTAGCAAGTCTTCATACTCAATATGTGGAGCAACCAAAGTGTCTACAATTGGTGTGGACTCAAGGATGGTGTTGACTTCCTCTAAGTAGGAGTCATTTACAAAATCTGACTTTCCAAAAAGAAAGGAATTTGTACATATTGTTTTCGGGAAACGTGTTGTTCAAATAATCTTGAGCTAAGCTCTCGATCATGCTAACCTCCCCATCTATAGACGAATCGTAAACTGTTTCATCATTTTAAAACATTTACCTCAACCGTGAGATGGCCAAAAGATAAGGACATCTTACCATCGCGCAATTAATAAGTCGTTGGCGGTTGCTAAAAAAGGGCGCCCTAAGATGATCGGTCTGAGTCATTAGCGACTTACGTATCGAGGATAACAAAATCAGCGGGATAGTAGAACTCCCGAACCTTAACAAGCACGCGTTTTCCACTACACCCTTTAGGATACTTAATAGACACATGCGCTAATTGCAACGCGTTATTTTTGTAGGTTGCATTTCCTGTAGACCTATTTGTTTATACAAGTAATACGGAAGTAAGTTAACACTTCGCCCCGTGTCTAATAAAGCGTCGTTAAATGTGTGGGAATCTCCTAAGGTGCATTTTACATGGGGCGACCGGGTCCTTGTACTTAACAATTCCATTATTTTTGGGATAAAGTTGGGAATTGTTCGGTTAAAAAGCGTCTTTAGGTATGTTGGTCTTCGCCTAGTAGTGCACAACTCTTTAAGAAACTTAAGCGTGATTAGGTAGCTTTTTAATAGCTTCGAAAAAGGAAGGTTTATCGTTAGATTTTTGAAAACGTTCCTAATCTCCTCGAAGTTGGTATCCCCGCTAGCATGGCTAATTTTTGAGGAATGGTGGTTTAAGCTCTATATTTAGCGTATGGCTCGACTAGATGTGTAACCTTGGCTTTCTGTTTCTTAGGTTGTGGTTTAACTGGTACCTCTACAGTGGTAGGTTCTTCAGTTTCTATTTCGGTATCTAGTTCGATATCCGGTGTAGAGTATCCTGATGGGGTAACTATAGGCATAGTTACTTTGTTATCAACCACTCTTCCAGAACGGAGAGTGGTGATGGCATTGAGGTCACCTACTATTGTTGTTTCCGTACTAGTATTACCGTTTACCTCAAAGGCTGTGTTTGTTGTTTTAGGGTTTGGTATAGCTTGTCCTGGAAACACGCCTTTTGGTTGGGCTTTCTCTTGGGCTAACTGTTGTATGCCCTGATTTATGGATTGTAATATCTGTTGGTTTGATTGAGTCATTGATTGGAAAAGTTGTTGGGTAACCTGTATAAAGGCGTCGATACGGTCCGGTTGTGTAGGTGTAGTAGTCACAGGTGGTGCGACTGGAACTATCTCACGTTGATTATTTATGGGTGGGTTTTGATAGTTACTATTGTTAACCGGAACGATACCTCTATTGGTATTATAACTATTATAATTATTCTGACCTTGTGCTACACCTTGTCGTGGTTGCGCTTGGTTGTTATAATTATTATAATTTCCCTGACCTTGTCCCTGTCCTTGCCTAGGTGGAGCTTGATTATAGTTGTTAGCTTGCCTAACATTTTGGTTATTAAACACTGGAGGTGTAACTTGTTGATTGTTTCGCCAACTAAAGTTGGGATGTTGTCTCCATGGGGCATTAGGAATAGGATAATTATTAATGGAGTAAACATTATCTTGCTCTGATTGTTGTTGTTCATAGGCGAGAGGACAATAGGAGTCAGGGTGCTCAGGACTCAAACAGAAATTACATGGGTTGGAGTTGACATTCATGACGGGAATAGGCTTTTGTTGAATAGAAATAGCCTCTACTTTTTTAGTTAGAGATTCGATTAAATTTTTAAGTTAAGGTCGGGTTTCATCTCAAACATACCGGCCGGCATAGAAGAAGAACTAGCGGGCGGGGATATCATCACTCCCCGATTGTTATTAAGCGTTTAGTTTGTTCTTCAAAAATTTATAAGCCTCCGAGGCTCCTTTACTTAGGAAACTACCCCCATTCATTATGTCAAGGACTTCTTTATGGTGATGTTGAAGTCCTTTGAAAAGGCCGAAACTAACGTGTCTTTTTTGCTAGGTTATGGTGTGGACACTCTATTAGCGGATCGGTGAAAGCGATTCCAAGCCTCGAAAAATGATTCATGAGGGTTATGTCGGAAGAAATGAATCTTGGAAAGCATTTCATCCGTCTTTAGGGGTGGGTAAAATGTTCCATAAACAGGTGAACAAGTTTAGCCCACGAGTCCATGAGAGTTAGCGCTTTGGGCGGTTAACCAAGACGCTGCCTTATCGGGCTAAGGTGAAGGGAAATACCCTTAGTTTAATTTGTTCCGCACCAACCGTAGGATGATGGAATGTTGTAAGGACTTGTTCAATCCTACGCATGTATTGGTAAGGTTTTTCATGGCCTAAACCATGGAAAACGGGTAACAAATTAAATATGTTTGGGGGGATTCGAAAATCCCCCACAGGGTCTGCTAGAACGATGCAAGACTTAGGGCTATAGCTCAAAGCTTTGTAGAAGTCGGAGAGAGGAGTCTCTCTCTCTTCAGCCATAATATCAGGTGGTGTGTGTAAAATAGTAGCTAGAGGTGTAGTGGGTGGTATATTAGATAGAATTGTTTGTTGACGTTGTTGTGTGATTAGGTTTGGTGGTTTTGTTCGATCGGACCTTAATCTCATGCAAGACTAAGTCGAACTTAACTAAACATGCAACACTCCCAACAATTCTGATATACTAGTAGAAACCTCTAACTGGAGATGCGAGGTGTGGAAGAAAGGACTACCTGATTGCGTCCTTGCATCGCTTATGAATAGCGTCTTGTTTACGCGTGTTCAGTGTAAATAACAAGTTAGAACACTGAAAAACTTAAAAAAATCGAAGTTCGAAACAAACCTGTAGAAATCCGCAAAAGTTTATACGTACGAGCGCGCCGCGCGCGAAGCGGTCGCTCCTAGTCCACAAGTGGCCGGGTCGCGCTTTGGTAAGAGGGCGGTCGGCGCTCGATGTCCAATAAGTGAGGGCGGGTCGCGCTCGAAGTCCGAGACGCAAAGGCGCGGTAGCGCAGCGCCAGCCTTATAAGCGCGATCGCTCGTGTAATTTTTCCCGAATTTTTCGATCTTTGAAACGGATAACCACGCGGTATGAATCAAACAAGGGTGGGTGGGTTTAATGGGACTTAAAAATGACTAATTCTACTATGAAAACAATGCTAAAGTGCAACTAAGATGGCAGCGGCGCCATTTGATAAAACATAAAATGAATAGTTTACCTACGAAATGAACAATGAAACTCAAAACGTAAGTAAACTAAAACTATTTACGTGTCTAATTTATCAAAGTTTCAACTCTCAATTCTATCGAAATAGAGTGGAGTAACAAATTCGTTCCACTCCTAGTGCTTTAGCATAGATTGTTTTCTAATCTAATTAGTCATTTTTAAGTCAATGAGAGCTTTACGAAGGTGATTACTACGATACTTACTGAATTTGATTACTTGAATTTAACTACGAATGCTATGGAAATACGATTGTTTGAATCTAGATAAAGAAATTAGAGGGAATTGAATCCACCTCGAATCCAACTTAACAACCTAGCGTAGAATGTTGTATCTCAATTCTCACGTTCTCACGCGGCGAGAATTTGAGTTCTAATCCCTAGTGTTAAGTGGCATTTCTACCTAATACTAACTAGCATGTGAGGTCGTCTACCCATTCTCATGGCGAAACACGACCTTCTAGAGTGGAATAGATTCTACAACAAATTCTATACTAACCACTAAGTTTTCATCAAGGTTTCATCAACCCCTCTAATGGAGGTTTTAGCCTTGAGTCATCAAACTAACATTTCCCATTGAATCTAAACTAAACATAATGTAAGAAATTAAAATTTACTTACTTAAACAATAATGATTAAAATCTAATTAACAACTAAGAAATGGTAACCAACAATAATTAAAACAGATATAATAGATTGAAATACACAATTCAAAATTGATAAAATAACTATTTTATTTATCTAAATCAATCAAGAACAATGATTCAAAGATTTAATCTAAAACAAGAATTGAAAATGGAACTAAAACTTAATTTAATTAATAAAACTAGATCTAGAATTCTATATATTAATTTAGGTCTAACTAGCTACCATTAACAAAGAGCTAAGCTTTTGTTTTTATACATTCAGATCCAAAAATCGTGCATGGGCTTGGAGCCATGTTTTGGGCTAGAGAATCAGGCCCAAAACCCAATTCTTTCAGTCCAAAAAGGCCTCTTCAACTGCAGTTGGCTTCCACAGACTTTTTGTCCACTTTTGCTCCTATGATTGGGTCAAGGCTTGGGCCATTGGAAAGCTCTTTCCGATCCGGTCGTTTTGACATAAAGTAGGCCCCATTCCGAAGTCTGAGTCCAAAGATACGGCCTTCGGGAAGTTCTCACGACTTTGAGTCTTTGTTTTACGCCCGCGTTGACTTTGACTTTTCAGCCTTGACCGGGCTTTAGAAAGGCTTTGTCTTCTTGAATCTTGGCCTTTAATCATAGAACTCCTTAGCAACCAACCATTGCTCCTTTATCTCGCTAAAGTGGCACATTTCTGCACATAATGGACTTTGCAACCTGAAATGCATAAAAACACGTAATCAGTGCTAACTCTTAATTATTACTCACATAATTGGTCTAAAAGTATGTCTGTTACAGGGTTAAAACTACAGTTTTGGGCTCTTATCACCCACCCTTTTAATTTTTCATTCTTGTTTCTCATAATTTTGTTACTATTTAAACTTGATATTCACTATTTTAAACTCAGAGCGCGCCCGCCCTCCCTTTTGCCTTGCACAGAGCGCGCCCACGCCCCCTTAATATTGCAGACTCACAGTGAAGAATATTGCGGTAAAGGTATTTTTAAATTTCCAAAAATTCTAAAAAATTTCAGGCATAATCTTTAAGATGTTATTGATTTACTGAAATTTTTCGGATTTTTTCTAGTTGTTTACCTAGTGAACTAATACCATCTTTACAGTGCTATATTTCAGCTTTCACACCGTAAGTTTCTGGAAAAACATACTAGTAGGGTTACTTAGGAAGTTAAAAAAATTCTAAGATTTTTACAGGAGTATCTACCATAAGTCAGGAGTTTTCAATAAAATTTTGAATAGTTTTTATTTGTTTTGACCACCTAAATAGTGGATTGTTTCTAGTGTATTTCTGCGGTTTTGCAACACTTAATTTCTGGAACAACAGCCGATAAGGAGGGTTTGTAGAACTCTGATTGCTCTAAATGTTTTACAGGAACATGCATGGTCTGTCAGGAGTCTCCAGTAAAGGTTTGGTGATTTGTGGCTCTGTTTTGATTGGTTAACCATTCGGTTGTTTGAATTTTGTCCCAAACCTATTTCACAAACTTTGCAGGGTAGTAGAAAGACTTTCATAACTTCGATTGTTCTAAAATTTTACAGGCTACTTACTAGACATCTTAGAAAACTACTATAAAAATTTCAAATATTGTGGAGCACGCACGCGCCCTATTATACCTATATTTGAGCACGCCCGCGCCCTGGCCTCTAGTAACCTCAGTTTGCATTTTTCTTAAGTTTTCTTTTACAGCGCGCTCGCGCCCTAGTTACCTTATATTTGAGTGCGCCCGCTCCCTCTGAAGTAAGTCCAATTTATAGGTTAGTTACAGGTCATATTTTAGTTCAAAATATTTGTTGGTTCGGTGTCTCACGCTTCGACAGGACACTAAGATTCGTATTGAAGACATTATTCATAAGCGTAGCAATGAGACATTCAGGTTCTCCTTCTTTCACTCCTCATTTCTTCTGCCAGAGAATTCTATTTCTAGTAATAATTAGGCTAATTTTTGCATGCTCATTAGGAATTGCCTATTATACTTAAAACTTACATGAGATTAAGATCTGGTATGCATAAACCTGCCATATTAGTTTCTCGTAGACGCAAAAATAATCGCCTATCTAGAAATTTATAGTTAGTGCTTTTGTATATTTACTAACATAGAATATATCTTTAAAACCAATATGACCTATCAATATGTAGACCAACAATCATGTGGTTATTATGCAAACCCTTCACCATGTTCATGTTGTGGTAGTTCTTACCATTGGGCTTCTCATTGCACACCATATCAAGAGTTTGAGCCTACTATAGGAAACAACTATAATTATGATCCTCAATTTTCAAATTTTCATAGTAACGCATATAATCAAGAGTTTTCTAGTCATCCAAACTATTTATGGAGCTCCACCAATAACAATCAACCAGCCATTCAGCCTCAATCTAACCTATCACAGTACGAGATCAACCAGATTCACTCAAATGCCATATACCAAAAGCACCTCATAATACTTCAGAACCTAGAACAGACAAGATTGATGCTAACCTCACCTAAGCTAGACCCTTCCACCATTCCAGAAATCACCCACCCATCTAGTTTGCCACCCTTCCCAGACCAAATTTCCCAACAAATGACTGACTCAGACATTTAGGGAACAAATGGCCAACAATGAAAAAATGTTTAGAGAACAAAATACCAAAACCCAAACTATGCTTAAGAATCTAGCCCAAATGATTTCTATGATCCCCTCACCTAACACAGAAGTTTCAAACTTGCTAGAGATAGACAGACAAGTAGAACAACCTATTCCCATAACCAAACCATTCGACCTAGTTAAGGCCTACTCTGAATTTCATGAACTATTACCTTCCCATGACCCTCCCATTAACCATTATATTAACTCCACACACTACCTGGATGGGAAAATTCTTGAAGACGACTTTGTAGGACTTGTTTCGGATGGCCATGATGCCATTAAAGAAACTCATATTGTTTTAGAGGACAAGAGTGAGGAAATAGAAATCAACAATTCTAATCTAAGGCATGAACAAGGTAATGTGCAAGAATTAAAGGAAGTAATTTCTTTATCGCAATGTGAATCTCAATTTAGTTTGGCAGCTGAGAAAATAACAATGGAAGAAATAGATGAATTTCTTAAAGATAAAGCCACGAACCACAACTTTATGGATTCCTCTAAGTTGGATGAAGAATTCTATGATTTCTTAAGAGCGTGTGAGGATCCACCAACTAATGAACCACCAACTGACCACCATCCACCTGAGTTACCACCTCTTAAAATCCAACCATCTACCACAACTAAGCCATCCATTCACCCACCATTTCAGAGGAACCTCGAATTTGCACTTGAGCCAATTGCCTCATAGACCCTCTATAATTTTTTCAACCCTCACGGTGAAAAGTTTTTGCTTAGCACACAATTCATGTAGTTGAGAGCCAAGCTTTGACCGAGTGTAGTGAGAAACCTAGTTTGTCTTATTTTTCCTCATTTGAGCCTCATGAAACACATCAGGATCCATACTTCATTCCTTTCTCACCTAAAGTATCACTAATTCATCATTTGGGTCATTCTAACTCTTTAAAATAGCTACAACATGATGGTTTACATATGTTCTTTAATGGGTTGCATAAGTTTTCATTCATTCTTCGACATGATTGCTTCCAATTATACAACTTCATTCTGTTTGGGTGTGCATTTAGTATCATATTTTTATGGTTAGACCCCCAACTCTTTCAACTATTAGTTTATAGTTGACCATGCATCATCCATTTTGTGTCACCTCAGTTTCTTGCTTGTTTGGGAGTGTGCACAGTATAGGGGAATCTGACTTAAAACGACCCCACAGTAAGTCTAGGGGAATCTAATTTTAAAAGACCCATATAATTTTTTTGTAAAATACCACTTTAATGGAGTATAGGCCACAAAAATTTTCAAACTTAAAAAAAGTTTTCAAATTTTGTTTGGGGGTAGCGTATTTTGGTATTTCATTTCAAATCTTTTTGCCACCCTTTGCCTCTCATGTTGACTCTAGTAGAGTCCATGTTAGTTAGTGCGTAATAGTTTAATTGTGTTTCATGTTATCACATATTCTTTATAATATTTCTGTTACAGGTATTGCCAATTTTTGCCACATTTCTATGTAAATTCTTTCCTTATCTCTTTACACTTTGAGGACAAAGCGTTCGATTGTTTGGGGGTGTGATAGAAACATTTGCAAAAATTAAGCACTTTTAGGATGTAAATTATGCACTTTTCTTTATAAAATGTTAAAAATCATAAAAATTAGTTAGTTACATAATTTAATTGTGCTGTTGAATTATTTTATGAACCCCCTTCTCCCAAATTGTTTGGGGGTGGTATATTTAATTTTATCACATTGTACGTTCACGTATTAAAATTGCATGTATAAATATAGAATCCATAGGCCTTGTTGATTTTATTGGGATTTATAATATAATCAGCTACCTTAATTTCGTGAAATTCACTATTTCACAGAATTTCGGAAGCTAATCCGATAATAGCCACGATAGGCGCATGTTTGATTTGTGAACATATGGTATTATTTTATTTATGTTAGAGTCCGCTTATGTCCTAAGCGCTATTTATTATTTTACTTTATCCCCATAATGGGAGGAACTCATATAAGAGTTGCGTATGTTTTTATTTCTTTATATTAGTATAGATTAACCTTCTTTTTCAGGTGCTCTCATTTACAAGCACGTTTCTATAGTACTCTCTATCATTTATTAACACTTAGGTCCTATTAACACTTGTATCAACATAGAATTTTTTTTCACAAACGATACAATGTACTATGCCCGATTTCACAAAAATAGCAATCTGTTAGGTTCCGTCAGTTAAGTGATGATGTGTCATTGTTTTTTCATTTTCGTTTTATTTGTATTTTCCACTTGGCATGCCAGATCAACATTTTCTACCAACTCAGCATTTCCACCTCAGCATTGCCAACTCAGCATTTTCGTTTTTTTTTAAGTGACTGAAAAATAAATTAATAATTTTTTTTGAATTAATAAATATATAAAAAAGAATAAATTAATAATTATATAATAATAATAAAATAATTATATAAAAAATAAAGAAATATATAAATAAAATATTATTTTATTTATTATATATATTTGAAAATTATCAAAAAACTATAAATAATAATAAAAAAATATTATAATATAAAAAATATATATAAATAAACAAATATATATAAATAATATATTATTTTATTTATTATATATATTTGAAAATTATAAAAAAAACTATAAATTATAAAAAAAAATTATAGTATAAAAATATATATAAATAAAGAAATATATAAATAATATATTTTTTTTATATATATATATATACAAATATTTTTTTTTTATAATATTTTTTTTTAATTATTTATAGATTTTTTTTATAATTTTCAAATATATATAATAAATAAAATAATATATTATTTATATATTTCTTTATTTATATATTTTTTATTTATTTTTTTTTATATTATAATATTTTTTTTAATTTTCAAATATATATAATAAATAAAATAATATATTTTTATATTTTTTTTTATTATAAAATAATATATATTTTATTATTATTATTTATTTTTTGATAATTTTCAAATATATATAATAAATAAAATAATATATTTTTATATATTTCTTTATTTTTTATATAATTATTTTATTATTATTATATAATTATTAATTTATTCTTTTTTATATATTTATTAATTCAAAAAAAAATTTATTAATTTATTTTTCAGTCACTTAAAAAAAACGAAAATGCTGAGTTGGCAATGCTGAGGTGCAAATGCTGAGGTGGTAGAAAATCCTGATGTGGCATGCCAAGTGGAAAATATAAATAAAACGAAAATGAAAAAACAATGACACATCATCACTTAACTGACGGAACCTAACAGATTGCTATTTTTGTGAAATCGGGCATAGTACATTGTATAGTTTGTGAAAAAAAATTCTATGTTGATACAAGTGTTAATAGGACCTAAGTACGTTGCATATTTCTGTATTTAAACCCATTTATTTTCATTCCATACTTTGGGGACAAAACATGATTCTATTTGGGGGTGGTATAGAAACACGTTGTAAATGTTTAAGCACATATTAGGTTGTATATTACGTATTATTTGTCTTATAAAAATTAGAAAAAAAAAAAAAAAATATATATATATATATATATATATATATATATATATATTATAATTTTTTTTTTTTTATGCTATGCACTTTGAGATAATGGTATTGTTCCCTTCTCCACGATGATATTAGTCTAGAAATTTCACGAGGTACTTGAATTAGGATTTAATTTTTGAAACTTAGATTAATATATAAGTAATAGTTATTGCATATTTTCATGAACATCTTGCATGAGCATCTATGATTGTACTTGGTAATATTTTTCTGAGACTTAGGTTAGAGTACTTAATACATATCATGTGAGCATCTAGCCAAAAAACCCATATGAATTAATATCTAAGTGGTGACACAAGGGAGAAGTCAATTCTTAGTAGAGAAATCAAACATCCACTTGCTTGATCACCATACCATATCCTAAACGAGAATTTAGGCCCTCCTTGGATCGATATAGGAAGAAATTCACACCTATATGAAATTTATTATCCGTTAGTCGCCCCACTGAGCCTTTCATTAGCCTTTTCACAAACCACAAATCCTTTACCCAGTAAAACAAAATAAAAAATAAAATCAGCCTACCTATCTGGATAAGTATGAGAAATAGGATGAGTGAAGAAAATAAAAGAGAAAAACCTGTGTAAACAAAACTTAGTTAGTTGCTTCGAAAGAAAAAGAAATAGAAAAGGAAAAGAAAAGAAAGCTTCCAAAAGGAGAGAAAAATAAAAAGTTAGAACTCCAAAAATAGAATCAAAAGGAGTCAAAAGCCAAAACAAAAGGGCTAAGGATAGAAACAAAGTATAGAAGCAAAATAAGAACAAGGTTTTATCTAGTTACATAATATGAAAACCCTATTTTCTCATATTTGTCTTTTTGAATATCCATTTCCTTCCTTCTTTAACCAACACCTATGCCCCATATCACCTAATAAAGATCGGCCTCTAGCTCAATTAGGAATAGATTGGTGTGATAGTAAGTGGTAGGTGTGTTTGATCGACCTAGACTTCCTTGGATTGTCATTGAGATTATGAGGAAACGTGTGCCCATTGCACACTGGAGTTAGCAAACTTGAGTGGAAAAATTGGAGTGTTATGTGTCTTGACACATTCCATGTGAGAACCTACTTAGGCACGCTATCTAAAAGTTTCAGAAAAAGACCTGCCACTGCATTTCATAGCATAGTTCATTGTATAGTTGTTTATCTTAAGATGATTTCATTATTATGCATGTATTAATTTAGAAGTTAAATTGATGATTCTTGTTTAAATACTAGTTAGATGTATAGATATCTGAGATAAATTAGGGGACAATAACTTTTATTTCTTAGTCGTTGTAGTATGAATGAAGTTTGTGAGTACCTTCTCTAGAAAACTCTCACGAGGCTATACCTCGTCTACTAGGGAATTCTTAGTGGTTTAAGGCCTTATTACATATGGTTAATGTAGTCGCATTCAGCGAAACGAGAGTTGTTAGGAATACATTTTTGGCTACTTATTTTAATTTCACATATTTGCTTGAGGGCAAGTAAAATGCTATTTGGGGGTCGTTTGATAAGAGCCTAAAACTGTAGTTTTTTTTTTTTTTTTTTTTTTTTTTTTTTTGAAAGACAAGCAAGGTTTTTGAGAGGTCCCTTACCCCTGTTTTATTAATATTAAAAAAAAAAAAAACTAGCTTGGTTACATAGCTTATACTCTTAATTACATATCTTTTGCCCATGGCATCATCGAATACAATTTTCCTTACATCTTCAGAAAATGAACTAGGGGTGATTACTACATAACTTGCTGTCGGGATATTACTAGCCAATATATCGGCTAATTTGTTGGCTTCATGAAATACATGTTTGAGTGTGAAACTCTCAAGTTGGGCCTTCAATTGGTGAATTTCACCCATAAGGTAATGGGCTCGCCATGGATAATATAAGCAGCTACTATAGTTGAGTCTGTATGGGCTCTAACATTTAAGCATCCTCTCTCCACCGCCAGTTGAAGTCCTCTGGCCAATTATGTAGTTTTAACTCCTTAATAGTATTATATTTAGGCCAATTATGTTTATAATAAATAAGAGTTAGTAATATTTACGTGTTTTTGTGTATTTCAAGCCTTGGAATCAATTATGTGAAGAAATACGTCACTTTTGCAAGAGAAAGGAGTCAAATTGCTTGCTAGAGAAATTATATGATTAAAGCCCAAGTTTCAAGGAGAAAAAACCTTTTTAAAGCCTAGTCAAAGCTGAAAAGTCAAAGTCAATGCGGGTAAAAAAAGAGCAGAAAAGTCAGAAGAACTTCCGCAGGCCATATCCTTAGACTCATACCTCGTAATTGGGCCTATTATATGTCAAAACGACCAACTCGGAAAGCGATTTCTAATGGTCTAAGTCTTGATCTAATCAGAGCAGTAAAAGTGGACGAAAAGGGTGTTACAATAAATTCCCATAGAGAAACCCTTTTTGGACTTAAGTAATTAGGTTTTGGGATTGATTTAGTGGCCCAAAACACAGCTCCAAAGCCCATGCACGAAATTATAAACCTAACCCTCTCCTATATAAAGATGGTTAAGGCTAAACAAAACTTAGCTACTCCCCTATTTAGTTTTGTTGTAAATTAGGGTTTTCTCTCCCATTTAGTTAGAATAATTTAGATCTCTCCCTCCCATTAGTTAGAATAATTTAGCTCTCTCTCTCCCCATTCTTTAGTTTAGTTTAATTAAGTAACTAGGGTTTATAATTGTAGCCTCCATAAAACCTCTATTAAATACCTTCAAGTTATTATTATTATTCAATTCAATTGCTTCTCTTTCTATTATGTCTTCTTTTCATTCTTTTGTTCATGATAGTCCCATGAATCAAAGCTAAACTCCCATTAGAGGGAGTTTGAATGAAGCTTTGAGAGGACTTGATTTGTTAGTATAGATTTGTTGTTTAGGATTTCAAGTTTAGGTTTTTCTTGACTTAGAGATAAGAAGAGTTTAACCTAAACTAGATAATAGTGAGTTTGCCATGAGAATAGAAACAAAGTTTCTCTCATGCTAATTAGTTTATGACTAGAGATAGTATAAAGTAATTAGGGATCATTAAAAGGCCTAGTATTTATATTTTAACCTTGTGTGAGAATATCTAGACTAGGGTTTTCTATACAAATCTATGCTAGCATGTTAAGAAATTAAAAAAAATGGATTTCAATCTCTCTCTATTCTTCTCCATATTTTATTCAAGTCATATTCAATTGCTTTAATTAAATTAGTATATGTTAAATTCATATATTTAGTTTCGTAGTATAAATTCACATCCATAAATATTGCTATCACCATTGTTTTCTTATGTTTGATTAGTTGAATTCGTTTAAGTCTAAAGAGTTAAGAGTGGAACAATTCTGTACTCTATATATTGCTTGAATATATATGTGAGAGTAGGAAATAAATAATTGATAACATAAGAATATGTTAGAGAGATCTAGTACTGTTTTTATGGTTTATGAGCGTATCCAGGTAGACTTTTTATAGCATCTAGAAAAGGTAGGTTTATAGTCAGATTTTTAAACACTTCCCTAATCTTAACAAAATTCTCATCTTTTTTAGACACAACTAGTCTCTAGGGAAACGGTGGTTTTTCTCTATACTTAGCATATGGGTCAACATAAGTATTAACATTATTTTTATCTTTTGTCATTTTCCAACTAGATTTCCACATTGGAACCTCTACAGGTGTAGGATCATCAATTTCTATTATGGGGTCTTGTAAGATTTTCCCTTTTGGTTGTTATTTAACTGGTACTTCTACAGTTGTAGGGTCTTCAGTTTCTATGACAGTATTTGGTATGGTTTCATTCTTAGTTTGCGGGTAATCTTTAGGCATAGTCACTTGGTTATCAACTACTTTACCCGAACGAAGGGTAGTGACTGCCTGTAGGTCCCCTTGGTTTATATTACCATTACATTGAATATTGTTTACTTCAAAGGAAGTGTTTGTTGACTTAGGATTAGGCACAACTTGACCTAAAAACACACCTTGTTGGTTATTATTTTGGTTAGGAGACATGTCAATAACCTTTTGGCACAAAGACTGCATTATTTGCATCGTTTGTTGTAGCATGTTAGTGTTTTGATCATGTTGATCTTTCATCAAGTTCGAGTTTTGTTGCATAATTTGATTTTGTTTTTCCAGCAAGGTCACTACTACGTCCTCTGTAGATGGTTTAACTGGTGGAGTGGTCATAGGAAGAGTGACTGGAACTAAGGCTTGTTGAGCGTTAATGTCTGGATGTTGATAATTTTGGGTCATGGGCACTAAACTTCTATTCTGGTCACCTAATTGTCATTGTCCTAGATGTTGGTTAAATTGGTGGAAGTTTGTAGTGGGCCTAACATTTTGATTATTAAAACCTAGAGGAGTAGCTTGTTATTATGGATTATAATTAGTGTTTTGCCTCCATTGTGTGTTAGGGTTGTGATTAAAAGCGCAGACATTGTTTGGCTGTGGTGGTGGATGTTCATGGACAAGAGGACAATAGAAGTCAAAATGGTCGGACTAAAACAAAAATTACAACGAGGAAAGTTTATATTCATGACAGGAGTGGGTTTCGCTTCTTGTTTATTGACAGAGAGGGCATCGACCTTACAAGTAAGGGATTCAATTAAAGTTCTAAGTTCAGGATCTTGTTTTACCTCAAACATACTGGCTGCCTTAACTATAGACAAAGAAAGGGTGGAGTGGGAGTAATCGTTACCTCCCCAGTTGTTACTTTTCTTGGATTGATTATCTAAGAAATTATATGCATCTATGGCTCCTTTACTTAAGAAATTACCTCCATTCATGATGTCTAAAGTCTCCTTATGATGTTGGGATAGGCCTTTGAAGAAGGCATGAACTAGTGTGTCTTTACCAAGATTATGATGGGGACATTCTACTAAAAGATTAGTGAAACGATTCCAAGCCTCAGAAAAAGATTCTTGAGGCTTTTGGTGAAAGAAATGAATATGTGATAGCATCTCATCAGTGTTCTGTGGTGGGTAAAATTGTTCCATAAATAATTCAACTAGTTTTTCCCATATGTCGATAGAGTTTGGCTTTTGTGCTGTTAGCCAAGCTGCTGCTTTGTCAGCTAGGGTGAAGGGAAACACCCTTAGCTTTCTTTGTTCAGGTGTTACGTTAGGATGATGGAATGTAGTAATAACTTGTTGTATCCTATGTAAGTGTTGATAAGGTTTCTCATGGTCTAACCCATGGAAAATAGGTAGTAGATTAAATATATTGGGGGGGATTTTAAAATCTCCTATTGTATCTACAAGAATTACGCAGGACTCAGGTCTATTGTTCAAAGCCTTATAAAAATCAGAGAGGGGTCTCTCTGCAATTTCTTCACCCATTGCTACAAATGTAGTTGGGGTGGGTGTAGGTGTTGTGTGTGGTGATGTGTGAATTTCTAGATAGGCGATTATTTTTGCTTCTATGATAAACTAATAAAGTAAGTTTATGCATACTAGATCTTAATCTCATGCAAGTTTTAAGTCTAATATGCAATTCCTAACGAGCATGCAAAAATAGCCTGATTATTATTAGAAATAGAATCCTCTGACAGTAAATTCGAGAATGTATAGAGGTGTTACCTGGAGCGTCCTTGCTACGCATATAAATAGCGTCTTCAACAACCTTGAAGCATGTCTATGTTACTTGAACAATTATATGAGTACTAGTCTTGGTACATGATGTCGATTGTGAAGTCCTGTAAAAAGATTAACCATATTAGTTTTTAAAGTTTTAAGAATTAGGAAAAGGCTTTTCACTATGGGCTTCGTGTTAGGCCTTGATGTTAGGCCTATGAAACAAGTTTTGGTGGGAGATTTAATATTAATTAGTTTTTTTTGTATTTTTGTATCAAACCATCGGCCAAGTCACTTAGGAATTTGAGGGAGGTTGTTCGTGCGTGCACGTTCCTTAATTAGAGACCCCAAATTCTTTCAATTTGCTAGACACCATTTAGAATGAAGAATATATATATATATATATATATATATATATATATATATATATATATATATATATATATATATATATATATATATATATATATATTTTTTTTTTTTTTTTTTAAATTTGTAATTTTTAGCATACGAGTATTGTACTGTACTCTTGAGATAATATTGCAATTAATATTAAAAATATATATATAAGCTAATTACGCTAGGGCGCGCGCGCTAAAAAATAGGCTAATTTTTTTTTCCAATTAAATTTAAAGGAGCGCGGGGGCCGGGGAGCGCTTTAGAATATGTCAAATTGGGCGCGGGACGCGCCTAGGGTGTAATGCGTGGGGCGCGCTGTGTAAAGGAAAATCTAGGGGGAGCGTGCGCTCGTGAGTTAAAACTAGGGTTTGAAATTTTTAGGGTCAGGTCACGAGAGGGCAGGGAGTTGGTTGAACAACTCGTATGCTCTCAAACAGTAGCAGAAAAAGTTGAAGAAATTGCGAACAGTGTTTTCAGTGTTTGTTTTGTGAATAGTAAAAACAGTTTTTGCTTATTCTAAACACGTTATACGTAGCAAAGCAAGATGGCGAGCGGCGCCATTTGACAAGATAAATAAATTAGATGTGAAAACAGTAGTTCTAACATACTAAAATCATTCTAATCAATCAATAATAATATATAATCTCAAATATCATGTGATAAAGATGAGTAACTGTGTTCTCCACTCTTGCTTGTACGTACTTGTAACGAATTTATATTAAACAACTAATAACTAATGAGAGAGTAATATAATATGATAAAAATAGTAAATTTAAGATGCTAAAATAGTCGATTAAAAGATGAGAGAAGGATATAGAGAAGGTTAATCTACCACGTGATTCGATTTACTATTAGTTAGTATCGAATCGCTTGTTTTAATCCCTAGTGAACACCATGTCCTCTCGGATCAAGGCTTCACTAGCATGAGAGTTTAGCTCTACCACAAATCTCTTTGGTGGTGGCTCTAAACTCTAGTTCTCTGTTATGAGCTCTATCTCTAGACACTCATACCGAAAAACTTGAAGTTCTTTTATGCAAAATAATAAAAACTAATGGTGGATCATCCTCACATGGCTTCATAAACCTCCTCTAATGGAGGTTTAGCCTTGTTTCATTGGTATCATACTAATTAAGAATTGAATAGAAGACATAATTTAAGGAACAATTATTGAAAGTAATGTAAAGCTTTTTATTGATTGGAATTAATGGTGGCTACAAACTAAATTATACTAACCCTAAACTAAACTAAAACTAAACTAAACTAATTAGAGACTAAGGGGAGAAAGAGGATAAGTTTAGCCTTAACCCTCTTTATATAGGAGAGGGTTAGGGTTACATTTTTCATGCATGGGATAAAAAAGAGGACTTTGGGCCTCTAATGTGAGCCCATAGTCCATTAGGTTAAGTGCAAAGAGGCCAAAGCTGCTGGAAATTATTTCAGTGCTCTTTTCGTCCACTTTTACAGCTCTGATTGGTGCAAGGCTAGATCCATTAGAAATCTTATTCTGAGCTGGTCGTTTAGACATAAAGTAGGCCCAATTTTGAGTCCCAAGTCCAAAGATACACCCATTTGAAGTTTTGCTGACTTTTATGTTCTTTTTCTACCCGAATTGACTTTGACTTCCCAGCTTTGACTGGGCTTAAAAAGGCTTTTTCTTCTTGATTCTTGGGCTTTAAACATAGAACTCTTCAGGCAATCATCTTGACTCGTTTTCCACGCAAAATGGCATCTTTAAGCACATAAACAGTTTCAAGACCTGAAATACACAAAAACACGTAAACAATACTAACTCTTATTTATTATAAACATAATTGGCCTAAATGCAATACTATTAAGGGGTTTAAACTACACTTTTGGGTGCTTATCAAACCTCACATTTTCACTTATTATTTTTCTAATTTTTGTTGATTTATTTTGTTATTTTTCATTACTGACTTACTTTTTTGCAAATCCAAGTTTGAGATCAACATGCTGGAGAGGAGCTGAAGCTGTAGTTGAAAAACAACCAGACTTGACTGGAACCTGATGGACGACCACTCAGGTGACCACACCCTTGATGTTGGGCGACCCCGAGCCCAGGTCCACACAGTGATACTTGGTTTTTTCATAGTTCAGTTGTTTTCCATGTGTGGTTGTACTGTGAAACTCTGATTTTGTAATAGAATAGTTTAAATAAGTGGAACTTGTTTGTAATAGATAGAGATATAAAGAAAAACAAAAAAAAAATAGAAAATATGAGTTTTTGATTGATTATGTGGATGAACATGAGTGAACACTTGGTTGAAGTTCTAAACTTACCAAGAGATTAGAGTTTTTATTACCTTGGGAAGTTCAAGTGTGCGAGATAAGTCGTGAATCATCGCTCGCACAGTTTGAATCAACTTGGTAATCAACACTCTAACTAAGTTTAGCTCTTTTTTTTTGCTAAGTGAACATAAATTTCATTAAAAGAATAAGAATTACAGGGGTTTTGAGAAAAGGGAAAAGAAAAGGAAAAGTAGAACATGCACCGAGACGCATGTTCATGATTCTGTGTGAAAGGAATGAAAATCAACCTTACTAGGTAGGCTTCAAATTCATCCCCGAGCACCCATAATCAATCATTCAAAACGATAGTAAGTGCTAGACTTCGCCTCCCACTTATAAATCCATGGGGGCCTACCATAGTACATACACAAGTCTTCACTCGCCATGGAGTGGGCATGCTTAGCCACCTGATTAGCTGTAAAGTTTGTTTCCCTCCGAGTTGAAGTAATCATACAACTTTCCAGCTCATTCTTATAATGCAACCATCTTCTCTTAGTCTCCCATGGGAGAGCACCCGAGCCAAACGCAACCACAGCAACACCTGAGTTCGATTCTACCCATATTTTCTTCCATTCATGCCGTATAGCAATTTCAATGCTTTCCAAAATTAAGTTTAGCTCTAGTTAATCTAGATAATCTATCTAAATTAGTTAATCTATTATATTAGTATTGTGTTAGTTTACTTTTATGTTTTGGGCCATTGAAAGCAAAGTTGTTTAATTATCAAAAACCCATAATGTAGGCTTTTTAAGTGGACCTTTTTTGTAATATAAAACAGGGAAAAGCTCGAACGGTTAGGCCTGATTCTCAGATCACGCGCCAGCCAACGTCACCTTCTCCTCAAGCAGTGTGTAATCATGGCTTGAGAGGTAAATTCTAAACCTCCTCGAAGCCCGTGTAAGAGGATACCTTGTGTGTTCAAGCATGCTTACATGATTGTTTAAAATTTCATTTCTGCACTGCAATTAACATTCACGCATAAGGCTGAACCCGAGCCACATAACAACCATTGAGAAGTCATTCCCCAATGTTCGGACGTTGCTTGATTCTTGTAGCCCTATACCAAAAAAATTAATTAAAATCAATCAACTAGAGCCCAAAGTAGTCACGCTCCTCTAGAAAAGGACAAAAATATAGCCACAAGGATTTAAAGTAATCAGTTACCATATTTCGATGGACCAACTACCTTCCTCACTCCCCTTCCCCAGATTCATCATGAGTGAGATTCTTGGTAGCACACCACTTAGTGAAGTGACTGCCTACTGATAAGAGCCCAAAACTGTAGTTTTAACCCTGTAACAGTCATACTTTTAGACCAATTATGTAAGTAATAATTAAGAGTTAATACTGATTACGTGTTTTATGCATTTCAGGCTTCAAAGTCCATTATGTGCAGAAATGTGCCACTTTAGCGAGATAAAGGAGCAAAGGTCGGTTGCTAAGGAGTCCTGTGATTAAAGGCTAAGATTCAAGAAGACAAAGCCTTTCTAAAGCCCGGTCAAAAGCTGAAAAGTCGACGCGGGCAGAAACAACACACAAAGTCAGCAAAACTTCTGAAGGTCGTATCTTTGGACTCAGACCTCGGAATTGGGCCTACCTTATGTCAAAACGACCGGCTCAAAAAGAGCTTTCCAATGGTCTAAGCCTTGACCCAATCAGAGGAGCAGAAATGGACGAAAAGTTTGTTGAAGCCAACTACAGTTGAAGAGGCCCTTTTGGACTGAAATAATTGGGTTTTGGGCCTGATTCTCTGGCCCAAAACATGGCTCCAAGCCCATGCACGATTTTTGGATCTGAAAGTATAAAAACAAGAGCTTGACTCTTTGTTAATGGTAGATAGTTAGACCTAGATTAGTTAGCCTCCATTAATTAGTTTTAGAATTTCAATTAGTTAATTAATTAGTTTTTCATATCTTGCTTTAGATCTAGTTTCATGTTTAATTATTTACTTTAGAACAAAGTAGATTATTAATTTAGTATTTGAATCATTGTTTTATTATTCATTAGATTAATAAAATAGTGTTCTTGGTAATCTAGTTTCGTTTTCCATTTACTTATTTAGTTAAATTCTTAGATTCAATTATTTGTCATTATTAGTTTAATTCAATTATTGCATGAGTAGTTTTGAATTGAGTTTAAACAAGTAAAGTTCAAATCTTTATATCATGTCTTGTTTGAATTCCATTGGGAATGATTGCGTAATGATTCTCGGCTAAACCTCCATTAGAGGGGGTTGAGAAGCCTTGATGAAAGCTTGATTCCGATTATCGTAGAGTCGTCGTAATTTCCTTTCTACTCTAGAAACGATTAGTTCACCATGAGAATGGGTGTAATCGTTCACATGCTAGTTATGAATTGGTAGAAATGCCATGTGTAATTAGGGATTAGGAGTACCCAGATTGTTCTGCGAAGCAGTTCAATTCGGATTACGACGATTAAATGGATTAGTAGGATTTAGTCAAGTTAAGGTGGAATCAATCCCCCTCTAACTCCTTATCATAGAATCGACGTAGCATTCCCATAGTTGTTCTAATAGTTGACTAGTTGCATCTTGTGGGTAGTTGCATCGTAGTCTAGTTGCCATTTAAATAAAATCTCTCATTAGACTAAAGAGTTAAGATTACTTATCGTAGAGAACACGACATCTTGGAAGGACTAGGAGTGGAACGAATCTTCTACTCCACTATATCTCATAGGATTGAGAGTAGAAATCTTTGATAAATATAGGCACGTATTAAGTTTTAGTTTACTTACGTTTTGAGTTTCATCGTTCATTTTAAGTAGGTAAACTATCATTTTATGTTTTATCAAATGGCGCGCTGTCTTAGTTTCACTTTAAGCATTGTTTTAAGTAGTATAAGTACTCTTCTTAAAGTCCCATTAAACCCACCCACCCTTGTTTGATTCATCTTGTGGTTGTCCGTTTCAGCATTGAAAACTTCCGAAAAAATTTGCGGGGAAAATGCCAGCGCTGAAAGGGCGTGCCACTAGCAGCTCAAGTTCTTGGAAGGCTGGTAGCGACCAGCACTAAAACAACTTGTAACTTGAAGTTACACTGAAGCGCACCAGCGCCCAAAAGTGGCGACCACCGCTCCACGAGCTGAATTTTGCGGATTTCCCACGGGTTTGATTCGAACCCGATTTTTTAAGTTTTTTCGGTGTTCTAACTTGTTATATACACTGAACACGCCAAACAAGGCGCTATTCATAAAGCGAAGCAAGGGCGAAATCATGTATTCCTTTCTTCCACACCTCGCATCTCCTGTTAGAGGTTTATACTAGTATATCAGAATTGTTTGGAGTGTTGATGTGTTTAGCTAAGTTTGGTCTTAGCCTTGTATGAGATTAAGGTCTGGTTGAACAAAAACACCAAACGTAATTACACAACAACATCAACAAACAATTCTATCTAGTATACCACCAACTACACCTCTAGCTACTATTTCACACACACCACCTGATATAATGCCTGAAGAAGGAGAGACTCCTTTCTCGGACTTCTACAAAGCCTTAAGCGATAGCCCCAAATCTTGTGTCGTTCTAGCGGACCGATTGGGGATTTCGAATCCCCCAAATATTTTAATTTGTTACCCATTTTTCATGGTTTAGACCATGAAAAACCTTATCGGCTTTATCGCGTAGGATTGAACAAGTCATAACAACATTCCACCATCCTACGGTTGGTGCGGAACAAATTAAACCGAGGGTATTCCCTTTCACCTTGGCGATAAAGGCGGCGTCTTGGTTAAGCGCCCAAATGCCTAATTCTGTGGACTTCGTGGGCTAAACTTGTTCAATTGTTTATGGAACATTTTTACCCACCCCTAAAGACGGATGAGATGCTTTCCAAGATTCATTTCTTTTGACAAAATCCTCATGAATCATTTTTAGAGGCTTGGAATCGTTTCACCGATCTCCTTATAGAGTGTCCACATCATAACTTAGCGAAAGACCGTTAGTTAGTGCCTTTTTCAAAGGACTTCTACACCACCATAAAGAAGTCCTTGACATAATGAATGGGGGTAGTTTCTTAAGTAAAGGAGCCTCGGGGCTTATAAATTTATAGAGGATCAAACTAAAGCGAAATAACAAGCGGGGGTAGTGGCGATATCCACATCGCTCCGCTAGTTCTTCTAATCTGATTAAGGCCGCGGTATGTTTGAAATTAAACCACGATCCCGAGCTTAAAACTCTAATCGAATCACTCACTAAAAAGGTAGAGGCCATTTTTGTTCAACAAAAGCCTATCCCCGTCATGAATGTAAATTCAAATCCATGTAGTTTCTGTTGGAGCCCTGAGCATCCCGACTTCCATTGTCCTATAGCCTATGAACAGGCTTGTTCCATTAATAGTGAACCTAACGCCCCTTGGAGACAAAATCCCAACTTCGGTTGGAGATAACCAACACATCACACCTCCAGGGTACAATAATCAATATGTTAGGCCAACGCACAGTTTTATCCAAGCTCCACCACGACAAGGACAAGGTCAGGGTAATTTTAATAATTACAACAACCAAGTGCAACCTCGACAAGGTCAAGCACAAGGTCAAGGTAGTTATAATAATTATAACGCTAATAGAGGTATCGTTCCGGTAAATAATAACTATCAAAATCTGCCCATAAATAATTCCGCGAGATAGTTCGGTCCACACCACCCGTGACTACTACACCCACATAACCGGATCGTCTTGACACCTTCATACAAGTGAGCCAAAACTTTTCCAAACCATGGCTCAATCTAACCAACGACTTCTACAATCCTTTAATAATTTTAACCCAACAGGTTGGCCCAAGATAAAGCCCAACCCAAAGGTGTGTTTCAGTCACGCACTACCTAATCTTAAAACAACAAACCACGGCCTTTGAGGTAGCCGATAATACTAGTAATGAATATGCAAAGGTAGGTGAGCTAAATGCCATCACCACTCTCCGTTACGGCGAGTGGTTGATAACAAAAAGTAACTATGCCTATAGTTACCCCACCAAGATAACCCTACATCGCTATTTTACTAGATACGAAATAAAAACCGAAGAGCCTACCATTGTAGAGGTACCGGTTACAACATAACCTAAGAAACATAAAGCCAAGGTTAAACATCCGGTGATACCATTGCTAAATATAAAGAGAAACCACCGTTTTCACAAAAATTAGCCATGTTAACTAAGGATACAAATTATGAGGAGATTAGGGACGTTTTCAAGAATCTAACTATAAACCTTCCCTTCCTCGAAGCTATTAAAAAGCTACCACACCATGCTAAGTTTCTTAAGGAGTTGTGTACTACTAGGCGTAAGACCAATATATCAAAAGAGCGCCTTTTAACGAACAATTCCCAACTCTATCGAACATAATGGAATTGTTAAGTTACAAGGACCACAATTAGATCCCTATTGTACAATGCACCTTAGGAGATTCCTATCACTGACGACCGCATTATTAGACACGGGGGCTAGTGTTAACTTACTCCGTTTTATTTGTATAGACAAATAGGTCTAGGCGAGATGCAACCCACTAAAATGACGTTGCAATTAGCGATCGGTCTATTAAGTATCCTAAGGGTGTGGTCGAAAATGTCTTTGGTAAAAGTTTAGGATTTCTACTATCCGGGCTTTGGTTTTGTCATCCTCGATCTGAAGTAATTAGCGACTCGTCCCCATCATCTTAGAGGCGTCCTTTCCTGGCAACCGCCAATCGCTCATTAATTGCGCGAATGGTTCAATCTCCATGTCTTTTGGCCATCTTGCTATTGAAGTAAATGTTTTAAAACAAAGACACATTTACTCGATTAGATCTATGGATGGAGAGGTTAGCATGATCGAGAGCTTAAACGAGATTATTTCAACAACACGTTCCACGATAATCATATACCCAAATTTCTTTCCTTTGGAAGTTCAGACTCCAACATTTTCATCCCTACACTAGTCGATACACATATTATGGATGAGGACGAGATAGATGACTTTCTTAAAGATATAGAGGACTACCATAGTAATGTGGATATGACCAATCTAGATGAGGAATTCGATGAGTTTCTTAGAGCAGGTGATGATTCACCCTATCAAGAACTACTTTGCACAACTTCCACCTCCACTCCCCCACCTTTCCACCCTTTCAAAGGAATGTCGAGTTTGCACTTTCGATCCTTTGGTTTCTCTCTGTGCTTCATAATTTTTTAAATCCACCTAGTAAACAAATACTTAAGAAGAACAAAGCATTTGACACCTTCATTTTCAGACTTGAGACAGTCCCTACCTACACCATGAATGAGTTTTGTGCTAAATCCACATCCTCATTGTTTATATGCTTTCCTTCTACAACTTATCCATATCCACCATATCTTCCACAACCATTCACTTTTCCACACTTATTCACTAGGACACCCTCTCGTTCAAAAATGAAAAAGAAGGTGAATGCTAGGTTACGTTATAAGTCTATCCGACTTCGCTTTCAGTTCATTAGGTTGCGTCATAGGAAATCTTGGTGCTTGATTGTGTTTGGATATGTTTTATGTGATATTTATTTATGGAATGATCCCCAACTAGTTCGGTTGTTGATATATGATAAACTGCATGTTCATACATATGTTTAGATAAAGTCTCGAGTATCTGACTATAAATGACTCATTTTTTTTTGTGTTTGGTGCATTTCCTTTCATTTCCATATATTGGTGAGTGTACCATTAAGGTAACCGGGCCCTCCCTATGGAGTGTGTGGCTGTAAGTACCGGATTCTAAGTCCACGGTTAACATAATTCACGTTTTCCACTCTTGCATGTTTTCTCGGATTTTTTAGTCATGTTTCTCTATGGAGTGAATTATATTCGTATTGCTTATTATTTTTCCTTATATATATTTTACTTTTATAAGGAAAAATAATAAGCAATACGGACATAATTCACTCCATAGAGAAACATGACTCAAAAATCCGAGAAAACATGTAAGAGTGGAAAACGTGAATTATGTTAACCGTGGACTTAGGATGAATAAACATAGTAATCTAGGAAGTCTCGGGAATCTGACTTTAAAAGACCCACTGTTAAAAAACAAATTTTCTAAACTCTGTTGTTTGGGGGTGGGGTGTTCGTGTTTCCGTCCTAGAATGTTTTATATCCCATTAGAGTTGCTTAGGCCGTTTAATTGTATTTCGATTTGGGTTGACATAATCTATGAATTTAGAGTTCATTTGTTCGCATAACGTACGTTATGCACGCACTTCGAGGCATTTTCCACTATCTTATATGTCATCCACGGTCGGAATAGAGTGTTTTATGGATCATTGGATTGGAAATTCTCTCCTGATCATTTCCATATCTCATTCGCAAAAATCATACTGGTAACGAAGCGGCAATATTAGTTTGAAGTTGCGCGAAAAAATCGAAAATTTCAAAAATTTTGAATTGGGCTTGGGCTCAACCCGCGCGCACCTGCGCCCCTTACCTTCGCACCAACAGTCGCGTTCTCCACTTCCAAACCGCCATTAACGACCAAAAACCTTCAAAACCAAACCTAAAAAAATAAAATTAAAAGAAAACCAAATTAACCCACGCCCACAGTTCAAATCAACTTCCAATCTAATCTAAAATCTTTCCACCACCACCTCCACCAATTTAAATCATCAAAAACCACCGGGAAATAAAAAAATTTGAACTGCCGATCCACCACCGCACCACCACCATTGTTGTTCCAGTGAGGTTGTTCCTCATTGCTTCCTACACCTTCTACAAACCCCAAATCAATTCAAACTCCAATGACTCAACAACGTCGAATTTTGCCGGAGCAAGCATTTACTGGCGACCACTTCGCACCGTTTTACGGTGACAAAATGATTAGTAGAGACTGGAATAGCTTGTGGTACTCGACCGAAACCTTTTACCATGAAGACTTAGTCCGACGGTTTTACAACACGAGGGAGTTGGAGGGGAGTAGAATTTTTGTTATGGTGGCGAAGAGGAGGAAGGAAGTAACTGCTGGGTTGTTGGCTAAGATTCTAGGCATTCCACCTAGAATCCATCTGGATGCCACGCTTACGAGTCCCAATATAATGGGGTAGAGCCGTTGATGAACGTGGCCAGTTACGAAGGGAACTACAATGCGAGCTTCGCATTGTGTTCGCCCGAGCATCCCTCGAATCCAACCAAACCGGTGAACGCAGCGGCTTAGTGGATTGGTCGGAACGCCCTAGGGAAGGAGAAGGTCAGCGACATCGGTCCGAACTGCCTCCACATTTTATGGATACTCGGGAGCGTAGTCACGAGTTACGTATCTTGGAATTTTTGCTTAACATGATTAGGGGAGTAGGGAAGTCTATTGCACCTCTCCCCTGTTTTGATAACCAAGATCATCTTTGAAGTTGAGAGCGCTCGGCGTCGATAGGATTTACCTCACCCTACACGAAATCCTCGTTATCTATAAGGATTGTGTCCAACAAGTTTGGAGGTTGCCCGAGGATAGGGTAGAGGGCGAGGAGGATGGTGGAAATGAGAATGACTTTCGAGAGGATGAGGAGGACTTGACTTGTTTTGATGTCGATGCCTTGGAGAGGTGTTGGTCGGATGTAGAGCGCATGGCCGATTCATCGTGGCATCGCGTTCACTCAACACTATCTGCGAAGACCTCCGGACTTCGACAAGCTACTATCCATCATAACCGAGATCCGTACCCAACGAGGGATGGCGGTGGGAACAGATGAGGACCGCTAGAAGCTCGGTGCGGTTCGGGCGATATGCTTGCACGCTTCCCACCTCACGGGGACTCTCCTTCCGAGGATACAAAGATCGACACGGCGTCGTCGCCCGAAAGATGAATGGTGCCGGCCCGTGGGAGCTCGGGGAGCCATCTCCTCGAAGTGTTCCCTCCGCTACCAAGATGCGAAAGTGTTTAGGGATAGTATAGTTTGATGTTTTTTATTTGTAGTTTTATTGTTGTTAGTTATTTTAATGTAAGTTTTAATTCCGTAATTTGGATTTTGTAGTAAAAGGGCATTTAATGCCAAATTTAATATAATGCGGTTATTTTCATTGTGCGTGGTTGTTTAATATTGATCCCACCTTCCCAAATTGTTTGGGGGTGGTGTTATCTATTCCAACATGAGTTTTATATGACCCTCGTTTTTAGAAGATATTTCGGAGTCAGGGTGAGAATATAGCCAATTAGGCATATCTATGAATAAATATCATGGTAGGATGAAATCTCGATAAAATAGGTATATTCTATCCTAAATTCAACCTAAAAAATACTAGGGTTGTTTTAGAATCAAGAATATGAGTTGTTTCCATTTTTGGGTTTGGAAATTTTAGTATTTTCGAAAACTGCCGTAAAAACATTTTGGCAACTTCCCGATCCGTTTTAGCAACTTAAAACCTATATAAACTTCATTCATTCTACACTCACAACCCACAATACACCTAACTTCCATCACTCACCTTTCAATCCCACGTTTCCCACGTTTCGTCTCATTTTTCACGAATCGACTCCTCGATCGGATCGCTTCTGCAGAGGATGCGCTTTGCTTCCTACACATTTGTCGAATTTGTACAGAGCGCACTCAGCGCTTCAAGGTGGCGACTTCGCGCCAAACACTGAACTCCAAAATCATCAGAGCACACCCGCTCCCAAGAGGAGCCCACTCGCGCCCTGACCTCCGTAAACACAAAAATTTCCAGTTTTCTGCGGGTTGTTCCCGGATCATTTGCAGTTGTTCCAGAGCATCGTTTTGAGATGACATCTCCTACAATAATACCGGAACAGTCTTTCGAAGATTTGTTCCAAAGCACTACTTATGGTGCTTGGTTTTGCGAGGCGATAACATATGTAGGCTGGGAACCGCTTATGGTAAGACCTGCTGAACTTTATTCTCCAACACTAGCACCTTATTTTTACGATAACTGCATTTTCTTTGGGAGACCAGATGGAGAACAAGTGTTCTCCATCAACATTGATGATGAACCAATGGAAATTACCAGGTTCTTGCTAGCATTTGTTCTTGGACTTGCTATGCCCGTTGAAATACAAGACCCATGGTGCTATTGGGTAGATAATATGTATGTCTACACTTATGAGTTTTTGCATGAGTCGTATGGGGCAAGCATTTTCCGTATCGAGGACCAAGGGGACTATAACGTTGCTTTTGGTAGCCTGTCCATGAACATAGGAACTGTTATGTTTTGGATCATGCTAAACATTTTAGGGGAATGACGTTTTTCTTCTATGAATGATGCCACTTGCAGCGTCTTCCTTGCTTTAGCCACGGGACATATGTGCCATGACCTTCCCAAAACCTTGATGTTTAGTTTAGCTCGAGCCCATAGCATGAGGCATAAGTACCTTCTTATGCCCGTTCTAATTTCCCGTATTATGCTATGTTTCTTTCCTGTTTTTTGTACACGTTTCACGGATTGGATTATGGTCGATGGAATCGCATGCGACCCACCAATAGTATTATTCGATCTTTCCGTGCAATGACTTGGCAAGGGTGGAGGATACAACCTCATCAGGTTGCACCCTACACCCCGTCAGATCAAGTGGCGCTTAATAGGTTAGCAATAATAGATGATAAATGGCGGGAAGCTTGGCAAATTATCATCGCATGGTAGGACGCGAAGGAACCTCACTTCTTTATAGAAGAAGATGATGAGGAGAATGATGAATAAAGCGGGAGATAAGGTAAGTTTTAATTTTACTTAGTGTCTGCTTATGTCCCAAGCAATTTGATTCTTGTTAACCCCATAATGGGTGGAACTCTAATAGAGTTGCGTCAGTTTTTTATTTCCTATATTAGTACGTTCTAACCTTGTTTTGCAGATGTTCCTGAATTTCACGCATTTCAATGGTATTTTTCCTACCCTCTTTATTTAAATGCTTTAAGGACAAAGCATGCTTCTTGTTTGGGGGGGGCATAGAAACACGTGTAATTAAGGCATTGGTTAGGATATAGATAGGTATAATATGCACTTGTTTTCTAGTTAAAATTTCAAAAATTCAAAAATATAAATAAATAAGTTCATGCTATACACTTAGGAATATTGGTATTGTTTTCCTTCTCTATGCTCTTAATAATCTAGAAGTCTCACGTAGCTTTTGGATTAGAATAATTTTTAAAAACTTAGGTTAATATGTAGGTAATAATCTTTGCATCTATCTATAAATATATTACATGAGTATCTATGATTGTTAGCAGTAAGTTTCTAAACTCTAGGCTAGAGTACTTATTCTACAAATCCTGTGAGAATATAGCCTAAAGCCTTATATGAGCGAAACATTTGAGAAATGACACAAGGGAGAAGTAAAATCCGGATAGAGAAATCACACGTCCACTTGCTTGATCACTATACCATATCCTAAGCGAGAATTTAGGCCCTCTTTGGATCGATATAGCCAGAAATTCAAACCTATGAATTATTTTTCGCTAGTCGCCCCTCTGAGCCTTTCTTTAGCCTTTCATAAACCACAAATCCTTTACCCTGTTACAAAAACATAACAAAATAAATAAATAAATAAAAACAACCTACCCAATTTAGATAAGTCTGAGAATATAATGAGGAAGAAAGAAGAAGAGAAAAACCTGTGTAAACAAAAGTTAGTTAATTGCTTCAGAAAATAAAGAAAAGAAGTTTCCATCCAAAGAAAATAAAAATAAAAATAGAAATAAAATAAAATCTCCAAAAAAAAAATAGAATAAAAGGAGTCAAAAGCCAAAGAAAAAAATATATATATGGCTAAGGATGGAAACATAGTGTAGAAGCAAAAGTAAATAACAAGGTTTTCTCTAGTTACATAATATGAAGACTCTATTATCTCAGACTTGTCCTTTTTGAATATCCATTTCCTTCCTTCTTAAACCATCTCCTAATCCCCGCAACACCTAATAAAGACCTCTAGCTCAATTAGGAATAGGTTAGTGTGATAGTAAGTGGCAGATGTGTTTGATCGACTCCGGCTTCCTTGTTGTCATTAAGATTGTAAGGTAAAGTGTGCCCACGCATTAATCGAGTAAAAACTTGAGTGGAAAAATCAGAGTGTTGTATCTTGACTATTATTGTGAGAACCTACTTAAGGACGCTATTCCGAGTTTCAGAAACGAACCTGCTAGCCATTTCATAGTATTACTTATTGTATATATGTTTATTGTAGATGATTGATTATTATGAATATATTAGCTTAGGTTTCGACTTGATTACTCTATATGCATTGCTAGTGAAAGGTATAGTTAATTTAGAGCATGAATAAGGAAACAATAGTTTTATTTCTTAGTCGTTGTAGTATAGATGAAGTTTGTGAGTACCTTCACTGGAAAACTCTCACGAGGCTATAACTCGTCTACTAGGGAATTCCTAGTGAAGGCCTTGTTGCATATGGTCAATGCAATCGCACTTTCAGTAAACGAGTAGATAGAACTTCATTTTTGGTCACTTATTCTAATTTCTCATCTTTGCTTGAGGACAAGCAAAATGTTGTTTGGGGTGGTTTGATAATAGCCCAAAACTGTAGTTTTAACCCTCAGAATAGCCATACTTTTAGACCAATTATGTGAGTAATAATTAAGAGTTAATACCGATTCACGTGTTTTTATGCATTCCAGGCTTCAAAGTCCATTATGTGCAGAAATGTGCCACTTTAGCGAGATAAAGGAGCAAAGGTCGGTTGCTAAGGAGTCCTGTGATTAAAGGCCAAGATTCAAGAAGACAAAGCCTTTCTAAAGCCCGGTTAAAGCTGAAAAGTCGACGCTTGGGCGTAAAAAAGACACAAAGTCAGTGAGAAACTTCCGAAGGCCGTATCTTTGGACTCAGACCTCGGAATTGGGCCTACCTTATGTCAAAACGACTGGCTCGGAAAGAGCTTTCCAATGGTCTAAGCCTTGACCTAATCCAAGGAGCAGAAATGGACTAAAAGTCTGTTGAAGCCAACT
The DNA here is from genome assembly GCF_015680905.1 of Coptis chinensis. NCBI lineage: Eukaryota > Viridiplantae > Streptophyta > Magnoliopsida > Ranunculales > Ranunculaceae > Coptis > Coptis chinensis. Next base: position 37,135,394 of record NC_141459.1, read on the forward strand.
GCAGCTGAAGAGGCCCTTTTAGACTGAAAGAATTGGGTTTTGGATCTGAAAGTATAAAAACAAGAGCTTGACTCTTTGTTAATGGTAGATAGTTAGACCTAGATTAGTTAGCCTCCATTAATTAGTTGTAGAATTTCAATTAGTTAATTAATTAGTTTTTCATATCTTGTTTTAGATCTAGTTTCATGTTTAATTAATTACTTTAGAACAAAGTAGATTATTAATTTAGTATTTGAATCATTGTTTTATTATTCATTAGATTAATAAAATAGTGTTCTTGGTAATCTAGTTTCATTTTCCATTTACTTATTTAGTTAAATTCTTAGATTCAATTATTTGTCATTATTAGTTTAATTCAATTATTGCATGAGTAGTTTTGAATTGAGTTTAAACAAGTAAAGTTCAAATCTTTATATCATGTCTTGTTTGAATTCCATTGGGAATGATTGCGTAATGATTCTCGGCTAAACCTCCATTAGAGGGGGTTGAGAAGCCTTGATGAAAGCTTGATTCCGATTATCATAGAGTCGTCATAATTTCCTTTCCACTGTAGAAACGATTAGTTCACCATGAGAATGGGTGTAATCGTTCACATGCTAGTTATGAATTGGTAGAAATGTCATGTGTAATTAGGGATTAGGAGTAACCAGATTGTTCTGCGAAGCAGTTCAATTCGGATTATGACGATTCGTCGTTAGTAGGATTTAGTCGAGTTAAGGTGGAATCAATCCCCCTCTAACTCCTTATCATAGAATCGACGTAGCATTCCCATAGTTGTTCTAATAGTCGACTAGTTGCATCTTGTGGGTAGTTGCATCGTAGTCTAGTTGCCATTTCGTAAATCTCTCATTAGACTAAAGAGTTAAGATTACTTATACGTAGAGAACACAGCATGAGGAAGGACTAGGAGTGGAACGAATCTTCTACTCCACTATATCTCATAGGATTGAGAGTAGAAATCTTTGATAAATATAGGCACGTATTAAGTTTTAGTTTACTTACGTTTTGAGTTTCATCATTCATTTCGTAGGTAAACTATCATTTTTATGTTTTATCACCTACTCTTCTGAGCCGTGTAGTAGAGCCATCCTAGTCTTGCACCCAATTGTTCCCTTTAACAGGGCATAGTAAATTATAGACCAAGCAAAGTTTTCAAAACTCCATACTTGCAAAAATGAATTTCGATTGCTTGAGCATACTTTGCATCGTTTGCGCATGTTAGGATAGTTTTGCGGGCTTGCTAAAAGTGCATGATACTGCGTTCAGGCATTATAGGTATTAGCAAGAATAAAACTTACTCATATAGGAGAGCACGACATTTTAGACAATCTCCTATTTCTAGTCCTCCATCCACTAAGATGGCTGACGAAGTAGTGCAAGCTGAAGAGTCTCTCTCTAACTTCTACACACCGTTGCAAGATGGGCCTCCATCTTGTATACGACTCACACCGCTCACGAGCGATTTTCGCATTCCATCGAACATGTTCAATCCTCTACTCATCTTTCACAGGTTAGAACACGAGTTACCATACAAACATCTACGCCGAATACATGAAGTATGTAATACTTTCTACCATCTGGGCGTCATCGACGATCAAGTGAAGCTACGAATGTTTCCTTTCACTCTAGCTGGTAAGAGTCGCACATGACTTCTTTCTTAGAAGCCCAATTCTTTCGATACATGGGAAGAGGTTGTGTTCTCCTTCATGAAGAAGTACTTTCCACCGAAGAAAACAGAAGAGATAAGAAGTATGATATAGTTCTTTAGACAGAGTCCAAGTGAGACATTTTCCGAAGGATGGGATAGATTCTCTGACCTATTATATTCATGTCCTCACCACAAACTAGAAAAATCCACTCTTGTCCAATGTTTCTTCAACTCCAAGAACACAAAGTAACCCTCGACATCATGACTAATGGTAATTTTTTGGATAGAGGTGCAACCGAAGCCTTAACCTTTCTTGAAAACCAAGATGAAAAGAGTACCCATTAGGGCGACATAAACAATTCCAGAACATCCCAACCCAGTACATCTAAGGCTAGTGGTATTTTTTAGGTGAAATTCGATCTAGAAATCAAAACCTTAATCGAAGCCCTCACAAAAAAGGTAGATGCCCTCACAACCAAACAAAAAGACCAAACTCCTCATCTTGTCATGAACATAAATACCTCACCATGCAATTTTTGTCTAAGCTTAAATTATATAGATCCCACCTGTCCCTTGATCACAAACTTATCATCACTTCAACCAGAAGAAGTATGTGCTTTCAATGTACCAAATGAACCATGGAGACAACATCAAAACTTCACATGAACTAACATTCCACAAAACCAACCACCTCCAGGTTTCAATAAACCACCAAATACAAGGATAAGATACCTATAACAATCAGGACAGAGTATTGGTTCCATCACAGTTTAACCAGAACTACCAAAACCTATCCATCAACAACCAAAGAGACCTAGTTCCAGTTACACCATCAACTAGCGTCCAAACAGATAAGCCTACCGAAATAATGCTATCTGTCAAGCAACAACAAACCCAAATCCTAGCATCCATGCAACAATCACTAAACTTGTTAGCCCAAAACAAAACCCAAAAAGGTGTGTTCTCAGGACAAGCTATTCCAAACCCTAAACCAAGAAACACAGCATTTGAATACATAAGTGACGTGAACGAAGCTGGAGCGCTAAAAACTCTTTCATGATCATCCCATCTACGAGGATTAAATCCTCTTTTCCGATGTATTATTTTCCCATTCCATTCCATCTTTTACTTTAAAGGGAATACATCAATAAGGTAACTGGACCACTCCACTTGGAGTATGTGGTTGTAAGTGTCGGAGCCTTAGTCCACGTATATCTCGCGTATTTTTTGTAAAAAATATTTTACTCGTCGTTTGAGTAAGTGTGAACCTGTAGAGCGAGTATACAATTTTTATTTTCTTTATTTTACATTTCTTTTTCAAAAATAGTTGTTTTCTCTGTTATGTTAATGCTAGATTCTCGATACATTAATAGTTATGTGATTTTCCAAAAAAACAAAATGGGCAATGGATTTTACACAGACCAACCCCTAGAACAACGCAATCTAAGGGCAATTTAAGATCAGTTTTGCTTACTAAAGGTCGCCTATATCACCGAGCTATTTGCCCGGGTTAGGACATTCCATGTCCTGGGCAGTAAATCCCCCAACTCGCGGAGCTGAAGCTTTATCTATCTAGATTGAGTTTGCCACCGAACCAACACGAAAGTTTCCTGAGATTTCCATTTATGGTTTGTTTTGCATCACAGCATTTTGAGTACGAGTTTCTTGAAATATCTTTCCATAGTTTTCAAAACTAGAGGATATAAAAATGAAAACTATATGCCCCGGAGTAGCCAAAATGATACCGGATTCACGTATAATTTTATCTTCTTGTCAAAACCTCTATATGGTTAGAGATATCTTTTGCATGAGAAAATCAACTAAAAAAAAAGATGAGGCGTCTCCAAACGAGAATTAAACCAATAGAGTAACCTAAAGTGACACTATTCTCTGTTTAATTCTATCTTTTGATCCACCTCTCTATTTGTCTCAAGAATTTGACGTTAAAAGACTCAAACTTGTACAAAATTTCAAAAAATCTTCCCTTTCTTCTCAAAAAATTTTCCCCTTCTCAATCTTTCCCTTTCTAAAAAGTTTGAAAAATTTTTAAAAATGTCTTCTGTAACGAACAAAAACCCTCCACCTAGCAAGACTAGATGGATATATAAGTTTCAATGATCGTGTGCAAGCACTTCCTAGAGAACTACAGCTAAAAATATTGACACATATACCGAAAATCATTCTTGGTTTAGGTAAGAGTTCATATGCACGTAAGAGATGAGCTATAAGAGAAGGCTGGTGCTCGAACTGTCAAACACCAACTTGTCCCGTTCTTCAACCTCATAGTAAATATTTAGTTTTCAAGGTTTTCATGTTTCAGCCACCTGCTCATTGAGCACAGCTGATGAGAATAATCCAACCATCTGGTTGGGATTGACTCAAGTTTTCAAAAACTTCTAAGTCTTGGGAATCTGACTTAAAATGACCAACCTTTTTAAATTTCAGTCAAACTTATTCAAACCCAAAAAAAAAAAATTAATTAAATTTTTCCTTCTTTCGTTTGAACATATTTCCCTACAGTTCCTTTTCATTTCTTTCTTTCATTTGCTTTTCATCCACTGTTGGATGTGAGTGTACCCTATATCGTTGCATGGGATTTTCGATGCTGATCGGTTGGTACCTCACAGGTCAAGATCGGACTAGTAAAAAGCACGGATCGGCTCTTGAACTTGTCAAGGCACTGAGGACAATATCAGAATTACCTGATTTCATTTGGGCTTGGGCCAAAAATTTGTTTTCACTTAAAAGGCACTTGCCATCAAACCTATTTAACCCACGTGACCGCCCAACCATCCACCATCATCCTCAAACATTTCCAAACCCTAGCCGCCCAAGTTAACTCGCGACCACCCCCCCTTCAGCTTGCGACCGCCTACTCACCCAAACACCACCACTCCAAATATTTTACAACCTGCTCCATTGTCAACCCCCATTCCAACTCAAAATCCCAATTTTATCAATTCCGCCTACTCCAAATGGCTCGAGTTCTAAAAATTGTTCTGGAGCAAAATTTTGAACCCATCTTCAATTTCAATCTATTTGAAGTGCACATCAAGCCTGAGGTTAGAAGAAGACGATGGAAAGCTTTGGTTTTGTTGGAAGGTGCCCTTATTCTCCCTCTCTCACCCTTTCATTTTATAATCATATGCTTAAAGGGGAGGATGACCGCATCTTGGTTATCAAGGATGGTCGCACGCTTGAGCTCACCAAGGAGGTAGTGAGTGAAGTTTCGGGGATTCCTCTGAAGGCTTATGTTCAGACGGAACAGTCCCCAGACAACAAGACCATCGATGTGATGATGGCAGAGATGATTCTCGAGGGGGTGAAAAACCCCAAGTCTCGTTACACATTTCGAGTTCGCTGCGAAAGAATCAGTTGGCAGTATCTCAGTGGACAGCCTATACAACTTGTTAGCCTCAGCCAAGCCTTCGGATATAGGTAAGGCGATGCTCCATATTTTATGCATGGAGTCTTCAAGAGCAGAAGAATAGCTTTTGCATCATCACCTTTGTAGGAACCGTTATGGTTGCATGTCATTGTTTACAAACTGTGAAAACCCATGTGCAGTGGAATAAAGGTGTTCACGATTTTGATTAGGAATCATACCTTTTGATCAGCTGTGATATCTCTGAGAATCCAAGCTCTACGAATCAGCAACCTCTTGATCTTTTATTGTATTCCTATCCTTGGAATAGACGTTGTGTGGGCAACAATCTACCAGCCCCTTCTTTCTTTCTTGGCCTCTCTTACTCACAAGGTTAGAACCGAATTTAGGAACTAATTTTGCTTAAGCAATAACTCAGTGTTTTGGCCAGGAAAGAAGGGTTTCCTTATATAAGCTATAACAAGGACCATGAGGAGAAATTAGGGTTAGGTCTCCTGACAGGCTTGGGCTTCCCATATTCGCCCAGAACACACGGCCCAAGTCCGTCAACAAATGGCTTATTCCACTAAAGGTCGTTGTTGCACTACTGCCCTAATCCCAAATTACGTGTATTACGTTTATGGGCTCCATATTATATGCTTGTTGATCTCCCCGTGTTAAGATATCGAATGCCCATTGATTAAGTCAAGTTACTGACAACTACATTAATCAACTTCTTATGTCCTTGAGTAGTAACACTCAACCTCATTGTCATGTCGGATTAAATCCACCTGCAGGGTTTACATGACAATCCTTATGAGCTCCTCAAGGGGACATCATCAACCCGACTTCATGCAAGTCATGGATTCCTTCTATAATCAACAGCACACCTTACATACAATGTCATTACCCAATCCATCGAGTTTGTTGATTCACAAATGAATCTAACTCATTGATGATTTAAAGCAATGTACAATGCACGTAAGTGCCCGTTATTATATCCGGATTAAGAGGATAAGCATCCATAATAACAAAGGTGTTTGTTTTATTATATAATCAGTATAAAGAGAAATAACCTCACTTGGTCCTGTTCAATACACACAAAGTGTACTAGTGTAATCTTGTAGTCAAGATAGACTAAAACCAAATTATACTACAACCATTCCAATGGTTTGTCCAAATCCATCTAGGATGTGAACATTTACTTATACTTTATAAGGTACTGATGATATGATATTCTGTGTGTCACCACACACCATATCATCTACAACATAAAGTATTAGACGCATAGATATAACTAATAACATATATAATATGCATAACATTTGCCCATATGATTCTTATTCAAAAAATGAAGAATTATAGTTAATACAAAAGTAATGATTTTAGTAGATAACCCTATCAACCTTCGTTTGGGAGCAACTCTGCAAACCCAAAAGGTCCACCACCCCTTTACCAGTGCTGGTCACCAGGATCATGCAACACTGGAGGTTTGATTCTACAGGCACCCTAGTGGAGGTCAAGGACGCTACCACAGGTCCTATCTATGCCCACTGCGTCCAGAAATTCTGGCGTCCACTTGCAGCCAAAGTTGTCGAACAAGCATGCCCTACCGAGCAAGTGGACTACTTCACTGAAGGTGACACTCGATAGTTCACTCAGCCCATTAATGGAATTCACTTCCTCCGTGGAGGCCAGAGGATTCTGCACTAGCACATCCACCAGCTCAGGCAAACACAGGGAGTCATTATAGCGACACAGTAGACCCTCAGAGAGGAGTAGCAGACTTTCCAACAGGAGTAGCGCCGTTTTCAGCACAGTGTCACTAGAACACTACAGATAATTAGAAATGTGCTCCCGCGTAGTGATAGACATGCTAGGACCCGACATCATCAAGGAGAAGGATCTTCTCGATGTCGTGACGAGTCACGCAAGGATTCTGACTAGGCAGCTCCCTAGTGTCAGTATAGATAGTTATAGTTTATGTTTTATTTTTCAGTTGTTTTTTTTCTATACTTATGTAGTATTATGACATTAGACTAATATTAATTCTATATATGCTTATGTTAATTGTTTTTCTTGTGGATTTGATATATGAGTAGAAGGTAATACATATACATCATGCCAAAATTTTCCATATTTATTTTTCATTTCATGCATTTCATATGTTTTCAAAACTACAAAAAAAAAAAAAAAAAATATATATATATATATATATATATATATATATATATATATATATCATAGTAGAATAATAATACCTAGTACAATAAACCATGTATTTCTCGTTCTATATCAAACAACCCACGCCCCAAACTTATTTGGCGATGGCGTATTTTCATCATGAAGAACAGAATACAGGTGTATTGCCATTTTTGCTAATGTTTATATGGTAATCTCTTTCCTTATCTCTTCATACTTTGAGGACAAATCATATTTCTATTTGGGGGTGGTATAGTAACATTTTGCAAAAACTATGTATTTTCTATATTATATATAATATTATATTTCTTCAATTCTAAAAAAAATTTGAAAAAGACCAAAAATATTTTTCTATTTAGTATTAAAAATTCTTGTTTCTATTTTCTATGATGAATAAAAAGTTTAGAAGTCTCATTATAGCAATAGAGTAAGGACTTGTTCTTCAAACTTAGATTAATATACATACAATAGTTTCTGCATCTTTTCATAAGTATTGAATGGCATGCATAAGTATTTGTTTGTATATAGCAGTGAGTTTCCAAGACCAAGGTTAGAACAATTAAGTTCCATATCCTATGAGAATCTAGCCAAAAACCTCATTTAAATGATTATTGAGTGATGACACAAAGGATGTCCGGATAGAAAGACCACACGTCCACTTGCTTGATCACCACGCCATATCTTAAAAGAGAATTTAGGCCCTTTTTGGATCGATATAGCTAAATAAACGTTAAAAACCCAAAAAGATAGTTTTTCCTCTAGTTACCGCTTTTGAGCTTTCACTATTTTCTAAAAGCCTTTTTATTCTTCACCATAAATCCCTAATCCGTTACCACACACAAAAAAAAGCTTACCCAGTTGACGAGTTAAGAATTGGATGGATATCAAAAAAAGAGAAGAGAAGACCTTGTAGAAAAACAGATTAGTTAGTTGCTTCGAAAAGAAAAGAAAAGAAAGAAAAGAAAAGAAAGACCCATCAAAAATCAAAGGAGTCAAAAATCGAATCTCCCAAAAGTCAAAATCAAAAGGAGACGATATCAGAAACAAAAGCAAAAAAAAAAAAAAAGCAAAGCTAGAACTCCCAAAATTCAAAATCATATGGAGTCACAAAGCTAAAGGGCAAAAAAATCATAATTCGGAAGCAAAAAACAAAACGAGGTTCTTTTCTGGTCACAAGTAGCTTGAAGACCCAATTTCTTAACTTATCATATTTTTGTTTTTCCCTTCCTTTTCTTTCTAAACCATCACCCTATCCCCGTAACTCCTAATAAAAGACCTCTGGCTCAATTAGGAATAGGATGGTGTGATAGTAAGTGATAAATGTGATCAATCGACCCCGGTTTCTTTGGACGTCATTTGAGTATGTGAGGAATATAAGTGCCTGCTGTACTTGAGAGAACGAAACTTAAGTGAATCTATCAGAGAGTTGTGATTGCAACGCACTCCTGTGAGAACCTACCTTAAGCACGTTCTCCAAAAGTCTCAGAAACGACTCTGCTTTTGCATTTCATTGATCATGTTTTGCGCATTTAATTATCTTTGGATGATTAAATTATTGTACATATGTTATTCTAAGTTCAAAGGAGCTTGTCCTTATTCCCCGCTAATGAGATGTATAGACTTCTGAGAATAAAAGGAAACAATACCCCTTTGTACTAAATAGAAGAAGTTTGTGAGTACCTTAACTGGAAAACTCTCACAAGGCTTAAAGCTTGTCCACTAAGGAATTTCTAGTGGTTTAAGGCCTTGTTGCATATGATCAATGCAATCGCACTCCGCGAAATGAGATTAGTATAACTTATAATAAATCGCTCATTTGTGATCTTAGTTTTTTTCTCATCCTTACTTGAGGACAAGCAAGATGCTATTTAGGGGTGGTGATCAGCTCCCAAATGTGCATTTTATTATCCTTACATTACTGTATTACAGCCCTTCTTACGCATAATGAAAAGACAACTCATAGCTTTTATTACATTTTTCAAGTTACAGAGAAATTCAAACCACTTATCGTAAAAGCTACGTCTTAGCACCAAAATGAGCCTTAATTACGCTTATTATGAAGACTAGAAGCTGCTATGAAAAAGTATTGAAAAAATCAAAGTCAAAGGTCAAAAACTCATAACCAAGGACCTGAAAGTCAAGTCCTCAACTAAAAAAACCAGAGATAGATGTCCTTAACTCAAAAGAAGGTTTTCTCTAAAACCTATCTTGATCAAGAAGAAATCAAAAAGAAAAAGCAAAAGCATAAAGCAAAGGGTGAGGTGTCTCAAATGTAATGGAGAAGGGCAAATCAGTCATTTGTATAAAGTAGGGGTATAAGAACTAAAAGTTAGGGAGAGAGAGTGCACCTAGACTTATTCTAGTGTCATGTAGGATTTAATTTCTAGTTTTTTTTCATTCAAGTCATTAACTTTATTGTTCTTCAGTTTCAATCTTGTTATTTGTTTTTGTTATTCAATCAATCAATCATCTTTCTTTGTTGTTCTTGTTTCAATCTTTTCATTTTACTTCTTCAATTTTGTGTTCTTTCAATCATTAACAACTTAAGTTTTTCATTGTTCTTCATTAACTAGTTAACCAATACAAGTCCTAAACTAAAGATCCTACCTTCATTTCTTCTAAAACTCCCAACCATTCAAACTCTAAACAATCTATGGTGAACCTCACTTCAATAACTTTTGAATCTACCACTATTAATACAAATTCAATATAATACCAACCTCTGACTTTTTTGGACAAGTCAACTTTTTTCAACCTCTCACAATTTGGAAGCAAAGAACAAAATGAGGTTCTTCTCTAGTTACAAGTATCTTGAAGACCCAATTTTTCAACATATCAGTATAGTAACATTTGGCAAAAACTAGGCAATTCTTATATCAGACATATTAATATATTTCTTTCTTTCTTAAATTTTTTTCAAAAAAGACCAAAAATATTTTTCTATTTAGTACTAAAAGTCTTGTTTCCTTTTTCTATGATGAATAAAAAATTTAGAAGTCTCATTATAGCAATAGAGTAAGGATTCGTTCTTCTAACTTAAACTAATATACGTACAATAGTTTCAACATATTTTCATGAATGACATGCATAATCATTTGATTGTATATAGCAGTGAGTTTCTGAGACCAAGATTAGAACAATTAAGTTCCATATCCTGTGAGAATCTAGCCAAATGCCTCATCTGAATAATTATTGAGTGCTGACACAAAGGATGTCCGAATAGAAAGACCACATGTCCACTTACTTGATCACCACGCCATATCCTAGGAGAGAATTCAGGCTCTTTTTGGATCAATATAGCCAAATAAACGTTAAAAACCCAAAAAGATAGTTTTTCATCTAGTTACCCCTTTTGAGCCTTCACAAATTTCTAGATGCCTTTTTATTCTTCGCCATAAATCCCTCACCAATTATAACACACAATAAAAAGCTTACCCAACTGACAAGTTGAGAATTGGATAGATATCAGAAAAAGAGAAGAGAATACCATATACAAAAACAGATCATTAGTTGCTTTGAAAAGAAAGATCCATCAAAAACCAAAACTCCAAAAAATCAAAAGTGTCAAAAAAATCGAATCTCCCAAAAGTGCAAAATCAAAAAGGGTCGATAAGCAAAAGCAAAGTTAGAACTCCCAAAAATCAAAGTCGTATGGAGTCACAAAGCCAAAGGGCTAATGAATGAATCACTATTCAAAAGCAAAGAACAAAATGAGGTTCTTCTCTACTTACAAGTATCTTGAAGACCCAATTTCTCAACTTATCAGATTTTATTTTTCACTTCTTTTTTCTTTCTAAACCATCAGCCTAGCCCCGTAACTCCTAATAAAAGACCTCTAGCTCGATTAAGAATAGGATGGTGTGATAGTAAGTAGCAAGTATGATCAATTGACCCCAGTTCCTCTAGACGTTATTCGTGTATGTGAGGAATATAAATACCCACTACATTTGAGAGAACGAAACTTGAGTGAATCTATCAGAGAGTTTGTGTTTTAACACATCCCTGTGAGAACCTATCTTAAGGATGCTCTCCAAAAGTTTCAGAAACGACTCTGCTTTTGCATTTCATTGCTCATGTTTGTACATTTATTTTTAGATAATTAAATTACTCTACATATGTTATTTTAAGTTCAAAGGAGCTTGTCCTTGATGTATAGACTTTTGAGAATAAATAAAGAGACAAGCCCCTTTGTACTAGATAGAAGAAGTTTGTGAGTACCTTCTGTGGAAAACTCTCACGAGGCTTAAGCTCATCCACTAGGGAACTCCTAGTGGTTTAAGACTTTGTTACATATGGTCAATGCTATCGCACTCTGCCAAATGAGATTAGTATAATAAATAATAAATCACTCATTTGTGATCTTAGTTTTTTCTTTTATCCTTGCTTGAGGACAAGCAAAATGCTATTTGGGGGTGGTTGATCAGCTCCAAAATGTGCATTTTATTACCCTTACATTACTGCATTACAACCTTTCTTATGCGTAATGAAAAGACAACTCATAGTTTTTAATGCCTTTTTTAGGTTACAGACTATTTTAGACCACTTATCATAAAAGCTCTAATAAGAGCCCAAAACTGTAGTTTTAACCCCTTAATAATCATACTTTTAGACCAATTATGTGAATAATAAGTAAGAGTTAATACTGATTACGTGTTTTTATGCATTTCAGGCTTCAAAGTCTATTATGTGCAGAAATATGCCACTTTAGCGAGATAAAGGAGCAATGGTTGGTTGCTAAGGAGTTCTGTGATTAAAGGCCAAGATTCAAGAAGACAAAGCCTTTCTAAAGCCCGTCCAAAGCTGAAAAGTCAAAGTCAACGTGGGCAGAAATAGCACACAAAGTCAGCGGAACTTCCGAAGACCATATCTTTTGACTCAGACCTCAGAATTGGGCCTACCTTATGTCAAAACGACCGGCTCGGAAAGAGATTTCCAATGGTCTAAGACTTGACCCAATCAGAGGAGCAGAACTGGACGAAACATCTGTCGAAGCCAACTACAGCTGAAGAGCCCATTTTGGACTAAAGAAATTAAGTTTTGGGCCTAATTCTCTGGCCCAAAACATGGCTCCAAGCCCATGCATGATTTTTGGATCTAAAAGTATAAAAACAAAAGCTTGACTCTTTGTTAATGGTAGATAGTTAGACCTAGATTAGAATTAGATTAGTTAGCCTCCATTAATGAGTTTTAGAACTTAGTTTTAGAATTTCATTTCTTGTTTAGATTAATTTCTTGAATCATTAAATATCATTCATTAGATAAATAAAATAGTTATTATTCTTGTCATTTCGATTTTTGTTATTTCAATCTATTATATCTAGTTTTAATTATTGTTGGTTACTATTTCTTAGTTGTTAATTAGATTTTAATTATTGTTTAATTTAGATTAGTAAATTTCGAATCTTGATATTATGTTTAGTTTAGATTCATATGGAAATGATTGCGGAATGATTCTCGGCTAAACCTCCATTAGAGGGGGTTGAGAAGCCTTGATGAAAGCTTGATTCCGATTATCGTAGAGTCGTCGTAATTTCTATTCCACTCTAGAAATGATTAATTCGCCATGAGAATGGGTTTAATCGCTCACATGCTAGTTATGAATTGGTAGAAATGTCATGTGTAATTAGGGATTAGGAAGAACCAATTGTTCTCAAGGTGAGCGATTCAATTTGGATTACTTAACGATTAAATCGTTAGTGAGTTAAGTTGAGTTAAGGTGGAATCAATCCCCCCTAATTCCTTATTATAGAATCAACGTAGTATTTCCGTAGTTGAATCAATTATAGTTTGTATCTTGTGGGTAGTTGCATCGTAGTATATATAATTCCCCCTCGTAAAACTCTCATTAGACTTAAGACCGATTAGTTAACTATGAAATCATTCCATGCTAGAGAACTAGGAGTGGAACGAATTTGTTACTCCACTCTATTTCGATAGAATTGAGAGTAGAAATATTGATAAATATAGACTCGTATTAAGTTTTAGTTTACTTACGTTTTGAGTTTCATCGTTCATTTCGTAGGTAAACTATCATTTATCATTTATCAAATGGCGCCGCTGCCATCTTAGTTTCACTTTAGCATTGTTTTCATAGTATAATTAGTCATTGTTAAGTCCCATTAAACCCTACCCACCCTTGTTTGATTCATACTGTGGTTGTCCGTTTCAGCATTGAAAAGTTCCGCGAAAATTACACCTGAGCGTACATCACCGCTTCAAACCGAAGCATCTTGGCAAACGCTGGAACCTTGAAGCGACCGCCCCCATATCGAAAGCGACCACCCTAAAACATCAGAAACTTGAAGTTACACGAGCTAAACCGCTTCAAAAACGAGCGCACCAGCGCCACTAAGCTGAAATTTGCCGATTTCCACGGGTTAATCGCCTTGCCGCTTAATTCTCGTGGACTCGTGGGCCAAACTTGTTCACCACTTTTATGAAACATTTTACCCACCCCTAAAGACGGATGAAATGCTTTCCAAGATTCACTTCTTTCGGCCGAATCCTCATGAATCATTTTCGAGGCTTGGAATCGTTTCACCGATCTCCTTATAGAGTGTCCACACCATCACCTAGCAAAACACGTTAGTTCGTTGCCTTTTTTCAAAGGACTTCTACACCACCATAAAGAAGTCCTAGACATAATGAATGGGGTAGTTTCCTAAGTAAAGGAGCCTCGAGGCATATAAATTTTTTGGAAGATCGGACTAAGCGTAATAATAATTGGGGGTAGTGACGATTACTCGGCTCCGCTAGTTCTTCTTCAACAGCTTAATGCTACCAAGATGTTTGAGGTTAAATCAGATCCCGAGCTTAAAACTCTAATTGAATCCCTCACAAAAAGGTAGAGGCCATTTACGTACAACAAAAGCCTATCCCCGTCATGAATGTAAATTCAAATCCATGTAGTTTCATTGGAGTCCCGAAAGATCCCGACTCCCACGTCCTATAGCCTATGAACATTCTTGTTCCATTAATAGTGAACCTAACGCCTTGGAGACAAAATCCCAACTTCGGTTGGAGAAATAACCACCAAGTCACACCTACGAGGTACAATAATCAATATGTTAGGCCAACGCCACGCTTATAACCAAGCTCCACCACAACAAAGACAGATCGGGTAATTATAATAATTATAACAACCAAAGCGCAACCTCCCGACAAGGTCAAGCACAAGGTCAATGTAGTTATAATAATTATAATGCTAATACAGTATCGCTCGTAAATAATAACTATCACAATCCGCCCATAAATAATCAACGCCAGATAGTTCCAAATCCACACCACCCGCGACTACTACACCTACACAACCGGATCGCCTTGACACCTTCATACAAGTGAGCCAACAACTTTTCCAAACCATGGCTCAATCTAACCAACACATTCTACAATCCGTTAATAATTTAAACCAACAGTTAGCCCAAGAGAAAGCCCAACCAAAAGGCGTGTTTTCGTGCCAAGCCGATACCCAACCCTAGAACAACAAACACGACTTTTGAGGTAAACGGTAATACTAGTACGGAAACTACAACCGTAGGTGAAGTTAAATGCCATCACCACCCTCCGCTTGCGAAGAGTGGTTGATAACAAAGTAACTATGCCTATAGTTACCCCATCAAGACTCCTACACCGGATATCGAACTAGATACCGAAATAGAAACCTAAGAACCTACCACCGTAGAGGTACCGGTTAAACCACAACCTAAGAAATAGAAAGCCAAGGTTACACATCAAGTCGAGCCATACGCTAAATATAGAGCTTTAAACCACCGTTCCCTCGAAATTAGCCATGCTAACCGGGGATACTAACTTTGAGGAGATTAGGAACGTTTTCAAAAATCTAACGATAAACCTTCCTTTTCTCGGCTATAAAAAGCTACCTAACCACGCTTAAGTTTCTTAAAGAGTTGTGCACTACTAGGCGTAAGACCAACATACCTAAAGACGCCTTTCTAACCGAACAGCTTCCCAACTTTATCCGAAAATAATGGAATTGTTAAGTACAAGGACCCCGGTCGCCCCATCGCATAATGCACCTTAGGAGATTCTCACACGACGACCGCTACTACTAGACACGGGGGGCTAGTGTTAACTTACTCCCGCTTTTATTTGTATAAACAAATAGGTCTAGAGGAGATGCAACCTACTAAAATGACATTGCAATTAGTCGATCGGTCTATTAAGTATCCTAAGGGTGTGGTTGAAAACGTCTTTGGTTAAAGTCCAAATTTTTACTACCCAAACCGACTTCGTTATCCTCGACCACGTAAGTCACTAACGACTCTGTACCTATCATTTTTTAGGCGTCCCTTCTTGGCTACTTTAACGACTCATAAACGCGCCACATGGTTCGATGTCCTTGTCTTTTGGCCATCTTTCCTTCGTTGAGGTAAATGTTTTCAAAATGAGGACACAAGATCCCGATTCATCTACAAATGGAGAGGTTAGCATGATCGAGAGCTTAGCTCAAGATTACTTCAAAAACATGTTTCCGGAGAAACAGATTAACAAATTCCTTTCCTTCGGAAATTCCAACTTTAACAATGACTCCCTGGTAGTAGACGAAATCGAAGAAGAATTCCTGCAACTCTTTTGCACCGCTTCTTTACCACTTCGCGAGTCCCCCCTTGCCAACAACCATTCATCCCTTAATGCTATGACGGAAGATGAATTTTTCAATCTCTATCCCAGTGATCCTTTTGACCCACCTATTGAGGAATTTCTTGCATATATCAAGATTTCTGATGATATAGACTTGAGAGCTCTAGCTGAGAATCATTCACCTTCCATCACCAATATTCCTCACCCTCCACCTTTTCAAAGGAACCTCAAGTTTGCACTCGATCCTTTAGTTTCTCTTGTGCTTCATGATTTTTTAAATCCACCTAGTAAACAAATACTTCCTAAGGATAAACCACTTGACACCTTCATTTTCAGACTTGAGACAGTCCCTAACTACACCATGAATGAGTTTTGTGCTAAACCCACATCCTTATTTCTTCCATGCTTTCCCTCTAAAACTTATCCCAATCCACCATATCTTCCACAACCATTCACTTTTCCACACTTATTCACTAGGACACCCTCTCGTTCAAAGATGAAATACGAGGTGCATGCTCGGTTATGTTATAGGTCTATCCGACTTCGCTTTCATTCCACTAGGCTGCGTTGTAGGAAATCTTGGTGCTTGATTGTGTTTGGATATGTTTTCTGTGATATTTATTTATGGAACGATCCACAACTATTTCGGTTGTTGATATATGATAAACTGCATATTCATACATATGTTTAGATAAAGTCTCGAGTATCTGACTATAAACGACTTAATTTTTGTTTTTGGTGCATTTCCTTTCATTTCCATATATTGGTGAATGCACCATTCAAGTAACCGGGCCCTCCCTATGGAGTGTGTGGCTATAAGTACTGGATCCTAAGTCCACGTTTCACATAATTCACGTTTTCCACTCTTGCATGTTTTCTTGGTTTTTGAGTCATGTTTCTCTATGGTGTGAATTATGTCTTTATCGCTTATTATTTTCCTTTATATTAAACCTAATTCATAAAAAGTAAAAAGTTTAAAAGCTATAAAAATAGTAATCTAGCAAGTCTCGAATCGACTTTAAAAGACCCGACGTTTTAAAACAAATTTTTACAAACCTGTTTTCAAAAATTTGTTTGGGGGTGGGGTGTTGGTTTTTCCATTCTTGATCACTCAAATTCCTATTCTTACCCCCACCTCGCTCCCTTGAAGAGTAGCTAGATTTCTTCTTGTTTGTTGTTTTGATGTTGTTTGCTATTATATTTAGTAGATATGATGTTACGTTGTTAAATTCCGTAGTTAATTTTGACTTTTGTAGTGAAATGTTGTTTGAATGACAATATTAATATAATGTGGTTATTTTCATTGTGCGTGGTTGTTTAATGTTGATCCCACTTTCCCAAATTGTTTGGGGGTGGTATTATGTAGTCCAACATGATTTATATATGACCTCCTTTTTTTTTTAGAAGTTATTTCGGAGTCAGGGTGAGAATATTGCCGAATAGGCATATATATGAGTAAATATCATGGTAGGATGAAATCTCGATAAAATAGGTAGGTTCTATCCTAAATTCAACCTAAAAGATATTAGGGTTGTTTTAGAATCAAGAATATGAGTTGTTTCCGTTTTCGGGTTCGGAAATTTTAGTATTTCTGGAAATTGCCGGAAAAGCTTTTTGGCAATTTCACGATTCGTTTTAGCAACTTAAAACCTATATAAACTTCATTCATTCTATACTCACAACCCACACTACACCTAACTTCCATCACTCATCTTTCACTCCCACGTTTCCCGTTGTTCGTCTCAATTTTCAACTATCAGCACCTCGGAGCGCACCGGGCGCTAGAAGTAGAGCGCACACACCTAAGTTGTTGAAGCTACCAAAACAAAAACACTATAAGTCAAAAAAAAACTAAGCGCACTGCTTCAAGTGGAGCGAGCGACTGACTTTGACTTCCGTGACCGAAAAATTTCTAGTTTGTCGGGTTGTTCCCTGGTCATTTCCACCGTTCTCCAGGCGTAGTTTCGAGATGACATCTCCTACAATAATACTGGAATAGTCTTTCGAAGATTTGTTCCAAAGCAGTACTTATGGTGTTTGGTCTCGCGAGGTGATCACACACGTAGGCTGGGAACCGCTTATGGTTCTTGCTAGCATTTGTTATTGGACTTACCATGCCCACTGAAATACAAGACCCATGGTGCTATTGGGTAGATAATATGCATGTCTGGGAGATAAGGTAAGTTTTTAATTCCATTTAGTGTCTGCTTATGTCCCAAGCAATTTAATTCTGTTAACCCCATAATGGGTGGAACTCTTATAGAGTTGCGTTAGTTTTTATATTAGTATGTTTTACCCTTGTGTTGCAGATGTTCCAGAATTTCACGCGTTTCTATGGTATTTTTCTACCCTCTTTATTTAAATGCTTTGAGGACAAATCATGCTTCTTGTTTGGGGGTGGGCATAAAAACACGTGTAATTAAGACATCGGTTAGGATATAGATATGTATAATATGCACTTGTTTTCTAGTTAAAATTTCAAAAATTAAAAAATATAAATAAATAAGTTATGCTATACACTTAGGAATATTGGTATTGTTTTCTTTCTCTATGCTCTTAACAATCTAGAAGTCTCACGTAGCTTTTGCATTAGAATAATTTTAGAAACTTAGGTTAATATGTAGGTAATAATCTTTGCATCTATCTAAAAATATATTACATGAGTATCTATGATTGTTAGCAGTAAGTTTATGAAATCTAGGCTAGAGTACTTATTCTACAAATCCCGTGAGAATATAGCCTAAAGCCTTATAAGAGTGAAACATTTGAGAAATGACACAAGGGAGAAGTAAAATCCGGATAGAGAAATCACACGTCCACTTGCTTGATCACTAAACCATATCCTAAGCGAGAATTTAGGCCCTCTTTGGATCGATATAGCCAGAGATTCAAACCTATGAATTATTTTCCGCTAGTCGCCCCTCTGAGCCTTTCTTTAGCCTTTCATAAACCACAAATCCTTTTACCCCGTTGCAAACAAAACAAAACAAAAAAAAAAAAAAAAAAAAAAAAAAAAACCCTACCCAATTTAGAATAAGTCTAAGAATAGAATGAGGAAGAAAGAAGAAGAGAAAAACCTGTGTAAACAAAAATTAGTTAGTTTCTTCAAAAAATAAAGAAAAAAAGTTTCCATCCAAAAAAAAATAAAAATAAAATAAAAACTCCAAAAAATAGAATAAAAGGAGTCAAAAGTCAAAGAAAAAAAATATATGGCTAAGGATGGAAACAAAGTGTAGAAGCAAAAGTAAATAACAAGGTTTTCTCTAGTTACATAATATGAAAACTCTATTATCTCAGACTTGTCCTTTTTGAATATCTATTTCATTCCTTCTTAAACCATCTCCTAATCCCCGAAACACCTAATAAAGACCTCTAGCTCAATTAGGAATAGGTTAGTGTGATAGTAAGTGGCGATGATGTGTTTGATCGACTCGGGCTTCCTTTGTGTGTCATTGAGATTGTAAGGTAAAGTGTGCCCACATCAAGCACTACTAGAGTAAATAAACTTGAGTGGAAAAATCGAGTGTTGTATCTTGACTATTATTGTGAGAACTTACTTGAGGACGCTATTCCGAGTTTCAGAAACGGACCTGCTATTGTATTTCATAGTATTACTCATTGTATATATGTTTATTGTAGATGATTGATTATTATGCATATATTACCTTAGGTTTTTGACTTGGTTATTCTTGTTCATAGCTAGTGAGATGTATAGATAATTTGGAGCATAAATAAGGAAACAATAGTTTTCTTTCTTAGTCGTTGTAGTATAGATGAAGTTTGTGAGTACCTTCACTGGAAAACTCTCATGAGGCTATAACTCGTCCACTAGGGAATTCCTAGTGGTTTAAGGCCTTGTTGCAAATGGTCAATGCAATCGCACTCAGCGAAATGAGAGTAGATAGAACTCCATTTTCGGTCACTTATGCTAATTTCTCATATTTGCTTGAGGACAAGCAAAATGCTGTTTGGGGGTGGTTGATAAGAGCCCAAAACTGTAGTTTTAACCCCTTAATAATCATACTTTTAGACCAATTATGTGAATAATAAGTAAGAGTTAATACTGATTACATGTTTTTATGCATTTCAGGCTTCAAAGTCCATTATGTGCAGAAATGTGCCACTTTAGCGAGATAAAGGAGCAATGGTTGGTTGCTAAGGAGTTCTGTGATTAAAGGCCAAGTTTCAAGAAGAGAAAGCCTTTCTAAAGCCCGATCAAAGCTGAAAAGTCAAAGTCAACGCGGGCAGAAACAGCACACAAAGTCAGCAGAACTTCCGAAGACCATATCTTTGGACTCAGACCTCGGAATTGGGCCTACCTTATGTCAAAACGACCGGCTCGGAAAGAGCTTTCCAATGGTCTAAGCTTTGACCTAATCAGAGGAGTAAAAGTGGACGAAACATCTGTCAAAGCCAACTGCAGCTGAAGAGCCCATTTTAGACTAAAGAAATTGGGTTTTGGGCCTGATTCTCTAGCCCAAAATGTGGCTCCAAGCCCATGCACGATTTTTGGATCTGAAAGTATAAAAACAAAAGCTTGACTCTTTGTTAATGGTAGATAGTTAGACCTAGATTAGAATTAGATTAGTTAGCCTCCATTAATGAGTTTTAGAACTTAGTTTTAGAATTTCATTTCTTGTTTAGATTAATTTCTTGAATCATTGAATATCATTCATTAGATAAATAAAATAGTTATTATTCTTGTCATTTCGATTTTTGTTATTTCAATCTATTAGATCTAGTTTTAATTATTGTTGGTTACCATTTCTTAGTTGTTAATTAGATTTTAATTATTGTTTAATTTAGATTAGTAAATTTCGAATCTTGATATTATGTTTAGTTTAGATTCATATGGAAATGATTGCGGAATGATTCTCGGATAAACCTCCATTAGAGGGGGTTGAGAAGCCTTGATGAAAGCTTGATTCCGATTATCGTAGAGTCGTCGTAATTTCTATTCCATTCTAGAAACGATTAATTCGCCATGAGAATGGGTTTAATCATTGACATGCTAGTTATGAATTGGTAGAAATGTCATGTGTAATTAGGGATTAGGAAGAACCAATTGTTCAAGGTGAGCGCTCATTCGATTACTTCTGACGATTATCGTCGTTAGTGAGTTAGGTTGAGTTAAGGTGGAATCAATCCCCCCTAATTCCTTATTATATAATCAACGTAGTATTTCCGTAGTTGAATCAATTATAGTTTGTATCTTGTGGATAGTTGCATCGTAGTATAATTCCCCCTCGCAAAACTCTCATTAGACTTAAGACCGATTAGTTAACTATGAAATCATTCCATGCTAGAGAACTAGGAGTAGAACGAATTTGTTACTCCACTCTATTTCGATAGAATTGAGAGTAGAAATATTGATAAATATAGACTCGTACCTAAGTTTTAGTTTATTTACGTTTTGAGTTTCATCGTTCATTTCGTAGGTAAACTATCATTTTATCATTTATCAAGCTCCCTCTTAGTGCCAAAAGAAGCCTTATTAACGCTTATTATGAAGACTCAAGATGCTATGGAAAAGTGCTAAAAAAGTCAAAATCAAACTACAAGTCAAAGTTAAAGTCAAAGGTCAAGGACTCAAAACTAAAGTACTTAAAGTCATGTCCTTAACTCAGAAGACTAGAGATGGATGACCTTGTCATAAAAGAAGGCTTGCTCAAGAAGATATGAAAAAGCAAAAGCAAAAGCATAAAGGGAAAATATAATGCAACATAGTGAGGTGTCTTGATTGTAGAGGGAGAGGGCAAATCAATCTTTGGCAAAAGGTGTAATATAAAAGCCCAAAAGTAGGAGGAGAGAAGGCACCTATACTTAATTTAGTGTCATGCAGGAGTAGTGCAATCTTTATTTTCAAGTCATTTACATTCTAGTCTTTTTCATTTAATTTTTGTTCTTCATTCTTCAATCAAAGTTATTTCAATACAAGTTAATATTCAAGTTGTCATTTAATCTTCAACACAAGTTTGTTCATTGATCAGCTCCTAAATGTGCGTTTTATTACCGTTACAATACTTCAAATATGCCCTTCTTATGCTTAATGAATAGACAACTTATAGCTTTTGCTATCGTTTGTAGGATACATGCCATTTAGGATGTATATTCCTAATACGTGCATTTTAGCTAAAAAAAGACTGCTATTGACGCTACTTGGGAAGATTCCAGCTTAGGAACAAAAGTGTCAGAAAGTCAAAATCAACTGTCAAAGTCAACTTTCAAAGACTCAAGGACTTAAAGCTAAAAGCCATGGACTCAGGGACTTAAAGCCAAAATAAAAAATTCAATTGTATGGGCTTAAGTCAAAAGCCCACAAGATTGTTTCTAGAAGGAAGGGCAAAGATGTAATTGGTGTCTTATATAAACCAAAGAAATGTAGAGAATTAGTTATCCAATATTTTAGGGTCCAAACCATTTGGTTTGTTAGAAGTAGAAACCCTGGAGCTAATCTTTGGTCATTAGGAGTAGATAAAATGTTTTAATTTAATAGTGTAATTTGTTATTTCCTTGTTTTCCATTTTTATGTTCTTCAAGCTTTAGTGTAAACCAAATTCTTAATCTTTTCAATACAAGTTTTAATTACATCTTTTCAATACAAGTTTTCATTACTTATCTCTCATTGATTCAATCCCACAAACACAAGTCATACTCATTTGACAAGTTCAAATGAGTATAACTTTGTAAGCAAGATAATCATCCAATCTATTTTCATAAATGTTTCTCTATTAAATCCATAAGTGTTAAGATTTCAAACTATTCTAGATAAGAACTAGTGTTTCCACCATTAAACTTAGGAACAAAAGAGTAAGAGAGACTAGAAAATAGTAGAGAGAGTTTTTTCCATCCATCAAACCATTCCTCCCACCAAAAGGATTTAAGGTGAACAACAACAAACCTAACACCACTATTTACACCAAACATCCATTCAATACAAAGTTTTTCTTCATTCAAGTTAGTCAAGTTTCAATACAAGTTTGTTTCATTAAAGAACAAGTCATGAGTTGTAAGAGACTACCTTCCCACCTTCATAAACTCCCATCAATCCATCTTTAAACAATCTATGGTGAACCTCATCAATCTTTTGAACACTTACCACTATACTAAAATGTCACAGGACCTAGCTGAGGTCTTGGTATAATTCTGTGATGAATTGTGTTAAACACGTGTATAATATACATTGGCTGTGTATATTAGTTCCTCACACAACCCCCTCTCATTAGGTTGTTCTTATTATGTATGACAATCTAATAAGAGATTAATACCACACGTGTTTACCAATTCTTTTGGTAAATAGTTTGGTCTATTTCCCTTTTGTTTTCTTAAGATTGAAAAACGGGTGGCCCATAGTTGTGCATATTGGGCCCATTGGATGATGTGCGCATTGAAGAAACAAGAAATTTGTCTCAAGGCCCATTTTCGAATAAAAATCACTCTCAAAACTAGCGATTTTTTTTTATCACTCTTCGAGGACAAATTTTGGGTGAAAATAACCCAGAAAACCAATTTTCGAGTGAAAATATCCCTTAAGGACAAATGACCCGGATTTGAAATAAATATTTTTCCGATTTTATCATTTATGTCGTTTTGCTATGAACAATGAGTGTGCATACCTTGTGTTGATGTATGAACAATGATTGTTTATACCTCAAATATGTGAACATACCTCATACAACATATTGATATATGAACAATGATTATTCATAGCTCATGTTGAGGTATAAACAATTATTGTTCATACTCCGATCCAATAGGTGTTCTACTCATCATATATTATGTTGAGATATGAATATTGATTTTTCATACTCTAACTAGATATGAACAATTATTGTTCATAGTTCATGTTGATGTATGAACAATGATTATTCATACCCTAAATAGATATGAACAATGATTGTTCATATACTCCAATGAGTGTTATTATTGATCAAACATTATGTTGAGGTATAAACATTGATTGTCCATACCCCAAATAGGTATAAACAATGATTGTTCATACTCTAATAAGTGTTCTTATTGATCATACATTATGTTGAGGTATGAACATTGATTGTTCATACCCTAAATAGGTATGAACAGTAATTGTTCTTATGAACAATAATTGTTCATAGCTTATGTTGAGGTATAAACAGTGATTGTTCATACTCCAATAGGTGTTTTTACTGATCATACATTATGCTGAGGTATGAACAGTGATTGTTCAACCCAAATAGATATAAAGAATCAAATGAACAATGAGTGTTCATAGTTCATGTTAAGGTATGAACAGTGATTGTTCATACCCCAAATAGATATAAACAATCATTGTTTATACTATATACACCGGGTCATTTCGGTTAAGCCAGACCGTTTATTATTTCGTACTAGGGATATACTTGACATTTTATCTACCCGAGCCGTTTTTAATTTCGCATCAAGGGTATACTTACCTTTCATCTAACCGGTCCTTGTGAGTGATTAAAAAAAAAAAGTGTCCTCTAGAATTACTTTCCCCTTGTAACTCCCTCTTGAAAAAAAAACCTTTATATTATAAGATATATTAGGAAAAAAATTTTGAAACATTGAGTATTTGACACAATTGCATAAATAGGTCATAATCAACTTGTTCAAATTCAAGATGGTATTAAATTTCTGAACCCAAAAACTTTCCCTCCATTATTTTCTCGAAAAGTTTTAAAAACGTTTCAAATCAAGAAAATTGGACTTGTTTTTATCGTTTATAAACTTCCACAAACCCTCACGTCTCTCCTCTTAATTCTTGAACCTCATTTCATTTTCACAACCTCATCATATCTTCTTCTTCCACTATAACAAAATGAATCTCCTCCTTTCTCTCTTCTGTAGAAGAAAAAGATATAAAAGAAAGTCCAAACAAAAGCGTCAAAGGGTGGTCTGCTCTTTGATCACTCTCCCAGCAGAAATCGTCTTGGACATATTCTCCAGACTAGCCTTAAAATCTGTAATGCGTTGCAAATGCGTCTGCAAAACATGGCATTGCATCGTCGACAACAACCCGACTTACGCAAAACCCAAAGTTTCTGTCGAGAGAAACAAGTATCTTATAGAAAATGCGGGGTGCGGCAGCGAGGTAATAAAGTCACTTACATTGCCCCCATATTTTAGTTCTTTAGATATTGTTGATTCTTGTAATGGGTCGTTGTGCTTAACTGAATTTTATTATAGTGGTGTTATAACTATGTATGTTTGCAATCCATTTACAAGGGAAAGTACAAAACTTCCTTCTACTAATACCATTCCTTTTAAGGTTTGGTTTTGGTTATGATCCTATACGCGTTGAGTATAAGGTGGTACGATTAGTTTTTCATTCTTTAAAAACTTGCATTGCTGATTGTAAAGTAGAAGCTGAGGTTTTTACACTTGGTTCGACTTCTTGGAAAAGGATTGGGGAGTCCCCATTTAGTCCTAATGATCCGGATTGTTCTGTGTATTGTTGGAATCTCTTGTGTATTTCTAAATACTAGTGTGTGTGTGCAAAGTGGAGGAGATGAACAAATGGTATTCTCGCCACTTTAGTGCATAGTAGATAGTCCCACATTGGTTATCCACCACATCGGGTAGGGTTCGGGCTTGGGCTTGGGCTTACTGTTGTGGGTAGTGGTTAGACCAATAGCCTAAACTTGTTTTGCCTTTTTCTTGAGCAGCAAGTTTCAGTGTTCTATTAGGAGTTGGTCTCTCTTTCTCCTAACCTCTATAAATAGGACTGTGAGTCCATAGAGAGAATAGACTTGATCAGAAACTCAACTCAGAGAAACAGAAACTCAAACCAGTTCTTTTCTTCTTCTCTTCTTCCGGCCGCCGAGAGAGTTATATTGTCGTTCTAGAGGGTAGTCTGTTCTAGTGCAAAGTCAGGCTGCTGTTAACCATTGAATCCTGTGAGGAAGACGCCACTGTTGCCTTTCTGCACCATTGGAAGGGGCGAAATCTTTCCTTAAGGACAGCCTAATCCGCGCCTTGGTTATTCCCAGTTATTGTTGTCCTTGTTTCTTTATTGCTACTGTTCCTTCTGTTCTACTTTAGTTGCTGTGTTCATACAACTATTCTAACAATCTTAAGGAAAGATTTTTGTAGTAGAACAAAGGAGAGTGCTTTAATACGACAATCAAAAGATAAGTCTTTTACTTTGAGTTATTGTTTGTGTTATTGGGTTATGAGTTTAGAAATTTTCTAATAATTTCGTTTTTGGTAGGGAAACCAATTAAAGATTGAATATTTATTGATCTTTTGTGGTTTATTAAACCCTATATGGTTGTAGACTTTTCTCCTACGTTTGTGGGAGTCAAATATGAGATTTCTATCAAGAAAAACATCAAAGTTCGTCTTTTTGACAGCTGCGCCACTTTCTTCACGAAACTGCTATAACTTTCAGCTCAGAGCTCGGTTTTGCAATCCACTTCTTGTGTTGGATAGCTGATTCAAAGAGCTTTCCAGTGGTATAAGGCTTGATACCCAATTCTTCATGAGCTGGTTCAGAATTACAGTTCTTTTGAACTGTTTTTTCTAGAAGGAGGAAAATATGGTAATCCGGTTTTTCAATCGGTTAGGTATCGTATTCTTTCACTCTTTGCAATTCTTTTGGTTTAATTATATGGTGATATTCTTGCCTTGAGTTGCATGCTAGTTTTTCTTAGGAAGGAAATCCCTAAGCTTAAACTTCTTTAATAACCTAGTCAACAAATTATACGTGTATATCACTGAGGAATTAATTGGTTTAACTAGAAGTAGTTTGATATTAATTTTCTTTGTACATATGTAGATGTATGTAGATGGTCTAAGAGAGACCTTAAGATAGTTAATATCAACCACACTCAAATCTTGGATAGTAATTATAATGTATTCAATGCATAATTACTTATCTTTATTGAGTGAACGTGTTGTTAGACGATGGTTATAATTGTACTGTTGTGAAAATACATGTTAGATGAAGTAACTTGTAGCTTATATCTAATATAGCATATGTTAAAGTTGTGTAGCATGCTAGTTTTGGATATTAATCATCGTGGATTTACTTTAAACTTGATAATAGTTTATTGGTAAATTTTTCTAGTTGAAGACATTAATGGATTAAGCCATTAGATGTTGTGGTAGTACTTGAGGTCTTGTTGATAGGGTATTCTATCTTACTTGAGCTCATATAAAAAGAGGAGGTGGAGTCCTCAGTTGTTTTGCATATTTAGTGGCTAGATTTGCTTAAATATCGTATACTTTTTGTTGTGAGGGGTACAGTTAAAGTTTACTTTTCCTTAACCTATGATATGATATTTACCATGTTTGGCATGAATGCATTATTTAACATTGACATGAAGTTTAACCATGTCATATATTATTAAGTAATGAGCATCGTTGTCTACGAGAGGAAACAATATAGGAAACAATCAATATCCTCTTAAACCTAATTTAGTCAAGGAGATGTAAAGTAATGGTTTGTCTTCTTAGACAATATCCTCCAGTGACTATTTTAGACAAGGAGATGTAACGCTTGTAGATTGTCTTATTAGGCATTATCCTCCTATGACTATTGATAAATAGCCAAGGTGATGTACAAGTGCGTGGATTGTCTCCCTATGACAGTTGGAATGTTGAATGATGAAAAGAAGGATGATAATGATATTATCTTGGGTAAAACCCTTTTCATCTAAATTCTTTAAAATTCATTTGAATCACTTGTGGATTTCCTTTCATATAGATAGCATGAACATAATATGACTATGTTTAATATGATCTAGAATCATAGACTTGAGTAAAGTATATTCTTGTCATAAGAGTGCATTTTATTGTTGTTGTTTCTTTTTTTAGTGTTTGTAGCAAAGATAATGTGTTTTGCATGTAAGTTTGATTAGGTTGAGTAACCATTGAACTGTGGGGGTAGTGACCCATATGCATGACACTGTTTTACCATAGTTCATCTCACAAGATAATTGGAAAGACACTTGAACTACAAAGTATGGAAAGGTCTTGGGCCTATCCAAAAATGTTTCAAAATGTGGGGGGTGTCTTGCCAAGGCTATTGTGAATGAATCTAAAAGAAATATATATATATATTTTTTTTGAGACCTAGAATTATCAAGTAGATGTTCATTGGTGAAACTCATAATAGTGATATTTGTTTTCAGTTGTCATGAGTGATAACAATTTTGTAGATACCACACTATTATTGAATGTCTTATATGCTAATTTTATTTGAGGTTGTGCTTTCTGAAATTGGCATAGAGTGGTTGAATGTTCATAATGAACTACATAAGATAATCCCATTATTTCTGCACAAGAAATTTGGAAGACTATCAATGAGTATTTCCACCATTAACGGTGATGATGTTTATATGTTTCTTAAGGAAGATTCATTAACCTATAAGGAAGTTGTCTGTCTATGAGAAGTGTCTTTTTTGAAGGATACAACTCCTCTAAACCGACTCTTGATTTATTGGGGATCTATAGGTTGAATTGGATCTTCAAGAGAAAACTAAAACGTGATAGTTGTATTGCAAAATACAATGTTAATAATAATAGCCAAGGGGTTTCAATCGAGAGACAAAATTTATACTATTTTGAAACCTTGCTCATATAACTAGAATTTCTTCTACGAGAATTCTAAAGACTCTAGTTGAGTAGTTGTCTTGGAACTACAATACCAAGTAGTACCGTGATGAAATGGGAAGGTATACAATTTAGTTAAATCTTTGTATGAGTTGATTCAAGCCTATAAATGGCATGAGCAATTCAACAACATATTAGTGTCATATGGATGTCAAAGTACCGTTGTTGATAAAAAAAAAAATGTACTTTCTTTAGAGCAAAGCAAGACATATGTGTTAATCTCTCTTTGTTTAGATGATTTAATATCATGAGTGCTAGCATTGAGAATGTGTATGAGACAGAGAAAATCCTATTTGAAACACGCCATAAACCGTCATTGAAAATGATATTTTATTATGTTGTTAAACTCATTTCTCAGAATCGCTATATTCAGGTTGTCAAGATGTTGACGTTTGAATATGGTTGAAGGCCACACACCTTAAACCGGACCGGCGGATGGTATAGGGGAATTTCGGCACTACTGAGAATTGAATGACCGTGAATATAGGAATTAAAACTTATGTTGGTCTCATTATATTGTTATAGCACTTAGTAGAAATATTTTTCATTGAAAAGTATGGGTATTATGATAGTAAGCATGTGTTAACACATTTTGTGGCAAATATCCATCTTATGAAAAATAATCTCCTTGTGTTTTCTCATACTAAATATGTCAATATCATTGGTAGCCAATTGTACTTGATGGATAATGTATGTGAGACATGACATTGCCTACATTAATGGCATCTTGGTGATAACCCATTGTGTCCTTATAAGGAACTTTGATGTATATTGTCGATTATCCAAGTACTATAGCAGAGCCATTGATTATGGATGATATTTAGTAGATTTCCATCATTGTTAGAAGGGTAATATGTTATAAACCGGATCCAAAGAATGTTTATGTGTTTACCTTTAGTGGAAATTGAGTGTCTTGGATATCATCCAAGCTAATCGCCTTAGAAAAGGCATGTGATGATGCCGGTGGGTTAGCAACCTCTTGGCAAATCTTCCCATTGGCTCTAAACAATGTGTATATGCTTTGCAACCGTCTCATTGCAATAGCTAAGACATGTTATCTTATGTGCAATGGGAAAAGAATACATGTAAGTTGAGATATAACTTAATCAAGCAAAATGCTAGAGATTATGTTAGGTTGGACTTAGTTTGGCCACATGTCTAACTCACCACTTCTTTGGAGGCAAGTGGTTATACGTCGAGGGGATGGGACTTTTGCTTTAGATAGAGGGCTTACACCGACGCAACCCCACCTATCGATTGGAGATCCCATGAAGTAGGTTCAAAGGAAAAACAAGTCACCTCGTTGCTCGGGTATGCTATTGTCTTTCTTTGAGGCGTCCCACCCTATGACTAGATAGCATTATTGTATACTTTGTATAACTTGAATAGCAATGAGAAAAGGATGAGTTATTTTACTCTTAATGGAATCCATAGTCCATTATTTTTATGAGATAGTGTATTTTAACTGCTATGTACACTTGATGGATATCCACCTACGTGAATGTAGATTTGGGTCGGTTCTTATGAGTATTCGTGCAAGTACTCTAGAGCATTCACATAACACGAAATGTATGAAAAAGCCAAAAAGCATAACACCGCTGAAAACGGTATATATAATGAAAGAGCAATGTGGGTACATGTCCTCTATTTTACTACAAGGGAATGTTGGTTCAA
Organism: Coptis chinensis; assembly: GCF_015680905.1. Lineage (NCBI taxonomy): Eukaryota > Viridiplantae > Streptophyta > Magnoliopsida > Ranunculales > Ranunculaceae > Coptis > Coptis chinensis. The sequence goes on from NC_141459.1 coordinate 37,165,498, forward strand.
AGATTTTTAATCCACCACTTTCACGTATTATAAGACATGTTACCCTATGACCGGTTCAAGCCCAGTAAAGCACCAAGATCTTTATGCATTATTTTTTCGATTCTCTCGGCATTTCGTTAACTCATTTCTTTTGTAATATCCTATTCCAAAATAGTGGGAGACTATTAGTATTTTGAAATAGTGGGGGATTGTTGGAATCTCTTGTGTATTTCTAAATACTAGTGTGTGTGTGCAAAGTGGAGGAGATGAACAAATGGTATTCTCGCCACTTTAGTGCATAGTAGATAGTCCCACATTGGTTATCCACCACATCGGGTAGGGTTCGGGCTTGGGCTTGGGCTTACTGTTGTGGGTAGTGGTTAGACCAATAGCCTAAACTTGTTTTGCCTTTTTCTTGAAAGCAAAGAAGTTTCAAAGGTTCTATTAGGAGTTGGTCTCTCTTTCTCCTAACCTCTATAAATAGGACCAGAGTCCATAGAGAGAATAGACTTGATCGAAACTCAACTCGTGAGAAACGAAACTCAAACCAGTTCTTTTCTTCTTCTTCTTTCTCCTTTGTCGGCCGCCCGAGAGAGTTATATTCTTGCATTCTAGAGGGTAGTCCGTTCTAGTGCAAAGTCGTCAACATTAACCATTGAATCCTGTGGAGGAAGACGCATGCTGCTTGCCTTTACGCACCATTGGAAGGGCGAAATCTTTCCTTAAGGACTGACTAATCCGCCTTGGTTATTCCCGCTATTGCATCCCTTTGTTTCTTTATTGATCGTTCTTCATACGTTTCTACTTTAGTTCTTTGTGTTCATACAACTATTCTAACATGTATTTGGATGGAACTATATATTGGATTGCTAACTCTACTGATGATTCAGATAAAATTGGTATTGGTTCTTTCCGCTTTGGGGATGAGAAGATGGAGTTTGATCCATTAATACCAGAGTTGGTTCCATTGTGGGATGATTTCATTGAGATTGGTGTTTTGGGACAATGTCTAGCTGTGGTTGATTATTCTTCTCATGAATTTGCTGATGTATGGATACGTTGTGGGGAAACTGCGAGTTGGCTACATGCGTTTGCGTTACAAATATTTGATGTTGTGTCGTTGAGCCTGTTGTACTTCTTGAATAATGGTGAGTTTCTGTTCTCAATTAACTATCGTGATGTGGTTTGTTGTGACCCTACTGGTTATGAAGATGGTAGGGAACTTGGGATTCATGGCATGTCAAAGTCAGTTCAACCATTTGTTCACATAGGCACGCTTGTTTCGCCTATAATCGGTAATGTCGTTCAGTTGGAGAGGTAAGAGTAATATCTTCTTCTTTTTTCTATGTTTGTTTGCTTAATTTTTGTTTTATTTACTTTCATATCTGCATTATCTTGTGCATTTTGCTAAGGGTAGAAATATCTCTTGCTTTTTAGGCTAAATTTTGTTCACCTGTGTCCAACTCTATCTCTTGGTTTGCAATATTACAGTTGTGTTTCATGATATTTACATAACTGCATTCTTAGTTCATGTTATCTCTATGGTGTTTGGAAACTGGAATTGTAAAATAGGTTGGAAAGAATGGAATTGGCAGATTTTAAGGATTCACCTGAATCCAATTCCAGCTCATAGTATGTCTGGTTGGTTGCTATATTCAATCCTCCAGCACTTTCAAATTTTGTATTTCTTTCTTTTCTTTGTTTGGGAGGTGGAAAATAAGGAAATCCATTTCTATAGTCTACAAATCAGTTGGATTAACAGGGGTCCCTTCATGTACACCTATTCTGAAGCTTGTCGTCTCAGTAGAACTTTTCTGACCTAGAGCAAATTGGAACTAAGTTTTGCAGCACTTTACCAATTATTACAGCTTGTATGTCTATTGGGCACAACTTTAAGAACTTGGGACCATTTATCACAGATTTATAGAATGCTAATTGTTAATCATCCTTTTCAATAACCTTTTATGTTGTATAAATTTTGTTAAATATCTTGTGTTAATTCAAGATGTAGCTGCAAGCTGATTCATCAAGATTTTTCTCAACTTTTGACTAACTTGGGTTTGTCAAAATTCACGTTCGTCTCTTAAAATTATTGGAGAAAGCATCTTCTTTGCTTTCTGAAAACGAAGCACATGGCAAACTACTAAAAATTAGCGGAAGTGCTTGCCTGATAGATGGTCCCAAAATTGTATTATACTTAGGGATAGAAACAAACTTATTTCCAGTCCGTATCAATGAGAATCTAGATCATTTTTACTGGGGTGGATACTGGATGCTTCGAAACCCTCTGTCAAAGAATACAGCCAAGCAAGCATGTGAATCCGAAAGGCATGGAGATTGGAGTGGTTGAAGGAATTTTAACATTTCAATTATCAAAGTCTTAAGCCATTGTGCTTTTTCAGGAAGTAATTTCCAGGCAATACTTCTGTACCAATCACGATTTACAGGCAACCTGGTAATGTTTGAATTGATGAGTGATGAGGAACTTGTATGAACACTCTAAAGAATATAATTTATTGAAAACTCTATATGTTAAATTGTTAATCAGTTGTCTTGACAACTCTTGATGAAGGGGTCATTAGTGTGATGGCTCTGTCTCTAAAAGTCCTAGGCGAGATACTGATCTACTATTCCGAGATACTATGTCAGAAGTTATAAGAGGGGCTTTGCTCAAGCCAAGGGGTAGAATGTAGAAACTAACTTACAACCTGTTGTGCACAAAAATAGGATGAAGAGAGCATGCTCTAGATCGATCTGTTGTGACTGCATTGCACCAGTCTAATGTTTTATCTATATTTTCACCCTCTCTAGCTTGAGTCTTGACCAAGTGGGCATATATAACATATTCAAATGACATGATGGTCATGGTGAGGAGACCATCTCCACAAAGAATCATCCCTCATTTCATTATGTAGCTAGGTTCGTCTTAGAAAGTGATATAGGACAAGCATATGGGTGGAAACTGATTCATCTTCAGTTGCTCTTGCATTCCAATTTGGCAGGGTACACTGGAAGCTCAAGGACGAATGGGACGATCTCAAGAAGCGAGCAGTATGGATTAACATCACTTCCACCTGGCGTGAGGTTAACTTTGGAGCAGATTGCCTATCTAAGTTTGGAGCAACTTTAGCAAAGAACACTAAAACATGGTGGAATGAGAAACCTGATCTCTTGCATAGGATTGAAAATCCAAACACCACGTACTTCAGATTTGTGACATAGAAACTTGACTTTTGTAACTTTTCCAATTCTTTTATTAATCAATTATCCTTTAGCAAAAAAAAAACTTAGAAAGTGATATGTACACAAAGATGTCCATATTTCATTCGCATTAAGGAAAACAAAAAGCTGTGGTAGCGGTCCCTTATGCAAAAGGATTCATATATATATTTACAGTATGCATGTGTATATATATTTTTCTTTTCCTCTCTGATCGACTCTCTATTTACAATGTTTTTTGTTTGCTCTATGCAAGCCCGTAAGAACTGCAGTGAGATCCAATTGAAACTTGGTAATCAATTCATGCTAATCAATTTAGTGTCACGACCGCGTGGTAGCTTCACCATGATTTGTTTCTTTAGGCAATTCCTTGAGAGCTTAGATGTTTGATGTAATCTTATACTTCCAGCCGTGTAGGTGCGGATGTTGTTTCCAACTGATGACAGTTCGATTTTATTGGATTGTCTAACACGGATCCTTTTACAGGGTGAGTTCTTTGGAACTCGAAGAACTTTAACAACACATGCCCTCTCCAAGTATGGGATTGCATGCAGATGGGAAGGTAGATCGATCAAGAAATCTCCATACTCGTTCGTTATTTCTTGTGCCCAATCGTTCACCTTCATCTTTCTCCGACCACTCTTGCATGAAATGGCTACCAAGGCACCTACAGAATGATTTCAAACACCATATCATACATTCTGCACGATCAAGTATTTGAAGTATAGCAGAAATGTGACTGCACGTTAGAATATACTTTAGTTGGAATAATTATCCCAAATAAGTGTCCGATCCAACATTAGTCTGGGTAAATTGCTCATATGACGAGTTATATTGGCTTTGCTGCAGCTATATAAATAAATTTTACGAAACTGCAAGAACTGGCACAACTTAATTTAATTATTACTGATACAAGCTTAATTAAACTCGTAGTTTTCATTTACATGCAGAAGTTTTCAAGGGACAAGTGACGGCGGACAGATTGATGAACGAAATCTCTCTGGGCATAAAAAATACTTATTTTAAGAATAATCAAGAATGACCATGTTCCATCATAGGTGACCATGCATGTAATATAATACTGATCTTTAGATCGAGGTATTACAGCAAAAAACATTGTGGCCTAAATTAACTATCAGTCTTTGAAAATTATTGATATTTGAGAGGAAAACAGAACAAACCAAAAGAACTGTAAAACGTTAATTTCGATAGAAGAACATATCTGGTAGCTGGAGCTGAAATTTTATTAGTTTGACAGCCATCACCAAGAATATATGTTAGGTGGTGATGCAGTTCCAAAATCTCTTTTATTGATGTTACCTGCCAACCTATTCTATCTTCCGATTCAAGTGGCCGGATTCCTGGAATATATATAGATACAATATTTATAATAAAGAAAATGTTGGAAGCCATTTCATTCTACAAATTTAATTTTTAGTCTGATTTATTTTATTTTTTTAAATAAGAAAGTTTTTCTGATCTTTCAAACTTGTTCTTCATACCGTCGGAGCAAGTATTAAAACATAAAAAACATATATATGAAGCACAGAAGTATTGAAATTATGTACCTGTGACCGGCCATGCATAAGTTTCAGCCTCTCTATTATCCAGACAAGCCTCACAACCAACTGTGCCGGTTACTATGACAGAAGAAAGTTTCTCCTCACCATAACCTGCCAGTTCCACAAGTTCTGACCGTGTTGATAATTCGGCTAATGGATTCCCGGTCACTGAGGATGTAACCATAAAGAACAAGAATAGCATGAGAGCCAAGTAACCATGAAATCCGCTCATATTCTTTTTGTTTGTAGTTTCTGTGCTTTGCATTATGTATTCCCTAATGGAATGTAAAGACAGTAGGGAGGTTATGGACTCGGTTTTATAAGATAGTGTATCAGAAAAATGCCATCCATTTCTCACCAAATTACAACTCGAACATATTACATCTCCAAGTTTTGACTTGGAAGGCCATTCTAATTTATTAAATTGACCATCTACTGTTGTGCACTTTGATTTGGTAAATATGTTTGCTTAGAAATATTATTTGTATATTTATAAGAATTATGTTAATTAATTACTTTGAGACTTGAGCATACATTCTCAATGAATTATCGGGGCAACTAATTACTTATATAATCAAACTTTCTCTTAAACAAACATGTTTGTGGGCAACTTAATTATATAGTGTCTTGAACAATTTTTTAATTTATAGTTATTAACTTGTTTAACGGAAGCCATTATGTAAGTTGCACAAAACACTATATAAACTGTTCAAGACACTATATGCCGTATATGCCATATATATCCGTTGTCCGTTTAAAAGAAAGTCTGCTTATTTATATATATGAGTTGCCTACATGCCACTTCACTAAACACAGACATATTTTATCCTGCAATTCTAAATATTTATCCAAGTACAATTTTTGAGCTCAAAACTCTGCCTTTATATTGAGGTGAGCAACAATTCAATAATCAAATTACACTATCTATTATCATTCCTTGAGGGTGCAGTGCCTCTGTATTTTAAGGCCATTCCCTTCTTTATACAACCATATGCTTAATTAGGACACCAGCAGGCCATGCCTTTTATCAAAAAGATTGTAATGAAATATATTGTTATGTATGTCGTATGTAGTTCTAGTGAAACATGAATTTTCATATAATAGGATTGTACTTTTCTTGTGAAAATACAGAGTTACCTTTACATCTTCTAGAATAGTCAAATAAATACCCTTTTTTTGGAAGTAGTAATAACCTGACATGTATGTTTTATGACGATAATAAATCTGTATATTGGTAGATTACCCATACTGAGCAGTGTGTGAGTATGTTTAAAATGTGTCCAAAAAATCAGCAACGTCCCATGTATTAAGGTGGCACAAGATTTCACACTCTTTGACGTGAAGAGTTCAAACCCTCTTAACTGATGTAGAAGATCTAAGACTCTAAACAGTCTAAATAAATAAAGAGTAAATTGCGCTTAGTTAATTAAATAGTTATTGATCGTAAAAACATAATGTTGGAGTAATTGAAGCCCTTAGTAGTAGGTGGTAGTTCTGTAGTTTTGTAAGGCAACGGGGGTGGTCATGTATCCATATTAGCCTTATTGTTGTCTTAGAAGTTGGGAAGTTAGAGGATTGGGTGACTGTTGCTTGGTTGGTTGCCTACTCACTATCTTCTTTATTCAAAATCCTCCATCACAAAGCAGTACCATTTGCTGATATGATGTTCCACAAGCTTACACGTTTGTTAATTAGCCTTTGAAATGAAGAAACAAAGGCCTTCCACTCTACTAGCAAGTATTTTCCGTAGTTGTTCAACCGTCTCCATCTGTAATCCTTTGCCATACATACCTCGTGGAGTTGAAGCTTGTACACTTGTCTTTTTTTCTTTTGCTAACTGGGTGTCTGGGCCAGCTTCCGCGCACCTAGACTAATTCCGGGCTTTGGTTGGCAATTCGACGTACATGGTACTACTACACCATAACAACATATTTATGACTATTTTCGAATTGTGACAACATATTGGCGTCAGAAATTTTGTGACGGTGTGTTGGTGTCAGAAATTGATGATTACTGTCAGAAAAATACATAAATTTACATGATTTAATTCTGGCATTTATTCTACAACATACCGACGACTAGTTGGCGTCAGAACTAAGACACGTGTTAGGTCACACAACTTCAAATGGCAGCTCTCGTAAATTTGTAACAAAGTTTTATCGATCTCTTCTCTTTCGTCAACTTCCAACCCCCTCCAAAAGTGTTCTTCATCTTCTTCTCCATTCACGAGGAGTCACACTCACATCCACAAAAGTGTTCGATATCATATGCCCATACCTCTCTCTCTCTCGTCTCTCATTTATTTATCCCATATCCACATGTTGATCTGAATTTTGAAGCCCTAGAATAATTTTCTCTAATTTTACAGTCTCTAATTTTAAAACCCCTAATTTCAAATCCTTTAATTTATCTGAAAATTACAAACAAGGGTCATTCAATTTGTTTTTTTTTTTTTATTAGTTGACGATTCTCATAAATTGATTTTGGGTTTTGCAATTAATTGATTTGAGGGTTTCATGTCAGTTTCGGGCTTCACTTGATCTGGATTTTTGCACAACAGAGGCAAGGTTTAATCATATTGGTGTTGTTCATTTACAATGGAATTTTGTCTTCTACATCAAGTGCGAGGTAAATCTGATTTAGAACATCATTTTGATGAATCTGTAAGTTAGAGGATTTGGAAATCACAAATGACTCTCATCCTACAAGAAAATGTTTGTAAAAAAAAAAGAGAAAAGTAAGAGTGTGGCTCTGTTTGATGGGGGGTGACGTCCTTATGTCATTTTTTTTTTTTTTTTTGCTAATATGTTGAATTTTGTTGTTGGTGTATAGTTCAAATGCCTAGAGAACAAGGTGGCTGATGTTGAGGCATTTCTCGACTTAACCAGTATGTTGGCAACTTTTGTAAAGTCGGAATGCAATGAGGGAATATAATAAAACATCTGATTTTGTAACTTTGCTACTCCTATTTTTTTTGCCTCGATCAGAGAATTTAGTGGTACTCGCGCCTTGTTGGTTTGGAAGTACATTGGAAGTTTTGCGCCTAAAGTTCTCAAGAAGGCATTGGGATTCTGCACCATGCATGTAAATAACAATGACATCTTCTTCTTTGAATTTAAGCAACATTTTCATTTTCTGGTTTTTAAGTATATGTTTTTTTACTGGTTTTGAAGGGTTGGTCCAATTAATACATAATGAAAGACATGAAGGTTATGACTCGCAGAAACTTGCGAGGTTAAGTGATAGTTCATGCCTGCAGAGGTTCGTTTTCCTTGTTTTAGACACATTGTTTGTAACTTTGTATCATTATTTCTTAAGGACTTTGTGATGTTACATGCCTTATGCCTTACATAAGAGGTTGACATGATGTTCTTCCCTAGATATTTGTCGTCCAAAATATGAATGTTGGTTAGAATATTGCATACATACTGATCAGCTCCCAAATGTGTATTTTATTACCCTTATATTACTGCATTACAGCCCTTCTTACGCTTAATGAAAAGACAACTCATAGCTTTTAATGTCTTTTTCAAGTTACAGAGAATTTCAGACCACTTATAATAAAAGTTGCTTTTTAGCACCTAAAGGAGCCTTAATCACGCTTATTATGAAAACCAGAAACTGCTATAGATAAGTACTGAAAAAGTCAAATTTAACGGTCAAAGTCAAAGGTCAATGTCAAAAGTTAAAGCCCTCAACTCAGAAGACTAGAGATGGAGGCCCTTATTTCAAAATATGTCATTCTCCTAAAACCTACTTTGGTCAAAAAGAAATAAAAAAACAAAAGCAAAAGCAAAAGTGAAGTGTGAGGTATCTAATTTGTAATGGAGAAGAGCAAATCTGTAAAAGGCAAAATTAGGGGTATATAACCCAAAAGTGTGAGGTATATTTGTAATAAAAAAAAAAAAAAAAAAAAATTAGGAAAAATAGGTTTTGATTGATTTTTGTGGATGAAAATGAGTTGAACTTGGTTGAAGTTGTATACTTACCAAGAGATTAGAGTTTTCATTACCTTGGGAAGTTCAAGTGTTTGAGGCAAGTTGTGAATCATAGCTCACACACTTTAAATCAACTTAGTAATCAACACTCTAAGTCTAAATAACTCTATTTAATCAAGATTATCAATCTAAACTAGTTAATCTATTAGATTAGTTTAGTACACTACGAAAAATCAGTCAATAAACGATGGCCCTTATCTGTCGTTTTAGGACAAAAACGTGTGCCTTAATCCGTTGTTAGGGCCGTCCATAAAATGGTGTGGTTTTGAAAAACGTTGTTTATCCAATAATACAACGACGGCTTTTAACACTTGTTTTTTAAACAACGGCTATTGACACTTGTTTTCTATAAGTTCGTCCCATCTTAAAATGTACATTAACGACATCCTATGGCCGTTGTTTATTAATAATCATATATGTTTTTTGGTGCTCATTTTAGTACCTCGTACCCACCTGATAGTCATTTTAACCATAATATGAACTGTGCATTGTAACTGTATAAAATTAAAATGGAACACAAGTACTGAACAAAAGCACAAAAGATTCATTTAATACTTCGACTTTCACCAAAGTCAAACTCAAGTAAAACATTTGTATATACAAGTGTCTTTCATACAACAAATAAATTTAAATTACATGAGTATAAACTTTTCACCATCGAATGATACCACCCGCTTCAACGTCACCAAGGTCTTGAATCTCGTCCACCATGTTGTAGTATGCATTTTGCAATAACCCTCACAATCACCAAGCAGTCTTCCAAAACGCAAGAACTCTACAACAAACATTTTGCGACTCACATGATATAGAGATGGACTCGAGGGAACCCAGCAAGAGAACTCCCGTCTGATACATATAACAAACTATCTAACTCCAATTTCAGCAAAGTAACATTTAATATAAAGCCTTCAAATACTCAAATAACAAGGAGAGAGGATCACCACAGCCATGGACGCCACCGAGTACTATGATTTCAATTAATAGTTTCACTTGGTGTTCATGTTGGTCTGGTCATGATGGTAAGCATATGATGATGCAGGTCTGAGGATATAGCTTCGACTCGGGGGCAGATTTGGAGAGTCGAACACCTTGCAAATACGTTGTTCACCCTTGCCCTTTCTAAGCATTAACCTAATTGTGGGAGCATGAGCTAGCACCTACCCCCATGGTTTCCTTGGATCAACGCAATGAACACACCACCACCTGGATGACATGATATGCTAGATGTTATAGTCTGAACAGTCTTTGCTAATGAGATAATGGAAGGGAAAAGATCCATCCATTTGTTCTGAAAATAGAAGTACATGTCTAATCATAGGCCATGCAAGACATAGGTAGACTGAATTTCAACTATTGGAGTCAGTAACTAGGATCCTACTTTGGATATAACATCATGTTGCTCTTCATATATAGTAGACATATTTAATCCAACAAAATCGAACAAGAAAGAATATGACATAAAACAAAAAGATTACAAAAAAAAGGCAACTTACTTTTAGTGTGAAATTTGTTCAACACTAAAGACTATGAACTTAACAATCTATCTAGAAAGTATCACGTATTATACAACTTTAAATGTACATTTCTTTGAGATTGAGAACTTACAACATCTAAGAATGCATCAGCAAGAGTAACTAAACTAAACCTTTCCATACTAAAGCGTTTCACCTTCCAAATTCTTTCTCAGAATTAACAATTTTGAGCCCAGAACAAAGCCAAAGTGTGGTGCAATAAGACTAAAATGTACTTACCATTCATTGTCACTTGAATCGCCTAGCTAGCAATATATTTATCAACAGAAATATTGAGCAAAGGAATAAATAATACCTCTTCTTTGAGTCAGACATTTTCAAACCAAAGATGTTGTTCATTGAATGACATTGAATGACATCGAACCTCCACAGTTAGGACAGGATATGCTCCTCAACGCGGCTTGTAGCCTAAAGTCCTCATTTTTTAGGTTCCCATTTTCGGCTTTGAGTATCACATTCTAGCTTCTATCTTGTTATGCCTAAATAAACATCAAACATAACAAGATAAAAAATGTTGTGAAATTTAAAGTAACAGCAAAGCTTATATTGTGTTATCACATTAAGTAATCGTTAAACAAGAAGAGGCACAAGAATTGGTCATTAATGAGAATCAACCAAATAGTTGAGCCAAGGTAATGAGCTTAGCTTTTTCTCAATTCTTATCCGTCCATAAGTTTATTTTTGGTACGCATGGATACTATTGTTGCTTGGAAAACGTGCATAATAAAGAAAGTAGAAATGAAAGCTAAGAACACCCACCTTCATCCGAGTTTGTCGATTTTGGAACCAGAACTTAACTTGACGAGTTTTAAGTCCAAGTTCTTGGCTGAGTTTCTTGGCCTATGATAGCAAAGAAAGTGTGCTTCATGTGTAGGTAAAAAAGGTGAGAGATACTGCAACTCTGCATACATCTGCCAAAAGATTGAATAGAAGAGTGTACAAAGTGCTGTCAGACTTTTATAAATGAATGTACAAACATTGAAAGAACAAAATCAGAGGTTCAAAAGTCCACCATATTATTACCAAATGAAGGGAGCCATCTGATCTTAGAGGTTCAAATCTAACAACAAGTGATCTGATCTCCATGGGAATCTACATAATTAACAAGAAAAAAAAAATGACGCCCATCTCTCTCTTTGGCTAACTTTTGTTAATTTTTCAATAAAAAAAATAGAATAAAACTAATGATTTACATTGATTGGGACCCATCAGCTGGTTATGTTTACCTGTCAAGGTCCTGAATCTGTACAAGTGTACATGAGCTGAAAATAATAGCAAACAAACGATTAGAGATAAACACCATAAATGAAAAACTAATTATTAGTGAAATAGTGCTCCATTAGAGAATTACAAGCTAAATGTGCAACTACAACCGTCTTTAGAATACTAAAGCTTAACATTATTCAAATTTGATGAAGCAAGGAGTAAGGAATCGATAAATACAAATCATAAGGTGTTAGATGTGCAAAGATAAGAAAGTGCTTCTTAATTTCCTATAATGTCATGGCCAAAATCCTTCTGACTTCTACGCAGAGATGTAGACGGCCCTTACTCACACCTTATGTTCTTGTACAACAACAATGCCATGTCAAGCCAAAAAAACCAAAACTAGTATTAAACTGTTAGTTATGTGTTTCACCAACCTTTAGAAAATACAAAGCCCATATGGATCTTCGCTACTCTGCACATCAACAAGTGACCCAACCTTTGAAGTAGTAAATGAGATGTGCTCATTCCATATCACAATGTCAAGCTCCTGCCTCCCAATATGATAAGGAATTATTGGCCAGTTACTATCGCCTTCCTTCACTATTTGAATCACAATTCCACCATTTAAAACCCATCCAAATCTTTCACACATACATTTCAACTACTTAACTATATACCTATCCAAATCATTTCTCCACGTACAAACCCAATATGAGCTGCAACCATAAGAGTGGTCTTGAAGACACCAGCTCATTTGTTAATTGTTTCAGCAGCTAGCTGCGCAATCAAACTCCCTTTTTCTTCAAAGCAAAGTTACTGAGTTCTCATCAGATTATGTTCAAATGAATATATAGTTAGATAATAATAGTTATTCAATATGAGAAATTGCACTAATACTTATGCCGCTCAATACATGGAACCTTCACGAATTCTACAAAAAACTCAAGTTCCAAGTAATATTCACAAAAAAAACATAAGGATATAAGCTACTAGCCTTAACGTAAAAATGAAAGAACTTCTCTAACTACTAATGAATATACTAATTGAATAACTTTTAATCAAATATATAAAAGAAAAAATAACTTTAATCACATACGGATTAGAACTTTCAAATTTCAACCAAAATCAGAAAAAGATATTATAACTAATAGTTTAAATTGGAAACTGGTATATCCATACAAAAAACATGCACAATTACAAGAAAGCAAAACATTGAATACCTTCTATTACATAGATACGAATAGCAAGCAAAACTTTCAAATTTAAACCATCTAACTTTGAGCTTAAATTCGCAATATCAGATAAACAAAGTGTTGGCTACTGATTGAGAGAATACAAAGGGTTATAATTTTTCTATAAATTAACCAAACAAGTAAACCGAAATTTCAAACTGGACTTTTGAAGCTAAATTTACGAGAAAAATTCAGGAAAAAAAAATCAAACCTTGAAGAAGATGGGAGATATTGGAACTTGTCTCCAATTCCAATCTTGAACCAAAATTCCGGAGAACCAAAACATCACAAACATTGAATTCGACCTTTAAATCCTCAGCTACAATAATAAAAGTGAAGAAGAAACAAGATTGTCTTACTAATTTCTCATATCATAATTCATACCTCTATTAGTTGACAAAAAAACAACGTGAAATTGAATTTAACTCAAAGTTCAGTAAAGTTGAACTTTGTAAACTCAAATTGATGAAACAAAAGGAAAATTTTACACAAAAACACGAATAATCGATTAATACCCTCGAACTCCCTGAATAGATAAATAGATGAGGTAAGGAAATAGAGGGAGTACCTGAGAAACGTGGTAAATCTGGCCTGGGTGTGGAGTTGAGATATAGTGGTGGCCTTTGGTGTGGAGTTGAGGCGGAGAGAAACAGTGGCGGCGTTGAGAACTAAATTTTTCTGTTTGTTGTACTTTTTCATTGGGTATGAGGGTGGGAATGAGCCCAGGGAAAGCCCACTCGCAGCAAACAGAATACAACGGCCAATGAGTCCATCAATGACGGCAAAAAACACTCACTATAGAACAAGGGCCATTAACCGTGGTTTTTGCCCCGAGACTGATGTCGTTTTTGAGCCAAAATGGTGTAGTGGTATTAGTTTAGTATTAGTTTTAGTATTAGTTTTAGTATTAGTTTAGTTTTAAGTTTTGGGTTATTGAAGACAAAGTTGTTTAATTATCAAAAACCCAACTTGTGGGGTTTTTAAATGGACCTCTATTGTAACTTAAAACAGGATAAAGCTCGAAAGGTTGGGCTTGATTCTCATATCAGGCGCCAACCGACGTCGTCTTTTCCTCAAACAGCGTGTAAGCACGACTTGAGAGGTAAATCCTAAACCTCCTCAAAGCCTAAGTAATATGATACTTTGTGTGTTCAAACATCCTTACATGATTGTTTGAAATTTAATTTCCGCACTGCAAATTTACATTCACATATAAGGGTGAACCCGAGCCACATAACAACCATTGGGAAGTCATTCCCCAATGTAGGTAAATTGGACGTTGCTTGATTCTTGAAGCCCTAAAAAAAATGAATTAAAATCAATCAACTAGAGCCCAAAGTAGTCATGCTCCTCAAGAAAAGGACAAAAATATAGCCATGAAGATTTAGATCGAGTAATCAGTTATTAGATTCCGGTGGACCAACTACCTTCCTCACTCCCCTCCCCCAGATTTATCGTGAGTAAGATTCTTAGTAGCACACCACTTGGTGAAGTGACTGCCTAAAGCTTTAGATAGTGGTGGTAACTTCAAACGAGTTTTTTTTAGAAGTTAAGTTCATCCTAAATTGTTTAGAGTTTGAGTGTGGGAGTTATGAAGGAAAAAGATAGACTCTTGTATAGATTAGATTGGTTTTAAGCTAATGAAAACATGAAAGCTTTCGTTGTTGGTATTGAAATGACTTGAAAACATTGAAAGGAAGATTGATTGAAGATTTAAATAGAAACAAGTAAAATAAGATTGAAGATTAAAATAAGAACAAGTAAAATAACAAGTTTTGATTGAAAGGAAATAATACAAACAATAAAGTAAAAACTTGAATTGAAAAACTAGACAAGAAATTAAACAAACCAAATGATTTGGATCCTAAGACAATGGATGGTTTCTCTCTCCCTTACTTTTGGGTTATATGCCCCTACTTTTACCTTTTACAGATTTGCCCTTCTCCATTACAAATTCGACGCCTCACACTTCACTTTTGCTTTTGTTTTTTGCTTTTTGATTTCTTCTTGACCAAGGTAGGTTTTGGGAGAATGTCATATTTTGAGATAAGGATCTCCATCTCTGGTCTTCTAAGTTGAGGGCTTTGACTTTTAACCTTGACCTTTGACTTTGACCATTGAATTTGACTTTTTTAACACTTATCCATAGCAGCTTCTGGTCTTCATAATAAGCATGATTAAGGCTCCTTTTGGTGTTAAGACGCAGCTTTTATGATAAGTGGTCTGAAATACTCCATAACCTGAAAAAGGCAATAAAAGCTATGAGTTGTCTTTTTATTAAGCGAAGGGCTGTAATGCAGCATTATACGGATAATAAAATGCATATTTGGGAGTTGATTACCACCCCCAAATAGCATTTTGCTTGTTGATAAGAGCCCAAAACTGTAGTTTTAACCCTTTAACAGTCATACTTTTAGACCAATTATGTGAGTAATAATTAAGAGTTAATACTGATTACGTATTTTTATGCATTTCAGGCTTCAAAGTCCATTATGTGCAGAAATGTGCCATTTTAGCGAGATAAAGGAGCAAAGGTCGGTTACTAAGGAGTTCCGTGATTAAAGGCCAAGTTTCGAGAAGACAAAGCATTTCTAAAAGCCGGTCAAAAGTGAAAAAGTCGACGGGCGAAACGAAGACACAAAAGTCGTGAGAACTTCCGAAGGACATATCTTTGGACTCAAACCTCGGAATGGGGCCTACCTTATGTCAAAACGACCGTCTCGGAAAGATCTTTCCAATGGTCTAATCAGAGGAGCAGAAGTAGATGGAAAGTCTGTTGAAACCAACTGCAGCTGAAGAGGCCTTTTTGGACTGAAAGAATTGGGTTTTGGGCCTGATTCTCTGGCCCAAAACATGGCTCCAAGCCCATGCACGATTTTTGGATCTGAATGTATAAAAACAAAAGCTTAGCTCTTTGTTAATGGTAGATAGTTAGACCTAGAAATAGATTATATTAGTAGCCTCCATTAATGAATTCTAGATCTAGTTTTTCATGTAGATTAATTAAGTTTAGTTCCATTTCAATTATTGTATTAGATTAAACCTTTGAATCTTGTTCTTCATTTTGATTAGATCAATAAAGTAGTATTTTTATCAATTTCGATTTTGTCATTTCCATTCCTAGATCTAATTTCAATTCCTGTCTTTATTTCATTTGAGTCATTAAATTAGATTTCATTATTGTTTAATTAAGTAAATTTCAATTCTTTATATCATGTTTAGTTTAAATGTAATCGGAAATGATTGCGTAATGATTCTCGGCTAAACCTCCATTAGAGGGGGTTGAGAAGCCTTGATGAAAACTTGATTCCGAATATCGTAGAATCGTCGTAATTTCCTTTCCACTCTAGAAACGATTAGTTCACCATGAGAATGGGTTTAATCGTTCACATGCTAGTTATGAATTGGTAGGAATGCCATGTGTAATTAGGGATTAGGAAGAACCAATTGTTCTGCGAAGCAGTTCAATTCGGATTACGACGATTCATCGTTAATAGGATTAAGTCGAGTTAAGGTGGAATTAATCCCCCTCTAACTCCTTATCATAGAATCAACGTAGCATTCCCTTAGTTATTCCCATCGTCGACTAGTTGCATTTAGGTGGGTAGTTGCATCATAGTCTAGTTGCCTTTTTAAGTAAATCTCTCATTAGACTTTAAGTTTAGAGTACTTACACTTGAGAACATAGCATCTTGGGAAGGACTAAAGAGTGGAACGAATCACTCTACTCCACTATATCTCATAGACTTGAGAGTAGAATCTTTGATAAATATAGGCACTTAAGATAGTTTTAGTTTACTTACGCTTGATTTCATCGCTCATTTAGGTGAGTAGACTAATTATTTTACTTTTATCAAATGGCGCCGCTGCCATCTTAGTTTCACTTTCGCATTGTTTTCGTAGTGTTAGTACTGTTCTTAAAGTCCCATTTCACCCACCCACCCATGTTTGATTCATACTGCGGTTGTCCATTTCAGAGTTGAAAAATTCCGGGTAAAATTACACCGAAGCGCTACAAGCTTCTTTGAGCGCCGACCGACCATGCTAACTCATCGGACCTTTGAGCGACCCCCCATGTGGAGCGACCCGCCTTTCAACTCGGAATTTAAAATACATCGAAGCGACCGCCTCTATCTGCGGCCGACTTTGCACCCTTAGCAAATTTTGTCCGATTTCGGCGGTTTGATTCGAACTTTGATCTTTCATATTTTTCAAGATTCTAACCTCGTTATATACACCGAACAAGCGTAAACAAGACGTTATTCATAAAAGCGAAGCAAGGACGCAATCAGGTATTCCTTTCTTCCACACCTCGCTCTCTGTTAGAGGTTTATACTAGTATATCGAATTGTTTGGAGTGTTGATGTGTTTAGCTAAGTTTGGTTTTAGCCTTGTATGAGATTAAGGTCCGGCGAAACAAAAAAACACCGAACGTCATTACACAACAACGTCAACAAACAAGTCTATCTAGTATACCACCCACTACACCTCTAGCTACTATTTCACACACATCACGACCAATGATGCCCGAAGAGAGGCCTCTCCGACTTCTACAAAGCCTTGAGCGATAGCCCCAAATCTTGCATCGCTCTAGCGGACCGGTGATTTCGAATCCCCAAATATTTTTAATTTGTTACCGCTTTTCATGGATTAGACCATGAAAAACCTTATCGGCTACACATCGTAGGATTGAACAAGTCCTAACAACATTCCACCATCCAACGGTTGGTAATGAACAAATTAAATTAAGGGTATTCCCTTTCACTTTAGCCCGATAAAGGCGGCATCTTGGTTAACTGCCCAAACGCCTAATTCTTGTGGACTCGTGGGCTAAACTTGTTCACTTGTTTATGGAACATTTTACCCACCCCTAAAGACGGATGAGGTGCTTTCCAAGATTCATTTCTTTTCGACAAAATCCTCATGAAACATTTTCGGAGGCTTGGAATCGCTTTCACCGATCTCCTTATAGAGTGTCCACATCATAACTTAGCGAAAGACACGTTAGTTCGTGCCTTTTCAAAGGACTTCTACACCACCATAAAGAAGACCTTGACATAATGAATGGGGTAGTTTCTTAAGCAAAGGAGCTTCGAGGCTTATAAATTTTTAGAGGACCAAACTAAAGCGAAAATAACAACCGGGGGTAGTGACGATTACTCCCGGCCCGGATTCTTCTTCTTAAAGCTACCAAGTATGTTTGAGGTTAAATCAGATCCCGAGCTTAAAACTCTAATTGAATCCCTCACAAAAGGTAGAGGCCATTTTTGTACAACAAAAAAACAATCCCCGTCATGAATGTAAATTCAAATCCATGTAGTTTCTGTTGGAGCCCCGAGCATCCCGACTCCCATCGTCCTATAGCCTATGAACAGGGCTTGTTCCATTAATAGTGAACCTAACGCCCTTGGAAAAAAATCCCAACCGGTTGGAGAAATAACCAAAACGTCACACCTCGGGTACAATAACCAATATGTTAGGCCTACGCGATACGGCTTTAACCAAGCCCTACTACAAGGGCGACGGTCGGGAATTTTAATAATTATAACAACCAAGTGCAACCTCGACAAGGTCAAGCACAAGGTCAAAGTAGTTATAATAATTATAATGCTAGTAAAGGTATCGTTCCTAAAATAATAACTACCCAAATCCACCCATAAATAATTCACTTGAAATAGTTCCAATCCACCACCCGTGACTACTACACTCACACAACCCGATCGCCTCTTGACACCTTCATACAAGTGAGCCAAAAACTTTTCCAAACCATGGCTCAATCTAACCAACTTCTACAATCCGTTAATAATTTAACCAAACGGTTGGCTCAAGATAAAGCCCAACCCAAAGGTGTGTTTCCAAGTAACGAAATACCTAATCCTAAAATAACAAATACAGCCTTTGAGGTAACCGATAATACTAGTAGTGAATATGAAAATGTAGGTGAGCTAAAGGCCATCACCACCACTCTCTCGGCAGAGTGGTTGATTACAAAAAGTAACTATGCCTATAGTTACCACACACCAAGAGCCCTACACCGCTATATTACTAGATACCAAAATAGAAACCCAAGAGCCTACCACTTTAGAGGTACCCGCCACAACAAAACCTAAGAAACAGGAAGCCACGGTTAAACACCCGGTAATACCATTGCTAAATATAGATGAAACCACCGTTTCCACAAAAATAGCCGTGTTAACTAGGGATACAAATTCTACGAAGAGATTAGGGATGTTTTAAGAACCTAACTATAAACCTTCCCTTCCTCGAAGCTATAAAAAGCTACCACACCATGCTAAGTTTCTTAAGGAATTGTGTACTACTAGGCGTAAGACCAATATACCAAAAGGCGCCTTTTAACGTAATAATTCCCAACTCTATCCGAACATAATGGAATTGTTAAGTACAAGGACCCCGGTCGCCCTACTATATACAATGCACCTTAGGAGATTCCTATCGACGACGTTATTAGACTTGGGGGCTAGTGTAAACTTACTCCCGTTTTATTTGTATAGACAAATAGGTCTAGACGAGATGCAACCCACTAGAATGACGTTGCAATTAGCTGATCGGTCTATTAAGAATCCTAAGGGTGTCGTCGAAAATGTTATGGTAAAAATTCAGGATTTTTACTATCCGGCCGATTTTGTCATCCTCGACACAGAAGTCGTTAACGACTCTGTCCCGATCATCTTAGGGCGTCCTTTTCTGCCAACTGCCAATGCACTCATTAATTGCCGTGATGGTTCAATGTCCATGTCTTTTGGCCATCTTTCTGTTGAAGTCAATGTTTTTAAAACAAAGACACAGTTACCCGATTCGTCAATGGATGGAGAGGTTAGCATGATCGAGAGCGTTGCTCGAGATTATTTCAACAACACGTTATCTGATAATCATATGCCCAAATTTCTTTCCTTTGGAAGTTCAGACTCCAACATTTTCATCCCTACACTAGTCGATACACATATTACGGATGAGGATGAGATAGATGACTTTCTCAAAGATGTAGAGGACTATCATAGTAACGAGGATATGACCAATCTAGATGAGCAATTCGATGAGTTTCTTCGAGCAAGTGATGAATCACCCTATCAAGAACTACTTTACACAACATCCACCTCGACTCCCCTCCTTCCACCCTTTCAAAGGAATCTCGAGTTTGCACTCGATCCTTTTGTTTCTCCTGTGCTCCATAATTTTTTAAATCCACCTAGTAAACAAATACTTCAGAAGGACAAACCATTTGACACCTTCATTTTCAGACTTGAGACAGTCCCTACACACACCATGAATGAGTTTTGTGCTAAAACCACATCCTCATTGTTTACATGCTGTCCTTCTACAACTTATCCATATCCACCATATTCTCCACAACCATTCACTTTTCCACACTTATTTACTAGAACACTCACTCATTCAAAAATGAAAAAGAAAGTGCATGTTAGGTTACGTAATAGGGTTATCCGACTTCACTATCATTTCACTAGGTTGGGTCATAGGAAATCTTGTTGCTTGATTGTGTTTGGATATGTTTTCTGTGATATTTATTTATGGGATGATCCACAATTATTTCGGTTGTTGATATATGATAAACTGCATGTTCATACTTATGTTTAGACAAGTCTCGAGTATCTGACTATAAACGACTCAACTTTTGTGTTTGGTGCATTTCCTTTCATTTCCATATATTGGTGAGTGCACCATTAAGGTAATCGGGCCCTCTCTATGGAGTGTGTGGCTATAAGTACCGGAACCTAAGTCCACGTTTAAACATAATTCACGTTTTCCACTCTTGCATGTTTTCTCGGATTTTTGAGTCATGTTTCTCTATGGGGTGAATTATGTCCTTCTTGTTTATTGTTTTCTTTTTAAAATTAAATATATATATATATATATATATATATATATATATATATATATATATATATATATATATATATATATATATATATTAAAGAATAAGCATAGTAACCTAGGAAGTCTCGGAAATCTGACTTAAAAGACTCAACTTTAAAACAAATTTTCTAAGCTTCGTTGTAAAAATTTGTTTGGGGGTGGGGTCTTCGTGTTTCCGTACTAAATATTTATGTCCCATTAGAGTTGCTTAGGCCGTTTTATTGTATTATGATTCGGGTTGACATAATCCATGAATTTAGAGTTCAATTGTTCGCATAATGTACGTCATGCACGCACTTCGAGGCATTTTCTACTATCTTATATGTCATCCAGGGTCGGAATAGAGTGTTTTATGGATCATTGGATTGGAAATTCTCTTCTGATCATTTCCATATCTCATTCGCAAAAATCGGACCGGTAACGAAGCGGCAATTTTGATTTGAAGTTTCAAAAAAATCGAAAAAATCACAAATTTCGATTTTGGGCTTGGGCCCAACTCAACTTACATCGACAGTAGCGACCGCTTTACCTTTTAGCAGCACTTTCGCGATCTTCTTCTCCATTCCGCCATTAATGCCAAGCTCCAAAACCTAAAAAAAAACAAAATCAAAATAAAAAGAAAACGAGAATTAACCCACACCAAAATCAAATCCCAACCCAAATCGACTCCAAACACCACCGACCACCACTCCCACCGATTTACATCACTAAAACCACCGAAAATTCAAAATTTTGTGTGCTGCCACCACCACTCCACCACCACCACTGTTGCTTCAACCGGTCGATTAAAATCCCACCACTACATCACATTTAAACCCCACTACATTCCAAACTTCCAATGGCTCAACAACAATTTTGTTTGCGAGCAAGCTTTTACCATGAGACCACTTCGCGCCCGTTTTACGGTGACGAGATGATCGATCGAGAGATCGGAATAGCTTGTGGTACTCGACTGAAGCCTATTACCACGGGACTTAGTCCGACGGTTCTATGATACTGAGGGAGTTGGAAGGGACTAGGATTTTGTTGTGGTAGCGAAGAGGTGGAAGGAAGTGACGACTCGGTTGTTGGTCGAGATTCTAGGCATTCCGCCTAGAATCCATCCGATGTCACCCTGCAGAGTCCCAAAGATAATGGGGTAGAGCCATTGATGCACGAGACGCTTATTGGAGGGGACTACAATGCAAGATCGCATTGTGTTCGACAGTTTCCCTTAGGATCAACCGGTTACCTCTGACCCGATGGATTGGTCTAACGCCCGAGGGAAGGGAAAGTCAGTGATATCGGCCTCGAATCGGCCTCTATATCTTATGGATACTCCAGAGGCGGAAGTATGACTTCTGCATCTTAGAGTTTTTATCGAGCATGATTAGGGGAGTAGGGAGGTCATTGCCCCTCTCCCCGTGTTGATAACAAAGATCATGCTCAAGTTGAGAGTAGCTCGGTAACCGATCGGACATACATCACTCTCCACCGTAACCCTCGTGATCTATAAGGAGTGTGTCCAACGGGTTTGGAGATTGGCCGAGGATAGAGAAGAAGAAGAAGAGGATGGAGGAGCCGAGAATGCCGAGGAGGCGGGGACATCGATGCCTCCGGATGAGGAGGACTTGACCCGGTTTGACGCTGGATGCCTTGGAGAGGTCTTTGGATGATGCGAACGCATGGCGTGATTCATCGAGGCATGCGTTAAACTTAACACTATCTGTGAAGACCTCCGGACTCGACAGAACAACGATGCATCACAACTTCGAGCTCCGCACCCGAGAGAGGACGCAGAGGTGGGAAATGATGAGCGCCCGATTCGGGGCGAGATGTCGACCACGATTCCCACCTCACGGGGACTCTCCTTCTAAGGACACACCATCCAGCACAAAGCGTCGTCGCCCGAAGGGCGAATAATGGTGTCTTGAGGAGCTTCGGGGCTCGAGAGCTCCCGAGCATGTTCCCTTCGCCACCGATTCGGAGTAGCTAGGGATAGTATAGTTTGATGTTTTATGTTTTATTTGTAGTTTCATTACCATTTTATTTTTATGTAAGTTTATTTCCGTAAGTTGAATTTTGTAGTGAAATGTACTCCGCATGAATTATTTTTAATATAATGGGTCATTTTCATTATGCGTGGTTGTTTAATATTGACCCCACCTTCCCAACTTGTTTGGGGGTGGTTTTATCTATTCCAGCATGATTTTTATATAACCCTCGTGTTAGAATTTATTGTGGAGTCAAGGTGAAAATATGGCTGTTTAGGCATATATATGAATAAATATCATGGTAGGATGAAATCTAGATTAAATAGGTACATTCTATCATAAAATCAACCTAAAAGATACTGGGTTTGAATTAGAATCAAGAAAATGAGTTGTTTCCGTTTTCGGGTTTGGAAATTTTAGGATTTCCGAAAACTGCCGTAATTAGTTTTGGCAACTTCCCGATCCATTTTAGCAACTTTAAACCTATATAAACTTGATACAATCTATCCTCACACTACACACCTAAACTCCATCACTCACCTTTCACTCCCCCGATTCCCTCGTTTTGCTCATTTTTCGAAGTTTCTCGAACTCCGAAAGCTCAGCTTTTACAGAGCGCACTCGCTCTGTATATTTTTTCTAAGTTTTTGTCGGCCATCCGGCCAAGAAGATGAGCGACCAGCCAAACACCGAAATTTCAATTTCTTCGAGGCCAAGGCGGCGACTTCCGTGGACCAGAAAATTTCCAGGTTTTTAGCGTAGTATCTGGATCATTCGCAGCTATTCCAAAGCGTAATTTTGAGATGACATCTCCAACATTGATACCGGAACAGTCTTTCGAAGATTTGTTCCAAAGCACTACTTATGGTGCTTGGTTTCGCGAAGCGATCACATTCGTTGGTTGGGAGCCGCTTTTGGTAAGACCGGATGCACTTTATTCTCCAACACTAGCATCTTATTTTTATGATAACTGCATTTTCTTTGAAAGACCAGATGGAGAACAAATGTCCTTTGGATCCTTTGGAATTGTTAAGTACAAGGACCCTGGTCGTCCTACTGTACAATGCACCTTAGGAGATTCCTATACGACGACCGCGTTATTAGACTTGGGGGCTAGTGTAAACTTACTCCCGTTTTATTTGTATAGACAAATAGGTCTAGACGAGATGCAACCCACTAAAATGACGTTGCAATTAGCTGATTGGTCTATTAAGTATCCTAAGGGTGTCGCCGAAAATGTTCGGTAAAAATTCAGGATTTTTACTATCCGCTGATTTTGTCATCCTCGACCACGTAAGTCGCTAATGACTCTGTCCATCATCTTAGGGCGACCTTTTCTCGCAACCGCCAATCGCTCATTAATTGCCGTGATGGTTCAATGTCCATGTCCTTTGGCCATCTTTACTTTGAAGTCAATGTTTTTAAAACAAAGACCGCGCTTACCCGATTCACAATGGATGGAGAGGTTAGCATGATCGAGGCGTTGCTTTCGAGATTATTTCAACAACACGTTCTCGATAATCATATGCCCAAATTTCTTTCCTTTGGAAGTTCAGACTCCAACATTTCCATCCCTACACTAGTCGATACACATATTACGGATGAGGATGAGATAGATGACTTTCTCAAAGATGTAGAGGACTATCATAGTAATGAGGATATGACCAATCTAGATGAGCAATTCGATGAGTTTCTTCGAGAAGGTGATGAATCACCCTATCAAGAACTACTTTGCACAACATCCACCTCGATTCCCTCCTCCCACCCTTTCAAAGGAATCCCGAAGTTTGCACTCGACCCTTTTGTTTCTCCCGTGCTCCATAATTTTTAAATCCACCTAGTAAACAACTACTTCGAAGGACAAACCATTTGACACCTTCATTTTCAGAATTGAGACGACCCACACACATGAATGAGTTTTGTGCTAAAACCACATCCTCATTGTTTACGGCTGTCTTTCTACAACTTATCCATATCCACCATATTCTCCACAACCATTCACTTTTCCACACTTATTTACTAGAACACCCACTCATTCAAAAATGAAAAATAAGGTGCATGATAGGTTACATAATAGGGTTATCCGACTTCGCTTTCATTTCACTAGGTTGAGTCATAGGGAATCTTGGTGCTTGATTGTGTTTGGATATGTTTTCTGTGATATTTATTTATGGAATGATCCACAATTATTTCGGTTCTTGATATATGATAAACTGCATGTTCATACATACGTCTAGATAAAGTCTCGAGTATCTGACTATAAACGACTCAACTTTTGTGTTTGGTGCATTTCCTTTCATTTTCATATATTGGTGAGTGCACCATTAAGATAACCGGGCCCTCCCTATGGAGTGTGTGGCTGTAAGTACCGGAACCTAAGTCCACGTTTAAACATAATTCATGTTTTTCACTCTTGCATGTTTTCTCAGATTTTTGAGTCATGTTTCTCTATGGGGTGAATTATGTCCTTCTTGTTTATTGTTTTCTTTTTAAAATTAAAAAAAAAAATATATATATATATATATATATATATATATATATATATATATATATATTAAAAGAATAAGCATAGTAACCTAGGAAGTCTCGGGAATCTGACTTTAAAAGACCCACTGCTAAAAACAAATTTTCTAAGCTTCGTTGTAAAAATTTGTTTGAGGGTGGGGTGTTTGTGTTTCCATACTAAATATTTATGTCCCATTAGAGTTGCTTAGGCCGTTTTATTGTATTACGATTCGGGTTGACATAATCCATGAATTTAGAGTTCAATTGTTCGCATAACGTACGTCATGCACGCACTTCGAGGCATTTTCCACTATCTTATATGTCATCCACGGTCGGAATAGAGTGTTTTATAGATCATTGGATTGGAAATTCTCTCCTGATTATTTCCATATCTCATTCGCAAAAATCGAACCGGTAACGAAGCGGCAATTTTGATTTGAAGTTTCGCGAAAAATCAGAAAAAAAAAATCACAAATTTCGATTTTGGGCTTGGGCCCAACCCGCGCCCACCGAAAGCGCGACCGCGCCCTTACCTTCACCTTCCCTTCATCCGTTTTTTTTTACACACCGCCATTAAAAAGCTTCAAACCCTAAAAAAATAAATAAAAAAATTAAAAAGAAAAACAATTAACCCACGCCCACAATCCAACTCTAACTCCAAATCTTCTCTTAAACCATACCCACACCACCTCCACCAATTCAAACCACCAAAAACCACCGAAAATTAAAATTCAAAGCTGCCGCCACCACACCACCACCACCATCGTTTTTGATCAGTGAGTCGTTCCTCATTACTCCTACACCTTCTATAAACACCAAATCATATTCAAACTTCCAATGGCTCAACAACGCCGAATTTTACCGGAGCAAGCTTTTACCGCAGACCACTTCACGCCGTTTTACGGTGATTTAGATGATCGGTCGAGATCGAGGTAGCTTGTGGTACTTGACTGAAGCCTATTACCACGAGGACTTAGTCCGACGCGGTTCTACGATCTGAGGGAGTTGGAAGGGGACGAGGATTTTTGTAGTTAGGCGAAGAGGCGAAGGAAGTGACGATCGGTTGTTGGTGAGATTCTAGGCATTCCGCCTAGAATCCATCTGAATGTCACCTGCAGGAGTCCCAACATAATGGGGTAGAGCCATTGATGCACGAGACAGTTATTGGAGGCGACTACAATGGGAGATCGCATTGTGTTCGACGGACTTCCCCTTAGACCAACCAGCTAGCTACTGACCGAAATGGATTGGTGGGAACATCCGGGGAAGGGGAAGGTCACGACATCGGCCCGAACTACCTCCACATCTTATGGATACTCGGGGGAGCGAAGTATGACTTCTACATCTTAGAGTTTTTACTGAGCATGATTAGGGGGAGTAGGGAAGTCTGTTGCCCTCTCCCTGTGTTGATAACAAAGATCATCTTTGAAGTTGAGAAGCTTCTCAGCGATCGATCGGACATACATCGGCCTCCACCGTAACCCTCGTGATCTATAAGGAGTGTGTCCAACGGGTTTGGAGATTGGCTGAGGATAGAGAAGAAGAAGAAGGGATGGTGGAGCTGAGAATGAAGAGGAGGTCGGGGAAAATCAGGATGCCTCGGAGGATGAGGAGGACTTGACGTGTTTTGACGAGGATGCCTTGGAGAGGTCTTTGGTCGATCTGACGCATGGCTGTGATCCATCGCGGGCATGCATTAAACCAACACTATCTATGAAGACCTCCGGACTCGGCAGGTAACGATGCATCATAACTTCAAGCTCCGTACCCGAGAGGATGAGAGGTGGGAACGGATGAGGCGAGCTAAAGCTCGGCGCCCGATTCGGACGAGATCGACACGATTCCCGTCACGGGGACTCTCCATCGAGGATACACCCTCGAGACACGGCCCGTCGCCCGAAAAGGCGAATGGTGCTGGTCCATCAGAGCTCGGGAAGCGATCTCGGAGGCGTGTGCCTTCCGCCACCAGTTCGGTAGCTAGGGGATAGTATAGTTTGATGTTTTATGTTTTATTTGTAGTTTCATTACCGCCGTTTATTTTTATGTAAGTTTATTTCCGTAAGTTGAATTTTGTAGTGAAATGTACTCGCATGAATTATTTTTAATATAATGGGTTATTTTCATTATCGTGGTTGTTTAATATTGACCCCACCTTCCCAACTTGTTTGGGGGTGGTTTTATCTATTCCAAAGATGATTTTTATATAAGTCTCGTGTTAGAATTTATTTATTGAGTCAAGGTGAAAATATAGCTGTTTAGGCATATATATGAATAAGTATCATGGTAGGATGAAATCTAGATTAAATAGGTACATTCTATCATAAAATCAACCTAAAAGATACTGGGTTTGAATTAGAATCAAGAAAATGAGTTGTTTCCGTTTTCGGGTTTGGAAATTTTAGGATTTTCGGAAACTGCCGTAATTAGTTTTGGCAACTTCCCGATCCAATTTAGCAACTTTAAACCTATATAAACTTGATACAATCTATCCTCACAACTCACACTACACCTAAACTCCATCACTCACCTTTCACTCCCGCGATTCCCTCGTTTCGCTCTCATTTTCCGAAGTTTACGAAACTCCGAAGCAGACTCGCAAGGCTGTATATTTTTCTGAGTTTTTGTCGAGGCGCCAAACCAAGCCGAAATAGCGCGACCCACGCCACGCAAACACTGGAAATTTCAATTTCTTCAGAAGGGCCACCCGACCCGGGACCGGGAAATTTCCAGTTTTTAAGATGCGTAGTATCCGGATCATTCGCAGCTATTCCAAAGCGTAATTTTGAGATGCATCTCCAACATTGATACCGTAACAGTCTTTTCGAAGATTTGTTCCAAAGCACTACTTATGGTGCTTGGTTTTGAGAAAAAAAGATCACATTCGTTGGTCGGGAGCCGCTTTTATGGTAAGACCGGATGTATTTTATTCTCCAACACTAGCATCTTATTTTTACGATAACTGCATTTTCTTTGAAAGACCGGATGGAGAACAAGTGTTCTCCATCAACATTGATAATGAACCAATGGAAATTACCGTGTTCTTGCTAGCATTTGTTCTTGGACTTGCTATGCCCGCATGAAATACAAGACCCATGGTGCTATTGGGTAGACAATATGTATGTCTACACTTTACGAAGTTTTTGCATGAGTCGTATGGCGCGGGCATTTTTCGATCGAGGACCAAGCGGGAATATAACGTCGCCTTTGGTAGCCCGTCCATGAACATAGGAACTGTTATGTTTTGGATCATGCTAAACATTTTAGGGAATGGCGTTTTCTTCCGTGAATGATGCCACTTTGCGGCATCTTCCTTGCTTTAGCCACGGGGCGTATGTGTCATGACCTTCCCCAAACCTTGATGTCTAGTTTAGCTCGATCCCATAGCATGAGGCATAAGTATCTTCTTATGCCCGTTCTAGTTTCCCGTATTATGCTATGTTTCTTTCCCTCGTTTTTTCAGACACGCTTCCGCGGATTGGATTACGGTTAATCGGCTTTATGCGACCCACCAGTATTATTCGATCTTTCCGTGCAATGACTTGGCAAGGGTGGAGGATACAACCTCATCTGGTTGCACCCTACACCCCATCAGACCAAGTGGCTCTTACTAGGTTAGCAATCATAAATGATAAATGGCGGGAAGCCTGGCAAATTATCATGGCATGGCAGGACGCAAAGGAACCTCACTTCTTTATGGAAGAAGAGGATGAGTAAGATGATGAGTAATGCGGGAGATAAGGTAAGTTTTCATTCTAGTTAGTGTCTGCTTATGTCCCAAGCAATTTCATTCTTGTTAACCCCAAAATGGGTAGAACTCGTATAGAGTTGTGTCAGTTTTTATTTCCTATATTAGTACGTTCTAACCTTGTTTTACAGATGTTCCGAATTTCCACGGCTGCTTCAATGGTATTTTTCCTACCCTCTTTATTTAATTGCTTTGAGGACAAAGCATGCTTTTTGTTTGGGGGCATGGAAACACGGTAATTAAGGCATCTGTTAGGATATAGATATGTATAATATGCATTTGTTTCTAGTTAAAATTTCAAAAATTCAAAAATATAAATAAATAAGTTATGCTATACACTTAAGAATATTGGTATTGTTTCTTTCTCCATGCTCTTAACAATCTAGAAGTCTCAATGTAGTCAAGCTGTTGATCGAATAATTGTTAGAAACTTAGGTTAATATATAGGTAATAATCTTTGCATCTATCTATAAATATATTACATGAGTATCTATGATTGTTAGCGATAAGTTTCTCAAATCTAGGCTAGAGTACTTATTTTACAAATCCCGTGTGAGAATATAGCCTAAATCCTTATATGAGCGAAACATTTGAGAAATGACACAAGGGAGAAGTAAAATCCGGATAGAGATATCACACGTCCACTTGCTTGATCACTATGCCATATCCTAAGCGAGAATTTAGGCCCTCTTTGGATCGATATAGCCGAAATTCAAACCTATGAATTATTTTTTCCGCTAGTAAGCCCCTCGAGCCTTTCTTTAGCCTTCCATAAACCACAAATCCTTTTACCATGTTACAAAAAAAACAAAACAAAAAAAAAAAAAACCCCAACCCAATTTAGAATAAGTCCGAGAATAGAATGAGGAAGAAAGAAGAAGAGAAAAAACCTCGTAAACAAAAGTTAGTTAATTGCTTTTCCGTATAAAGAAAAGAAGTTTCCATCCAAGGAAAGAAAAATAAAAATAGAAATAAAATAAAAACTCCCAAAAATAGAATAAAAGGGAGTCAAAAGCTAAAGAAAAAAAAAGAAAAAAAAAAGAAAAAAAAAATATGGCTAAGGATGGAAACAAAGTGTAGAAGCAAAAGTAAATAACAAGGGTTTATCTAGTTACATAATATGAAGACTCTATTATCTCAGACTTGTCTTTTTTGAATATCCATTTCCTTCCTTCTTAAACCATCTCCTAATCCCCGTAACACCTAATAAAGACCTCTAGCTCAATTAGGAATAGGTTAGTGTGATAGTAAGTGGCAGATGTGTTTGATCGACTCCGGTTTCCTTGTTGTCATTGAGATTGTAAGGTAAAGTGTGCCCACCGCACACCTGGAGTAACTTGAGTGGAAAAATTAGAGTGTTGTATCTTGACTATTATTGTGAGAACTCTACTTAAGGCGCTATTCGAAGTTTAAACGGACTTCTTTGGACATTTCATAGTATTACTCATTGTATATATGTTTATTATTGATGATTGATTATTATGCATATATTAGCTTAGGTTTTGACTTGGTTATTCTTGTTCATAGCTAGTGAGATGTATAGATAGTTTGGAGCATGAATAAGGAAACAATAGTTTTATTTCTTAGTCGTTATAGTATAGATGAAGTTTGTGAGTACCTTCACTTGAAAACTCTCACGAGGCTATAACTTCGTCCACTAGGGAATCCCTAGTGGTTTAAAGCCTTGTTGCATATGGTCAATATAATCGCGACTCGGCGAAACGGTAGAAGTAGATAAACTCCATTTTTGGTCACTTATGTTAATTTCTCATCTTTGCTTGAGGACAAGAAAAATGCCGTTTGGGGGGTGGTTTGATAAAGAGCCCAAAACTGTAGTTTTAACCCTTTAACATCATACTTTTAGACCAATTTATGTGAGTAATAATTAAGAGTTAACACCGACATTTGTTTTTATGCATTTCAGGCTTCAAAGTCCATTATGTGCAGAAATGTGCCACTTTAGCGAGATAAAGGAGCAAAGGTCGGTTACTAAGGAGTTCCGGATTAAAGGACAAGATTCAAGAAGACAAAGCCTTTCTAAAGCCCTACCAAAAGCTGAAAAGTCGAGTCGACGCCGGGCGTAAATAAAAGACACAAAGTCGTGAGAACTTCGAAGGACATAGCTTTGGACTCGGACCACAAAATGGGGCCTACCTTATGTCAAAACGACCGGCTCGGAAAGAGCTTTCCAATGGTCTAAGCCTTGATCCAATCAGAGGAGCAGAAGTGGACAGAAAGTCTGTTGAAGCCAACTGCAGCTGAAGAGGCCTTTTTGGACTGAAAGATTTGGGTTTTGGGCCTGATTCTCTGGCCCAAAACATGGCTCCAAGCCCATGCACGATTTTTGGATCTGAATGTATAAAAATAAAAGCTTAGCTCTTTGTTAATAGTAGATTTTTTAGTAAAGAATAGTAGATTTTTAGGTTAGAAAATAAAAGTAGCTTAGAATAGAAAGTAGCCATTAAAATAGCTTCTAGATCTAGTTTTTCATGTAGATTAATTAAGTTTAGTTACATTTCAATTATTGTATTAGATTTAACCTTTGAATCTTGTTCTTCATTTTGATTAGATCAATAAAGTAGTATTTTTATCAATTTCGATTTTGTCATTTCCATTTCTAGATCTAATTTCAATTCCTGTCTTTATTTCATTTGAGTCATTAAATTAGATTTCATTATTGTTTAATTAAGTAAATTTCAATTCTTTATATCATGTTTAGTTTAAATGTAATCGAAAATGATTAAGTAATGATTCTCGGCTAAACCTCCATTAGAGGGGTTGAGAAGCCTTGATGAAAGCTTGATTCGAATATCGTTAGAATCGCCGTAATTTCTTTTCCACTCTAGAAACGATTAGTTCACCATGAGAATGGGTTTAATCATTCACATGCTAGTTATGAATGATAAGAGCCCAAACTCAGTAGTTTTAACCCCTTAATAATCATACCGTTAGACCAATTATGTGAATAATAAGTAAGAGTTAACACCGACATGCTGCTTTTATGCATTTCGTGCTTCAAAGTCCATTATGTGCGAGAAATGTACCACTTTAGCGAGATAAAGGAGCAAAGTCGCCAGAGAACTTCCTAAAGCCGATTCTTTGACTCGCACCTCGAATTGGGCATACCTTATGTCAAAACGACCGGCTCGAAAGAGATTTGCAATGGTCCAAGCCTTGACCCAATCAGAGGAGCAGAAGTGGACGAAAAGTCTGTGGAAGTCAACTGCAGCTGAAGAGGCCTTTTGATCGAAAGACCGGAGTTTTGGGCCCCGATTCTCCGCCCAAACCCCGGCTCCAAGCCCATGCACGAATTTTGATCTGAATGTATAAGAACAAAAGCTTAAGTCTTTGTTAATGGTAGATTAATTAGTAGAGAATTAGGGTTCATAGCTTAGAATAGAAAGTAGCCATTAAAATAGCTTCTAGATCTAGATTTAATTGTTTTCTTTAATTAGTTTCAAATCCCTTATTAGATTAAACCTTTGAATCTTGTTCTTCATTTGATTAGATCAATAAAGTAGTATTCTTTATCCATTTCGATTTTGTCAATTCCAATTTTAGATCTCATTTCAATTCATGTCCTTAGTTCAATTTAGTCATTAAATTAGATTTCATTATTGTTTAATTAAATAAATTTCAATGCTTTATATTATGTTTAGTTTTAATATAAATGGAAATGATTGGAATGATTCAAGGCTAAACCTCCATTAGAGGGGGTTGTGAAGCCTTGATGAAAGCTTTTCGATTCGACATCGTAGAGTCGTCAGTAATTTCCATTCCACTCTAGAAATGATTAGTTCACCATGAGAATGGGTTTAATTGTTCACATGCTAGTTATAAATTGGTAGAAATGCCATGTATGATTAGGGATTAGGAATAACCAATTGTTCTTAAGGGCGTCATTCGATTACTGAATTTATTCGCCGTTAGTGGATTAAGTTGAGTTAAGGTGGAATCAATCCCCTCTAACTCCTTATCATAGAATCAACGTAGCATTCCCCTTAGTCGACCGATGTTTACTAGTTGCATCTTGTGGGTAGTTGCATCGTAGAAGTATAATTCCTTCGTAAAACTCTCATAGACTTAAAAAACTACTAGTTAGATTAGAGAACAAGCATGCTAGAGTACTAGAGTGGAACGAACTTTATCTACTCCCTTTATATCTCAATTGGTTGAGAGTAGAATAAATCTTTGATAAACAAGAGAGCATCGATTATTAAGTTTAGTTTACTTCATATTTTGATTCATCGCTCATTACGTAGGTAGACTATTCATTTTTCTATTATCAAATGGCGCCATCTTAGTTGCACTTTATCATTGTTTTCATAATAGAATTAGTAATTTTTAAGTCCCATTTCACCCACCCACCCTTTGTTTGATTCATACCGTGGTTGCGTTTCAGTTTTGGAAAAATTCGCGCGAGAAAACGACTGAAGGCCAGCTTCAAAAGAGAGCGACCACGCGCTATCTTCTTGGACTTCGTTTACACCGAAGGCCAGCTTCAACAAGAGCGACCACGCTTATCTTATCGACTATCTTTGCTCTAGAGCTACCACTTTAAGATAGAGCGCCCTTCCCCTCGAAATTCGGATTTCCACGTGGTGATTCAAACTTCGAAGGTCAAGTTTTCGTTTCTATTCTCTTATAAACATCAACACGCATTCAAAGACGCTATTCATAAGCGAAGCAAGGACGAATCGGGTAATCCTTTCTTCCACACTCGATCTCCGATTAGGGGTTTATACTAGTATATCGAATTGTTTGGAGTGTTGCATGTGTAGTTAAGCTCGACTTAGTCTTGCATGAGATTAAGGTCCGTCGCATAAAAAACACGGCGTAAATACACAACAACATCAACAATCAAGTCTATCTAGTATACCACACACTACACCTCTAACTACTATCACACACACCATACCCCATAATGGGGAAGAAAAGAGAGACTCCTCTCTCGACTTCTACAAAACCTTGGCGATAGCCCCAAATCTTGCATCGTTCTAGCAAACCCGGCCGGGATTTCAGAATCCTCCAAATATTTTTAATTTGTTACCGTTTTTCATGGTTTAGACCATGAAAAACCTTACCAAAGACATGCGTAGGATTGAACAAGTCCTAACAACATTCCACCATCCTACGGTTGGTTGAACAAATTAAATTAAGGGTATTCCCTTCACCTTAGTTTATAAAGGCAAGGCTTTGTTAACTGCCTAAGCCTAATTCGTGGACTTCGTGGGCTAAACTTGTTCAACCTGTTTATGGAACATTTTACCCCCTAAAGACGGATGAGATGCTTTCCAAGATTCATTTCTTCGACAAAATCCTCATGAAACATTTTCGTAGGCTTGGAATCGCTTTCACCCGATCTCTTATAGAGTGTCCACATCATAACTTAGGCAAAAAGACACGTTAGTTCGTGCCTTTTCAAAGGACTTCAACATCACCATAAAGAAGTCCTTGACATAATGAATGGGGTAGTTTCTTAAACAAAGGAGCCTCGGAGGCTTATAAATTTTTAGAGGACCAAACTAAAGCTGCAATAATAATTGGGGGGTAGTGACGATTACTCCCGGCTCGCTAGTTCTTCTTCCACAAGTTAAGGCTACCGGTATGTTTGAGGTTAAATCGATCCCGAGCTTAAAACTCTAATTGAATCCTCACAAAAAGGTAGATGCCATTTCTGTACAACAAAAGCCAATCCCGTTATGATGAATGTAAATTCAAATCCATGTAGTTTTCATTTGGAGCCCCGAGCATCCCTAATCCCACCGTCCTATAGCTATGAACGAGGCTTGTTCCATTAATAGTGAACCCCCTACAAAAAGCCCTTTGAGACAAAAATCCCAACTTCGTTGGAGAAATAACCAAAACGTCCACACCTCAAGGGTACAATCATCAATATGTTAGGCCAACGCAGAACTTTTAACCAAGCTCCACTACGACAAGGACGGTCGTGGTAATTTTTAATAATTATAACAAACAAGTGCAACCCGACAAGGTCAAGCACAGAGGTCGTCAGGTAATTATAAATAATTATAATGCTAATAAGAGGTATCGTTCCGTAAATAATAACTATCAAAATCCACCAATAAATAATTCACGGAAATAGTTCCAAAACAACACCACCCGTGACCACTACACCCACACAGCCGGATCGTCTTGACACCTTTATACAAGTGAGCCAAAACTTTTCCAAACCATGGCTCAATCCAATAACGGCTTCTCTAATCCGTAACTAATTTAACCCAACAGTTGGCTCGAAGATAAAAGCCCAAAACCAAAGGTGTGTTTCCGAGGTAGCCTTGAATACCTAATCCTAAAACAACAAACCACGCCTTTTGAGGTAGCGGATAATACTAGTAATGAATATGAAAATGTAGGTGAGATAAATGCCATCACCACTCTCGCTCTGGCAGAGTGGTTGATAACAAAGTAACTATGCCTATAGTTACCCCACCAAGAGTCCCTAAGCACCTACTATATTACTTAGATAATCGAAATAGAAACTGAAGAGCCTACCATCGTAGAGGTCCCATTTTACAACACAAACTTAAAGAAACAAAAAGCCACGGTTAAACATCCGGGTGATACCATTGCTAAATATCGGCGAAACCACCGTTTCCACAAAAATTAGCCATGTTAACTAAGGATACAAATTATGAGGAGATTAGGGATGTTTTTAAGAATCTAAGCTATAAACGCTTCCGCTTCCTCGAAGCTATTAAAACTCTGTAGCATCATCTTCTTTAAGTTTCTTGAGGAATTGTGTACTGCGGCGTGAGACAAATATACCAAAGGCGGCCTTTATAAACTTATTTCATCGCTCATTTCACAAGACCGTTTCTCCACTCTATTTTTTTATTTTTATCATTTGATAAATGATAAAAATGATAGTTTACCTACGAAATGAACGATGAAACTCAAAAAGTAACTAAACTAAAACTTATTACGAGTCTATATTTATCAAGTTTTCTACTCTCAATTCTATCGAAATAGAGTGGAGTAACAAATTCATTCCACTCCTAGTTCTCTAGCATGGAATGATTTCATAGTTAACTAATCGGTCTTAAGTCTAATGAGAGATTTACGAGGGGAATTCTATACTACGAGGTGAATTAAATTAACAAGTTACGAATAACGAAGAGAGAGAATGCTAAGGGTTTGAATCTAGATAAAGAATTAAAGGGAATTGAATCCACCTTAACTCGACTTAATCCTACTAACAAAGACTGGGTCGGATCCAAATTGAATGCTTAGCATATCAAAATAGTAATTATAATCCCTAATTATACATGGTATTTCTACCAATTCATAACTAGCATGTGAGCGATTAAACCCATTCTCATGGTGAATTAATCTTTTCTAGAGTGGAATAATTATCACGACGATTTCTAAGTTTAACAAAGATCAAAGCATCATCAAGGCTTCTTCAACCCCTCTAATGGAGGTTTAGCCTTGATTCATACCACTATCATTTCCCATTGATTTAAAACTAAACATCATACAAAAATTCTACTTGGCTAATTTAACTAACAATACTTCAATCAAATTTAACAACTTCGAAATGATACTCAACAAGAATTAAAATTAGATCTATAAATTGAAATGACAAAAATCAAAAATTAACAAACTAGCTATTTTATTTATCAAAACTAATGAAGAACAATGATTATAAGAGTTTAATCTAAAACAAGAATTAATTTAAACTAAACTTAATTTTATTTAATGAAAACTAGATCTAAAATTATCTATTGTTTTAGGTCTAACTAGCTACCATTAACAAAGAGCTAAGCTTTTGTTTTTTTATATGTTCAGATCCAAAAATCGTGCATGGGCTTGGAGCCATGTTTTGGGCTAGAGAATCGAGCCCAAAACCCAATTCATTCAATCCAAAAGGCCTCTTCAACTGCAGTTGACTTCAATGACTTTTTCTCCACTTTTCTCCTCTGATTGGGTCAAGGCTCAGACCATTGGAAATCTCTTTCCTAGACGGGTCGTTTTGACATAAGGTAGGCCCAATTCGGAGGTCCGAGTCCAAAGATACGGCCTTCGGAAGTTATCGTGACTTTGAGTGATGTTTTACCCTCGCTTCTGACTTTTCAGCTTTTGACCGGCTTTAGAAAGGCTTTGTCTTCTTGAATCTTGGCCTTTAATCACGTAACTCTTTAGCAACCGACCTTTGCTCATTTATCTCACTAAAGTGGCACATTTCTGCACATAATGGACTTTGAAGCCTGAAATGCATAAAACACGTGTCGGTATTAACTTTTAATTATTACTCACATAATCGGTCTAAAAGTATGATCATTCTGGGGTTAAAACTACAGTTTTGGGCTCTTATCAAACCACCCCCAAACAGCATTTTGCTTGTCCTCAAGCAAGGATGAGAAATTAGAATAAGTGACCAAAAATGGAGTTCTATCTACTCTCGTTTTCACTGAAATTGATTGATTGACCATATCGCAACAAGGCGCTTAAACCACTAGGAATTCCTAATTGGACGAGTTATAGCCTTGTGAGAGTTTTCCAGTGAAGGTACTCACAAACTTCATCTATACTACAATGACTAAGAAATAAAACTATTGTTTCCTCATTTATGTCTCAACTATCTATACATCTCACTAGCAAATGAATAAGAATAAACAATTCAAAAACCTAAACTAATATATACATAATAATCAATCATCTATGATACAAATATATATACTATGAGTAATACGATGAAATGCATAGCAGGTTCGTTTCTGAAAACTCGGAATATCATCCTTAAGTAGGTCCTCACATAAATGTCAAGACGAAAACCACTCTGATTTTTCCGCTCAAGTTTCGCTACTCCAGTGTGCAATGGGCACACTTTACCTTACAATCTCAATGACAACAAAGAAGTCGGAGTCGATCAAACACATCTGCTACTTACTATCACACTAACCTATTCCTAATTGAGCTAGAGGTATTTATTAGGTGTTGCGGGGATTAGGAGATGGTTTAAGAAGGAAGGAAATAGATATTCAAAAGGACAAGTCTGAGATAATAGAGTCTTCATATTATGTAACTTAGAGAAAACCTTGTTATTTTCTTTTGCTTCTATACTTTGTTTCCATCCTTAGCCATATTTTTCTTTTTCTTTTCTTTGGCTTTTGACTCCCTTTTATTCTATTTTTAGAGTTTTTATTTATTTTTATTTATTTATTTTTTCTTTTCCTTGGATGGAAACTTCTTTTCTTTTTTTTTGAAGAACTAACTAATTTTTGTTTACACATGTTTTTCTCTTCTTCTTTTTCACTCATTCTATTCTCAGGGCTTATTCTAGATTGGGTAAGTTGAATTTTTATTTTGTTTTTTTTTTTGTAACAGGTAAAGGAATTGTGGTTTATGGAAGGCTAAAGAAAGGCTCAGAGGGGCTTACTAGCGGAAAATAATTCATAAGTTTGAATTTACGGCTATATCGATCCAAAGAGGGCCTAAATTCTCGCTTAGGATATGGCATAGTGATCAAGCAAGTGGACGTGTGATTTCTCTATCCGATTTTACTTCTCCTTGTGTCATTTCTCAAATGTTTCGGCTTCATATAAGGCTTTAGGCTATTCTCACAGATTTTGTAGAATAAGTACTCTAACCTAGATTTCGAAACTTACTGCTAACAATCATAGATACTCATGTAATATATTTATAGATAGATGCAAAGATTATTACCTACATATTAACCTAAGTTTCTAACAATTATTCTCGATGCAAAAAGCTAATTGAGACTTCTAGATTGTTAAGAGCATAGAGAAAGAAAACAATACCAATATTCCTAAGTGTATAGCATAAACTTATTTATTTATATTTTTGAAATTTTTAACTAGAAAACAAATGCATATTATACATATTTATATCCTAGCAGATGCCTTAATTACACGGTTTCTATGCCCCCCAAAACAAGAAGCATGCTTTGTCCTCAAAGCATTTAAATAAAAAGGGTAGAAAAATAGCATGAAAACGCGTGAAATTCTGGAACATCTGCAAAACAAGGTTATAACATACTAATATAGGAAATAAAAATACTGACGCAACTCTATAAGAGTTCCACCCTTTATGGGGTTAACAGAATTAAATTGCTTGGGACATAAGCAGACAATAACAAACTAAAACTTACCTTATCTCCCGCTTAAGCATCCTCCTCCTCATCAAAGAGATGAGGTTCCTTCGCATCCTACCAGGCCATTATAACTTGCCAAGCTTGCCGCCATTTATCATCTACTAATGCTAACTTGTTAAGTGTTATTATGTCTGATGGGATGTACGGGGAGACCAATTGAGGTTGCACCTGCCATCCCGGCCAAGTCATAATTCGCAATGAGCGAACCACCCAATTGGTGGGTCTCATGACTTCAACCCTTTTCCAATCTGTGAATTGGGCACGTAATCACGTAAAACAACTACGCATGATGCGGCTTACCAAAACAGGCATAAGAAGATACTTACGCCTCATGCTTTGTGCTCTCTTAAGACTTGCGACTAAAACTCAGGGATTGTCATATCGGCGACGTCCCTCAGCTAAAGCGAGGAAAATGTCACCAGCAGTATTGTTTGCAGAAATGAACTGCCATTCCCCCAAAATATTCATCAAGATGAATAACATGGTGGTGCCTACATTTAGGGACAGGCTACCAAGGGCAATGCTATATCGCCCCTGGTCCATTACTCGAAATACCCCTCCCCCATAATACTCATGGAAATATGTATAATCATAATGGTATGCATTATCGGTCATATATGCCCATGTGTGAACAGGATCAGGTATTGGTAATCCTGAAACTAAAGCGACCACATTTTTATTGAATTCCAGTGTCGTGTCATCGACTACGACGGAGAATTCTTGTTCTCCAATGATAAAATGATAAATTGAATAGTCTACCTACGAAATGAACGATGAACTCAAAACGTAAGTAAACTAAACTAATCTTATGATGCTCCTATTTATTAAAGTTTCCTCTACTCTCAATCCTATGAGATATAGTGGAGTAGAAAGTTCGTTCCACTCCTAGTGCTCTAGCATGGATGTTTTCTAGTCTATTTAGTCGGTCTTAAGTCGATGAGGGCTTTACGAAGGTGATTACTACGATACTTACTGAATTTGATTACTTGACTTTTAAACTACTAATGCTATGGAAATATGATTGTTTTGAATCTAGATAAATGATTAGAGGGAATTGAATCCACCTCGAATCCAACTTAATAGCCTAACATAGATTCTTGTGTCTCTCGATTCTTACGCTCTTATGGCAAGAAATTCGAAGTTCTAATCCCTAGTGTTCATGGCATTTCTACCGAAGTACTAACTAGCATGTGAGGTCGTCCACCCATTCTCATGGCGAATCACGACCTTCTAGATTGGAATAGATTCTACAATGTTTCTACACTGTACCACTAAGTTTTCATCAAGGCTTCATCAACCCCTCTAATGGAGGTTTTAGCCTTGAGTCATCAAACCATCATTTCCCATTTCATTATAACTACACATCATATTAAAATTCTAACTTAACTAAATTAACTAACAATGGTTCAATCTATTTAAACTACGGAATGATAATCAACAAGAATTAAAATCAGATCTATAAATTGAAATAACACAATTCGAAATTGAGAAAACAACTATTTTATTTATCTAATCAATCAAGAACAATGATTCAAAGACTTAATCTAAAACAAGAATTAAAAATGGAACTAAAGCTTAATTTAATTAATGAAAACAGATCTAGAATTATCTATAATATTTTAGGTCTAACTAGCTACCATTAACAAAGAACTAAACTTTGGTTTTTATACTTTCAGATGCAAAATCGTGCATGGGCTTGGAGCCATGTTTTTGGGCCGAGAATCGGGCCCAAACCCAATTCTTTTCAAATTCAAAAAAGGCCTCTTCAGCTGCAGTTGGCTTCCACAGACTTTTCGTCCACTTCTGCTCCTCTGATTGGGTCAAGGCTTAGACCATTGGAAAGCTCTTTCCGAGCTGGTCGTTTTGACATAAGGTAGGCCCAATTCCAAGGTCTGAGTCCAAAGATACGGCTTTCGGAAGTTCTGCTGACTTGTGTGCTGTTTCAGCCCGTGTCGACTTTTCAGCTTTTGACCGGGCTTTAGGAAGGCTTTATCTTCTTGAATCTTGGCTTTTAATCACGGAACTCCCTAGTAACCGACCTTTTCTCCTTTATCTCACTAAAGTGGCACATTTCTGCACATAATGGACTTTGAAGCCTGAAATGCATAAAAACACGTAATCAGTGTTAACTCTTAATTATTACTCATATAATTGGTCCAAAAGTATGACTGTTAAAGGGTTAAAACTACAGTTTTGGGCTCTTATCAAACCACCCCCAAACAGCATTTTGCTTGTCCTCAAGCAAAGATGAGAAATTAAAATAACTGACCAAAAATGGAGTTCTATCTATTCTCGTTTCGCTGAGTGCGATTGCATTGACCCTATGCAATAAGGCCTTAAACCACTAGGAATTCTCTAGTGGACGAGTTATAGCCTCGTGAGAGTTTTCCAGTGAAGGTACTCACAAACTTCAACTATACTACAACGACTAAGAAATAAAACTATTGTTTCCTCATTCATGTCCCAACTATCTATACATCTCACTAGCAAATGAATAAGAATAACCAAGTCAAAAACCTAAGCTAATATATGCATAATAATCAATCATCTATGATACAAATATATATACTATGAGTAATACTATGAAATGCCTAGCGTGTTCGTTTCTGAAAACTTCGAATAAGCGTCCTTAAGTAGGTCCTCACATAAATGTCAAGACAAAACCACTCGATTTTTCCACTCAAGTTTAAGCTACTCTAGTGTGTGTAGTAGGCACACTTTACCTTACAACTTAATGACAACAAGGAAGCGGAGTCGATCAAACACATCCACTGCCACTTACTATCACACTAACCTATTCCTAATTGAGCTAGAGGTCTTTATTAGGTGTTATGGGATTAGGAGATGGTTTAAGAAGGAAGAAAATGGATATTCAAAAGGACAAGTCCGAGATAATATAGTCTTCATATTATGTAACTTAGAAAACCTTGTTATTTTCTTTTGCTTTTATACTTTGTTTCCATCCTTAGCCATATTTTTCTTTTTCTTTTCTTTGGCTTTTGACTCCCTTTTATTCTATTTTTGGAGTTTTTATTTATTTCTATATATATAATTTTTTTTTTTTCTTTTCCTTGGATGGAAACTTCTTTTCTTTTTCTGAAGCAACTAACTAATTTTTGTTTACACAAGTTTTTCTCTTCCTCTTTCTTCACTCATTCTATTCTCAGACTTATTCTAAATTGGGTAGGTTTATTTAGTTTTTTTTATTTAGTTTTTGTAACAGGGTAAAGGAATTGTGGTTTATGGAAGGCTAAAGAAAGGCTCAGAGGGGCGACTAGCGGAAAATAATTCATAGGTTTGAATTTCTGGCTATATAGATCCAAAGAGGGCCTAAATTCTCACTTAGGATATGGCATAGTGATCAAACAAGTGGACGTGTGATATCTCTATCCGGATTTTACTTCTCCCTTGTGTCATTTCTCAAATGTTTCGCTCATATAAGGCTTTTAGGCTATATTCTCACAGGATTTGTAGAATAAGTACTCTAGCCTAGATTTCAGAAACTTACTGCTAACAATCATAGATACTCATGTAATATATTTATAGATAGATGCAAAGATTATTACCTACATATTAACCTAAATTTCTAACAATTATTATGATGCAAAAGCTACGTGAGACTTCTAGATTGTTAAAAGCATAGAGAAAGAAAACAATATCAATATTCCTAAGTGTATAGCATAACTTATTTATTTATATTTTTGAATTTTAAAAATTTTAACTAGAAAACAAATGCATATTATACATATCTATATCCTAACAGATGCCTTAATTACACGTTTCTATGCCCCCAAACAAGAATCATGCTTTGTCCTCAA
Source organism: Coptis chinensis (assembly GCF_015680905.1). Lineage (NCBI taxonomy): Eukaryota > Viridiplantae > Streptophyta > Magnoliopsida > Ranunculales > Ranunculaceae > Coptis > Coptis chinensis. The sequence continues at coordinate 37,208,301 of NC_141459.1, forward strand.
AGTATTGTAAATAAAGAGGGTAGAAAAAATACCATGGAAACGCGTGAAATTTTGGACATCTGCAAAACAAGGTTAGAACATACTAATATAGAAAATAAAACCGACGCAACTCTATAAGAGTTCCACCCATTATGGGGTTAACAAATTAAATTGCTTGGGACATAAGCGCACACTAACCGAAACTAAAAACTTACCATATCTCCCCGCTTATGCATCCTCCTCCTCGCTTAACGGAGACTAGGTTCCTTCGCGATCCCCGCCACCCATTATAACTTGCCAAGCTTGCCGCCATTTATCATCTACTAATGCTAACCTTGTTAAGTGTTATTATGTCCGATGGGATGTACGGGCGACCAAATGAGGTCGCACCTCGCCATCCCAGCCAAGTCATTATTCGCAGAATGAGCGAACCACCCTATTGGTGGGTCTCATGACTTCAACCCTTTTCCAATCTGTGAATTGTGCACGAATCTGGTAAACAACTACGCGTGATGCGGCTTACCAACACAGGCATAAGAAGATACTTATGCCTCATGGTTTGGGCTCTCTTAAGACTAGTGACCAAAACTTCGGGAATGTCATAGTGGCAACGCCCCCCCACCCTAAAGCGAAAAAATGTCACCAGCAGATCTTGTTTGCGAAGTGAACCGCCATTCCCCAAAATATTCATCGGGATAAATAACATGGTGGTGCCTACGTTTATGGACAGGCTACCAAGGGGCAATGCTATATCGCCCACGGTCCATTACTCGAAATACCCTCCCCATAATAATCATGGAAATATGTATAATCATAAAGATATGCATTATCGGTCATATATGCCCATGTGTGAACAGGATCGTATTGGTATTCCTAAAACTAAGGCAACCAAATTTTTATTGAATTCATGTGTCGTGTGTCATCGACTACGACGGAGAATTCTTGATCTCCATCCCGATTACAATAGAATTTAACGTGGTCATAGAAATAAGCAAGTAAGTTGTGGTGAATATGACTCGTCATCACTTACCGATTGATGACGCCATCCTAATCGCGGGATCCCGTGGTCGGAACCAAAGGTCCATAGGTCTCGTGCCCAACACATCTTTGAAAGACTGTTCAGGTATGACTATAGGAGATGTCATCACAATAACTCTTTGAATAGTTTCACAAAAATCCTGGAATGACCGTCTGAAAATTGGAAATTTCCGTGTTCACAGAAAACTGTATGCCCTGCGGTAAAGTCGCGCGCTCTTGTGTAAATAAATTCGACATGTTATGGGCACGGGTCGCGCTTTGGTATGAGTAGCGGTCGTCGCCAGTATGAGGGCGGTCGCGCCGACAAAATTCTTCAAAAAAAAAGTAAAGGGCAGCTCGACAAAGCGACAGGCGCGCGTTCGTAATTATTGAACCCGGAGTTTAGATGAAAAAGAAAGTAAAACTTGGAGTGGATGGTGGGGATGATGGTGGAATGTATTGTGGTTTGTTAGTGTAGAAAGAAGGGAGTTTAAATAGGTTATGAGCTTCCAAAACGAATCGGAAGTTCCCTATTTGTTTGAAGGCAATTTCGAAATAGGAAAATTCCCAAACCAAAACGGAAACAAGCCATTTTCATGATTTCCTAAAAATCCTGGTATCTTTCATACTGGATTTAGAATAGTAACTTCTAAACTCTCCTAGATTTCATGCTACCACCACACAAGTCATAGATATGCCGATATCGGCCAAATTATCAACCTTTCCTCCAAGACAACGTAACATATATATGATCATATAACGACTTATGCTCGGTCTAAATATTTCCACCCCCAACCAAGTCGAGAAGGTGGGATAAATGATAAAACAAGCAGTACTCGAAAATAACCAATTATATTAAAGACAAAATAAAATATAAATCCAAACAACATTAAATAAACACATTACTATTTAAATTTAACTACTGAATTAAAATCCTTCTAATAAAACGAAATATGAAATAACAGCGAACTCCAACTGGGGTGAACACCTAGTTTTGTGATGATGATGGACCTTGAGATGGAGATTGGCTCTGGGATGGAGAATGACTTGAACCATCTGTCCTTCGGCGACGACGCTCATGCCTGTCGGACTCGGCTGAAACAGAGTCCTCCACGGGTGGCATGCGTCGTAGCATCTCTATTCGGAACAAGCGTTGGGCTTCCATCTCAGTACCGAGTACTACATACTAGGTTTGTTGTTGCTGGTTGATAGTCTCCATGTTATACAAGATATTGTCCAGAACCCCTTCAAGTATTTCAAATCTCCTCCTCCGGGCGTTCCCTTTGCTTCTTTGAACTACTATCCGCCTATTTCGATATCTCCACAAATACCATAAACGCACCGCAAGGCAGTTTGCAATACTTGCATGCGTTCTACATTAGAATTACACTTCTCTAATGCATCTTCATCCATCCATGTCATATCTTCCCTTTCATCCTCCGACTCATCCATTTTTTCTTCAGACAACGGCCAAGTCTCTTGGATGCAATCCGTGTAGATACTTGCATTAGAATGCAATTTGATCTTAATAGGAGCAAATCTTGCGAAAGCTCTACAGGAGAGCATGATCTTAGTGATCAATACGGGAAGAGGCGCTAAACTCTTCCCCACTCCTCGAATCACATTAAACATTAAATCAAGGATGCAGAAATTATACTTCTTTGTTTGCAAAATCCAGAGAACATGCAGACATTACAGGCCGATATCACTGACTTTGTCTTTCTCGAGGACGTTCCTACCAATCCACTGAGCTACAGCCAGTTGATTGGTTCTCAGGGTGGTCTGGCGGACGCAATGGGATGTCGGATTGTATTCACCCTCCACGACAGTATCCTTCATCAAAGCAGAACTCCAAGATATATTGGGGGTTCCCGAATTGTCGTTACTAGGTTGCTTTCAAAGCGTAATTCCTAACATTCGGCTAACAACTGCCGCGCGTTACTTCTCTCCGCGTTCCTCCTAACTTTATGAAAATCCTATCCCTTCCAATTTCACTTTTATAAAACTGTTCTACCAAATCATAGTGGTAGAACTCCTCAGTTGAGTACCACAGTCCGTTCCAATGTCTCTTGAACATCTCCGCGTCATAAAATGGCGCGAAACTGTCGGAAACAAACGCGTTTTCCGGCAAAATTCTACGTCGTAGCGCCATTGAAATTTCTTAGACTACTAATGGTTTGTAGACTGTGGGGGAGGCGAGTTTGAAGAAAACTACTAAGACGGCGTTGGTGGTGGTGGTGATTGTTTAGAGAAGATTTAAGGTGGATTTCATTTCCTTGTTGTAGGTGTAGTTAGGTTTTTCTTCCCTATATATATATATATATATATATATATATATATATATATATATATATATATATATATATATATATATATTTTTTTTTTTTTTTTTTTTTTTTTTTTTTTAATTTTGTTTTCCAAGTTTGATTTAAAATAGGTAACCGGCGGTATTGAAAGGGAAAGAAAGGAACCGTGCATTTTTTCTGGGAAGGAAGGAGACGCGCAACATGCGTGCGGTTTGGGCCCAAGCCCAGTTTGAATTGTGAAATTTTCCGATTTTTCGCGCAATTTCAAACTCAATTTGCCGCTTCGTTACTGGCCCGATTTTGGCGAATGAGTTATGGAAATGATCAGTAGAGAATTTCCAATCCAATGATCCATAAAACACTCAATTCCAACCATGGGTGACGTATAAGAGGGTGGAAGAACGCCTCGAAGTGCGTGTGTGACGTAAGTTATGCGAACGAAGGAAATCTAAGTTTAGATTACGTCAACCCAATTGAACTAATGGGCCTACACAAAACCAATGGAAAGTTCGAGCAATCCCGATGGAAAGATCGACGCCACCACCCCCAAACAAATTTTTAAACACAAAATTTGTTTACAACGTGGGTCGTTTAAAGTCAGATTCCCAAGACTTGTTGGATTGCTATTTCTATGATTTAAGAATTTTAATTTTATTTTTATTTGTTTATTATAAGAAACACGAAAAACAATAAATACATAATTCACTCCATAGAGGAACATGACTCAAAAACCGAGAAAACATGCAAAAGTGGAAAACGTGAATTATGTGAACTGTGGACTTAGGATCCGGTACTTACAGCCACACACTCCATAAGGAGGGCCCGGTTACCTGAATGGTGCACTTATCAGTATATGGAAATGAAAGTAAGTACACCAAATGTCAAGGGTCAGTCCTCATAGACAGGGTCCTGTAAAAGGACTTCCTCTACATCAGGGGACAGAAGTTCATGAAAATGTTTTAACCGTTGACCATTAACTTGAAAGGTACTGTTGTCATTTGGATTTACCAAGGTAATTGCCCCATAAGGGGTGACTTCAGTAACTAGAAAAGGGCCAGACCAACGGGTTTTTAGTTTGCCTGGGAAAACATGTAGACGGGAGTTGTAAAGCAAAACCTTTTGACCGACCACAAACTCTTTGCGCAAGATATGCTTATCATGAACACGTTTCATGTTAGCTTTATAATCCTTCATGAGATCGCATTTAATCGCTACGGATTTTTCTTCAAGCTCATTCAATTGCAACTTGTGTTTGACACCTGCCTCATCAATATTGAAGTTAAGGCTTTTTATAGCCCACAGAGCACGGTGCTCTAATTCAACGGGCAAATGACATGGTTTCCCAAATAAAAGTCTAAAGGGAGACATACCTATAGGAGTTTTGAAAGCAGTTCTATACGCCCATAAGGCATCCGATAGATGCTTTGACTAGTCTTTCCTATCAGGGTTTACAGTTGTTTCTAAAATCTTTTTGATTTCCCTATTAGAAACTTCTACTTGTCCGCTAGTTTGTGGATGATAAGGAGTTGCTACTTTGTGTGTAACTCCATACTTTTTCACTAGGGATGCAACAACTCTCTTGCAAAAATGTGTTCCACCATCACTAATGATGGCTTTCGGAATGCCAAACCGACAGAAAATATATTCTTTAATAAAAAAATACAACGGTCTTATGGTCATTGCAACGGCAAGCTAGGGCCTCTATCCATTTTGACACGTAGTCCACGACAACTAGAATATAAATGAAACCGTGGGAAACCGGGAAAGGACCCATGAAATCAATGCCCCAGACGTAAAAAATTTCTACTATCAAGATTGGATTTAATGGCATCATATTACGTTTCGTGATTCGCCCAAGTTGTTGGCAACGAATACACGTCTTGCAATGCACTTGGGCATCCTTAAAAGGGTAGGCCAATAAAATCCACATTGAAGAACTTTAGCGGCTGTTTTCATCCCACTAAAATGGCCACCACACTCTTTGTCATGGCAAAACGATAGAACTTCATTGTATTCCCACCGGGAATACAACGACCAATAATCTGATCCGCGACAATACTTAAAAAGGTAGGGCTCATCCCAATAGTATAACTTAACTCGGCCTAAAACTTCTTACGCTCATTTCTTGACCAATTATAAGGCATAACATCAGCCACTAGATAATTTACAATGTCAGCGATACCACGGTGCTTTGAAAAAAATGGCATACGATGCTCATCGGAAAAGAGTCCGGTATGGACTCGGGAATCATCGATCGTCGCTTTTGTGAGTCTAGATAAGTGGTCGGCAAACTACGCTTTCGACCCCTCTTTTGTCCTTTATTTCTAATGTGAACTCTTGCGGAGAAGGATCCATCGGATTAATCTCGCTAGCATCCTTCTTTGCAAGAAGGTACTTAAGGCTGCATGGTCCGTAAAACTAAAGTTTTAGAACCAACCAAATAAGGACTAAAACTTATCTAAAGCATAAATGACGGCTAAGAATTCTTTTTTCTGTAGTTGAATAATTTCGTTGAGCATCGTTTAATGTTTTACTAGCATAATAAATGACAATGTGGACTTATTATCTAGTTTTGTCCCAAGATCGCACTAACCGTGATAATCACTAGCATCACACATGAGTTCGAAAGTTTAGACCAATCGGGAGGTCAGATAATTGGTGCAGAGGTTAGAAGCTGCTTTTAAAGTTTCAAAAGCCTGCTTACAGTTAAAATTAAAATCAAAGATTGCATCTTTCAAAAGCAGATTAGTTAAAGGCCTAGCTATTTTTTTAAGTCTTTAATAAATCGCCTATAAAACCCGCATGGCCTAGAAAGGCTCTAAATATCACGGACAAAGTGGTTTAGGTAGAGTCACTATCTTATCTAGTTTGGCCTTATCTACTTCGATGCCATCACTAGATACAATGTGACCTAGTACTATGCCCTTTTTCTCCATGAAATGACACTTTTCCCAGTTTAAAACGAGGCTCTTTTTCTTCACACCTTGTCAAAACCTTAGACAAAGTTAGACAAACAAATCGTGAAGGAGTCTCCATAGATAGAAAAATCATCCATGAAAACTTCCATAAAGCACTCTACCATGTCACTAAATATATGAAGCATACACCACTGAAAGGTTCCGGGGAGCATTACAAAGGCCAAAAGGCATTCGCTTATAGGCATACGCTCCAAAGGGACATGTGAAGGTAGTCTTTTTCTTGGTCATCAATATCAATAATAATCTGAAAATAGCCCGAGTAGCCATCCGTAAAACAATAAAAAGCATGACCAGCTACTAGGCGCTCGAGCATTTGATCTATAAAAGGTAAAGGAAAGTAATCCTTTCGTGTCATAGCATTTAAACGCCTCAGAATCAATACGGATCCTCCATTTCATAGGACCTTGTGACAACATAGTCACCTTTTCCGCTACAACCATGGTAACTCCTGATTTCTTAGGAACTACATGAATGGGGCTTACCCATTCGCTATCGAGATGGGGTATATGATACCGCGACCGTGATATCGAGTAATCGTAAGACTTCTTCCCTACCACCACCTTCTTTCATGGCGTTCAAGCGACAAGCGACGAGGTTCGCGAGAAGTCTTCGCTTATCCTCCAAATGGATAAGATGAGTGCAAACATTAGGGTCAATTCCCTTAATGTCAGCTAGGGACCAACCAATCGCAGAGACCGATGTTCCCTAATCACCCGGATTAAACGCGGTCTCTTCATCCTTAGATAATGAGAAGATATAATTACCGGATGATTACCATCCGGATCAAGTTGTATATATTTTAACTCGGGGAAGGGGTTTAAGCACCGGGGTGGGAGGAAAATCAATAGATGTTTCGTCGGGTCCTCATTTTGCATAATGAATACTTGCTTAGGTAGCAAGTCTTCATACTCAATATGTGGAGCAACCGGCGTCTACAATTGGTGTGGACTCAAGGATGGTGTTGACTTCCTCTAAGTAGGAGTCATTTACAAAATCTGACTTTCCAAAAGAAAGGAATTTGTACATATTGTTTTCGGAAACGTGTTGTTAAAATAATCTTGAGCTAAGCTCGATCATGCTAACCTCCCCATCTATAGATCTATCCGTAACTGTTTCATCATTTTAAAACATTTACCTCAACCGTGATATGGCCAAAAGATAAGGACATCTTACCATCACGGCAATTAATAAGTCGTTGGCGGTTGCTAAAAAGGGGCTCCTAAGATGATCGGTACATGAGTCATTAGCTTAATTTCTCAGTATCGAGGATAACAAAATCCGCAGGATAGTAGAAATCCTGAACCTTAACAAGCACGTTTTCCACTACACCCTTAGGATACTTAATAGACATGTCCGCTAATTGCAACGTTATTTTTGTAGGTTGCATTTCCTGTAGACCTATTTGTTTATACAAGTAATACGGGAGTAAGTCAACACTCGCCCCCAGGTCTAATAAAGCGGTCGTCGTGTGGGAATCTCCTAAGGTGCATTTTACAGTAGGACGACCAGGGTCCTTGTACTTAACAATTCCATTATTTTCGGATAAAGTTGGGAATTGTTCAGTTAAAAAGGCGTCTTTAGGTATGTTGGTCTTACGCCTAGTAGTGCACAACTCTTTAAGAAACTTAGCGTGATTAGGTAGCTTTTTAATAGCTTCGAGAAAAGGAAGGTTTATCGTTAGATTTTTGAAAAAGTTCCTAATCTCCTCGGTTTGGTATCCCCGGTTAGCATGGCTAATTTTTGAGGGAATGGTGGTTTCGCTCTATATTTAGCGTGTGGCTCAACTTGATGATGTGTAACCTTGGCTTTCTCGCTCTTAGGTTGTGGTTTAACCGGTACCTCTACGGTGGTAGGTTCTTTAATTTCTATTTCAAAGATCTAGTTCGATATCCGGTGTAGGAGTATCATGGGGTAACTATAGGCATAGTTACTTTGTTATCAACCACCTTTCCGTGAGGCGGAGAGTGGTGATGGCATTCAGGTCACCTACTATTGTCGCTTTCCGTACTAGTATTACCGCTTACCTCAAAGGCTGTGTTTGTTGTTTTAGGGTTTGGTATCGCTTGTCCCGAAACACGCCTTTTGGTTGGATTTTCTCTTGGGCTAACCGTTGTATGCCCCGATTTATGGATTGTAATATCTGTTGGTTTGATTGAGTCATTGATTGGAAAAGTTGTTGGGTAACCTGTATAAAGGCCGATACGGTCCGGTTGTGTAGGTGTAGTAGTCACAGTGTGGTGCGACCGAACTATCTCACGCTTGATTATTTATAGGTGGGTTTTGATAGTTACTATTGTTAACCGGAACGATACCTTTATTGGTATTATAATTATTATAATTATTCTGACCTTGTGCTACACCTTGTCGTGGTTGCGCTTGGTTGTTATAATTATTATAATTTCCACGACCTTGTCCCCGTCCTTGCCTAGGTGGAGCTTGATTATAGTTGTTTGTTTGCCTAACATTTTGGTTAGTAAACCCTGGAGTTGTAACTTGTTGATTGTTTCGCCAACTAAAGTTGGGATGTTGTCTCCATGGGGCATTAGGAATAGGATAGTTATTAATGGAGCAAACATTATCTTGCTCGATTGTTGTTGTTCATAGGCGAAGACAATAGAGTCGTGGTGCTCAGGACTCAAACAGAAATTAAATGGGTTGGAGTTGACATTCATGACGGGAATAGGCTTTTGTTGAATAGAAATAGCCTCTACTTTTTAGTTAGAGATTCGATTAAATTTTTAAGTTCTGGATCGGATTTCATCTCAAACATACCGGCGGCCTTAACTGTTGAAGAAGAACTAGCAGAGCGGGGATATCATCACTCCCCCAATTGTTATTGCGTTTAGTTTGTTCTTCTAAAAATTTATAAGCCTCCGAGGCTCCTTTACTTAGGAAACTACCCCCATTCATTATGTCAAGGACTTCTTTATGGTGATGTTGAAGTCCTTTGAAAAAGGCACGAACTAACGTGTCTTTTGCTAGGTTATGGTGTGGACACTCTATTAGCGATCGGTGAAATAATTCCAAGCCTCGAGAAAATGATTCATGAGGGTTCCGGAAAGAAATGAATCTTGGAAAGCATTTCATCCGTCTTTAAGGGGTGGGTAAAAATGTTCCATAAATAGCTGAACAAGTTTAGCCCACGAGTCCACAGAGTTAAAGCGCCAGGGCGCTTAACCAAGACGCCTTTATCGGCTAAGGTGAAGGGAAATACCCCGGTTTAATTTGTTCCGCACCAACCGTAGGATGATGGAATGTTGTAAGGACTTGTTCAATCCTACGCGATGTTGGTAAGGTTTTTCATGGCCTAAACCATGGAAAACGGGTAACAAATTAAATATGTTTGGGGGATTCAAAATCCCCACCGGTCCGCTATAACGATGCAAGATTTAGAGCTATCGCTCAAAGCTTTGTAGAAGTCGGAGAGAGGAGTCTCTCTTTCTTCACCCATTATGTCAGGTATGGTTGGTGGAATAGTAGTTAGAGGTGTTATGATTGGTATACTCGATATGTTTGTTTGTTGACGGTTAATTACGTTCGGTGTTTTTCTCCCACCGCACTTTAATCTCATGCAAGTCTAAGTCTAAACACGAAAACAACCCAAACAATCTTGATATATTAGTATGAACCTCTAACTGGAGATGCGAGGTATGGAAGAAAGGAATACCTGAAAGCGTCCTTGCTTCGCTTATGAATAGCGTCTTGTTTACGCGCGTGTTCGTAAATAACAAGTTAGAACAACGAAAAACTTAAAAATCAAAGTCCAAACAAAATCAGAAATCCGCAAAATTTTGCTTAGGGCCTTGGCGCGGAGGAGAGAAGCGGTCAGCGCCCTAGTCCAGCAGCGTGGTCAGCGCGCTTTTGGTAAGAGGGCTGGTCGTCGCTCAGAAGAGGGAGGGGTCACGCCAAAGTCCAGACTATAGAGCGCTTTATAGGCGCGGTAATTTTTTTCGAATTTTTTCAACACCTCAAACGAATAACCACGGTATGAATCAAACAAGGGTGGGTGGGTTTAATGGGACTTAAAAATGACTAATTCTACTATGAAAACAATGCTAAAGTGCAACTAAGATGGCAGCAGCGCCATTTGATAAAATGATAAATTGAATAGTCTACCTACGAAATGAACGATGAACTCAAAATGTAAGTAAACTAAACTAATCTTATGATGCTCCTATTTATCGAAGTTTCCTCTACTCTCAATCCTATGAGATATAGTGGAGTAGAAAGTTCGTTCCACTCCTAGTGCTCTAGCATGGATGTTTTCTAGTCTATTTAGTCGGTCTTAAGTCGATGAGAGCTTTACGAAGGTGATTACTACGATACTTACTGAATTTGATTACTTAACTTTTAAACTACTAATGCTATGGAAATATGATTGTTTTGAATCTAGATAAATGATTAGAGTGGAATTGAATCCACCTCGAATCCAACTTAATAGCCTAACATAGATTCTTGTATCTCGATTCTTATGTTCTTACGGCAAGAAATTCGAGTTCTAATCCCTAGTGTTCATGGCATTTCTACCGAGTACTAACTAGCATGTGAGGTCGTCCACCCATTCTCATGGCGAATCACGACCTTCTAGATTGGAATAGATTCTACAATGTTTCTACACTGTACCACTAAGTTTTCATCAATGCTTCATCAACCCCTCTAATGGAGGTTTTAGCCTTGAGTCATCAAACCATCATTTCCCATTTCATTATAACTACACATCATATTAAAATTCTAACTTAACTAAATTAACTAACAATGATTCAATCTATTTAAACTACGGAATGATAATCAACAAGAATTAAAATCAGATCTATAAATTGAAATAACACAATTCGAAATTGAGAAAACAACTATTTTATTTATCTAATCAATCAAGAACAATGATTCAAAGACTTAATCTAAAACAAGAATTGAAAATGGAACTAAAGCTTAATTTAATTAATGAAAACAGATCTAGAATTATCTATAATATTTTAGGTCTAACTAGCTACCATTAACAAAGAGCTAAACTTTGGTTTTTATACTTTCAGATCCAAAATCGTGCATGGGCTTGGAGCCATATTTTGGGCCAGAGAATCAGGCCCAAAACCCAATTCTTTCAGTCCAAAAAGGCCTCTTCAGCTGCAGTGGCTTCCACAGACTTTTCATCCACTTCTGCTCCTCTGATTAGATCAAGGCTTAGACCATTGGAAAGCTCTTTCTGAGCCGGTCGTTTTGACATTAGGTAGGCTCAATTCCAATGTTTGAGTCCAAAGATACAGCTTTCGGAAGTTCTGCTGACTTGTGTGCTGTTTCAGCCCGTGTCGACTTTTTAGCTTTTGACCGGGCTTTAGGAAGGCTTTATCTTCTTGAATCTTGGCCTTTAATCACGAAACTCCTTAGTAACCGACCTTTTCTCCTTTATCTCACGAAAGTGGCACATTTCTGCACATAATGGACTTTGAAGCCTGAAATGCATAAAAACACGTAATCAGTGTTAACTCTTAATTATTACTCACATAATTGGTCCAAAAGTATGACTGTTAAAGGGTTAAAACTACAGTTTTGGGCTCTTATCATCCATCCTGATTACAATAGAATCTAACGTGGTCGTAGAAATAAGTAGTAAGCTGTGCTGAATATGAATCGTCATCACTTACCAGTAGATGGCGCCATCCTAATCAAGGGATCCCGCTTTGAACCAATGTCCATAGGTCTCGATTCCCAACACGTCTTCGAAAGACTGTTCAGGTATGACTATAGGAGATGTCATCTCAACTACTCTTTTGAACAGGTCCAAAAATCCTAGAACAACCCTCAGAAAATTGGAATTTTTCGTGTTTACGGAGGCGGCGGGCGCAGAATGCGCTCCACTTCCACGGGTCAGCGCTCGGTGTTTTTGGAGTTATAGTGTTTGGGCGCGAGTCGCCCTCAACTTGGGCGCGGGTCGCGCTCTGAGTAAAATTTCTGACAATGTCGAGGGCGCAGGTGCGCTCGTAAGTGCTGAAACAGATGTTTACAAGGAAAAAGAAGGAAAAGCTTGGAGTGAGAGGTGAGAGATGATGGTGGGGTGTAGTGTAGGTTGTTAGTGTAGAATGAAGAAAGTTTAAATAGGTTTTGAGCTTCCAAAACGAATCGGCAAGTTGCCAAATTGTTTTAAGGCAATTTTCGGAAATAGAAAAATTCCAAACCCGAAAATGGAAACAAACCATAATCTTGATTTTCTAACAACCCTGGTATCTTTTATACTGGATTTAGAATAGTAACTGCTAAACTCTCCTAGGTTTCATGCTACCACCACACATAATCATAGATATGCCGATATCGGCCAAATTCTCAACCTTTACTCCAAGACAACCTTACAGAAGATGATCATATAAAATAATTATGCTCGGTATAAATATTACCACCCCCAAACAATTCGGGAAGGTGGGATTAATGATAAAAACACGTACAATTCGAAAATAACCATTTATATTAAAAATTTAAATCCAAACAACATAAAACAAACACATTAATATTTAAATTTAACAACTGAATTAAAATCCAACTAATAAAACAATAAAAACAATGAAATAATAGCGAACACAAACTGATGGTGAACACCTAGCCATGTGATGAAGATGGACCCTGAGACGGAGATTGGTCCCCGGTGGCGGCGCCATTTGATAAAACATAAAAAGATAAAGTTTACCTACGAAATGAACGATAAAACTCAAAACGTAAGTAAACTAAAACTTAATTACGTGCCTATGATTTATCAAAGTTTTCTACTCTCAATCCTATTGAGATATAGTGGAGTAGATAATTCGTTCCACTCCTAGTTCTTTCGCATGGTAATGTTCTCTAGTCTAATTACTCTTAACTAAAGTCTAATGAGAGATTTACGAAATGGCAACTAGACTACGATGCAACTACCCACAAGATGCAACTAGTCGACTATTAGAACAACTATGGGTATGCTACGTCGATTCTATGATAAGGAGTTAGAGGGGGATTGATTCCACCTTAACTCGACTTAATCCTACTAACGACGAATTGTCGTAATCCGAATTGAACTGCTTCACAGAACAATCTATTTATTCCTAATCCCTAATTACACATGGCATTTATACCAATTCATAACTAGCATGTGAACGATTACACCCATTCTCATGGTGAACTAATCATTTCTAGAGTGGAAAGGAAATTACTACGACTCTACGATAATCGGAATCAAGCTTTCATCAAGGCTTCTCGACCCCCTCAAATGGAGGTTTAGCCGAGAATCATCACGCTATCATTCCCAATGGAAGTCAAACAAGACATGATATAAAGATTGAAACTTTGCTTGTTTAAACTCAATTCAAAACTACTCATGCAATAATTGAATTTAACTAATAATGACAAACAATTGAATCTAAGAATTGAACTAAATAAGTAAATGGAAAATGAACTAGATTACCAAGAACAATATTTTATTAATCTAATGAATAATAAAACAATTATTCAAATACTGAATTAATAATCTACTTGTTCTAAAGTAATTAAATATGAAACTAGATCTAAAACAAGATATGAAAAACTAATTAATTAACTAATTGAAATTCTCAAACTAATTAATGAAGGCTAACTAATCTAGGTCTAACTATCTACCATTAACAAAGAGTCAAGCTCTTATTTTTATACTTTCATATCCAAAAATCGTGCATGGGCTTGGAGACATTTTTTGGGCCAAAGAATCAGGCCCAAAACCGAAATCTTTCAGTCCAAAAAGGTCCTCTTCAGCTATAGTTGGCTTCAACAGAATTTTCGTCCATTTCTGCTCCTCTGATTGGGTCAAGGCTTAAACAATTAGAAAGCTCTTTCCGAGCTGGTCGTTTTGACATAAGGTAGGCCCAATTCCGAGGTCTGAATCCAAAGATACGGCCTTCGAAAGTTCTACTGACTTTGAGTGCTGTTTCTTCTCGCGTCGACTTTTCAACTTTTGACCGGGCTTTAGAAAGGCTTTGCCTTCTTCAATCTTGGCCTTTAATCACAAAACTCCTTAGCAACCGACCTTTTCTCCTTTATCTCACTAAAGTGGCACATTTCTGCACATAATGGACTTCGAAGCCTGAAATGCAGAAAAACACGTAATCAGTATTAACTCTTAATTATTACTCACATAATTGGTCTAAAAGTATGACTGGTTAAAACTACAGTTTTGGGCACTTATCAAACCACCCCCAAACAGCATTTTGCTTGTCCTCAATCAAAGATGAGATATTAGAATAAGTGAACAAAAATGGAGTTTTATCTACTCTCGTTTCGCTGAGTGCGATTGCATTGACCATATGCAACAAGGCCTTAAACTACTAGGAATTCCCTAGTGGACGAGTTATAGCCTCGTGAGAATTTTCCAGTGAAGGTACTCACAAACTTCTTCTATACTACAACGACTAAGAAATAAAACTATTGTTTCCTTATTCATGCTCTAAATTAACTATACCTCTCACTAGCAATGCATATAGAGTAATCAAGTCGAAACCTAAGCTAATATATGCATAATAATCAATCATCTACAATAAACATATATACAATGAGTAATACTATGAAATGCCTAGCAGGTTCGTTTCTGAAACTCGGGATAGCGTCCTTAAGTAGGTTCTCACAATAATAGTCAAGATACAACACTCTAATTTTTCCACTCAAGTTTTCATTTACTCCGATTGTGCGGCACACTTTACCTTACAATCTCAATGACAACAAGGAAGCCAGAGTCGATCAAACACATCTGCCACTTACTATCACACTAACCTATTTCTAATTGAGCTAGAGGTCTTTATAAGGTGTTGTGGGGATTAGGAGATGGTTTAAGAAGGAAGGAAATAGATATTCAAAAAGGACAAGTCTGAGAAATAGAGTCTTCATATTATGTAACTAGAGAAAACCTTGTTATTTACTTTTGCTTCTACACTTTGTTTCCATCCTTAGCCATATATATTTTTTTTTTCATTTTCTTTGGCTTTTGACTCCTTTTATTCTATTTTTTTGGAGTTTTGATTTTATTTCTATTTTTATTTTTCTTTTCTTTGGATGGAAACTTCTTTTCTTTTTTTTCTGAAGCAATTAACTAACTTTTGTTTACACAGGTTTTTCTCTTCTTCTTTTCTTCCTCATTCTATTCTCGGACTTATCTAAATTGGGTAGGTTGAATTTTTTATTTTGTTTTGTTTTGTAACAGGGTAAAGGATTTGTGGTTTATGAAAGGCTAAAGAAAGGCTCGAGGCTTACTAGCGAAAATAATTCATATGTTTGAATTTCTGGCTATATCGATCCAAAGAGGGCCTAAATTCTCGCTTAGGATATGGCATAGTGATCAAGCAAGTGGACGCAGATTTATCTATCCGATTTTACTTCTCCCTTGTGTCATTTCTCAAATGTTTCGCTCATATAAGACTTTAGGCTATATTCTCACAGGATTTGTAGAATAAGTACTCTAGCCTAGAGTTCAGAAACTTACTGCTAACAATCATAGATACTCATATAATATATTTATAGATAGATGCAAAGATTATTACCTACATATTAACCTAAGTTTCTAACAATTATTCTAATATAAAAGCTACGTGAGACTTCTAGATTATTAAGAGCATAGAGAAGGAAAACAATACCACTATTCCTAAGTGTATAACATGAACTTACTTATTTATATTTTTGAATATTTGAAATTTTAACTAGAAAACAAATGCATATTATACATATTTATATCCTAGCAGATGCCTTAATTACACGTGTTTCTATGCCCCCCCCCCCCCCCACCCCCAAACAAGAAGCATGCTTTGTCCTCAAAGCATTTAAATAAAGAGGGTAGAAAAATACCATGGAAACGCGTGAAATTCTGGAACATCTGCAAAACAAGGTTAAAACATACTAATATAAAAACTGACACAACTCTATAAGAGTTCCACCCATTATAGGGTTAACAAGAATCAAATTGCTTGGGACATAAGCAGACACTAACTAGAATTAAAACTTACCTTATCTCCCGCTTTTATTCATCATCCTCCTCATTCTCTTCTTCTATAAAGAAGTGAGGTTCCTTCGCATCCTGCCATGCCATGATAATTTGCCAAGCTTCCCGCCATTTATCATCTATTATTGCTAACCTATTAAAAGCCCACTTGGTCCGACGACGGTGTAGGGTGCAACCTGATGAGGTTGTATCCTCCACCCTTGCCAAGTCATTGCACGGAAAGATCGAATAATACAATTGGTGGGTCGTACAGTGTCGACCGTAATCCAATCCGTAAAACATGTACAAAAAATAGGAAAGAAACATAGCATAATACGGGAAATTAGAACAGGCATAAGAAGGTACTTATGCCTCATGCTATGGGCTCGTGCTAAACTAGACATCAAGGTTCTGGGAAGGTCATGGCACATACGTCTCGTGGCTAAAGCAAGGAAGACGCTACAAGTGGCATCATTCACAGAAGAAAAACGTCATTCCCCTAAAATGTTTAGCATGATCCAAAACATAACAGTTCCTATGTTCATGGACAAAGCACCAAAAGCGACGTTATAGTCCCTTGGTCCTCGATCACGGAAAATGCCCGCCCCATACAACTCATGCAAAACTCATAAGTGTAGACATGCATATTATCTACCCAATAGCACCATGGGTCTTGTATTTCAGCGGCATAGCAAGTCCAAAACAAATGCTAGCAAGAACCCGGTAATTTCCATTGGTTCATCATCAATGTTGATGGAGAACACTTGTTCTCCATCCGGTCTCTCAAAGAAAATACAGTTATTGTAAAAATAAGATGCTAGTGTTGGAGAATAAAGTTCAGCAGGTCTTACCATAAGCGGTTCCCAACCTACGTATGTGATCGCCTCACGAAACCAAGCACCATAAGTAGTGCTTTGGAACAAATCTTCGAAAGACTGTTCCGGTATTATTGTAGGAGATGTCATCTCAAAACGATGCTCTGGAACAACTGCAATGATCCGGGAACAACCCACAGAAAACTGGAAATTTTTTTGTTTACAGAGGTCGTATGCTTGAAGTCTCTTCCACTTGGGCGCGCCTGCGCCCGATGATTTTGAGTTCCAGTGTTTTAAGCGAAGTCGCTTCACCTTGGGCGCGGGTGCTCTCTATACAAAATTTCTGACAAATGTGTAGGGCGCGAGTGCGCTCCTCTGGGGAGCAGGCGCGCTCCGAAGTGCTGATTCGTGAAAAATGAGACGAAACGTGGGAAACGTGGGAGTGAAAGGTGAGTGAGGGAAGTTAGGTGTAGTGTGGGTTGTCTCAAGTCTGAAAATGAAGGTGTCAAATGCTTTGTTCTTCTGAAGTATTTGTTTACTAGGTGGATTTAAAAAATTATGAAGCACAGGAGAAACAAAAGGATCGAGTGCAAACTCAAGATTCCTTTGAAAGGGTGGAAGGAGGGGAGTCGAGGTGGATGTTGTGCAAAGTAGTTCTTGATAGGGTGAATCATCACCTGCTCTAAGAAACTCATCGAATTCCTCATCTAGATTGGTCATATCCACATTACTATGGTAGTCCTCTATATCTTTGAGAAAGTCATCTATCTCGTCCTCATCCATAATATGTGTATCGACTAGTGTAGGGATGAAAATGTTGGAGTCTGAACTTCCAAAGGAAAGAAATTTGGGCATATGATTATCAGGGAACGTGTTGTTGAAATAATCTCGAGCGAAGCTCTCGATCATGCTAACCTCTCCATCCATAGACGAATCGGGTAAATGTGTCTTTGTTTTAAAAATATTTACTTCAATAGCAAGATGGCCAAAAGACATGGACATTGAACCATCGCGGCAATTAATGAGCGCATTGGCGCTTGCCGGGAAAGGGACGCCTTAAGATGATCGAACAGTCGTTAGCGACTTACTTCAGATCGAGGGTGATAAAATCAGCCGGATAGTAGAAATCCTGAACTTTTACCAGCACATTTTCGACCACACCCTTAAGATACTTAATAGACCGATCAACTAATTGCAACGTCATTTTAGTGGGTTGCATCTCGTCTAGACCTATTTGTCTATATAAATAAAACGGGAATAAGTTAACACTAGCCCCCAGGTCTAATAACGTGGTCGTCGTATAGGAATCTCCTAAGGTGCATTGTACAGTAGGACGACCAGGGTCCTTGTACTTAACAATTCCATTATGTTGAGATAGAGTTGGAAATTGTTCTGTTAAAAAGGCATCTTTTGGTATGTTGGTCTTACGCCTAGTATTACACAACTCCTTAAGAAACTTAGCATGGTGTGGTAGCTTTTTAATAGCTTCGAGGAAGGGAAGGTTTATAGTTAGATTCTTAAAAACGTCCATAATCTCCTCATAATTTGTATCCCTAGTTAACATGGCTAATTTTTGTGGAAACGGTGGTTTCTCTTTATATTTAGCAATGGTATCACATGGATGTTTAACCTTGGCTTTCTGTTTCTTAGGTTGTGTTGTAACTGGTACGTCTACAGTGGTAGGCTCTTCAGTTTCTATTTCGGTATCTAGTAAAATAGCAGGTGTAGGGGCTACTGGTGGGGTAACTATAGGCATAGTTACTTTGTTATCAACCACTCTACCAGAACGGAAAGTGGTGATGGCATTTAGCTCACCTACCTTTGCATATTCATTACTAGTATTATCGGTTACCTCAAAGGTTGTGTTTGTTGTTTTAGGATTAGGTAGTGCGTGACCTGGAAACACACCTTTGGGTTGGGCTTTATCTTGGGCCAACTGTTGGCTTAAATTATTAACGGATTGTAGAAGTTGTTGGTTAGATTGAGCCATGGTTTGGAAAAGTTTTTGGCTCACTTGTATGAAGGTGTCAAGACGATCCGGTTGTATGGGTGTAGTAGTCACGGGTGGTGTGGACCGAACTATCTCGCGTGAATTATTTATCGGTAGAATTTTGATAGTTATTATTTACCTAACGATACCTCTATTAGCATTATAATTATTATAACTACCTTGACCTTGTGCTTGACCTTGTCGAGGTTGCACTTGGTTGTTATAATTATTATAATTACCCTGACCCTGTCCTTGTCGTGGTGGAGCTTGGATAAAACTATGCATTGGCCTAACATATTGATTATTGTACCACGGAGGTGTGGACGATTGGTTATTTCTCCAACCGAAGTTGGGATTTTGTCTCCAAGGGCGTTAGGTTCACTATTAATGGAACAAGCCTGTTCATAGGCTATAGACACGATGGAAGTCGGGATGCTCGTTTCGGCTCCAACTCAATAAAACTACATGGATTTGAATTTACATTCATGACGGGATAGGCTTTTGTTGAACGTAAAATGACCTCTACCTTTTTCGTGAGTGATTCGATTAGAGTTTTAAGCTCGGGATCGTGTTTAATTTCAAACATACCGCGGCGCCTTAATCAGTATTAGAAGAACTAGCGGAGCGGTGGATATCGCCACTACCCCCCGTTGTTATTTCGCTTAGTTTGATCCTTTATAAATTTATAACCCTCCGAGGCTCCTTTACTTAAGAAACTACCCCCATTCATTATGTCAAGGACTTCTTTATGGTGGTGTAGAAGTCCTTTGAAAAGGCACGAACTAACGTGTCTTTTTCGCTAAGTTATGATGGGACACTCTATAAAGAGATCGGTGAAACGATTCCAAGCCTCTGAAAATGATTCATGAGGATTTTGTCGAAAGAAATGAATCTTGGAAAGCATCTCATCCGTCTTTAGGGGTGGGTAAAAATGTTCCATAAATAGCTGAACAAGTTTAGCCCACGAGTCCACAGAATTAGGCTGCTTGGGTAGTTAACCAAGACACCGCCTTATCGGTTAAGGTGAAAGGGAATACCCTCAGTTTAATTTGTTCAGCACCAACCGTAGGATGGTGGACTGTTGTTATGACTTGTTCAATCCTACGCATGTGCTGATAAGGTTTTTCATGGTCTAAACCATGAAAAACGGGTAACAAATTAAAAATATTTGGGAGGATTCGGAAATCCCCCACTGGGTCTACTAGAACGATGCAAGATTTGGGGCTATCGCTCAAGGCTTTGTAGAAGTCAGATAGAGGAGTCTCTCCTTCTTCAAGCATTATATCAGGTGGTGTGTGTGAAATAGTAGCTAGAGGTGTAGTGAGTGGTATACTAGATAGGCGTGCTTGTTGATGTTGCCGTGTGATTACGTTAGGTGTTTTTGTTCAACCAGACCTTAATCTCATACAAGGTTAAGACCAAACTTAACTAAACACGACAACCTCCAAACAATCCTGATATTCTAGTATAAACCTCTAACAGGAGATGCAAGGTGTGGAAGAAAGGAATACCTAATTGCGTTCTTGTTTCGCTTATGAATAGCGTCTTGTTTACGCGTGTTCAGTGTATATAACAAGTTAGAACACTGAAAAACTTGAAAAATCGACGTTCGAATCAAACCTGTGGAAATCCGGCAAAATTCAGCTCGGGTGGTCGTGCTTTCGCTTGGTAGGTCTCGTCTCGGCTTCCAAGATTTTAAGCGCAGTCGCTCCTTTTTGAAGCGTGAGGTGCGCTCGGTGCAATTTTTTTTTTTTTTTTTCGAGGAAGTTTAATGCTGAAAAAGACAACCATAGTTAGAATCGAACAAGGGTGGGTGGGTGAAATGGGACATTAAGAAGAGTACTTATACTACGAAAACAATGCGAAAGAGAAACTAAGATGGCAGCGGCGCCATTTGATAAAAAATAAAAAGATAAAGTTTACCTACGAAATGAACGATAAAACTCAAAACGTAAGTAAACTAAAACTTAATTACGTGCCTATGATTTATCAAAGTTTTCTACTCTCAATCCTATTGAGATATAGTGGAGTAGATGATTCGTTCCACTCCTAGTTCTTCCGCATGGTAATGTTCTCTAGTCTAATTACTCTTAACTAAAGTCTAATGAGAGATTTACGAAATGGCAACTAGACTACGATGCAACTACCCACAAGATGCAACTAGTCGACTATTAGAACAAGTATGGGTATGCTACGTCGATTCTATGATAAGGAGTTAGAGGGGGATTGATTCCACCTTAACTCGACTTAATCCTACTAACGATTTAATCGTCGTAATCCGAATTGAATCGAATCGCCGAAACAATGCAGTTATTCCTAATCCCTAATTACACATGGCATTTCTACTAATTCATAACTAGCATGTGAACGATTACACCCATTCTCATGGTGAACTAATCATTTCTAGAGTGGAAAGGAAATTACTACGACTCTACAATAATCGGAATCAAGCTTTCATCAAGGCTTCTCAACCCCTTCAAATGGAGGTTTAGCCGAGAATCATCACGCTATCATTCCCAATGGAAGTCAAACAAGACATGATATAAAGATTGAAACTTTGCTTGTTTAAACTCAATTCAAAACTACTCATGCAATAATTGAATTTAACTAATAATGACAAACAATTGAATCTAAGAATTGAACTAAATAAGTAAATGGAAAATGAACTAGATTACCAAGAACACTATTTTATTAATCTAATTAATAATAAAACAATTATTCAAATACTAAATTAATAATCTACTTTTTCAAAAGTAATTAAATATGAAACTAGATCTAAAACAAGATATGAAAAACTAATTAATTAACTAATTGAAATTCTCAAACTAATTAATGGAGGCTAACTAATCTAGGTCTAACTATCTACCATTAACAAAGAGTCAAGCTCTTGTTTTTATACTTTCAGATCTAAAAATCGTGCATGGGCTTGGAGCCATATTTTGGGCCAGAGAATCAGGCCCAAAACCCAATTCTTTTAGTCCAAAAAGGGCCTCTTCAGCTACAGTTGGCTTCAACAGACTTTTTGTCCACTTCTGCTCCTCTGATTGGGTCAAGACATAGACCATTGGAACGCTCTTTCCGAGCCGATTGTTTTGACATAAGGTAGGCCAAATTCCAAGGTCTGAGTCCAAAGATACGGCCTTCGAAAGTTCTACTGACTTTGAGTGCTGTTTCTGCCCGCGTCGACTTTTCAGCTTTTGACCGGGCTTTAGAAAGGCTTTGTCTTCTTGAATCTTGGCCTTTGATCACGGAACTCCTTAGCAACCGACCTTTTCTCCCTTATCTCGCTAAAGTGGCACATTTCTGCACATAATGGACTTTGAAGCTTGAAATGCATAAAAACACGTAATCAGTATTAACTCTTAATTATTACTCACATAATTGGTCTAAAAGTATGACTGTTACAGGGTTAAAACTACAGTTTTGGGCTCTTATCAGTTGGGAATCGTCTTGAGAATCTGACGTTAAAAGACTCGCAAATGTCTTGAGAATCTGACATTAAAAGACTCGATTCTTCTTGAGGATCTGACGTTAAAAGACTCACCTTGTAGATATGTATATATTGTTGTCTTTTATAAAAAAAAAATCCCAAAGCATTAAGTTGTGCATATAGAGATTCGTGTTCAACCTCGGATGTTGCATACTTGGAACACAAACGGGCAATGGATTCCACCATACCAAACCCTAGAATTGGTCACTTTGAATTCCCTTTTGGGCTGTTTGAGGATAGCCGTATGTAATAAGGGCAATATTATTAGACCGTAGCGCGCACGGTCTAGGATGGTATCGTCCTGACCCTAACCCCATAATACATAAAGGTAAAGCCACAGTCTGGCTAGATTGGGTTCGCTCTAGAGCCGACATGACAGTTGCCTATGAATTTAGATGGTGACTCTTCTGGGCATCCAGTGTTCTTCACGTAAATCTCCCTTGTATATAAATAAAAACTTTGATTATAAATAAAACACCCTCCTTATTTTCAAAAATGCTTGTGACCTTTGAGAATGACTCATATAATTGGATAGCATTTTTCGTGCCGATCATTTCGATAGCTCATTCACCCAATTTGGAGTCCAACAAGTCGTGGGAGAGCGTTTTGATTTTTTAGGCTTAAATCGGGCTTTAGGCTTGGGAAATTTTTTGGGCCCAACCAAATCTCGCATTCTCGGTTCATTTAAACCCGACACACCCCACCACACGCGTCACCCTTACACCCTTCGTCTTCCCCAAAATCCGGATCTTGTCCTCTCTCGATTAAGTCTTGCACGGCAGCCCACGTTATATCCGTGGTCTTCGTAGCGCTTTCTACAGCTCCGAATCCAATTTCCTTTCGTCAGCAACTCCCATTTCTCCCCCTCAGCTCAAATTAATAGCCAACCTCTTCCTAAGAGCACTAATGGCCGAAAACAAGAGAATTTCGGTGGAGAAAATTTTTGGAGCTCTATTCGAAAATGGGATGTTTGCTCAATTCTTTGATAATGAAATACACTTTAGAGGATGGGAGTACTTGTTGTATCCTAATGGCAGGCTATATTCTAAGGATTTGGTGATGAAATTTTACG
The DNA here is from genome assembly GCF_015680905.1 of Coptis chinensis. NCBI lineage: Eukaryota > Viridiplantae > Streptophyta > Magnoliopsida > Ranunculales > Ranunculaceae > Coptis > Coptis chinensis. The sequence continues at coordinate 37,231,903 of NC_141459.1, forward strand.
ACAATGGAAGCTTTAATGGCGACCATTTTTGGGTTACCGTCGATGGTGTGCGCCACGAAGTCACACCCGTTTTGATCTCCGGGATCACGGGCATTCCTTTAGTCGACCATGTGTTCACTCAGCAACAGTCCGTGTACCCATAGACTTACGACCTAATGCTCAACACGCTAATCGAGGGCGAGTACAACATAGATGGGAAATGCGTGTATCAGCGCTCGGTGCGACGGAACCAGCTGACTGTGACTCAATGGCTGGGATAGAACGTCATTGGCACCTCGAAGCCCTCGAACATCAACAAGACTTTCCTCCACCTTCTCTAGATCCTCCAGGAGCGCAAGGGTAACTTCTGCATAGTTACCTTTCTTTTTGATATTATTACGCATGCCACTCTCAAGTCAGCCCCTCTTGCCGTTCTTGTAACGCAAGTTATAGTTAATTTGGGTTTCCTGTCTGCCACCCGTTACTCCATATACCTCTATATGAGAATATGCTTGTTTTCAAGAAATGTATATTGGCCCCTTAGGAACCCACAGCACCAATGGCAGCTGAGCACGCTAACGTAGGCCCATCTCACCCACCCTTCTTTTATGAGACTGCTATGAGTAAGATGAGCCACCCTATGGACACTTTACGTGCTATGAACAGTGGCATGAGAGACATGTACAGTTGCCAGGTATGGATGAAACATCGTTGGGCGAGTTAAGGACGATATGACCACTTTCGCCCACGACTTCCGACATGCAAAAGATGGGCTTAATTTTCAGCAGGAAATGCATTTCAATACCAAATGACTACTCGCCAGAACAAGTTCCAGCGAATGCTCATGGCGAACCAACATCAGTTTCAAGCTCAAGTGATGGATACTCTAGGTGATATCCAGGAGCAATTAGCCTCCACAGGAGCTCGTCGTGCATGCCATCGCAGGACTCCTGGTTCTTCTTCTGCAGCCCCTGAGGATTCTCCTGCAGCCCCTGAGGATTTTCAGTAGATAGTTTATTTTCACCGTTCTTGTATATTATTTATGTCGGATATTTTATTTATATGTTTGCATTTTTATTTTCGAACCTGGGACATCTGTTAATTCCTACATTCTCCAAAATTTCTGCCTTATTAAATAGTATATTAGTTATCTCCAATATTATATTATATAGGTAGAAACATATATAATAATATTAGTAATAATAATGTATATAGATATACAGTAATTCTCTAAAAAGTAGCTACTTAAGTTAACGTAAAATAAGTACATAAGTAAAAACTTCACATAGAAAATGAATTCAACCCTAATTTTTTGTGGATATGATATACTTAACATTAAGATCATCTCCACAAAATTTAAGCTCATTTGGAAACCTCTAACATTGGCAAAAAATGATTGTAAAAACTCGACATTTCTTGACTATTAGATTTCTTTTTAAAAATAACAATACTTTTTATCTATGTTAGAGGTTTCCAAATGCGTTAAAATTTTGTGGAGATAATCTTTATGATGAGTCTTCATAACCACAAAATATTAGGTTTGAATTCATTTTCTAAGTGAAGTTTTACTTACGTACTTATTTTTAAGTTAACTTAAGTAACAACTTTTTAGAGAAGGACTGATATACAGTAATTCTCTAAAAAGTACGTAATTAAAAACTTCACCAAGAAAATGAATTCAACCCTAATTTTTTGTGGATATGATATACTTAACATTAAGATCATCTCCAGAAAATTTCATCTCATTTGGATATGATATACTTAACTTTTTAGAGATGATTTTTATGGTGAGTAGATGATTTCCACAAAATATTAGTTTTGAATTCATTTTCTAGGTGAAGTTTTACTTACGTACTTATTTTAACTTAAGTTAAAATAAGTATGTACTTCTAAGATCCGGCCTTATATATATATACTCATGCAATCACACTCATATTACAACATATCACGATATATGTCGAACGTAAATGTCACTATATATCGACCCAAGTCGCGATAAATTCATAATGTTGGGCATATTTATATCGGAAAATATTGATCCTTCTTGGTTGATAATATATTAATTCTACTAACAATTTGTTGATATATATCACCTCAATATATGATCGATATGTAATGTATCATATTAGGGTTTGCCCGTGCCGTATGACACTAAACAACTCGTCGCACCTTCGGCGCCAGAAAACCCAATCAAGGCCAGCCGAACAGCATATGGGCTAGCCTAGTGTTTAAGCCTAGCCGTAGTTGTTGACTTTCTGGATAGATCCGATGGATACTGAGTGATTTAACAAAATTGCACAAGCCCCTAAATCACTTGGATTCGCCATGTCATATTTTGTTGAGAAAGATTTTGAGCCATCGGATAGGGCCCTTCGGGTCCCACACCGTTCTGTTTTGTTAGATAGATTGTGATATTGCTACGTGTTTTCTCTAAAATCAAAGGGGTGCCGTTAGACCATTATTTGCAGCCACAACGTTTTTGGCTTTTTGCTATATGCCTTTGCATCATATCCCATGAAAGACGAAACAACCTAATCTTGCGTGCTTAGTGTCCAGACACCAGAGTAGTAGAGTACTACTAGTGGAACACTTGGAGTGTGAAGAAAATGTCTGGGAAGAACAAGCAAAGAGATTATGCTGCTTATAGACTAGACCAGTGTGCAATTGAATACCGTACCGATATAAAATGCATTGTTGATTGTTGGAATCTTTCTCCCTCTTAGTTTTCGATAAATGAAAACGGTAGATGACGGCTATGAAACTAATTTGTTATGTAAGTCGCTGCCATTTTATAGAATATAATGTATTAATTACATTAGATAATCAGTGCTTTAAGTAAACTCGATTATTTGATTCCGATATATATCTCTACTAGTAGTATCTCCTATAGCTATCATGGACCCTTAAATTCATCCGGGTATTTTTCTTACGCATAATACCCTTAAATGAATACTTAAATAAAAAACACCCATATAATATTTAGAAGGGTTGTTTCATCTTTCTCGCCCTTTGCAAATTTAATGTACCCATTTTGTCCTTAAATTGAAGTATTGTTTAACCAAGAAATTGGGCTACAGAGCTGCTTCAAAAATAAAATTACTTTTAAAGACCTGAAAGTATTATTTTTGGGTTTTAATACCATTTTGGTTATTTTCATTGCTAAAAGTCGTTATTTTTTTAAAATGTTTTTGAATTTGGGGATATGACTCGAGACCGCCAGCGAAACCCTTTTTTTTCAAACTTTTTTGTCTTCTCTTTTTACCCTTTAACCATTTTTCATAGAAAAAAAACTACTTTAGATTCATATTCTTCACCTGCTTCAATGGGTCAGTCAGTAATATCCGCAAAACAACCTACCCAAGTTGTGAAAACTGTTGACACTCAATCTATTCTTAAAAAGTATATTTAACTTTTCAATGTGGACAAATTGTTTGTATAAATTACTCTTTTGGGGTTTCTTTAATTATGTGTTTTGAGGCTTTCTTTGGGGTTGTATAGTTTCTTGAGTTTGATTCATTGTCACTCATTTCTAGTTGTTTGGTATAAAATTTTGGTCGGAATCAGCGCAAAATTTACGTTTGAGTCTTGATTGTAATTGTGAAGTTTTTTGCTATTTGGAACAGGTTGCAATCTGAACTCATGTCTTTAATGGTAAGAATGGATTACTTTTTTTGCCTATTTTTAACAATTTTCTTTTGGTACTAGTGGTGATTTAATGATCTTTATTGGATACCATTTTCTTAGTTTATTGTAGATGAGTGGTGATCCTGGCATATCGGCTTTTTCAGAAGAGGACAACATATTTTGCTGGAAAGGAATAATCACTGGTAGCAAAGAAACCGTGCTCGAAGGAACTGAGTACAAGCTCTCGCTAACCTTTCCAACATATTATACATTCAAGTCTCCAAAAGTTAAATTTGACACTGCCTGTTTTCATCCGAATGTGGATGTCTATGGAAACATCTGCTTAGACATTCTTCAAGTATATGAGATAATCTATTACAGCTTAGATGTTAGTTCTGATAGCCCCCTATAGTGAATCTGATGTTTAACTGAATTTCTTGTAGGATAAATGGTCATCTGCTTATGATGTCAGAACTATATTGCTCTCTATACAAAGTTTGCTTGGACTGAATTTATTCAAATTTATTTCTTCCACAATCTTAATGTACACAAATTTCGTCAGTACTCCGGTATTATTGATGTCAGACTCTTTTCTCATTTTAAAATGCATTATATTAACGTCAGTACACTATAGATTTTTTTATTTCTACATTAAATCAACATTACACAACAAATTATTTATCCACATTTTTTTGTTTGTGTTGCAGTTCAATGGGATAATCGAGTTGTCAGTGGTTTCGTACAGTATGGATACACTTGTTGTTCAGTGGTTTCATACAGTATGGATACACTTGTTTATGTTCATATACTTTAAGAAAATTGCGAGAGCTGTCAAATTTTGGTTACTCTTGACGATGTTAATTTTGAATTACGAATTATTTGCACCAAGACCTGCACAGTGCATTTATTGTAATTTGCATCTTAAAATGCATAGCAAAATTTGTGAATTGAAGTATATGGTTTAGGTATTTAGGGTGTAGGGTTCAAAGTAAATGATTTTTGGGTTTACTGTGAATGCATTTTAAAATGTGCAGCAAAAAATGTGAATTGTAGAGCATTTGTCTAGGTGCTGAAGGGTTTATTGTTTACTAGGTTTAGAGTTTAGGGTCTAGGTTTTAGTTGGTTTATGGTTTAGTGTTTAGGATTTATGGGTGTTTAGTGGGTTTGGGGATTAGTAATGACTCTGTCATATTGCTTAGCATTTTGAAATGCATAGCTTGTTTTTGACCTCCATTACTTTTGATTTATAGTTTGATTTCGTGTTGAGATAAAGAAAAATAAATGTGAAGCTTTTCAAAGTACTGCAACGATATTTGTAGGTATTATAAGTAAACATGTATAGTTTTAACGTAGCAATGGAATGTAGGATATTTTCTCATTGAGTTAATTGTCTTCTTTGTGTATATTAGGTAGCTATATGTTGGTAGCTTATAGATTATTCAAGAATGCCAACAATTATATTTTAATTGCAAAGAAATGCAGCAGATCCTATATAAACAATGACAAAGTCCGCGGCAGATCGAAATAATTCTCTAGTATAACAGCAAAGTGTGTGTTTGTCAGAAGCATCGATGTAGGAATCAAATTTCTAGTGGAACAATTTACAGTAATTCCAAACTTTCAAGTTCACATACATTATAAACTAAACTTGAAATCCAAAAGCGAAACACTCAGTTTCAAGTGATTCATTCTTCCTTTCCAATCACTGGATTTTATTCAGGCTTTAAGCTCCAACTTCTTTTCTTGTCAGACAGGATCTTGTATGTCAACTTTGCATGAGCTTTTTGAATTTTTTCTCCACAATTGCTTGCTATGAATAAGAAGGCATTGTTTTTTTTATACGACCATTGCATGAACTTGCATACATAAATTGCACCGTCCACCCTGAAATCATGATTGATATTAGAGTCCTCATAATGAGTCAATAATTTACATAAAATTTAAAAGTATTGGGACTATGGGCATACGATGATTCTTGTTGGGGGCAGTCCATAACTTGAATCGGCGAATCAATAAGCCACAGTTTTTTGCCTTCTTTACTGCAATGTTTGTTAACCAACTCGGTCACTTTATTTCTCTGTAAATTCAATCATTTAGTTAGACTAGGGAAGAATAACAAAGGTAGATTAACAATCAAGAAATTGGATTAGGGAGCCTATTTTAGAAAAGTTTACCAATAATCAATTATAACCACCTATTTTGTATTTTTAAATGCATATGCACAAATATAAACCACCAGCGTAGTAAACTTATTTTAAAATACTAATGCATTTTAAAATGTATATGGGTAATGATATGCATTTTTCACAAAATGCATTTTATTATTTAGTAGTTTCAACCAACTATTATGAAATGTAATGAGTTGGTTTAGGATTTAGTGTCTAAAGGTTTAGGGTTTAAGCTTAGGGTCTAGTTTATAGGGGTTTAGGATTCGGTGGTGTCTTGAGGTTTAGGGTTTATGCACTTAGGGTTTAGTGTCTAGAGGTTTTTAGGGTTCAGGCTTAGGGTCTAGTTTATTGGGGTTTAAAGTTTATTCTTAGGGTCTAATTTACAAGGATTTAGGGTTTAGTGTGTAGAGGTTTAGGGTTAAGGCTTAGGGTCTAGTGTCGACAAGTTTAATTTGTGATACACCATATGCCATTTAAAATGCAAAGTCATTGTCAAAGTTTTTCCCATCTGCACTGCTAAAATGAAATACAAAATGAATTTGCATTTTGAAATGTATGACCAATGAAGGGATTTTACATTTTTAAATGTTGCCAGAGATTTCACATTTTAAAAAGTTGGCATACGCATTCCTAAAACAAATTGAAACCTTTATTTACTAATTACAAAGTAAGCAATGCTTGTAAACAATTAAGTTATTTTTTTTTTCACAATGACGTACAGTTAATGTTAACCAATCAAATAAAAGCTTTATAAGAAAATTGAGAGAAACATCTACCATATGCTCAAAAAAAATTTCGAAAATATAAATTCTGATTTTGAAAATAAATGAGAAATTAATGGAAGATGTTATACGTTGAATTCACTAATTAATGAATTTCTATATATGATAATATTAATCTTTGTTAAAATTGGAAACAAATTTATTACATACCTTTGATCACGATTCGAAATTGACGTCTTCTTCATTTTTGATCTCTCACAAACTTAATTTTCTCGAGAATTTAGTTGCCTAAATTGAGCAACTTTTCATATCTAAATTTTTTTATTCAGTTTCTTTTTCATGTGAAATTCAATTTTTTGTTTTGCATCCCACTACGTTACTGGGTAGATAGTCGGTTCTGCTTGTTTCCAAGTGAGGATATTTTGGTCTATTCCTGGTAAAGTTTGGTAATAGGTGTCAGTTCCATATTCTGGTTAAATTGGAGTATTAAATTCTAAAAAAAATTAATATGAGTCTTAGGACTACTAAATATTTATAAATAACTCCTCTAGCCTTATTTTTTGATTGTTTAACACCTTTGAATAGGAGTAATTGGTCATTCCATGTGGTGTTTAATTAAAATTTCAAATCCATGCCTCTTATTTTGAATTGTACGCACAATTAATACACTTTATTACCCGATTAATGCTGACTTTATTGCAAGGAAACCAATAGTTGTTTTCGCCTTCTCTTCTCCCTCTTCATATGCCCTGCTTTCTTGCTATCTCTTTCTCTATCTCAAATATCCCAATCATTCTCAATTTCACATCTCAAATTTTTATTGATTGGTTGATTGTTTCTCAATAGATTTCAGTTGCTGAGTTTTTGGGCGGATGACCTCCAATATGTTGTTCATCGATCCTGATTAATTAGAGACAACAAATAATCTTCGAGTAGGTATCATATATTAAAGTGTTTTTGAATTCTCATTTGAGTCGCTGAATATGCTTCAATAAACACAGATGTCCTTATGCTTCTTTATGTTATATAGTCTTTCTTTTTTATTTTTGTCACTGTTTATTGTTTTGATGCAATGGAAATAAATTGCTTGAATATTGCAGAGCCCGATCTCTTCTAGCAATGTTCTCAATATTAAGGGCAAGGTTGGATTCTTTATAATAATGTTTAGTCGGCTGCTAATACACTCTTGGGAATGTACTGTTGCACAAAATGGTGTCTTATTAGCTTTTATGTTGCTCTCCACAGAGATATGTGGTATGTGCTATTACTAGAATCCAATTATTATTGCTGCATTATATTTTCCTTTAAATTATCTTAAATTTGCTTTTAACCGACTTTTCAAGTTACTCTTCGGACAGTAGAATATGTTATTTTACTTCTTCTGTAGTGGCTTATAACACTCCTTGCCTAATGTATTGATTTTAGTCACGGAAAGCTCAAAATCATGTCACAGTCATTTTTTGCATATTAATGAAAAACATATTCTTTCGATTACACATATTAATAACAGGGAGTAACTCTCAAGGACAAAAATTCTAAAAAAGTAACTCTCAAGGACACCTTTTTATTTTTGTAACTCACAAGGACCGGGTAGATGAAAGGTCAAGTATACTCTTGACGCGAAATAAAAAACAGATCGGGTAAATGAAATGTCAAGTATACCCCTGACTCAAAATAATTAATGTCCCGGCCCAAACGAAACGACCCGGTGTATTTAGTATGAACATTGAATATTCATAGTCCTTAGGTATGAACATTGATTGGGTATGAACATTCAATGTTCATAGTCCTTGGTCCTTTGGGTATGAACATTCAATGTTCATAGTCTTTGGATATGAACATTGATTGGGTATGAACATTGAATGTTCATAGTCTTTTGCATTTAACATTCAATGTTCATACATCAATATATTGTATAAGGTTCATTCACCTATTTGGATATGAACAATCATTGTTCATACACCAGCAGAAGGTATGAACACTCATTATTCATAGTAAAATGACAGAAAGGGTAAAATCAAAAAATATTTATTTTAAATCCGGGTCATTTGTCCTTGAGGGTCATTTCCATTAAAGGGTATAACTGGCATTTTAAAAAATGTAAAAAGGTGGGGCTAACTTATTTTGTCCTTGAGGGTTACTAATTTTGAAATAGTGGGTTCGTGAGTTACTTTTTCCCAAAATTTGTCCTTGTGAGTTATTTACAAAAAACCGTGTCCTCTAGACTTCATTTTCCCCAAAATTGGGCCTTGGGACCAATTTCTTGTATTAATAATACTGTAAAATACTCATTTTAATTGTTGACTGATCAGACCAAGTACAATTTGTAGTGATTGATGAGTTGTGGAAACCAAAGCTCACATACTTTTTATGTTTGCCTCATTGTGTATTGATCTTCTTAGTTCAAACAGGTATGTTGATGCAGTCATGACAATACCCAAAGGCACTTTGTTTCCAATGTGTGGAATGAAATTAGGATTCAACAGGGAGCTCATAGGCCCTGCCATGTACTTTGGGGTGGCTGGTGTGCTAAGGTATAGTTTGCTTCTGTTTAATTAGATTTTGTTGAGCTAGTTAAAATTGAGTACATCAATTGTTGGATAATTAAGAATGTCAATTTTGCTAGTCATGGTGTCATTTTACAGATGCTAACGGTAGGTTTAGAATAAAATCATTTCGTAGAAAGCAACTTTCATTTTGAGGTTACTCAAGTTAGATACTGAATTTACTTCGCGTGGTCCTTCAAATACTTGATAGTAGGTTCAAAGTTGAAATTTCCACTCTTTGCTCTCAAGAGACCTTTCTTTTTCTACTCACCTTTTAAATATGTTCGGTTGGATTGGCATGCAGGTTATTTGTGAGCATACCAGTCTAAGTGTTAGGACAGGATTGCCATACGTTTGGCACAAGAAAGCAAGCAACTCATTTGTGAACTTAAAGAAAGAGTGCAAAGGCATCTATTGGCAAGAAGAAATCATTCCCTTTTTCTAATCTATTGTACTCCCAAAGGAATGTACAATCATACAAAAATGCTACATTGAACTGTCCAAGCAGGTGAAGGAGAAGCTAGCTGGTCCCATTGACAATTATTTTGAGATAAGCTAGGTCCCATTAAAAATTATTTTGAGAAGCTTGCAGATTCCATGGTTACATGAGTTGAAGTTTGGGAAGAGATTGATCAGTGCACAACCACAAGCTGCAGCTCAGCCGACCACCCCACCACTTAAGAAAGAGGTCGCTTCTCCCAAGAGTCCAAGTAGGTGAAGGAGAAGCTAGGTCCCATCGACAATTATTTTGAGAAGCTTGCAGATTCCATGGTTACATGGATTGAAGTTTGGGAAGAGATCAGTGCACAACCACAAATTGCAGCTCAGCCAACCACCCCACCAATTAAGAAAGAGGTCGTTTCTCCCAAGACAAAGTAGACAAAGTGAGCTTCGTACTGCCCATTATTTTCTGTAATTTTCAGTATCTCTATGACAAACCAAGGGTATGTGTTGCTTAATTACTTTGTTATCCTAACAATTTTGCGTGTTATTGAGTTAATCTAACATGAACAAATCGGTTATGCAGTTGATATTTTGGATAATGTTGGACTCCACAGAGAAGAATATATAATACATAGAGCTTGTTGCTTGCCTTTAAGATGATGACAATGACAAACTGCTTGAGGAGCTTGAGCACCACTCTACTATAAAGTTAGAAACAACACATCTTTATGTTGTATGTATCCGGTGTTAGACCATTGTGTTGTCACAATACTTTTACAATTGCTCCACTTTTACTTTGGTTGATCTTGGGTAGAACTCTAAAAGCCTTCGTCAACTTTTTGTATTACAATAAGAGTTTCGAGTAGTTTTTGTGTACAAGCCTTCATAAATAATTTAGTGTATTCAAAACATTTCCTAAGCTACAACTATGTTAAAATCAATTATTGTTTTCAAGTATTTAGGAATAAAGCCATATCTCTAAAATAGTAAAACACCACCTTACTATACGTGATTTATTATCAAACTACTCTAACAGCTGCTATAACAAAGGTCAAGTTATTTTTGTGAAAGTAACTTTCCATTTATAATGTCCTTTTTGATGGGGTGTAGCACCTTTGATGAAATAAACAAAGTTGTTGGAGAAAGGCAGAGGCTATATTATCATCGACTTTGAAATGAATGCTTAGTCGTAAAGCAATGAATCGCCAACATTAGTTTGCAACAAATGCCTATTTGCTAATATGCATATTTACACCTCTGATCTTTTTGTTGTTTCACAATTGCACATCTGTATAATCTTTTTCTTTGAAACATTGTGTCTATCACAGATACAAAACCTACCTCCTCCTAAGGTTCCATTTGCTACCTTGTTCTATACATTTGTATTGTTAACACGTGCATCGCATGTGTATGATGCTAGTAATATTTAATGAATGAGAGTAGATATTGAGTGCTTCTAACATATATATATTTAGTAGATATATTGGAGTGCATTCCCAGTGTGTTTGTAAAACCGATCGAAAGTGGTAAAGTATTTATATGAACAGACATTTGTAGATATTTATATTATTAGCCACTCCATGTTTTATTCCGGTCGATCAGTAACTCAACCTCAAACTGTTCTGGGACTAATTCTTCCCTCAAGTGGAGTTTTCATGAGGATAATAAGCGCAAATAATTCCTCAGTCATATCAGGCAACTTATCATCCTCAACACATGACCATTTGAAAGCATTCACCAAGTTAGCTAGCACAAAAGCAACTTGATGCTTTCCCAAATCCATGCCTGCACAAATACGCATTCCAGCACCAAATGGAAGAAATGATTGTTCCATTGCTTTGTGAGTAACACCTCCATCTTCTCCTTGCAGGTATCTTTCTGGCATGAATTTGTATGGTTCAAGCCATATGTCTTCATTGTGATGCAAGGCATAAAGATTTACCATAACTCGAGTACCCTTCACTATCTTAGTACCCATCAATGTAGTATCCTTACCAGCATTGTGAGGGAGAGCAAGAGGTGCTATTGGCTTCATTCTCATTGTTTCTTTAACTACAGCTTGCAAGTACTTCAATTTATTCACATCTTCGATCTTCACAAGATCGACATCACCTATAGTCATTCTAATATCTTGGTAGAGCTTCTCCTGGGCTTCTTGTTCACGAATCATGTACGCAAGTGCCCATGTAGTGGTAGAGGAAGCACTGTCCACCCCAAGAAGGAACAGTTCAAATATGCAAAATATGGTAACCTCCTCTGAGAGATTCTGCGAGAGAAGGAAGTACAAGTAGGCATTTGTAGGAGGTTTTGAAGACAGGAGTGGCCTCACCAATTCTTCAATTCTATACTTCCCGAGCTTTGCTTCTCGGGTTGCTTTTCTTTGACTAGGGAGGTACTTTGCATAATAAAAGGAGTTGGTGAGAAAAGTATAACTACTAGTGCGAATGAAATCTTCAATCTCATACAGCATTGATTCAATAAATTTGTTATCATTAAAACTTGGGCCAAAAATAAGGCGACCTAGTAATCTCGCAGTACTATTCTTGATGTGGTCAAGCGGTTTGATGGTGTCATTGTTATTCGCTATTTCTATGCTCATCTCATGAACAACTCTTTTCATGTCCCTTTCTCTGTGTTGGGTTTGTGAGGCAACACTGAGAGGATTCAATGCTCCACTTTGAAGTCCCTTACGAATATTATGCCAGAGGGGACCGACGTCGGAGCTAGATATGCTGTGCGGATGCATTGCTGAATCTCTAAGCAATTCATGCAAGTAAGTGACCTCACGCGCTCCATAATCTACAGACTTGTTCACAAGAACCTCCCATGCACTGTTGATGTCGCTGATGACAATTATGGGTACCCAGCTACCCATCCAAATCGTCATTACACCACCATGAACTTTAGCTAGTTTGGCTAAGGTAACATGGAGCAGCTCGCCGCGTAGTTGGAGCAAGTTCCCAATGATGGGTAACTTTTTGGGACCACTTGGCCATGTCATTTGTGAGAAAGACGAAGACGATGATGTAATTCGAACTATGGTTGAGATTGTCAATACAATTGCCAAGGTAGCACCAGCAAACAATAAACTCCCTTCCATCTCTGCTATCATTGTTACCATATTTCTCAATGCCATTTCTCTGAATTCCTATAGGTTAATTTGTTTAAAATGATTATAGCACTTTTGTTGCCAAGTAAAAGATTGATACTTTGATAGTACATTATTGTTGAATCATCACATTAAAATCATACGAAGTTTATTATAATTAATCAATAAACACTTGTAGACTTGTATAAAAAGAATAATGTGGCAAATATAAAATGTTATAATATAATAATTAACAAACAAAACAAATAAAAAAAGATTTAAATGTACGTGTAGAAGACAAACAAACAAAAAAATTAAACAAACAAAACATAATAATATGGTCGAAAAATAGTATATAAGGTGGAGTTCATATAACCATCCCCTATATATATATATATATATATATTTCGTTATGCACCTGTAGTTTTAAGTCATAAACGGTATTGTTGTACATCGGTGATTATTGAAATTATAATCCTACATCATGTATCTAAAGCTAGGCCAATCAATATATAAATCTTGGGGCAACTCCACTTATCACCAATTTGTTTTAAATTGGTTGCTTATCTTCAATATGGCTTCGGAACTAAACTAAGATAGTAGTGAGACACATTTGACTTGGATGCCCCGTGTTGGAGAAGTCGAGAGGGGGGAGTCGATCTAATGAAATTTAGGTTATGAATTTTTAGGATGATGATCTCGACATCATAGAGATCATCATACCAAAAATTCATCTAGGTCACAGTTTTCAACAACTTTAAATCTTTTACACGTTATCTTTAGAGCATCACCAATGGGCCGGATTGTGTAAAACACTTTTAGTGTAAATTTACACAATCCCTACTAAAAAAATCTACCAATGGGATTGTGAAATGATTTTTAACTTAAAAATGTTTAAATAATTGTTTAAAAATGGAAAATATAGTTTTACACATTTTTTAACCCAATTAGTTACTACCCACTCTTTCAAAAAATGGGACTACTCCACAAGTTTTGCATTCTCTTTATCTAAACCAATACGAAGCCAACACCACTTGTTTTTGCACATTTTGCAAAAAGATTCCATATATTAATTCACTATTGAATGTGTATTTTTACCCATTAGACTTCCTATGTAAATCTCTATTGAAAACACATGTGGCTCCTATGTGGAGCCTATGTAGCTGTGTAAATTTACACAACCCATTAGTAATGCTCTTATTACAAAAATTCTAAAGTCTATTTTGGCGAGCTTATAATTTTCATTATCATGCTGATTTTATATATTCCCCTCATGAAAGCAGAAAAAACTGGATTGGTAATGGTCCCCATAACATATATAAGATTATCTTTGCAAAAGTGCAACTTAATTAATTACAATTATTAACTATTGTACGTTTGTTACATATATATGAATTGTGTGTTGGATGCTTTATTGTCTTCTTGTTGACCATATACTTTCCTAATCTTGGATTTTAAGGGGTGAGGGATTCAAACACATATGGGTTAACTAATATTACACCCACCCCACCACCTCCTAGATGAGCCAATTAGGATTTCTCTCTCAGTAGATGGGAAAATTAGGGTCTCTCCCCTAAGTACACACAAAAAAAAAAGTCAAATTGGGTTGATCGTGTGGTTTTTTGTGTGTATTTGGAGAGGAGACCCTAATTTCTCATCTAGTGGGGTGGAAATCCTAATTGACTCATCTAGTGAGGGATAACACTAACTAACCCAACATATATAGCCTTATGGACTTGATTGCTTTTAATTTTTTCTAAAAAAGAAGACAAGCCTCTTCTCAAGAAAATAAATCTGGTGACATTTTTTAAATGGAATTCCGTTTTGTTTGATATACTTTGATTGCATACGAGAAATCTAAAATTTTATAATTTTGATGGAAAAATATTTACTTATAGATTTTGAGGTTTTACATTTGAAAAAATACATAATTGAGGAAATATCCTTTTTTTTTCATGAATTATAGGTTTCCAGGTTTTGTAGGAGACACGAGGGATAAAATAAGGAAGAGAGTAAAATAATTTCCTCGGAAAACTTTTTTTGTCTAACGTTACCGACCAAACATGAAAAAATGGTATTCTCCTATGGAAAACACATTTTCTTTTGTAAAATAATCAAAGTATTTTGAACAATTGGAACTTAGAGAGTGGGTTTACCGTGTAAGTCGATTAATAGCAGTTTGTGATGAGAACCTGCATCCCCAGTAAACCCAAGTAATACTTGATGAAATGAAAGGACCAAATGTTGTAGTGAATTAATTGATAGAAACGAATAGGACCAAATGCATAAGCTCTGTTTAGCAGAAAGTCAGCAACTATTTGTCGATACTCGATACACAGTAGCTGTTTAAACAAGTCGTAGATGAGAGACTGAACTACTGAAGTTAGATTATTGGTTTAAATAGACAAACAAATGAACCAATCCAATTGTCCAAGGGAGCATCTATCCTTACTTAGATTCCTTAGTCTTTGCAATATATTATTCAACTTGTCTTTAGGGTGTCAACGTCCGATTCTGATCCGGTTTTTAGTGTTCTAAGAACCAAGAACCATTTAATTTTACAGTTTTATTTTTAGTTCCGGTTTTTTGCGGTTTTTTAAATTATAGACCATATCTATAACAATCGGTTCCTAGCGGGTATTTTCGGTTCTGGTTTTTTATTTCGGTTCAATAATAAATTAAATAAAACTATATATTTAATATTGTAAACTATATTTTTATATAATTTATAACATTAAATACTATAAAAACTACATATTATACTAATAAAAAATATTTAATAATATATAAATAAACGTTTTGAGTTTTTATATTTTATATTTTGATATTTTTTATATTAAAAGTACAATAAAATCCGGTTCCGATTCTGGTCTGATTTTTTTGTTTAAAAAAGCGTTCGGTTCCACTTCTATATGATCCGTTTTTTTAATACTCATTTTTAAACGGTTCCTAAAAATAAAAATAAGAACTGGAACCACAATCTTTTCTACAGTTCCGATTCCGGTTAAACGGTACCCATCCACACCCTTGGCAAGGAAGAAAATAACTTGACAACCAGAGTTGGTCATATTCCTTTACTCCCGGGCCCCGGCAACGAATTTTTTTGGTAGCAGCATGCCAGCATCCTTCGGCTATTAAAGAATTGGAATCTCGGACGTCATTGGAATCTTGTTTCGATAGCAGCATCTTGATTTTTTTTTCTTTTAATCGAAACTTGTCTTGCCATTGAAGAAAATGACTTGACAACTAACGTTGGTCATATTCCTTTACGTCCGGCAATGACTTTTTTTTGGTACCAGCATGCCAGCTGCCACTCTGCCAGCATCCTTTGGCTATTAAAGAATTGGAATCTCGAATGTCATTGGATCTTGTTTTGATAACAGCATCTTGATTTAGTTTTGGCTCATTATAGCAGCCCGCCTTTCACGTTTGATTGGAATCTTGGACATGCACGAGCATCTTTTGGCTTATAAAAAAAGCCGTAGTAATAACACCCCAATTTTATGAAATTGGCATCCCGAATAGAAATTATGCCACCTATGTCCCTTCAAGCACCCTCTTCATCTTTTTTTTTTTTTTTGTTAATCATATATATATATATATATATATATTAAGGATCCAAAAGTACAAAGTTTCTTTCCCTACCCAGAATGTCCCTAAGCCATAGAGGTGGTTTATGTACCCATTCTATATGCATAGGTAGAGACTTGCCATGTGTGGCAATAGAGCTAGCAGCTTTATTTTTCTGCTTGCTAACCTTGATAATATTTACATCTTCTAAGGAATACAAAATAGCTAATGCATCATTAAGTAGTAGTTTTGAGGTCCAAGATATATTTATTTCCTCCTTCTTGTTCAAAAAGTTGCTGACTATCCTTGAGTTCACTTCCACTTCTAGTCTTTGGTGGTTGAACTTTCTGCTCCATATGATTCCTTGGAGTACCCCTTTGCTTTAGGCTTCCTCTGATGTGAGGTTTGTCCCATGTTCATTTCCTGCAGCAATAAATTCTCCATTATTATCTCTAAGAATAAATCCATAAGAAGAGTTATTGTTTTCTGAAAAACAGGCATATATATTGAGTTTGACATAGCCCTGTTTAGGAGGTGTCCACTGTAGAGTAGCAGGAGTAATATTTTGTACATAGTTATCTTCATTATCATAGTTCATGGGGTCAGCAAAAAAACTTGTAACAATAAGAGAAATCTTATAAAGGCTAGGCTTCTTATTTGTATGATAGACATCACATCTTTCTAGCCAAATTTCCTAGTATATTTGTAGGCAGAATTTTGTCCAAGTTGTTGTTTCAATTGGCCAGTTTGGTGGAGGAGTATACCATAAGTCAATCCATTCTTGTACCTGCAAGTGCTCAAAATGATTTAGTCTTATATTCCAGGGTGTATAATACGACAAAGATTGTGTGAAATGACAACTTAAGAGCAGATGGTGAATAGATTAAACTGCCCTCCCATATAACAAACAAGATTTATCTGGAATGTGAAAAAGGTGTGACAGGTGTTCTCTTGTTGGGACAATGTTGTAGTAACACTTCCAGGCAAAAAGTGTGGCTCTTAGTAAGTGACATTTCTTCCAGAATTTTAGGTTAGTTTTGGATTTTGTAAGGGTAGTATTATTTGTACTTAGTTTCCTATACATAGACTTTACTGAATGGTGACCAGATTTGTTCAGTGCCCACTGAATTTTGTCCTCAAGTTGTGTCCTTGGAAGGTATATACTTTGGATAGATTGACTAGTTGTAGTATCAAATAATATGTTCAGAAGACTTGTGTCCCATGTTCTAGTATTGGGAATGAGAAGTTCGGATACCAAGTTGTAATTATTGTTGGGGATGATGTCAGAGGCTACCTTACCTGATGGAAGCCCTAAAACCCAAGAGTTTTTCCATATATTGATATTATTACTTGAGCCTGTCTGCCATATGATATTATCTTTGATCTTTAAGAGTGCTTTTTCCAAGCCATGCCAGAACCAAGATGAACCAGCCTTCGAAGATGAATTGAGAGCATGAGAGTCCTTGAAATATTTACCTTTGAGTTGTAAGCTAAGGAAAGAATTAGGCTTAGTAATGATATCCCATACAATCCTACTAAGATGAGCAATGTTATCTAGTTTAGCATCTCTAATGCCTAAACCTCCATCACATTTGGTTTGACAGATGATCCCCCAGTGTTTTAAGTATGGAGGATGCTTTTTCCCAGGTTTGGTGTCCCACCAGAAGTCTCTCTGGATAGCATTGATAGTGGAGGTGATGTGTTGGGGTAAAAGAAAAGTGCTCATGTGGAAAATGGGGGTGGCAAATGCAATAGATTTTATAAGCACACTTCTGGTAGCCTGAGAGACCAACTTACTTTTCCAACCAGCTATTTTATTGTTTACTTTAAGGATAAGGTCTCCAAAAATATCAGATTTAGTCTGTCCAAGAAACAAAGGGTAACCTAGGTCCTTCTCACATATAAGTATAGATCTCATGTTGAGGAGGTGTCTAATGCTAAAGGTGCCAGAAGAAGTCATATTCTTGCTAAAATGAACTCCTGATTTTACAAAATTGATCTCTTGTCATGTACATAGGCAAAAAAGGTTAAGAGTGTCAATTAGTTCCTTTGCCTCATCCAAATTTGCTCTACAAAAGATGAATGCACCATCAGCAAATAGGAGGTGTGATATAGAAGCACTATTCCTAGAAATCTTCACACCATGTAACTTATTTTCAGTTATCTTTTTGTTAAGAAGCCTAGAAAGAATTTCCATGCAGAGAATGAAGAGGATTGGTGAGAGGGGGTCACCTTGTCTTAACCCCCTAGAAGATTTAAAGTGGCCAAAGGGAGTACCATTGACACGGGGTGAGAAATGGGGGGAGCTGATACATTGGTTAATAAGGTTGACCACTTTATTATCAAACCCAAGAGATGAGAGGATGGTGAGTATAGATTTCCAACAGACTTTGTCAAAAGCTTTAGACATGTCGATCTTTATAGCCATTAACCCAGATTTACCTTTTTTGAGTTTAAGAGTATACATAATCTCATGAGCAAGGATAATATTGTCACTAATCTGTCTATTAGGCACAAAAGAACTTTGGAAAGGAGAAATAGAAGTAGGAACAATTGCTTTTAACCTAATAGATAAGATTTTTGAAATGATTTTGTATGATATATTACAAAGACTTATTGGCCTAAAATCATTACATGTGACAGGGTTAGGACATTTTGGAATCAAGGCTATGTTAGTATGATTAATATGTTCAAGAGAGTGACCTTCCCTAAAAAAAATTGAGACCATGGTATGCACATCTTTACCTATAAAATCCCAAAATTTGTGATAGAAAATAGTTGGGAATCCATCAGGCCCTGGGGATTTTAAACCACCAATACTGAACACCACTTTTTTTACTTCATCTAGAGTAACAGGTCTGAGGATATAATCATTATCTTCTTGAGAAATGCATGGTGGGAAAAGGTGGGGGAGATGATTAGTATGCACATTATTGTAATTAGTAAGAAGATTTTCAAAATGAGACACCACTATTTGACCAATATCTTTGTGATTAGTCACCCAAACATCCTGAGAATTTTTAAGGTATTCAATCCTATTGAACTTTCTATGCCTAAGAGTTTTGATATGTAAATATTTAGTATTCCTATCCCCTTCTAAGATGTCTTTGTCTCTTGACTGTTGCTTCCAATATCTTTCTTCACTTTCAAGCAAAAAATCAAGTTCAGAGAGAGCACTATTTTCTAGGTTGACATTTAAAATGGTAGGCGGTCTAGTTTGGATGTTTTCAATAAGGATTTTGAGGTGAGAAATTTTTTGGAAGATGTTCCCAAAAGTAGTTTTATTCCAGGCCTTGAGACCTTTTTTAGTTGAGTTTCGGTGATTTGGAATAAGGAGATGAGGATTTGAGAAATTTGTTATGTGCACTCTTTGCCATGCTTGTGATATGATATCATGGTACTCTTGGTGATTTATCCACATATGATGGAACTTGAAGGGTTTGTGAAATGAGGGTAGAATTGGTTGGGTGTTAAGAAGAATTGGGCAGTGATCTGATGATATAGTAGGGAGGTGGTGAAGAGTGTATTCAGGAAATAATAGGCTCCAATCAGTTGTATTGAGAGCTCTGTTGAGTCTTTTTTGGATATTGTCTTTCTCCAGTCTCTTGTTAGACCATGTGAAAGGGTAACCTTTGAAACCTAAATCAATGAGAGCTTGAACTCTTATGATGTCATGAGCTGGTTGGCCATCATTAAACTCATATGCTTTACCCCCTGTTTTTTCCCCAGCATGCAAAATAATATTTAAATATCCCATGATAAGAGTTGGATGGTCTTGTGAATTAAGTTGTCTAATAGGGTCCCAACTTCTATCTATATTAGAGTTATAGGGACTACCATATAAGAAGCAAGCAATCCAAGGGGGCATACGAGTACCAAGTCTTATGGTGGTGGTTATGTGGTGAAAAGAGGATGAGTTATGTGTGATTAGTAAGCCTGCCTTCCATATGAGACAAAGCCCTCCCGCAGTGTGTATCGGGGGAACAGAAAGATGGTGAGGATAGTTGAGAGAGGTCGAGAGGTATTTCATATAATTACAAGAAGCTTTAGTTTCAGAAAGAAAAACTATATCTGGATTATAAGTGTTAATAATACTTATAAGGTGTCTATGGGTTGAAGGGTTACCCCATCCCCTGCAGTTCCAACTGATGATCTTCATATAACTACTACTAGTAATTGTTCTGGTACAGTCACAAACCCAACATACAACAAAGAGATAAAGTAGTATTCATCACCAAACTCAACTTGGAACACAAACAGAGAGAAAAAGGAGTAGACTATAAGAAGTAGAGGGATATATATAGCATACCAACATATATGACAATTTCCAGTGACTGGCCAGTAAAAAGAGAAGACAAAAGAGTACATGCTACTAGTATAATTACAAATGTAGCTTATGTTATATGGGTATAATTTACTAAGTACTGATGGCAGTAAATAGTAAAGACTAAGGAACAGAGATAAATATGTTTTATAATAAGTAGAGAATGTAAAGGAATGATATTTGCAAGGGTAGAAAGGTATAGTACTTAAGGTTGTGAAAAATAGTAACCATGCTTGATATATATTATGGGCATGCTTGATTGGAGGAGTAAAAAACTGAATATATAATTCATGGGGTACCTGAGTGGTGGAAGAAATAGTTGCATCTTCGTGAAGCATATAAGATCAAATCATAGCAGTATCATTTCCGAGCTACTCAGGTGGTGTAGGTGATGGATTGAAGATCGAATCAACCGAAGGTTCAGTGATAATTTCTGCAGTTGGAAAGTTTGGTATTTACATTTGAGTATTGAGAAATTCAGTATCTTCCATTGGATTTTCTGTGGGTAATTATGTATTTCGGAGTGTTTGCTCATTGCCCCAAATGTTATCACCCATTATTGAATGCACTACCATCCCTTGAGAGAGTAAAAGTTGTTGAACTATTGGGTTTGTTATCATATCCCACACAAATTCGACCGAGACATCTGCCATGCGGATTTGATGTGCGGGTGTCGAGATAGCATTATAGCTGGGCACATCAGGCCGGATCTCGATTGTGGGAGAGTTTGGTGTGATGGGGATGTAAGGGATTGAAATTAGGGATTCTTCATTTGGGTTGTTTGTGGTTTGTGTTGTTTGGATTTCAACTGTAGTAGCCAAAGTTTTCCTTTTTTTTCAGTGGCTTATCCTTGCAGTCACCCCAATCTCCCTTATTTTTGGTTTTCCATCGAGATTGGGGTTTTGGTTGGCTGATGATTGATGGTGTCTCGAAGTTAATTAGGATGTTGGTGGTTAAAGGTATTGGGCTTTGGGCTAAGATAGTTGGTGTGATGGTGTGTTTACGGATTTTGGTAGTAGTATTAGACAGAGGATTAGGTCCAACTGAGATGGATCTTTGAACTGGTCAGATCTTGTATTCTACCATTGGATCTGGTGGGATAGTGTTATTGGATGAAGATCCAACAAGAACATGTTGGCTGGGTATTGTCACCTGAGAGTTAGTGGTGATTAGTACACCGGATCCACCAAAAAGAGCAATTTGGTGGTTTCGCTCGACTTCTGCATCTAGATCTCGATCTGGAATAAGATGATGGTTGTGCATAATAGCTGGAGTTGGGTCAATGATATTCATTTCATTCATGATCTCTTGTGCGATTGGTGGCAAAGCTAGAGGAACTTGGATTGGATCCGGAATCATGTGACAATCATAAGAGCTATGACCAAGTTTGAAACATTTCCAGAAGGTATGGAAGGGAGTACCCACATAAGTGAAAGTGACCCATACCTCTCCGCGATTCACAGTATCTACTAGTCGTCCTTGGCAAAGAGGTGATGTTAGGTCCACTTCAACTTTTGCTTTGTAGCCATCAGCATCCCTTGGAGAGCTGTCTGTGGGATATATTTCTTCCTCTTTTCCAGCAGCCCTAGCTATGAGTTTGATGAGTGTTGGATTTTGATGTTCCAAGTGCAGACCTTCAAAGACCACCCAGAATGCTTGCTTGGAGAAGTCTAATTCATTTGGTGTTAGATCTGGGGAGAAAGGCCGGAGAACAAGAAGATAACCCAACATTTTCCATGGTTGTGTGCGTATAATCTTGTTTTTGTCCGCCTCTTTTTCAAAACGTAAGATGTAGCAATCTCCATCAACCGCAATATCTAAAGTTTTTTTGAGCTTCCACTTGCTCCTGATAGCATGGAGTACTTCATTTGGATTTTGTGCAAGATCTGTCCACAGTTTTCCTACCAAAGCATTACTCCACTTAGCTTGAGATTGGATTAGCAGTTCTCTAGATATGTTCATCTCCGTAGGTGTTTCTCTTCTTTCAGTTTCTGGTGTCCTTAAATGGAGAGTTTGTGACAGATTATGTATAATAGTTTCCATCTTATATAAACATAGGCTGCTGTGGGTGAGTATAGATATAGGGATATGCATGGTGGTGATGAGTAGTAGGGTGATTTTGGGGGTATCAGGGAATGTAATGATAGTCAGATTACTGTTGGAGAGGACAAGTGCTTGTTCAGGTTGGATTAGAACTGAGTATTTGCGGGCTGGATTTGATGGTTTAGTCAGGTACAGAGTATGTGAGTCTCGTTGAAGGATGGGCCTGGCTACCTGTGTCACTCTGAAATGATAAACTGGTATGCCTTTGAGGAGTTTATGTACTTCACGAAGAGGTATATGCAGACATAAGATAGAGTTTTCCCTTTTGGGGGATATGAGAATAATATAATAAATAATAGAGAAAAAAACAAATGAGAAGAGTTGATATATTATGTACTGATCATTATATGGGGGGGTAGTGGAACCAGACAAAAACAATAGGAACTAGCAGACTAATCAAGTGAGAGGGGATGACATGAAGTTCTAGAAAAGTTTGTTGAGGAGAGAGAGAAAGTTGAGACACAACTAAGTAAGAGGTGGTGCAGTTGCTCTGACTGAGATCTTTACGGTTGCTGATCTTAGATGAAACTACTTTATCCCTTTTGTCTCTTATGTTGTGTTTTCCAATTCTCCTATGAACATTCCAAATGAAATCGCCTTCTGCCACACTCATCATTCAACCTAATCTGATGCAGGAGTATGCCAGATTCAGGCCTTTTTTTTTTCCCAGGCCAGATTCTACTGTGTGGCTATCATTCAGGCCAGATTGTACTATGTGGCTATCATTGACTTTACTTATGATGGATATTTCATCACTTATGACCTTTCTCCAGCTCATTTGCAAGACCTTTCAACAGTAGAACCTCAGTAAATTAATAATGTATTAATTAATCTATAAAATTATACTTATTAACTTTTAAAAGTAATTTTGGCTTTTTAAAACCTACAATACGTGCAGTTTTTCACTTTTTGATACATTACGTGCAATATTTATGGTGTTAAAGATCATATACTATTACAAGGGCGTAAGATTGGGTCGAAAGGAGTAGTCTTTAACATATTTTTCTTTATATATTATATTTAAAACAAGTTATATTATGTATACAAGATTAAGATTACGAGTTATAGAAGTATGCAAACCATGCTACGCATGGTTTTTGTTTTTTTTCCTGAAGTCTTGAAACCCGTCATTCGAGATCGATAGTTACCATAGTTTATTTGGATCCTAATTATAATTACATAGGAGAGGCTCATCTATTTTTTTTTTTTTTTTTTTTTTTTTTTTTTTTTTTTAAATAGGGGATAATTATGTTATTTAATAAGTGACATTAGGGGGGAGGTTTTTCTAAAGTATTAATAAAAGAGGAGTTGTTCTAATTTCAGTGAGAGAAATGAGAAATAATTATATAATTTAAGTGACATTAAGGGGGTTCTTCTAAATTATTAATAAAACGGGGGGTGGGGGCTTGTTCTAATTTTTGTGAGGGAGGTGTTTGGCAAATAGGAAGATTTCAATTTGCCTACTCGATAGTGAAAAGTGGGTTCTTGAAAACCCGACTATCATATAATGTAGAGATTAGTGGTGGAGTAACTTTGGAGTCACTGTAAGTGGGGTCATATACCAAAGTGATATTATATGATCCTTATCAGATGGTAATGGAGTATTTAATCAACCTCTACTAATCAAACACAACTTATTCTACAACCTAAAACACTACATATTAAAATTGAATTGGTCTCATATATACTTCTTATTAATTCATGTAATAAGTGAGCTGATACATGTAAAACTCTACAGGAAAACTTTTGAAATCTATTAGCGGAACTATTAATTTCGTACATTATTGGACTTAGTTGGGACTGACAAAATCTATTATTTAAGCTCGTTTGGTTAATTTATTGTGTATCAATATAAGTAGGGACGTCAATGGTCCGGTTCTTAGTGTTGTAAGAACCAATAACCATTTAATTTTGCCGTTCCGGTTCTTTGTGGTTCTTAAAAGTGTAGAGCATTACCCATAACCACTGGTTCCTAGTGGGCATTCCCGGTTCTAGTGTTTTTCATTACAATTATTAAGAAGTTCACTATTTACACACATTTTTTTATTGGTCTTATTAAAAAATGTGTACTAAAAACACAAAAATACCGCACAAACAACTCAGTTTTTAAATATTTATATAAGTAATTATGTCATTCAATAATAAAATTAAGTAAAATCGTATATTTAAAGTCGTAAGCTATATTTTTATATTATTTATGACATTAAATACCATAAAAACTACATATTATACTAAAAATATAATTTAGTAATATATAAATGAACGTTGAGTTTTTATATACTTTATTTAAATATTTTTTGTGTTAAAAGTAAGATAACATTCGGTTCCAGTCCGGTTATGGTTATGGTCTGATTATTTTGTTTACAAAACCATTCGGTTCCGGTTTTATATGGTCCGATTTTTTTAGTACCCATTTTTAAATTGTTCCTAAAATTAGGAACCGTAGCCATGATTTTTCCTCCAGTTTCGGTTCCAATTCCGGTTAAATAGATACCTATTGACGCCCTTAAATATAACGAGGTTATATTGTTTTGTATTTTTATATTTTATTATTTTGTTATGGTAAAGAGATCCTTGTAAAATTAAGTACAGTTTCTGGAAAATGGAAACCCACAATAGTTTCATTCTAACTACACAAAAAATTACGTGATCTCCCATCACAATGACTTCCTCCTTTGCACGACACATAATTTACGCGAGACCCGTCCAAAATTAAGTAAAGTTAATGGTTAGTCGTGACACCAATTTGTCACTCGAGGTTGAACCACACAACACATAGACTACCGTGATATCCTAGTGTGCATGTCAATTTTGTGTTGCAAGTTGCAAGGCACTTTGACAATCTCTCGGTGAGTAGCAACCATGAGTTCAAGCAGGGGCAAATCTAGGAGTTGGTTGATCCTGGCTGTAAAGGAGCATTTTGGTCTCCCTTTACATACAAGGTAAAGATGAGAAGAGGATTAGATATAGGAAAAACCGAGTTCGTTGATGAGGGAACTGCCTACATATCTATCTCTCGATTCAGAGGGGAGAGAAGAATCAGGTCTCACATAGTTCATGTAGGTGGTATTTATAGCTAAAGGGCATGGAGATCTGGGAGACACGTATTTTTACATGTACAGATGTGTGGGTGAGATCAAGGTTGAGTGTTAGGTTGGTTTTGGTAGGAACTTTATGATTATTGGGAGTGGTTGTAGTAGTTCATATATTATGGTGATTGGAAGTACATGTATGGTTCTAGTAATGATTGCATTTGGATAAGGTATGGTGTCACCAGAAGAAGTATTCTTCTTGAGGTCGTCTGATCGACCTGTGATTCCCTGGAGCCAGCTGAATTAGACCACCTACATGAGGCGAGCTATTTATGAAGCGAGCTTGGAGGTCGATGACTTGAGGTCGATGTGGTCTTTGCTTTGCTTATGTTGGATGCGTGCTCGATATTCATTACGTGTGAATATTCGTATGTAGAGAAGTGATTTGCTGAGAGATAACGGTGGCGCGTGTCTAGCATAAGTGAGAAGGACATCTGAGAACAGAAATGTCCATCGGACTAGAGAATCGCGTGGTCGTGCGGCATGAGTTGATGGTGTACTGTAGCGAGCATGTGCTTGACACGTGGGAGAGTCTGAGCAGTTGGGTTTGAAATGCGCCGCCTCTTTTTTCAGAATGTGAAAAGATAAGACAACTCTTTTGGTATACGTGTGGGCTAGGGCATAGGTTGTAATCATGATACATTGAGAACTGGAGAGCGGTTATACAAAATCAAATTTGGAGAACTGAAAAGTCATTTTTCGTTTTCTTCTTCAACAAAAATGCAAGCTAGGGTTTCTCAGGTTAGTGCTTCTGCTGCTACTACTTTTTCGTTTTTTCTTTTTCTTTCTTCTGTTCAGGCGTTGTGTGTCCAGTAGCTAGATCGGTGCTTAACTTTGGTATTTGATAAGAAAAAATGAGATGTCTGACTCTGTCGATACTCAATCTGAAGAGATTCAAGAAGTATCTCTAAGCTACGGAGAATATGAGGAGGATAGGGAAGAGTCGGTGGGTTTTGAAAGTGGTCATGAGGGTGATGAAGCTGAGGTTAGGTGTGAGGAGGATGATACATGATCTGGTTGTGTGGGTGCTGTGGCTAGCACTTCAGGTCGTGATGAGGGATCGTCTTCTAGTGGGGGGTCTGTTAGGGCTGTAACTAAACAGGGGACGAAAGCGTTCGCTGATCTGAAGGAAGTGTACAACATCAATGGGGGCGATCTGGAGATCCACAACGTGGAGAAGAGTGTCAATGTGTTTACTGCGGATTACGTACCACCGAACTTTGGAGTAATTATCTGTGAGGGACAGCTGAGGGCTGGTATGAGGATACTGTTCTCGAAGCTGACTTGCAAATTTCTGAATTTTTCTAGTAAAGCGCCCTGCCAGTTTGTGGGGAATACCTGGCGGCTGCTTAGAGTGTTCAACCTGCTAAATGCGAGTGGTGAGTATCACATAGAGGTCGCTGACATTATGGAACACTTCACTATAAAGCGATCGAGCGCTTTTAACTTTAGTCTATAGACAGTGGTAAAAAGATCAAGCGTCCTGGACAGTGTGAGCAATGAGGCCTGGGAGAGGAGACCATTGCTGGTAGTTGGGAACTTCTGTGCTGGTTTGAATTCTAGGGTTTGTAACTTTTCGGGTGCGTAGAAGTGTATTGTTTTATTATCTTGATGTTCGGGTTATGGATAATGTATTTGACGTGTTTTGGTGTTGTTGTTGCAGAGGTTGCTATAAAAAGGCGATTCGAACGAAAGGTGATTGAGCAATTTGCAAGGCTAACTCGAGCGGAGAAAAGGAGAAAGTTGCTCAAAGTAGTGCACTACTTTGTGGAGAGAGGATGTCGTGCGATCAGGGAGAAAAGGAGAAACCAGAAGGAGAGGGCTCGAGTTGGGACTGTTGGTGAACCGTTCAGCTTATCTGTGATGGAGAAAACGAAGTCGAAAGGGGATCTGGTGACCCAGATCCAGGGAGGAAAGAAATCGAAGCCGCTTTGGGCCCAAGCGAGCTACAGGGGGTGCTAGGACTTCGGGGGCTGGTAGGTTGACTAAGCGATCCGAGGCTCCCTTGGACTTGGAGGAGTTCCCATTCAATCCTCACGAGCGAAGCAGCTTGTTGAAGAGGAAAGGTCCTATGGCTGAACCGAGGGCTACCAAGGTTACGAGGGTAGCCGAGCTGATAACTGGGGGTGACTCCGGTCCTGGTGTGGCGGGTGGTGTGGAGCGAACTGGGAGAAAATCCCTTCGTAGCTCCAAGTCGAGAGATGCGCTTGACCAAGACATCGTCGACCTGGACACCTTTCAAGCCAGTCAGAGCCAAGCGCCAGCACCTCGAGAGCGCAGCTTGACGGGGAAGTCAAAGGTTTCAAGCAAGGTGAGCGAGAAGGCGGCTGTAGCTGGGAGCGATCTGGATCGCCAAGTGGTGTATGTGGATGAAGATGGGGTGCAGCAAATGGTGCAGCGAACTGATGTCAGCTTCACGTCCAGCAGGATTGCGGCTTGTATGGTTGATTACATGGCCTTGGACGACAATCGTCAAGAACTGGACTCCAAGAGCTTGGCTGAGAATCTGAAGCGAATAGAACTGGCTCACTGTTTGGTAAGTGTTGTTCTACAAATCTTGCTCATTGGTTCTTGCTTTTACCCTCGGGAATTGATTGTTGATGTTTTATGCGTTTGTGTAGCTTGTGAGCGGGTACCATAAGTTGAAGGAAATCGCTCAGATAGCTGAGACAGACAGGGAGCTGGTGTCAAAGCTGAGAGATGAGTTGACAAATGTCCGAGACATCTACTATTCTGACTACAAGGAGCTGAAGGAGTTGAAGAATGATCATCAGAGCGTTCGTTTGGAGAAAATGACAATGACCATTGATCTGCAAATGGCAAATCTGGAGCTCAGTAATGTGAAGGCAGAGATCGCTAGGGTGACTGAGTATGCCAAATGTTGCAAGGGGGTCGCTAAGAGAGCTACTAATGCATACAACACTCTGGATGAGGATTTTGCTGAACTAGAGGCGGCTTATAAGGCCTTGCAGGGGGGTATGCTTGGACCAGTGTCACCCATAGTAGAGTGTGCAAGTGATGTAGGTGTCTTAGTTACAACTGATTCTCCTGATGTGTTGCTGTCATTGAGTGCTGCTGGTGACTTGGTTATTGTTGCTGGTAATGGGAATACTGTGGAAGACGAGCTGCATCCCTTGTCCACTGAAAAAGTTGTCTAGTCTGCTTTGGATTTGTGAGTTGAGAGTGGTTTTTCTGTTCTTGTTCCATTGATGTATGTTGTGATACATTAGAGTTGGTTTCCTGGGGTAACCTGGGCAGTTCGCCTTTCTTTTTGTTGGTTGTCAAAACACTAGAGAAACGGTTTTCCTCTATTGTTATGGGGAGCTCGTTGATTGGCGAATGAAGGCTAGCCGAGCTAGATTTCCTAAGTAGACTTAGCAGCTCGGTTAGTCGACGAACTGGGGCCTGAATTTGGTTGGTCAGTTCGTCCTTTTGCTTTTATGAAATGCTGGTTTTTGTTCCTCTGTTCTGTTTAGCTTTTGATGGTGTGAATGTGTGATTCTTGATATTGTTATAATGGTCTGGCTGTGTAGGCAACCCTTAGTAAGAGTGGGTAAAGCTAAGTAATTTGTGATCTTGAGTTAGCATTCTGATCTTTATCCATCCTTAGCATTGTAAGTTGCGACTAGTGAGAATTAGTGAGTCTGTACGAACTACGGAGATTGTAGTACGTATGCAGCGTCCTCCATTTTTAGAGTTGAAGGTACCTCCGCACGTGCGTAACATGTGTAGGAATATGAACGGCTAGAGATATGCAATGATGGCTGCCAGGTGGCCTGCCGTTTGGCGTCTTGATGTCATTATAATGCGCCTAGGGAAGGTGCGTTACTTGAAAATAAAAGAACTGTTGCTAGAAGATCAAGGGTATTTTCTCTTCTTGTTTTTCAAGCTGTTCTTCTCCAAAGCTCTTGCGCTCTTTCCTTTGCTGATCATCTCAGGTACGTGTTCTTCATTACTTGGTTCTTCGTTTGAACAAGAAAGCTTTGCTCTTGTGTTAGTTCGTTGATCGTTGGTTTCGTTTGTAGACTATAGTATGGCCAGGCGACGTGGAGATGCTGCTGGTGGTGATGAGGGGGCAAGGGAAACCTCTCCCCTTATGATGGAAAAGATGGAGTTTAGACCCCATCCTCATGGGAATCATGGCAAATGCAAGGTTGTTGCCTCTGGTTCAAAGAATGGCAAACGTGTCAAGGTGGAGGGTCGCAAGCGACATGGAGGTATCGTGTTCAAGTCTCCCAGTCATGGAGGGGGTAATGACCTGAACCGGGAGGAACATGGTGACCTGAGTCTAGGTCACAATGCTACGGTTGGCAGTTCGTCCCAGCGTTCTAGTGATGTGGGGAGCGACTTCTTCTACGTTGGGAAGACGGGGAAGAAGCGTATGGTCAAGCGTTCTGACTGCAGCTTCCATTCGACCTCTATAGTGACCTACCTCCTGGAAGGAATGGTGCTATATGGTGATAAAGATGAGCTTGAAAATGAACCTCTGGAGACAATGCTAAAGACCACAGACTTGACATGTTGTTTGGTGAGCTTTTTACTTGTACTGATTTCTTGTTGTTTGAATGGCAAATATTAACATTGGCGTTTTTTTTGTAGTTCCTAGCTGGGTACGATAAGCTGAAGTGAACTGTTAAATGTACTGATAATGTTGATAGTGATACGGCTGAGTTGCTAAGGATGTGTACTGCCTGGGAAGTTGACAAGAAGAAGATGAAGGCCTTGAGGAAAAAGCATCAAGAAGTGCTGGTGGAGAAAGCGGTGTTGGTTAGTTAGATGATGGACCTGCGTGAAAAGCTGGCCTCCGTGACTGAGTACGCAAAGCAATGTCAAGGTGTAGCACAAAAAGCGCAGAGGGAATATGATCGAGTTTATGAAGATCATGTTGTGCTGGTAGAGATGTATGTTGAATTATTGGAGAAGCAAGATTGTGAGGCTGAGGGTACTGCTTCACTTGTTGTACCGCGAGATGCAAGTAATGCCCCTTCTACCAGCGCCGCTCCTACTGATAAGCACGTTGTTACTAATGCTTGACTGTGATTGATGGACTTGTCTGTGTAAGCTGGATTTTTTTTTTGTTTTGAATGTTTTGTCTGTTCTCCTTTCTGTATGAGAGTCAAACAATAGAGCTGGTTTCTCAGGCTTGCCTGGGCAGTTCGCCTTTTTGGTGCAGATACAGAACGAATAGATTTCCACAAAAGTGGCAGTTTGATATTTGCGATAGTTGTAAGAACGCTGATCTGGATTTTCTGGGTAGTCCCAGCAGATCGGGGGATTCGCAAACTGGTGTCCTGAGTTTATTCAGGCAGTTCTATTGATGAATGTTTATGGAATGCATGTCTTTTGTTTATGCTTAATTGCTTGTGGCTATTATTTAGTGCATAATGAATATGAGATATAGTGGCTACGAAGCTCGAAAATTAGCTTAGGGAAGCGTTTTGCTCTTAGATAACGTTCTCAATTGTGGGTTGCCCACTAGTAAGAACTGTGTGGCTGTGGAGCCTGATAGCGCGAGTGAGCGTGATAGTCTAGTATAACGTAGTGCTCGTTGAGAGCGTTCTCACTGAACTGATCCTAAAGTTATAGGTAATCAACTAATGAGAAGTGGAGAGGCTCTGGAGCCTATGAGCTCAAGAGAGCGTTCTGCTCACAGAGAGCATGTTATCCTATGAAAGCGCTCACTGAGAGCATTCTCATTGAGTTGATCCTAGAATGGTAGGTTCTCAACTAGTGAGACTTGGAGAGGTTAAGGAGCTTATGAGCTCAAGAGAGCATGCTGCTCACGGAGAGCGCGTTAGCTTATGAAAGTGTATTTCTCACTGAGAGCGTTCTCACTAAGTTGATCCTAGAATGGTAGGTTCTCAACTAGTGAGACTTGGAAAGGTTAATGAGCCTATGAGCTCAAGAGAGCGTGTTAGCTTATGAAAGCGTATTGCTCACTTAGAGCATTCTCACTGAGTTAATCCTAGAATTATAGGTCCTCAACTAGTGAGAATTGGAGAGGCTCTGGAGCCTATGAGCTCAAGAGAGCGTGCTGCTCACGGAGAGCGTGTTAGCTTAAGAAAGTGTATTGCTCACTAAGAGCGTTCTCACTGAGTTGATCCTAGAATTATAGGTCCTCAACTAGTGAGAATTGGAAATGCTCTGGAGCCTATGAGCTCAAGAGAGCGTGCTGCTCATGGAGAGCGTGTTAGCTTAAGAAAGTGTATTGCTCACTGAGAGCGTTCTCATTGAGTTGATCCTAGAATTATAGGTCCTCAACTAGTGAGAATTGGAGAGGCTCTGGAGCCTATGAGCTCAAGAGAGCGTACTGCTCACAGAGAGTGTGTTAGCTTATGAAAGCGTATTGCTCACTGAGAGCGTTCTCACTGAGTTGATCCTAGAATTATAGGTACTCAACCAGTGAGAATTGGAGAGGCACTGGAGCCTATGAGCTGAAGAGAGCGTGTTAGCTTAAGAAAGTGTATTGCTCACTAAGAGTGTTCTCATTGAGTTGATCCTAGAATTATAGGTCCTTAACTAGTGAGAATTGGAGAGGCTGTGGAGCCTATAAGCTCAAGAGAGCGTGCTGCTCATGGAGAGCGTGTTAGTTTAAGAAAACGTATTGCTCACTGAGAGCGTTGAGACTCATAAGAGTGCTGAAAGTGCACGTGTACATAGTTCTTTCAGTGTGAGCTCCATATCTTTGTTGATGAAATATAACGGAGTGGATTGTAATAGTAAACATAAGTAAACTATACCTGAATAAAAATATGGAATATACAACAATATAATTTTATTGATAAAACTTCTTTAACAAATAGGTGTTCTAAGGGCGTAGCAATGGTTTTCCCTCTTGGGTCTTGATCTAGTACGCTCCATTACCGACGATGCGTTCCACTATGTACGGACCCTCCCATGTTGGTGCTAACTTAGAGTCATCTTGACTCTTTTTCAGAACTAGATCACCAAGTTGAAAGGATCGATGATTGACTCACTTGTTGTAAGACTTCTTTAGAGTCTAATGGTAAGATGCTACTCTGAGCGCTGCCAAGTCATGGCATTCTTCCAGCAAGTCGACCTCTCTAACAAGGACGGAGTCATTGTGTCCAGACTCGATGAGTTCTGACCGAGTCGTAGTGACTGTTAGTTCGGTGGGAATAATGGCCTCCGTGCCATAGCATAAGGAGAATGGCGACTCGTCTGTGCTAGAGCGAGCTGTAGTGTGGCGGGCCCACAAAATGTTTTCTAACTGATTTGGCCATTGGTTCTTATTCTTTTCAATCTTTTTCTTTAGATTTTCCATAATTGCCTTGTTGCTAGCTTCTGCTTGGCCATTGCTTTGAACATACTAGGGGGTGGAAAATGCATGAACGATTTTCCACTTGGGCAGAAACTCCTTAACTATTTTTCCTTTGAACTGGGAACCGTTGTCCATCACCAGTGTGTGGCAAGCTAAATCTGGTGATGATGTGTGTCTAGATGAAGTTTTAGACGTGTGATTCCTTGACATGAGCTAAGGGGATTGCTTCGACCCACTTAGTGAAGTAATCAGTTGCAGCCAAGACGAACTAGAAACCTGTGCTCTTTTATGGGATGAACGGTCCCATGATGTCCAAGCCCCACATGTGAAATGGCCAAGGGCTTACAATATTGATTAACTCGTGAGCTGGTTGGACGATATTGTGGCCAAAGGTCTGGCATTTGATGCACTTGAGCACATACTTTTTGGCATCGACTTGCATTCTTGGCCAGAAGTACCCCTGGGAGATCGCTTTGTGAGCCAAAGAGCAACCTCCAGCATGGTTCCCGCATTCGCCCTCATGAATTTCTCCAAAAATCAATTGACCTTGTTCTGGGCTTATGCACCTCAAGTGAGGGCCGCCAGCAGATTTTCGGAACAATTTGTTGTTAATTAGGCAATAACGACGTGCCTGATATGGAATTTGTTTGGCTTTGGTACGCTATTCTAGTAGTGTACCATGCTGGATGTATTCTATGATGGGTTGCATCCATATGTGACTCATCTGATCGTCAGAGGCAAAGGTCGTTGATCTCTAGGACATGTTCGACTTGGTAGGCAGGTCGGTCAATTACTTCAATGAGTAACTGTTTAGGGGCGCAGTTCGGTGTTTGAGTAGCTAGGTAAGCTAAACTGTCTGCGTGACGGTTGTCGTCACGCAAAAAGTTGTGTATGGTGGCTTTCTTGAAAGAAGGAAGTAATTGATAAACAACTTGAAGGTATTTAGTAAGGTTACCTTCATGGGTAGTGTACCATTTAACAATCTGGCGAACAACCAGTTGCGAGTCACTAAAGACTTGAAGTTCTTGTACACCGAGTTATAGCGCCATTTTAAGCCCCATGATTAGTGCTTCGTACTCCGTCTCATTGTTGGAGGTCGCAAAATCGATGCAAGCTAACTTCTCCATCATAGTTCCATCCGAAAACATTAAGATGACTCTGATTCCACTTCCTCCAGGGTTTCTAGATCCATCCACAAAGAGAGACCAAATAGACTTGTCTTGTTTCTTCGTGGATGGGATATCTGTTTCTGGTTCCCAATTTAGGTCGTCGACAGGAAAATCTGCTAGAAAATTTGCAACAACCTGCCCTTTCTGAGAGGTTCGTGGGATGAACTCAATGTGATGTTCCCCGAGTTCTTCAGCCCATACTGCCATGTGAGTTATCTTATTCTCCTTGAGAAGGATCTTCTTTAACGGGAGGTCGGTGAGTACTTTAATTAGATGTGCTTGAAAGTAAGGCTTGAACTTCCTTGCAGAATATAACAAAGCGAATACTGCTCTTTCAATGTAAGAGTAGTTCTTTTCAGCTGGAGTTAGCATCTTACTTGTAAAGTAGATCGGTTTCTCTGAGTTGTTGTCTTCTTTGAAGAGAACCGAACTGATAGCAAAGTTTGACACTGCTAGATAAAGCCCCAGTGTTTCCCCATCTGTTAGCTTTGCTAGGACGGGAGGTGTTGTCAGATACTCTTTGAATGTGGAGAACGCTTGGTGGCACTGGTCATTCCACGAGAACTGCTTACCTTTTTTAAGAAGTTGCAGGAATGGTCGGCATTTGTCTGACGCCCTTAATATGAATAGGTTGAGTGCTGCAACCATTCCTGATAGCTTTTGTATTTGCTTCTTTGTCTTTGGATCGGGCATGTCCAAGAACGCTCGGATTTGGTCTGGGTTAGCCTCGATCCCGCGCTGTGATACTTGGTACCCCAGAAACTTTTCGGAGGACGCTCCGAAAAGGCATTTTTCTGGATTCAACTTCATCCAAGTTCTGCGTAACCTGGAGAACGCTTGCTCAAGGTGAGTGAGGTGGTCACCTGCTTTCTTGCTCTTGATAACCATGTCGTCGATATCGACTTCCATGGTATCACCTAACATGTCCTGGAACATGTCAGTGACCAGCCGTTGATAAGTCACTCCAGCATTCTTGAGGCCGAACGGGAGGACGTTGTAGCAGTAGATTCCTTGTTCAATGATGAACAACGTCTTCTCTTGATCTTCTTCACCGAGTGGTATCTGGTTGTACCCACTGTATGCATCCATAAAGGACTGGAGCTCGTGGCCACAGGTCTGGTCCACAAGTCGGTCAATTCTAGGTAAAGGAAAGCTATCTTTTGGTGTTTCTTGGTTGACATTGGTGAAGTTAATGCAAAGGTGAACTATGTCATTCTTCTTTGGAATTGCTACTATGTTAGCTATCCAGTCGGGATAATCGACCTTTCGGATGAAACCGACTTGTTTAAGCTTGTCGACCTCATCATTTATTGCTTTTTGAAACCTCAGTGATAATCTCCTAGGTCGCTGTCAAACTGGTCTAGCATTAGGGCTGACATTTAATCTATGACAGTCAACACTAGGATCGATACCAGACACATCGATATATGACCAAGCAAAAACATCTTTATTCATTGATAAAAAGTTTACTAGCTGGGCCTTAAGTGTAGGGTCAAGGTTAGCCCCTACATAGACGAACTTGGGATCGTCCTCGGTTCCTAAGTTTACTCGCTCCTTTTCTGCAGGCTGGGATGCTGCTCTTGACGATGATGCGTCCTCAGGGGGATTGATCTCTAATGGTGCTTTATCGTTCTGAGGAATGGAGGTCTTGGTGGCAGGAGCAGGAGCAACCTCTGTGGTTATGACAACAGGGGTTGACGCGACCTCTATGGTCATGACAACAGGGGCTGGAGTGATCTCTGGAATCTGTATCGGTTAACTAACACATACTAGGGCGACCTTTGGGGTCTTGACTGGTGGAGTAACAATCACTGGCGAAGTGACCTCCCGGGTCGGTGGAATATCAACCTGAAGCAACCTCCGGGATCCCCGACAGCATCTAATAACATTTTTGCTAGAGCCCCAACGTCTTTGCTTTGGTGCTTTGGTCATGACCTCAGCGACCATATCTTTAGCTATTGTGTAGCTGGTGGGCTCGTTCCTAGTACTGATAGGTGGGTCAATGGTCTTGTTCGCTGATAGAATCTAGTTATAATAATAAGCCTCGAGATGATTGCTTCGAAGCTCCATCATACCCCTAGGGCCGGGAAAGCAGAGTACTTGATGCAGTGTTGACGGTATAGCCTGCATTTGGTGAATCCCTCGTCGTCCTAAGATGGCGTTGTAGGACGATTTGATGTCTAGAACGCTGAAACGCGTATTGAAGTTGACTTTGTCCTCTCTGGATCCCACAGAGACTGGGAGTATGATGTCACCAATTGGGTCGGCTCTAGAGTCGTTGAACCTGTAGAGAGGAGCGATTTGGTCTATGAAGACCAACTTGGGCAAGTTCATTTCTTGAATGGTATGGTAGAACAAAATGTCACATGAACTACCAGGATCTATCAGAACACGCTTGACTGTCCTGTCACTGATTTTGACATGGACTACTAGTGCATCATTGTGAGGGAGGCAAACTTTGTTCAGGTCAGCCTCAGTGAAAGTTATATCACCTGAGCTGCGACCTAAACTTCGTGGGGCAGGTGCGACCTGTGAAGAAAAGTGAAAGACTTTTTGAAGGGCGCCTACGCGCCTTCTTTTTTCTCTGGAAGATGTAACGGAATCATCTGGAAAAGTGATCATATGAATGGTTCTGTCATTATCACGATCTGACGAGTGTTAACGGCACTCGTGGAGGGAACGGTCTTTGGGATGTCCTCTGCTACGGGAGCGAGCTTGAACATTTTGGCGATCATGGCGAGGTGGAGATCTACTGCGCACCATGCGGGCCATAAGTTTATGGCACAGATCGCCATCAGCGATGTTGCTGTACTGCTTGATATGTCTTGATTCGATGAGGTCTTGCAGGTAATGCTTGAGCCCCCAGTACGCATCAGTCTCATGATATTTGGCTTGGTGAAAAGCACAGTAAGGCTTGCCAGGTCGATCTTCTGGCTGTTGTACATCAGGTCGGTAATATGCATTTTTTTTTATCTTATCCAGTATGTAACTAGGAGATCGTGTAAGAACAGCGAACTCGCGGTTATTGTTTGTTTTGTTCCCCGACTTCTGTTCTTGCTGTCTGGGTTGCTTTTTTGAAGCTGGGGGATCATCAGATATCGCGGCCACTTCTTCTTCTGATAGGCCTTGATGCCTCAGCCCTTCCTGTAGCTTAATGTATTTGTTAACACGAGCGTACAGCTCGGATAATGTTTCTAGTCGTTCCTTCATTAGCAATCTGGAGAGTTCTGTGTTGCACACGCGACAGACATTGGAGAATGTCAGTGTGGCAAAGGACTCTTTGAG
This sequence comes from Coptis chinensis, assembly GCF_015680905.1. NCBI lineage: Eukaryota > Viridiplantae > Streptophyta > Magnoliopsida > Ranunculales > Ranunculaceae > Coptis > Coptis chinensis. The sequence continues at coordinate 37,269,299 of NC_141459.1, forward strand.
GCCGCCTTCCATGCATAACAATTAAGCTTTGAACCGACCTAGGAATTGGCGAATGGTTTCATCTTTGCCAAATGAGAACTGGAAGAGTAAATCAAGATCCGTTTTTTACGGCTATTGTGGACGTACTAACTAGCAAATAGATCGGTGAGTTGCTCGAAGTTCTTTATCGAGTCTGGCTTGAGTGAAAAAAACCAATCGAGCGCTCCATCTTTGAGACTAGCAAGAAACAAACGATAATGAAGATGATTAAACTCTGGTGCACTATAGAGTGCAAGGCTTTGGATGTAGCGAGCCACGTGCTGACCAGGATACGTGCTGCTATCGTACATTAAAAAATGCAGTTGGATGAAATCTAGAGGAGAAACTCTACTAAGTACCTCAGCAGCGAACGAAGATGCGTGATATGTCTTCAGCATCTTTTGAACGATATGTGTGGCATCTTTCTTAACTGCACTTTGGTCGATCCTTTGTGACAGTTCGTTAATCTGTTGATTAACCTCGTTGATGTCGTCCTCTACTAAGGCACCTGGTGGATTTTGCGTGTCCACTTGCGCGCGTAGCGTAACATTCTCCTGCCTGAGCAGGGTGATTTCCTCGTTCATCGTACCTAATTGACCTGCTAGACTCTGGATTTGAGCTTCGAGGCTTTCCATGCTTCGTGGGGTTGATGATTTTTCTCGAGACCACAGACGGCGCCAATGTAAATGAACATTTTGGTCTCCTTTTACAAACAAGGTAAAGATGAGAAGAGGATTGGATATAGGAAAAACCGAGTTCGTTGATGAGCGAACTGCCTACGTATCTATCTCTCGACTCTGAGGGGAGAGAAAAATCAGGTCTCACGTAGTTCATGTAGGTGGTATTTATAGCTAAAAGGCATGGAGATCTGGGAGACACGTGTTTTTACATGTACAGATGTGTGGGTGAGATTAAGGTTGAGTGTTAGGTTGGTTTTGGTAAGAACTTTGTGATAATTGGGAGTGGTTGTAGTAGTTCATATATTACGGTGATTGGAAGTACAGGTATGGTCCTGGTAATGATTGCATTTGGATAAGGTATGGTGTCACCAGAAGAAGTATTCTTCTTGAGGTCGTCTGATCGACCTGTGTTTCCCTGGAGCGAGCTGAATTAAACCACCTACATGAGGCGAGTTGCTTATGAAGCGAGCTTGGAGGTCGATGACCTGAGGTTGATAAGGTCTTTGCTTTGCTTATACTGGACGCGTGCTCGATATTCGTTGCGTGTGAATATTGGTCCCTTACACTGGCTATAGCCCCCACTAACTTTGTTATAAAAAAAATTTAATAGTGTTAACTATTCCTAATTTATACCTCCAAAAAAGTCAAAAACAAAAAAAGTAGTAGTGTGAATTAGTGCTAGTAGCCCTCCCTAGTGGAGAATCCTGCATCCGCCCCTGCATTCAAAGGAAGAGTTGCCGTGAGATTGGATGATTCAGGTGAGGAGTATTCGCGAGCTGCACACGAATACTTCTCTCTTGTTTTTGTTGAGGCTAAGTTTAATGGTTTTGTAATTCTCATCCTCAAAACCTCAAAACACAGTTATATGATGACGAGGGATAGAAATGTGTCCAATGGTCATCAACTTTCTGCACCCAAGAACTCAAGAATCAAAGTAATCAATAGGTTCATTATAGTAATAATACAGTTATTGTTTTAATCAACATCTAGGGTGAGCCAGGGCATACCCTCAACCCCCCCCTCGCTCCGCCATTGTTGTACAACAAAACAAAATTAAGTATCGCATAACGAAAACGTGGTGCGGAAGTCCGACCTTAGTATATTGTAGAAAAGAAGTGTTTTAGTTATTTTATGAGCATATATGTATCTAAGTGTGCTGAGTTCAAAGAACTATAGTTTCGGAGTTCACTGATATTGAAGTGATAGTGTAATGCTGTAATGTGCAAACTGTTGAGAAGCAAGACCCAGAATGAGAAGCTAAGTCGGCCAGACTTGGTCGATGTAGAGTTTGGTTATGGTGGTCTTTGGATGCTAACTGAATTTTGTCGATATTTCACTAACTTGTTGAAATAGTCTGTAATTTAACGAAATTTTGCTGAACATTTGCACCTATAAAATGGAAATTGTCAATAGGTTGTATGGAAGAGTGAAACATATTTGGTTGCTAGGGTTTGAGATTTTGTGCCTCTCTTGAGAGAGATTTGGAAGAAGAAAAACTTGAATATTTTCTTAATTTGTTTATGTCCAAATTCTTTGGTATTTGTCTGCACTATTGGATAATTGTAAATGAGAGAACATTTGTTGTGAAGAGAAAAAGAGAGTTACAAGTTTTCTTTTATAAATTTTGGGGATTCCTTATAATCAAGTTAAGTGGTTTATTGTACTATTGTGATTTTTCTCTCTAGTGGAAACTTCTCTATTTGGTTGTGGAAATAGACTAAACTTGCTGAACCACCTAAATCTTTGTGTCTCTTCTCTTGTTGGTTTGCTATTGAATTGGTAAGTAGTTTATATTGTTTACTACTTGTATTAGGTGTTATTTAGTTATTTTTCATACACCGTTGTTGTGGGTTATTAATTCTACCGCTTTGGTTATTAGTTACGAACCATTTATTTGTGTAGCGGAGTAATAGTTTTTCTTTTTGATTGTTACTTATTCTTAACCACCGTCTCAGGCCATAGAACTAATTAGTTCTTCAAGTGGGAATATTAATGTCGATGATGATTCTGATGATATAGATTGAGGTGGGTTTGAGATGTTGGATTGTGATGATAAGGTGGCGTGGTGGTGCTGGAGGCAGAAGCTTGGTTTGATTGGTTGGGTTTCATTTTTTGTTTGTCCGGTGAAGAAGTCTTCAGTACACTAAAGTGATAAAAAAAAATTTCTCAGTAAGCAAAATTTTTGTATTGAAGAAAAGTGGGGGGAGAGTACCTAAGTACAGGGGATACTTTCAGCCTACACATCATTGTAGCACTATAAAAAAATAACAAAACCTATAATAAACATATTCTGTGTCATGCTCCAAATTTTCAAACAATTGAATATTTCCATATTCAACCATCTAAAATATCAGGGCGTGAGTGGGTGACTCATAGAAATCCAAACTAGAACTAAAATATAAAACAGCTAATAAATATCACATTCTAAAACAAACAGTAGAATTTCATCAGTATTTTCAACATTTCGTAAATTTAAAACCTGTCATAAATCCTGAAAATCAAATAAAACTACACCCAACTACCAAAAGATATACTAATTCGTAGAACCAGCTACTTAACCATATCGACCTGTGCCACAAGTAATCAATCCTCGAATCAAAATAAAACAATAAATATACAAACAATATCCCAGAAATCCTAATACATGTCTTATATAATACAAACTAACATACATACATCCCCATGTTACCAAGACAACCTAAAAAAAATTACATATATACATCACTTCCTCCACACTACTTACACATAAAACCCCATCTTCCAAAACCAAAGAGCTCAAATACAATACAACTTCTGCATAAAACAAATAAAACTAATCTAATACAATACCTTCCATCCACTATTAGGTCTCCCGCAGCTGCTCTCCATCTACGTTCCAACCCGGAACACACCCCAATGCAAAAAACATATTACGGGGTCAACATGAAGTTGGTGTGAGTGATTCGAGTGATTCAGGGATAAGGTAGGTAGTTCCTCACTCTGAGGCATTTTAGTTCATTAATCCCCTTAGCGTAATAGTTAGAGTAAAATATATGCAGTTATACAAAATAACTACATTTAACTTTTATTTTTTTTACCTTTACCCAAGTGTTAGTTTCAAAGGGTAGACATTCCCTTGCATAAAAAGTTAGTAGAGACTACCCTCCCAACTAGTCCAAACAAGCAAATAGAACTAATACTTGAGGCATTTACAACATAACTATATCACCAAGCCATATATTTTATTGATAATATTAGAAACAAACATCCCTAGCCACGACCACGATAGTCACTTCTACACACTACTGTGACTAACACATATATCCATCTGTGTCTCATCGCATAACCAGCATCCGCTCTCAGTAATAGGCAACCATCTCAGTCGGAATATCGACTCAGGCTCATAGAACGCTGAGAGAGCTGGATCTATGCGTTTGCACACTATATATCATATCTCTCGCCTACTCTTGAGGTCGAGGTTTAAAACAACCACTCTTGGGCTAACGGGCTATACCTATAACCTATCCACCTTGGTGATTAGCTAAATTTTTTTTCTAACACCTTGATCTTAACAAGGAATTTTATCTTGCATTCTCATTAATGGAAAGCCCAATATATAAATACAATATCAAGACCAAGAGTCGTGGTGGACTAGGGACAACACATAAGCATACAATATTTCTTATAAGTTATCTAAAAACTTGTGTAACAAGAGTTTTCAACTTATATGTTAATGCTAGGCAAACCACCTATAATTAAAATATTTGAGAACCAAAGATAGTATCATATCAATAATAAAATGAAACCAAATACCAATGACTTTACAAGCCTCTTCAGGGTATATCTCATAATACCCCTTTACTAATCTCAATACATCATTCATTCGGGTATACCATTAAATACCCATTTATTAATATCCAAAGTTATGAATTAACACAAGCTTATCGTAAAGCTTAAATGAATGTTTCCATACTTAAACCCCTTTCTATATGATGGCACTATGTAGTACTATTAGTCTTTAGTAACAAGTTAAATAAAATCTTAATATCCACATATCCAAAACCATATATTTTTAGTTCTATACCTATACTTTATAGAACTTCGAAAATGCATTCTAACCATCAAATTATTCGATAACCCCCAAATCTTTAGGGATTCAAGAAATACACTAATCCAAGTAAAATTTTAACAGATAAATAAAAGCAAGAATCTACTCACCTTCATCAAAAGAATGAAGTTCTGCAGTGGAAACATTCCAACCATCCCAACAGTCCCCTATAATAACTTGTATCCGAAATATAACACTCCAATATCATTACTTTATAAACCATAAAAAGGAACAATATACTCCACTAATAATACACGTCAAAAGTTAAAATATACATTTTTATGTATATCCATAAACGTACAATACATACTCAAAGTTCACAATTCAAGTTATAGTTTATCAACGCACTCAACATCTCAACATTTTAAACAGGTCATACAAGTACTAAAAAGTAAAAACATTCTCTTTTCATAAATCTATTAAATAAAATAAATACATTACCCACCAAAACAAAACCCCAAATTCTAAAATTTTAATTACGCATATGCTAATCCCTTCTTGAAATTAATTAAAATTTCACGAAAGAATTCACTCACCTTAATCGAATCCCACTTTGTAAGCTTTGTCATCACCCTTGTAGATTACTTAATATACATGCTAAAACATACTCCTCATATCACCAATATCAAATTCAATAAACCCATAGCCAAAATTCACATTTCGGGTTCATTAATAAACTTAGAAACTCAATTTAGAAATCAAACCTCATATTTTACCCTTAAACAACAAATACCCAATAAATTTTAACAACAATCCACATTATAGTGCTACAAAACTAGTACAGGGCTATAGTGTCACAGTGCCCCTACAGAGCTACAGTAGTACAAATAACCACTTAAATAAAATCTTAATAATAACACAACAAAATCATATCATTAAAGTTCAACTTTAAAATAAAATTTCAATTTCACTACTAGTACCGAATTGTGTCGAATTCTACAATCATATAATTTCTAGGTTTTAAACAAACTATCAATCCAATTATATTTTAAGCAAACAAAAATTTAGAATCAACTACTTTGTTTGTTAGAAGATTGAAAACTGTCGCGCGCTGAAATTGAACTTCAAAAACCCAAACCAAAACCCTCATCGCGATAGCGCTAGAACGATACCACATTTTTCTCTCCCTTTCCCTCTCTCTTTCTCTCCTAGACGTCACCTCTCACTCCCTCTCAACTTTTTGTATTTTCTTTATTTATTTCATTTTCTTCTCTCTCTCTCCTCCCCTCATCTCTCCCCCTCTCTTTTTCTTTTTCTTTATTTTCTTCTTTCCTCTTCTCTCTCGCTTATTCCCCCAACCCCCTTTTCTTTGGTTCTGTTTTTCTCTTTCTGCTCGTCCCTTTCTTTGTTTTCATTCTTTCATTTTTTTTAACAAAGGCCCATGTCCGAAATACAGAGAACGGGCAATAGGACAATTTTGAGTTCAAAAAACGGGCCATAGGACAAAATTGGGTTTTAATTTAGCTTCAAGTTTGGTTCCGCAAATAATTAAGGCTCCAGGACAAACCAGGTTGACCACTGCTGAAAGACGATATTATTTTTATTTAAGTTTTTATGAGTTAAATCAAAATCAAAATATTGTGGCTATTGGGGAAAACTCTCACGTGACTTTTCAAGTACACTCACATTTTATGTTAGGACTAACATGAAAATTTTACTTTATTTCATATTGTATACATGCATAGTAGTGTTTGCATGTTTGTTGAACATATGGATATTGGTGTGTGCATGTGTGGTAGTAGTATTTACATGTTTGTTACACACATGCATAATGGTGTGTGCATGTGTGGTATACACATGCATAGTAGTGTTTGCATGTTTGTTATGCACATGTATACACATATATACTGTTTGCATATATATTATACATATGCATAATGATGTTTGCATGTGTGCTATACACATGTATAATGGTGTGTGCATGTTAGTATACACATGCATAGTGGTGTTTGCATATGTGTTGTACACATGCAATGATGTGTACATGTGTGTTGTACACATGCATAGTGGTATTTGCATGTGTATCAGACTACTGCTCCAAACTTAAAAATATCATCGACGATAACAATATCAAAATCGAGATAAATCACACAATTGATTAACACAAGATTCGAGATTGTTTGTCGAACCGGTGCCGAAATCGACCCAATTATTTTTCAATTATCAATAATCTAGAATTGAAAAATGAGAAGAGTGTTTGTCATAAGAGAATAAGATGTTTTCTTATAGCTTAAATCACTAATCACAACACACAAATCAACTAACTTAAAGATGGAAACAACTAGATCTCAAAAAAATTTACAAGTTTCTAGTTGGAGTTTTTTTTTGTTAGATGGAGAAGAAAATAAATGTTTTCTCATATCTTAAATCACTAATCACAAGTTCACAACACACAAATCAACTAGCTCAAAGATGGAAACAATTAGATCTCAAAAGTATTTGACAAGTTTGTAGTTTAGGTTTTTTTTGCTAAATAGAGAAGAAGGTTATAATTGGTATTAACAAAAAATAACTTGCTGACGTCAGCCCGAAAATGTTCTTATAGCGAAATTTTTAGTGATAGATGTTGATGTTAGCCCTTTTTTGTCCTAAAACCGTAATTATTGGTCAACCATACCTAAAACCGAAATTATTGGTCAATTTATGTGTTTGGGCTTAAATTTGTGTTTTGAGTTTTAATTTGGCAAGGACAGTTTTTGTTCAATGACATTTTTGCCCTCCACTTGATGATTTTGGGTAAAAACATGTCTCCACTTTGTTTGACCATTTTTTTTTCTTTCTTTCTTTATTCATCTCCCTCCACCAATTTTTGGGAATCAGATTTAATTACAGAGAATGGACGATTCATATTTTAGCAACGAATTTACATGTAGAGAGGTGTATGCATGTTTTAATACACATGCATAATATTATTTGCATGTATATTACACACATGCATAATGGTGTGTGCATGGGTGATATACGTATGTATAGTAGTGTTTTCATGCGCGGTTATACATATGCGTAATAATGTTTGCATGTCTGTTATACAAATGCATAATGGTGTGTGCATGTTGGTATATACATGCATAGTGGTGTTTGCATGTGTATTGGACTACTACTCTCAAGTCCCAACTTAAAAATATCATCGATGACAACAATATTGAAATCGAGATAAATCACACGATTGATTAACATAAGATTCGAACATTTGAAGAGGAAATTCAATTGCTTGTTGAACTAGTGTCGAAATCGACCCAATTATTCTTCAATCAACAATAACCTAGAATTAAAAAGTGAAAAAAGTAGATTGCAAACTGAGAAAAGTGTTTGTCATGAGAGAATAAGGTGTTTTCTCACATCTTAAATCACTAATCACAACACACAAATCAACTAGCTTAAACATGGAAACAACTAGATCTCAAAAAACATTCCAAGTTTATAGTTGAAGTTTTTTTTTTTGAAGTGGAAATTTTATTGATAATAATAACCAATTTGACAAATGATTAGGACAAGAGTGCAACAAGTTGCGCTGCGAGTTCTTTCTAAATGGCAAATCCTATCCTCCTAAAGACAAACTTGTTAGAACCAACTGTCATTACATTACTGTCCTTAACTTTCTGCAACCTCTTAAGGAGTTCAACATACTGTTATGCCAAGAAACCAAAAGTGTCGAAATTGAACGGAATGAAACAATGATGGTTAGCCTTACAAGCAACCTCGAGTTTCTCAATCTTCCCTGCCACTGCTCTATTAGCTGTTTCTCCCACCTCAAAGACTCAATTCCTAAGCCCTACCAACGGAGAGGCTCTAGTTATATCAACACATGCATGTTTTCCTTCATACCAACTATAGATTAATACATCTGCAAGATGAAGTGGCAATCTTCCCTCATTCAGATCAGGGAGAAAATTAACAGGAGCCTCCTTCTTCACTTGCACCCCAGCCCTCCAAAATGTATCGCATAATATGTCTCTAACATGATCATGTCGATATTTGAAACCTGGAAAATGTCGACAATGTGCTGCATGGTCCCCGAAGACATCCAATCTATTTATTTTTAGATAGGGAAGAAGGTAGATGTTTGTCATGAGATAATACATAATTGATCGATAGAAGTGGAATGGAGATTTGGGGAATAAGAGTTTGCTCACATGAAAATTAGGTTGAGTCCAAAAATTTTCAATTTCTATTAGGTTAGGAGGATAAGGTTATTACCGGATAAAAATAGAAATTTTTGTCCTCCTGGAACCATAATTACTAACACGGGCCCCGTTGATTTGTCTCGAAACCATAAATAAAAGTAACCCGTAACTACAACCATAATTATTCTTCAATTTGTAGGATTGGGCCTAATTTTGTGGTCCTAAATATACAGAAAAGCCTTTAAAATAGTTTTTTTTTCTAACAACAAGCCCCTGAAAACAATTTACCTTTACACAAAAGTCCCTCACATCCAATTTCTATACAAAACTCCGAAAAACCTGTTTTACACAATATATTTTAGCGCAACTCCACACACTAACCGAAAAGAAATTTAAACATTGTAAAACTCAATTAAATGGCACAATAGTATTTAAGAACATTCTCATAGTTCATATCAACAATCGTTTAAACTACTCAATATCATGGGAACAATGTCCAACAAAGAAAAACAAATCAAACAAAATTCTTAAATAAATGCAACAAAAAATAAAAATAAATAGAGTTATAAAAGTGAGAGGTGTTACACTCTGGAACCTCCCATTCACTACACTAAATTGACGATAACTAACTTTTGTTTTTCACTGATAAAGAAACCTTCAATACACTATGAAACTGCCATTCAAATAATTTCTCTAACCTTTTTTTTTTTCAAAAGTTTAGAGGTTTTGGCAGACCTCAACCTGTACTAGAAAAAACTTTCAAGTACATAGTTCCTTTCCTATCTTCTTCCACTATGTTATGTAACTTAAGATCAAGGGGTGGGAGAAAGGAAAAACTAAGATCCTCTAGTGATATGTACAACTTTGAAAGGTAATCAATTGCCTGATTACCCTCTCTATCGATATGCTTAAAACTGCATTTAACAAAGTGTCTTTTGAGAGATGAAATTAAGGCCACAATGTTAGCGCAATACCAAGGACTTTGGCCTGGGTCCTTAATGATGTTGATAGCTCTGTTGGAATTTGAGTTGACCTCAAGTTTGGCAATTCCTTGTTATTTTGCTTGTTGAAGGCCTTTTGCTATTGCAAAGAGTTCTTGATATATAACCGGGGTTTAGATGAAGTGCCTGAATACGCCAGAGTAACATTTCCCAGTGCATCTCTGATGATTCCCCCAAAGCCATTTCCATTTTGTTGGACTAAGCTGTTTGTGTTAAGCATATATGAATCGTCAGCTACTGGTTCCCATTTGATCCAGTGGGCTACTAATTCTTTTAAGTTTAGATATAGTCCTAATCTAGCTGCCAATATCCTCAGAGAAGCAGATTCCTTGACATATGTTAAATTCTTTTGGAAGTATATCTGCATATAACCCATAATCTTTGAACTCAACTGCTGAAAAGCTTTAGATTATTTTTCTTCCATCTATTTCTCTCACACCAAATTTCATGAATAGTAGCTCTAATACATGCTTTATAGATATCAACACTGGTAGAGTTAGTTCTACGAAGTCTGAAAATATCGTACCATTCTTTAGTGGATCCCTTCACACTCCCTCCTATCCCAAGTCTATTCTTTATCTGTTCCCAAACTTGTTTGGTATAAAGGCAATCAAAGAATAAATGCTTGGAATGTTCAGACGAAGCATGGCATAAGATGCAATCAAATTGTTGCAAAACCTTTTTTTGTATCAGCCTATCTTGCATGGGGAGACAGTTGGAGAGTAATTGCCACAAAGTGAATGACTGTTTTGGTACAGAGAGTTTTCCCCAAACCACTCTATACCACTTTACCTTTGTTCTCACTTTTCTCAGCACTACATAAGCCGATTTCACTGTGAAGCCACCAAAAGTACTAGGGACCCATACCACTTCATCCTTCTCAAGATATCCATTGACTTCAGTCCCCAAAAAATAACTTTTGATATGGCCTTCTGGGAGAGAAGTACTCACGGACGACCAAACTCCTTGTACCAGTACATCACTGACTTTCGCTACCTCATTAAGATTGAAAAGATTTCTTGCTTCAGATATCTCCCACAGTGGTTTGCTTGAGCACCATGGATCATGCTAGAACAAAGTATTGGAGCCATCTAAATTAATATATTTGATATGATTTCTGGCTATATTCCTATGCTTTAAGATCCCTCTCCAAACCGAAGAGCAGCTAGATGGAATTTTCATAGTCCAAAAATAGTGTTTTTTTATCTGCTGACTCCATGTCTAGTTGGCCCACAATGAGTCCTTTTTCACTGCAATTCTATACACCAATCCACAATATGCATCCTTATTCCACATTCGTGCATCAGTCATGCCCAAACCACCCTGTTCCTTTGAATATCTTAGTACCTCGTGGCTTGCATGATGCATTTTGTTAGCCATGCTAGGACCAGACCAAAGGAATCTATTGAAAATCTTGGAAACCTTATCAAGGATTTTCTTAGGAAGGACAAAGGTTTTGGACCAGTACACTTGAAAGAAAGCAAGTACAGATTGAATGAGTTCAAGTACACCCGCTATTGACAGAGTTTTGTTCTTCCAGTCTGAAATTCTGGATGTTAATCTTTTCACCAAAGGGAGACAATCTCTTATTCCTAGTCTTGATGATGTCAGGGGAAGACCTAGATATGAGATAGGAGGTGAGATGAGAGAGATGCCTATTGCATTATCTAAGTCTTCTCCTGCAGCTTGAGACATACAACCAGTTAGTAGTGTGGAATTACTGAGTTAATATTCAGACCTATAACTTGAGAGAATTTCTAGGGTATCTCCTTCACAGCTAGAATAGATTCCATGTCTCCTTTGCAAATTAATAGGGCATCATCCACAAAAAACAAATGAGAGATACTTAGTTTTTTGCATTTTGTGTGGGGATGGATATGCCCAAAGTTGAGAGCTTGGTTAAGAAGTCCTGATAGAATCTCCATGACAAGGACAAGAAGATATGGTGAAATAGGGTCACCTTGTCGCAAACCTTTTTCCCTTTCAAAGAATCCTTCAGAAGTGCCATTTAAGATAATGTAGTAAGATGAAGAGCAAGAACACATTGTAAGCCATTCTATGAAGAGTAGAGGGAATCCAAATCTATGTAGGATCATTTCCATTGCCTTCCAGTTGACTGAATCAAAGGCTTTCATGATATCAATCTTGATAGCACAATTTCTAGAGCCATGTTTCCTTGAGTAACCTCTAATGAGCTGATGGGCAAGAATGATATTATCTTAAATGTTTCTGCCTAGTACAAAGGCAGACTGAGCTCAAGAGATTAAAAAGGTGATACATTCCTTCATCCTACTTGTGAGAATCTTAGTAACATATTTATAGATAGTATTACAACAAGCAATAGGTTTGAATTCATTAACCTTGTTAGGGGCAAGATTTTTAGGTATTAAGCATAAAAGGGTAGAGTTTGTACCTCTCTGTTTGGATTTACGAGAGAACATATGCTTAATTGCAAGAATGAAATCATTGCCCACCATATCCCAAGACTTCTTGAAGAAAAATGAATTAAACTCATCAGGTCCTGGGGTTTTATTATCATCCACAGAGAAAACTGCTTCCTTGATCTCCAAGTCAGTAATATCTATCCTTTATCAGATTATTGGCCATTTCTGGAGATAACACATTCAAATTTAGATGTGCTAAGAACTGAGGAGAGCATGTAGATGGAGAGGCTTCACCCAAGAGGTCAGAGTAAGAATAGATAAAAGCTTGAGCTACCTTGTCTTGCCCTTCTTGCATAACTCCTTGAGAATCAATAATAGACGAAATGTTATTTCTTGACTTCTTTTCTTTTACAAATTTGTGAAAGAAAGCAATTGCATTTGTCCCCAAATGAGAGCCAATCAGTGTGAGTTCTTTGCAAGAGATCATATTCTTCCATGAGCATAAAAGAGCATAACTCCAATCTCTTTTCCTTTCAAGATTGCATAGATGAATGTCAAGAGGTTTCATGTGAATTTGCTTCTGAATATCCTCAAGACGTGCTTTAGCTGTGTCCACCAAATTCTGAATATCAGTGGTGTTGAGTCTAGGCCATCCTTTGAGAGAAGCCTTTAAGAGTTTAAGCTTCTTAGAGAGCATGTTGGAAAGATTGCCTTGAGTAGGAGTAGACCAACATTTGCTAAGTTCTTCCTTGAATAAAGGATTCACCAACCAGTAGTTGCAAAATCTAAATGGAGGTATGTAGTTATTCTTGTTAGAGAGAGTTAACACAAACGGGGTATGATCAGATAGTCTTTGTGGTAAGACCTCAACACCAGAAGAAGGGAACATAGATACCCACATAGGGTTGATCAGGCACCTATCTATCTTGGACCACTTTCTAAAAATGTCATCTCCATTGTTAGTCCAAGTATGCAAACAACCACTAGAATTGTGATCATAAAGACTTACAGTGTTGAGGCAGTGGGCAAAGGGAGTAGTTTCCCTAGGATGTACCAATTCTGAGTTGATCCTTTCATGAGAATAAAAGACATTATTGAAGTCGCCCATCACATACCGAGGACCAGTGACTGAGCCTTTGATTTATGAAACCTTGGTTTCACTACCGGTTTCACTGGTTCAATTTGCTATTCTTTTTTTTTTCAAAAGTTTAGAGGTTTTGGCTGACCTCAACCTGTATAAGAAGAAATTCTCAAGTACATAGTTCATTTTCTATCCTTTTCCACTATGTTATGCAACGTAAAATCAAGCGGAGGATAAAAAGAAATGTCAAGATCAACTTGTGATCTGTACAACTTGGAGAGGTAATCAGCTGCCTAATTTCCCTCCCTATATACATGATTAAAACTACATTTGACAAACTGGTTTCTAAGAGCTTCAATATGGGCCACTAAATTAGAACAGTGCCATGGGCTTTTTCTTGGGCCCCGAATGATGTTTATGGCCATTGATAAGTCTGAGTTGACCTCCAGTTCGGTGATTCCTATCTCCTTCGCATACTGCATACCTTTCGCGATAGCTAGAAGCTCCTGATAGAGGATCGAAGGCTTGGCCGAACTTCCTACAGATGCCAGTGTAACATTCCCCATAGCATCTCTAATGATCCCTCCAAAGCCATTTCCTGTATCTTGGACAAAACTATATGTATTTAACATGTAAGTTCCCTCAGCTGTCGATGCCCATTTGACCTAGTTGGGCGTTGGTTCTTTGAATTTTAGCTTAAGCCCCAATCTCGCTGCCAAAATTCTCAGGGATACCAATTCTTTGACATCTGATAGATTCCTTTGGAGGTATAACTGCATATCCGACAGAATCTTGTTGCTTAGCTACTGCGCTGGGACCTTTTGATTCTCCTTCTTCCTTTAGTTCCTTTCACACCAAATTTCGTGAATTATAGCACCAACGCATGCCTTATATATATCAACACTCGAATAGTTGATTCTACATAGTCTGAATATCTTATACTATTTTTCTGTAGAGCCCTGCACATTCCTACCTATCCCAAGTTTTCTCTTGACTTGCTCCCATACTTTCTTTGAATATTGATAGTAAAAAAATAAGTGTTTAGAGTGTTCTGTTAAGACATTGCAGAGACTGCATACAGAGTGCTGCAGAACATTCTTTTGAATCAATTTGTCTTGAGTAGGAAGGCAATTTGAGAGTAACTGCCATAAAGTGAAAGAATGCTTAGGGACAGAGAGCTTCCCCCCAGACCACTCTATACCATTTCACCTTTGAGCGCACTTTCCTTAGAACAGCATACGCAGATTTCACTGTAAACTCACCTGTGGTACTAGGAGCCCATACCACCTCATCCTTCTCAAGATATCTATTTACTTCAGTCCTCAGAATGGAATTCTTGATATTTCCATTTGGGAGGGAAGTGAAAGCTGAAGACCATTCACCTTGTTCCAATACTTCACTAACTTTAGCAGCCTCATTGAGATTGATAAGATTCCTTGCTTCAGGTATCTCCCACAAAGGTTTGCTTGTGCACCATAGGTCATGCCAGAACCAAGTATTCTTGCTGTCTGTAATGATATACTTAATATGATTCTGAGCTATATCTATGTGCTGTAAAATTCCTCTCCATACCCAGGAACAGCTAGAAGGAATTTTCATAGTCCAGAAAAACTGCATTTTGATCTGCTGGCTCCAGGTCCAGTTAGCCCACAAAGAGTCATCTTTCACTGCAATTCTATATACTAACCTACAATATGCAGCCTTATTCCATGTTCGTGCATCAGTCATGCCCAAACTACCCTGCTCCTTTTAGTATCTGAGAACCTCATGACTTGCATGGTGCATCTTGTTTATCATGCTAGGCCCAGACGAAAGAAAACAATTGCAAATCTTGGAGACCTTGTCAAGAACTTTCTTAGGAAGCACAAAAGTTTTGGACCAATAAACTTGAAAGGAAGACAGCACTGACTGTATGAGTTCAAGTCTACTTACTCTGGACAAAGATATATTCTTCCAGTTAGAGATTCTCAAAGTTAATCTTTCCACTAATGGGAGATAATCTATTATGCCAAGCCTTGTAGTAGTCAAGGGAAGACCAAGATAAGAGATAGGAGGTGATATGAGAGAGATGCCCATAGTAGAAGCTAAATCCTCCCCAGCTGCATGAGACATACAACCAACTAGAAGAGTAGATTTGGCCGAGTTTATATTCAGTCCTGTTGCTAGTGAAAATTTCAGGAGTATCTCCTTCACAGCTAGCATGGAGGCCATGTCACCTTTGTAGAATAATAAGGCATTGTCCGCAAAAAATATATGAGAAATATTTAATTTTTTGCACTTAGAGTGAGGATGAATCTGCCCAGAGAGGAGTGCTTACCGTAGAAGCCCATATAGAATCTCCATAACAAGGACAAACAGATATGGCGAGATAGAGTCACCTTGTCGCAATCCTTTTCCTCCTTCAAAGAATCCTTCCGAAGTGCCATTAATAATAATGGAGTATGTAAGAGAGCCATAACACATAGTAAGTCAGTCAATGAAGAGAAGGGGAAACCCAAAACTGTGCAAAATCATTTCCATAGCATTCTTGTCGACAGAATCGAATGCTTTCCTGATATCAATCTTGATAGCACAATTTCTTGTTCCATGTTTCCTTGAGTATCCTCAAATAAGTTTATGGGCCAGAATGAGATTATTTTGGATGTTTCTGCCCGAGAGAAAAGCAAACTGAGCTCCAGAGATTAAGAAAGTGATACACTCCTTCATCCTTCTTGTAAGAATCTTAGTAACACATTTATATATAGTATTACAACAAGCAATGGGTCAGAATTCATCAACCTTTGAAGGTGCAAGAGTTTTAGGAACTAAGCATAAAAGAGTAGAGTTTGTACCTCTCTGGATAGATTTATGTGAAAACATATACTTAATAACAAGAATGAAATCCTTACCCATAATATCCCAAGACTTCTTGAAAAAGAAAGAGTTAAACCCAAGTCACAATTCACTGTTCTTTGTTTTTTGTTTCAATTGGTTCGATATTCATGACTTCAGAACAAGAAATGAACTAATTTTTGAAACACATAAAGTAATAGAAAGTAATCTACTAGTTCGTAAACAACATTTCATCAGTCAAATCAAGTAATGAAACTTGAAACGTTAATTATTTTTTATTTTTTTATTAAATTGATTTTTGATTCAATGATTTGTTTTGTTTACCAAAGTATTGATATTTTGTTTACTAAAATTTTGGAATATTGTGATGAGTTGTCTTTGTGAAATATTAGGCAGAGCTGCAGAGGCCACCTCACCGATTTAAAAGCTGCCACATAAGCAAAACAAATTTGGGGAAATTTTTAACAGTCCATCCAATTAATTGGGCAGTTTGTCTAAATTGAAACTTTTTGAAAGTATAATGTTTATTTGAATAAAAATAAAGTACGTTGTGTTAGAATTAAATAGTCTTAGAGAGAACACCACACTAACCAAAGTAGATTGAATAATGGAGAGAACGAGAGAGAGAAATCTTATTGATAGAAGTATGCATGAATAGGAGTTGGTTACCTTTATATATAACTAGGTAACCTCCTTTCCAAGATACAAGGATTACCATAATGGAAACATATGAGGTGCTCCATATGGGCTCAATGATGGGCATCTATATAGGCCCACGAATTTCATAACACTCCCCCTTGGATGTCCACCACTCTTGTGGAAATTCTGGTGGATGCATCTTTTGTAGCATTCTTCTGGATGCTCTATGACTATCCAATGATAGTTGCCTCATTAAAACCTTGCTAAGGAAAACCCAGTGAGAAAAACCAAAGCGAAGGAAAAACAGTACAACATTACTCAGAATCATTGTAACTTGCTTAATACTACCTCATTAAAACATTTACTAGGAAAACCCAGTGGGAGAAAACCTAGATAAAGGAAAAGAGTATAGTGCATATGTCCTGGGACACATTCTTCAGGATGCTCCCCCTGTTCTATTACTCCCCCTAATAAAAACAAGTATTTATATGGCTTGCTGGTGAACTCTGCGCATGCCGATCCCATATACAAGCTTTTGAAATGTATGCTTCGGTAGTGATTTAGTGAAGAGATCAGCAAGGTTGTCGCTGGAACGAACTTACTCGACCTTAATCTGCTTCTTCTTCTGAAGCTGGTGAGTGTAAAAGAATTTTGGCGCAATGTGTTTTGTCATGTCTCCTTTTATAAATCCTTCTTGAATCTAGGCTATACAAGATGCATTATTCTCATAAATAATGATGGGAACACCTGTTATAGAAGGTAATTGACAAGAACTACGAATATACCCAATTAATAACCTTCGCCATACACATTCACGACTAGCTTCATGAAGAGCTAAAATTTCAGTGGTTAGAGGAAGTTGCCACTATAGTTTGTTTAGTGGAACGCCAAAAAATGGCATCATTACCACTAAGAAATGCATAACTTGTTTGGGAGCGACACTTGTAATGATCTGACAGAAATCCTGAATCTGCATATCCCACAAACTTGGAACCTTTAGAATCCTTTAAGTAAAACAAACCTAAATCCGTGGTTCCACGTAGATATCTTAAGACATGTTTTAAGAAGTTCCAGTGTCTTTTAGTAGGCGCTGAGCTGTACCTGGCTAACAATTTTATAGAAAAAGAAATATCCGGTCTAGTGCATTATGCTAGATACATTAATGCACCAATTGCACTCAAGTATGGTACTTCAGGACCTAATACTTCTTCATTTTCTTCTTTGGGGCGATATGGGTCTTTCTCTGTGTTCAGTGACTAGACGACCATTAGGGTACTTAATGGATGTGCCTTGTCCATATGGAAATGTTTCAAAACATTCTTGGTGTAATTAGTCTGGTGGACTAATACACCACTAGAACTTCTCTCGATCTGCAAGCCGAGACAAAGTCTTGTTTCCCCAAGGTCTTTCATTTCAAATTCCTTCTTTAGATATTGAGCAGTTATCTCGAGCTCTTCCGGAGTTCCAATCAAATTTATGTCATCCACATAAACGGCTAGTATTGCAAATCCATTTAAGGATTTCTTTATAAAGACACATGGGCAAATTTCATTATTTTCCATACCCTTCCTTAGACAAATATTCACTAAGACGATTGTACCACAATCTTCCGGATTGATTCAAACCATATAATGAACGTCTTAGTTTGATTAAGTATGTACTCCTTGATTTTGCTTTAGGCAAACCAAATCCTTCAGGGATTTTCATGTAAATATCTTTGTCTATGTCCCCATACAAGTAGGCATTCACTACATCCATGAGTCTCATATCTAAGCTTTTGGAAACTGCTAAACTAATTAGATATCTAAAAGTTGTAGCATCCATAACAGGAGAGTATGTTTCTTCATAATCAATCTTAGGTTTCTGCAGAAAACCTTGTGCCACAAGACATGCCTTATATCGAGAAATTTTATTTTTGTCGTTTCGTTTTTGAACAAACACCCATTTGTAACCTACAGGGTTAACACCTTCTAGAGTTTGTACTATAGGTCCAAATACACCACATTTATTGAGAGACTCTAATTCTGCCTTGATAGCAACTTCCCATTTTGGCCAATCAGATCTTTGTCGACATTCTTTTATACTACGTGGTTCAGTTTCGTCATTGCCCTTAGATATTTCTGTAGATACTGTATATGCAAATATGTCATCGATGGTCATATCCTTTCTGCCCCACACTTCTCCCAAATACGCATGGAATATTGAGATCTCATCATTTTATGGTACCAGTTCCTCTTCAGGGGTTCCCATAGTTAATTCGTTCATAACTTTTACCGGGGTTTTAGAGGAAATGGGTGTTTCGTGCATAACCTATTCTTGAATGTTTTGCACAACTTCTTCTAGAGTATTATTGGGGCATATTTTTTCAGTGGACCTCCTTTTTTGGGGAGCCGAGTCTTTGGAGCCTATAGGCTTGCCACGCTTCTAGTGTGCAATAGATTCACTTGCAGCTATATTCAAATTTTGTCCAATGGGGACATTAATCTTAGTAGGTGTATTCATAGCTGGAACATGTGAGCTAGTCACTTTTTTTGCATCATTGAATGCATCAAGCAATTTATTTGCAATTTCTTGTAGATGCAATATTCTCCTAACCTTATATTCACACTGAAGAGTTCTGGGATCTAGATGAGATAGAGTGGGAGTATTCTACTTCAATTCTTGTTGTTCTTCTGGAATGGGTTGTCCTTCTAGGACAATGTGTTGTTCAAGAACTTTCTTATCTTCCCCTAATGATGGGAATACTATCTCATCAAAATGGCAATCTACAAAGCATGCAGTAAACACATCTCCGGTCATTGGTTATAGATACCAAATAATAGAGGGCGAATCAAAACTAACATAAATGCCCAACCTTCGTTGAAAAATCTTAGTCTTGGCTACTTGGTGGTGGGATGGGGACTTGAACCGCACATCCAAACTTGCGCAAGTGTGAGATGTTCGGTGGATTACCTATGACAAGTTGTGAAGGAGAAAGTTTGTGATAGGCTGTAGGCTTAATCCTTACTAACATTGAAGCATGCAAGATAACATGTCCCCAAGCACTACCTAATAATCTAAATTGCATAAGTAAGGGCCTTGCTATAAGTTGAAGGCGCTTAATGGGAGATTCAGCCAAACCATTATGTGTGCGCACATATGGAACGGGATGCTCAACATCTATCCCTATGGAGGAACAATAGTTATCAAAAACTTGAGAAGTAAACTCAACAACATTATCAAGCCTTATAGACTTAATAGATTGGTTAGGAAAATGAGCTCTAAGTTTAATGATTTGGGATAATAGACGAGAAAAAACCATATTTCTAGAAGAAAGTAGGCTAACATATCTCCAACGTGTGGAAGCATCAATTAGGACCATGAAATACCGAAAAGGTCCTGATAATCGTAAAATGAACAGTTCTACTTACGAATAAATGATATAATTCTAACGCAAGTAAAACTAAAACTAATTTTGTGTGTGTTATCAAAGATTTCTACTCTCGAATCTATCGAAATAGAGTGGAGTAAAAGATTCGTTCCACTCCTAGTTCTTTAGTATTCAATGTTTTCTATGATTGCGAGTCTATCCAAAGTTTAATGAGAGTTTTACGAAGGGAATTATACTTCGATGTGAATTCAAATAACAAGATACGCTAATTCAAACTACGGAATTTCTAAATTGACTATATGATAAAGAATTAGGGGGGATTGATTCCACTTTAACTCGACTTAATCAACTAACAAAGATTCGTCGTGATCCAAATTTCAATACTTTCGCATATCAAAATGGTATTTCTAATCCCTAATTATAAATGGCAATCTCTACCAATTAATAACTAGCATGCGAAGCAACCAAATCCATTATCATGGTGAACTAATTACTTTCTAGAATTGAATAGATTATCACGACGATTTCTAAGTTAACAAAGATCAAGCTTCATCAAGGCTTCTTCAACCCCCGCTAATGAAGGTTTAGCTTAGAATCATTAAACTATCATTTCCAATCAAATTCAAACAAGACATAATATAAAGATTCTAACTTTACTAATATAAAGATTCTAATTAGTAATTCAAAACTAAACTAACAACTATGAAATGATTAACAACTAAGATCAAAATTAATTCTAATGAATTTAATAATTAAACTAGATTATGATTAACTAATTATGAAATAAAGACAACTAATTTATGAATTTGAAACAACTAAAACTTAATAAGAATTTAATTAATAAACTAAATTGAGATGAAAATGAATACTTTATTATAAACTATTATTTGATTCTAAAATAACAATCAACTTGTTCTAACTAATCTATTGGAATTGAAAAACTAATTAACTCAATGAAATAAATCTAGATCTAGAACTATGCTCTAATGGCTACTTGCTACCTAACCTAATTAATGTTTAAGAGTTAGGTCTTATGTGTGGAAATGGAGGAGACCAGATCCACATTTTCGTGCATGGGCTGAGGAGCCATGTTTTAGGCCAGAAAATCGAGCCCAAAGCCCGATTTCTTCAGTCCACAGAGCCCTTTTCAGCTAGCTTTGACTTCAATAGACTTTTCGTCCACTTCTGCTCATCTGATTGGGTCAAAGCTTTGAGCATTGGAAAGCTCTTTCCGAGTTGGTCATTTTGACATAAGGTAGGCCCAATTTCGAGGCTTGAGTCCAAAGATACGGTCTTCGGAAGTTCTAGTGACTTTTGTGTGCTGTTTCTGCCCACGTTGACTTTGACTTTTCAGCTTTTGACCGGACTTTACAAAGGCTTTTTCTCCTTGAATCTTGGTCTTTAATCACAGAACTTCTTAGCAACCAACCCTTGCTCCTTTATCTCGCCAAAGTGGCACATTTCTGCACATAATTGACTTCAATGCCTGAAATACATAAAAGTACGTAATCAGCATTAACTATTATTTATTACTTGCATAATTGGTCTAAAAGTATTATTGTTAAGGGGTTAAAACTACAGTTTTGGGCAATTATCAAACCACCCCCAAATAGCATTTTGCTTGTCCTCAAGCAAATATGAGAAATTAGAATAAGTGACCAAAAATAGAGTTCTAACTACTCTCATTTTGCCGAGTGCGATTGTATTGACCATATGCAACAAGGTCTTAAACCACTAGGAATTCCCTAGTGGACGACTTATAGCCTCGTGAGAGTTTTCCAGTTAAGGTACTTACAAACTTCATCTATACTACAACGACTAAGAAATAAAACTATTGTTTCCTTATTTATGCTCCCAATTATCTATGCATCTCACTAGCAATTAATACAGAATAATCAAGTCGAAACCTAAGCTAATATATGCATAATAATCAATCATCTACGAATAAACATATATACAATGAGTAATATTATGAAATGTACTAACAGGTTCGTTTATGAAACCTTGGAATAGCGTCCTTAAGTAGGTCCTCACATAAATGTCAAGATAAAAACCCTCTGATTTTTCCGCTCAAGTTTCACTACTCCAGTGTGCAGTGTGCACACTTTACCTTACAATCTCAGTAACACACAAGGAAATCGGAGTCAATCAAACACATCTGCCACTTACTATCATACTAACCTATTCCTAATTGAGCTAGAGGTCTTTATTAGGTGTTGCAGGGATTAGGAGATGGTTTAAGAAGGAAAGAAATGGATATTCAAAAAGGACAAGTCTAAGATAATAGAGTCTTCATAATATGTAAATAGAGAAAACATTATTCTTTACTTTTGCTTCTACACTTTGTTATATATATATATATTATCTTTGGTTTTTGACTCATTTGATTCTATTTTTTGGGAGTTCTAACTCTTTAATTTTTTTTTTTTTTTTTTTTTTTTTTTTTTTAATTTAGATGGAAACTTTCTTTTCTTATCTGAAGCGACTAACAAATTCTTGATTTCAAAGGTCTTTCTCTTTTCTATTCTTCATCTATATTCTCATACTCATTCTACAATGGGTAGGTTGATTTTTATTTTTTTTATTTTTATTTTGTTTTGTTTTTGTAACAGGATAAAGGATTTGCGGTTTATGAAAGGCTAAAGAAAGGCTCAGAAGGGCGACTAGTGGAAATTAATTCATAGGTTTGAATTTCTAGCTATATCTATCCAAAGAGGGCCTAAATTCTCGCTTAGGATATGGTATAATGATCAAGCAAGTGGACGTGTGATTTCTCTATCCGGATTTTACTTCTCCCCTATGTCATTTCTCAAATATTTCACTCATATAAGGCTTTAGGCTATATTCTCACAGGATTTGTAGAATAATTACTCTAGCCTAGATTTCACAAACTTACTGCCAAACAATCATAGATACTCATGTAATATACTTATAGATAGATGCAAAGATTATTACCTACATATTAACCTAAGTTTCTAAAAATTATTCTAATGCAAAAGCTACGTGAGACTTTTAGATTATTCAGAGCATATAGAAAGAAAACCTAAGTGTATAGCATAAAATTTTTACTAGAAAACAAGTGCATACTGTACATATCTATATCCTAACAGATGCCTTAATTACACTTGTTTCTATGCCCCCCCCCCCCCCCAAACAAGAAACATGCTTTGTCCTCAAAGTATTTAAATAAATAGGGTAGAGAAATACCATGAAAACGCGTGAAATTCTGGAACATCTGCAAAACAAGATTAAAACATACTAATATAGAAAAAAAAAACTGACGCAACTCTATAGGAGTTCCACCCGTTATGGGGTTAATAAGAATTAGATTGCTAGGGACATAAGCAGACACTAACTGAAACTAAAAACTTACCTTAACTCCCGTTTAATCCTCATCCTCCTCATCTTCCTCTCCAAAGAGATGAGGTTCCTTCGCATCCTGCCATGCCATAATACTTGCCAAGCCCGCTGTCGTGTGTCATCAACTTGTGCTAACATGTCGAGTGTTACTATGTCTGATGGGGTGTAAGGAGCAACCAAATGAGGTTGCACCTGCCATCCCGGCTAAGTCATTACTCGAAATGAGCAAACCACCCAATTGGTGGGTCTCATGACTTCAACCCTTTTCCAATCCGTGAACCGGGTATAGAATTCAGGTAGGCAACTGAGCATGATGCGACACACCAAAATAGGCATAAGAAGATACTTATGCCTCATGCTTTGGGCTCTCTTAAGGCTAGCCACTAATACTCGGGGAATGTCATATCGGCGACGTTCCTCCGCTAAAGCAAGGAAAACGTCACCAGCGGTACTATTTGCAGAAGTAAGCTGCCAATCCCCTAAAATATTCATCAGGATGAATAACATGGTGGTGCTTACATTGAGGGATAGGCTACCTAGGGCTATGTTATAACGCCCTTGGTCCATTATACGAAACACCCCTCCTCCATAATACTCATGGAAATATGTATAGTCATAGAGGTATGCATTATCAGTCATATATCCCCATGTGTTAATAGGATCAGGTATTGGTATTCCCGAAACTAAAGCTACCACATACTTATTGAATTCTAGTGGCGTGTCATCAACCATGACGGAGAATTCTTGTTCTCCATCCTGGTTACAATAGAACCTAACATTATTGTAAAAATATTCACTACACCAGAATTTAAGAAAAAGGACGCACTCTTAGGACTATTTTCCCCGTCTCCAATAAAGTACGAGCAATACCGTCTTAAATCGTTTTGTGCCCGTCGTATTTGTTCATTATGTTGGCAAAAAGACTTTCCTTTCTGTCCCATATTAAGGACGAGACAAGGTGTCTGTTAACTTTTCACAGACCGTCGTAGTTGGTTTCCCCCCTCTTTCTCACAAGCCCGCCCAATATTTGCACTAAGCCTGCCCAATATTTTGTTCATGCACTAAACCCAAAAGGCCAAAACTAAAACAAAACGGCAAGAATGAAGCTTTAGGTGGGGACGGTGGGAGTGCTCGATAGTTACGGTAGTGAAGGCCTCGGTCCGGCGTGCAAGAGCTTTACCTCTCTCTCTCTCAAGATCCGCAAAAGAGCTAGAGCTGCATCTCTCAAGCTTTGGTAACAATCTCTATCTCTTTCAACAAGTTTCAATTTTGTTTAATGTCGTAATTGTTTAACCCCAATTTCTGATGGTTTCATAATTGTTTTCTTTTTTATAATTTGCTCAATTTCTTATGTTAGTAAGATTGCCTACACGGTTGCTTCATTATTTAAAATGTAGAAACCAATCTCTTTGTTCTAATATTTACCATTGTTGTCTATTATTTTATTTTCTCGGCCGGATTGAATTGTGTGTGTGTTTTGTAAGTATACTACCCAGTTCTTAACACAAATGAACTTTGTTTTTTTTTTCCCCGAAAATACAAAATGGATGAAACAAGCTTATAAGTACAATGTTTTTCTGGTTGCATAGATTCCAAAGTTTGAAACTTTGTTGAAGCCTCATTAGTAAGTGGGCTAGTTCAATGGTAATATCGCTTAGGGGTTGTATCTAGAGTTGGATCAGCCTTTATGGAAATTTACTCGATTTTAGCCAAGAAATGACAATTGACAAATGTTGTCTAGAATAATGAAAAACATTTGTGCAAAAGTATCTCCCAAGTATCAACTATCAACTGCCTAAAGGCGAGGTCTGAGAACCTACAGTACGGCCTATATATGCCAATTTAAGGAAGAAATAAACAGATAAAAGGTGAAAAGGAAAGGGAAAAGAAAAATGTGAAGTTGAGAATTCGTGTGTTATACACTTAATTATATTGTTGCTTAAAGTGGAAACTCTATTGTTAAAACAACGCGTGATATCCTTTTGTCATTCAGAACTCTTCTCTTCTCAAGGCCTTCTTAAACCAATTGAGTTTAAAGAGAACCTTGCTTAGCCTGCAATACAAGTAAAATATTATGTATTATCAGATGATTGTTTTTCATCTGAAACCAAATAGCGAAGGATGAAAAAACTTGCCATTGAATCATCGAGTTTCCATCCTTTTAATTAGTATTTATCCTTTTCTTAGATCCCTTCAACCAATGATTTTAAACAACTCTGCATAACGATATAGGTAACATAGAATATGAAGTAGCCTCAACTAGGTATCAGGCCTACGTAATTCCATAGTGACATACACTTCTCCTCCATGACATACACTCTCTGTAACTTGTTCCATCTGAAAATATTTTTCTGCTTCTCTTCTTCATCTATTTTTCTAGTCAACATACCCGTTTAGAGTCATAACAGAAAAGTTTCAAGCTAACAGTGAGTGATAAACTGTTCTTTGTGATAGGTTGCAATTGTCTTGATTGAGCATCAACATCATCAAAATCACCTTAATGATGAGATGATAATAAACCAAAGACTAAGGTCACAGATCAAACATTACAACTTATGCTACTAGACAAATGAAGCTAAGAGAGTTCCTCTTTGAATAGAAACCAACAAATTTGTTGGGGGATAAAGAAAGAAAGAGGCTTGGAGATGAGATATACGTTGGAGACGAGAGTCTGGATGGATGTTAACTATGAACAACTCTATAGCTTGGGAAGTGATTAGACTAAATCAGATCCACTCATCCACCACTTTTATTTTCAGAAATCTCCTTCTTCAAACACTTGAATTTAAACAGATCTGCTTAACTATCTTTCTTTCAAAAATAACAGAGGATACAAAGTAGTCTCATCTATGATATATTCTCAGAACTGCCATAATAATGAAAAAAAACAACTTAGCAAACCTTCCAGGTCTCTTTAAAGTAATTGAAAATCATATATAGAAATATGAAAGAGAGGGTAAACCATATAGAAATCGGAAAGAAAAGGGAAACCCTGTAGAACTAAGGAAGAACGATAGGTCGAGGAAATGTTTTGAAGATAGAAGGTGGCTTATCCATGAGTGGCATGTCATATGACTGAGAAAGAGTGTATCATTAAAGTAAACGATCAAGAACATATTATCACCCTTTTTGTTTAGAAGTTGGTAGGCTGCAGATGAAAATGAGGAACTTAATGGTACTTCGTAACTCGGAAGACAACCCAATTGTGCGCAACAAATTGGTAACTGAAAAAACTTCTAAGAAAAACTCAAATCTTGATCGAGTCCATGATCCACTTCGTTTTGTTAGACCATGACCACCACACAGTCCCAGTTATATATGCTAATATGTTGCAAAAACCAAACAACGACATATTTGGTTTCTATTTTCTTTATGTTTAAAGTTTGTTTGCTTTACAAAAAAATCCCTTGAAAATGTATGGACTCCCCAATGTATGTAGTACATTATGTTATCTGGAAATTATGGTCACATCTTTGTAAGTTATATATTAGGTTATTTGGAAATTATGATCACTTCTTTGTAAGTACGTTCTCACTCAACTAAAAAAAAAATCTTTGTAAGTTCTGCATGCCATAACCTTAACTGTATATGTTCTCATGAAGAATCATTGGCAGTAGATTGAAGACGAGCAAAACATCTTCTTTCTTTCTTTTTTACATTTTTTATCTTGAATAATTTAACTCTTGAAGCGGCAAGGTAAGAATGTTTAAATGCTAAAAAAGATGCAAAATAATTATATTTGTTAAGAATTTAGCACCTTTACCAATACCAGCTTAGATACTTAAGTGCCAAGTCAAGCAGTTAGCACCTTTAACAATACCATCGTGTTAAGTTAGCTTTGACTCTTAATAAAAAAAAAAGTTTCATTATTAGTTGTTGGAAGAAATAGAAGTTAAAAAGGAAGGATAACATACACTTAGAAATGGCAGTTGAGGACTTAGGGTCGAAGCCAATGATCAGTGTGAGCAGAGGGACAAAGATGCCACCACCACCAACTCTTACACTCCCCAAAACTGCACCTAAGAATCCTATTATGGAAAGGGGGGGTCAGATATCAGTGAGTGCTTTTAGTACCAGTGGGTAGTTATTTTGTGTAAAAGAACACAGTTGAGAAGAAAGAGTTTGAGCATCCCCCTGGTAGCCTGACCACTTCACAAGAAGGCAGGGAAGTCGCCTTCTTATCATCCGGCCTCTCCTCCCAAATTATCCTTATTTCTTACCATCCGGTTTCTCTGAGTCAGCGAGAGAAATCTCTCTCATACCACCCGAGCTCCACACCTAGACATGTTGAATCTTCAGGATCATTGGTAATTAGTTCTGTGGTTGTCGGGCTATCGGATACCGGCTTGGCCCAGGGGGGCGGCGAAGATGAGCTCGGATGACCACTCCGAGTGCTTATCAGTGTGCTCATCTCCTAGAGTGTAAGTCAAGGATGTCCATATCTTCTGAAGAGGATCCGTAGAGCTTGCTGGATCCGTTCAACATCCTTCCAGATATGTGGCCCGATCTTTTGGTTTACTAGTTAAATAGCTATGTTAGCCCAGTGGTCCATTGGTTTCAAAGATGTCCACAAGTGGGGTTGCAACAATGCCTTCAATTATGACTGACGCAAACGATGGGAATTACGATTGTCTCCTGGGTAATTCTTCTTGGATAGCCCGGTCAGTCTGGCTGACCATTGAGATGCATCCTTGATGAGGATTGTCATTCTGCTACAGTTGTTCATCCGGCTGATCGATTGCTCGGACGGATTAGGCGATAAGCGCTTGCGCGTCGGCTCGATTGTCGTCGGTGTTGCCTTCACACTAGCGATTCTTTGTTTCTCCAAGCGGATGGCTTGTGGGAAAACTTGCTTGCTTGGTCTTGAGACAAAACCAGAGTGATAAACATAATTAAGGAGTGACATGGTACTCCCTGTCACAAAGCCATCTGTCTCTAATCTCTTTCCATTGTCCTTCAGAGTAGTATTTCAACCACTCTTCTCGTTGAGGATCTGCCTCTTACTTCTTTCTAGAATTCTTCTTGCATGTCTGAGCTACTGACTAGCTCTCGTCGTAGAGCCTCCATGTTAAGGCCACGAAGATTGGACGGTCGCACAAAAGGCTTCCTAACTTTCTGCAGTCTTTAGAATTTTATGAGGCTTGCCAATCCTCTGGATAAGAGCATAGAGACGGAAGGTCTAGCTAAGGCTGGGAAAGGACCACGTATAGGAGCAGAATACGAATTAGAAAACTAGTCGACTGAGACCTTGGCTTGGGAAGAAAGCAAGGGTTATTTAATCATTGTCCTCTTGGCTATCCTGAATGGAGAAGCGAGGCTTTTCTACAGCTGCAGGGAGTGAAGTCCATTTGTAAGATAGGTTCCACTACCCAGGGTATGAGATCTTATCCGGTGAGATGCCTTGGGACAATTCGGTGGCCGTCAAAGTCGGCTGAAGGAGGGGGGCATCCCATGCGATAAGTCGGGGCTCCCTCGTGCCTTCCTTATTAAGCGTAAAGAGTCGAGTTCTTCCTTTCCTTCCATCCTTCAAGTAAGTCCCGGGTAAGTCGGGGGATCAATCAGTGCCGGATCGCACTAGAGTACATCCTCAAACATTTACTCATGCGCAAATAATACATTATAGATTGTGTCCGACAACATCATAATTTTATTCTTGAAGAGTTGACATCACCTATAAAATACCCAAGCCATGACAAAATTGTGATTTTATTCCTCCATGATGCTATTGCGATATTATGAAAAATGCAGACTTGTTGCATTTTAAAGTGTAAGTCGATATCATATAACAATTTTGTTATGTTTCTTAATGCTTGCGAAAATGAATACTTGCTACATATGAAAAAGATGTACGAATGTTACTTGTTTGTTATTGTTTTATGAGATGCTACTTACATTTCATTGCTTGCAGTCCATTTATTTTTTATTTATTTTTTCGGGGGGTGTTAAAACTAAACAACTTATGTCACATGATCAGCTCTTGAAATGTTGAAATGTTAAAGGTGGTTATCTGTTTTTCGCTAGTGTGATGCATGCATCTTAATTTGAGCTTGTTTATTTTCTAGCTTATACATATACTTTCTTTTATCATTAAGGCATATTTTTTTTTTTTGAGTTCTTATTTCATCTTATTTGTTATTTATTAGTTTTCACTTGTCTTTTTGTAATAGAAGTAGTAGGTGGTATTCAAATACTTGTGAGTTAAATGACTTCTATTCCTCCAAGCAAGGCATGGATGAAAGAAAGAAGTCCCTGCCCTAAGTATCTGGAAGGTGTCGAATCATTTATGAAATTTGCCAAAGACCATTCAGGGAATGTAGATTGGTATCTTTGTCCATGTATAAATTGTCGTAATGTTGGTGGTGGAAGAACTTATAAGGTGGTCAAGGAACATTTAATTTGTGATGGTATAATGACATCCTACACCACATGGTATTGTCATGGCGAACCCATTATTGATGTTGAGCCAAACCAGGAGCGTTGTAGTGCATCTTCTAGTGGCAAGACTCATGAAGAGCAGCCTCGAATGTTGGATTTGGTGAATGATGCTTTTAGGCGTGTTCTGCCCGAAAGCCTCGATGCGTGCATGAATGAATTGGGTTCATATGGGGATGCTCATGCTGAACGTGGAGAAGATAATAATTCTGAAAACAATTCACTTGAGGACATAAAAGCTAAAAAGTTATGGGATGATGCAACTCAACCTCTGTATCCCTCATGTGGAGTTGAGGAAAAAAAATTGTCTGTTATAGTTGGGCTGGTAGGCTTGAAGTCTACGCATAATTGGTCCAATAACAGTTTTGATGAGTTGCGTAAGACACTCAAAAGAGTTCTCCCCAGTGGTAACACCTTGGCAGAGAGCACAACTGATTGTTTGGAAATGATCAAGTCTCTGGGTATGAATTACATATCTATCCATGCATGCCCCAACGATTGTATGTTATATTGGAAAGATAATAAAGCTCTTAAACATTGTACTACATGTGGAGAAGGCAGGTACAGGGCTGAGTTTAATAATAAGTCCTCGCTTGTACCAAAAAAAGTACTGAGATACTTTCCTTTAACCCCAAGGTTGTGTAGGCTTTACAGGTTAGCCATCTTGTTTGTGGGTAATATTCATTTATGCTGTTTCCATATAAAAAAAGTTGATATATTTTTTCGTACATATACTCTTGTAGCATTCCGTGGATAGCTGAGATGATGACATGGCATTCAAAATCAGCTTCCCCACCAGGATATATGCGCCATCCATCAGATTCTTCTTGTTGGAGGGGAATTGATACCGCGTCACCTGAATTTGCTGCCGAGCTGCATAATGTTAAACTTAGGCCTTTCAACGATAGATTTAATCCGTTTGGTAACAAGAGTCTTTCTCTCACAAATGTTGGCTGTAATGATTGTTCCTTACAATCTTCCACCTTCATTTTGCATGCTAAAAGAGTTTACTATGTTATCATTGTTAATTCCCCGGAAGCCTGACCGGGAAAAACATTGATGTGTATTTGGAACCATTGGTGGATGAGTTGAAAGATCTATGGAACAATGGATCAACTGTTTTCGACTCTCACAGCAAGACTTCTTTCACAATGAAAGCTATTCTTTTGTGGACCATACAAGATTTCCCGGCATATGGGTATTTATCGGGTTGTAGAACTTCTGGAAAGTATGCTTGTCCGGTCTGCGGTGAAGATATATCCTCAATTAGGCTTAAACACGGGAGTAAACAAGCTTACATGGGTCACAGGTGCTTTCTACCGGATAACCATCCCTTTAGATCTCAAAAATCTCAGTTTAATGGGAAAGAAGAACATGGGAAGACTCCTAACCGATTAACAGGTGACAAAGTACTTGAAAAAGTTAAGAACCTTCAAAATGTGTTTGGAAAAGTAGCATCTAGGAAAAGAAAGAAGCGAGAGGACGATGATGAGACTGCATGGTCAAAGAGATCGATCCTATTTGAGTTGCCTTATTGGGAGGTACAATTTTAAAATACGTTATTGTCAATTGTAGTTTAATATCTATTGTTTAAACTATAATAAACTATAACCTTTGTGTCTTTACATAATTTGGTCGTTCGTAACAATTTAGATGTGATGCATGTGGAGAAAAATGTTGCTGAAAATCTCATAGGTACAATAATGGGCGCAAAAAATAAGACTAATAAGGACTGTCTTGCAGCTCGTTTGGACTTAAAGGAGATGAATATTAGGAAAAAGTTGTGGCCTGTACAAAATGGGACTAGAACTTTTTTACCACATGCTCCTTTCTTACTTTCAAGAGAAGAGAAAACGTTATTTTGTCAGACCTTGAAAACATTGAAGGTTCATATAGGATACAGTTCTAATTGGGCGTATAATGTAAGCATGGAGGATCTTCAGATTAGGTGTCCCAAATCACATGATTATCATATTGTTATTCAACAATTACTGCCGGTACTATTGATGTATGCCTACAAAGAGCGAAAGCCATTGGGTGCTGCCATTAGACAATTGTCAATATTTTTTAATGTGCTTTGTTCTAAGGTTATTTGTCGCAAAGAGCTTGAAACTGCTAGCCGACAGATTGTGGAAGTATTATGTGTATTTGAGAAGTACTTTCCTCCATTTTTTCTTTCAATGACACACCTCGTAGTGCATTTGGCGGAGGAAGCACGTATTTGTGGTCCTGTAAGATTTCGTTGGATGTATCCTTTTGAAAGGTAAGCGAAATGATATATAATTATTCAATTCAAGTGTTAATTTTTCAAGTGATAATTGTCATTTAAAACCTTAACTTAATGTCTTGTTTTAGGATGATGAGAACATTCAAAACCTATGTTAGGAATAAAAGGTTTCCGGAAGGGTATATCGCCGAGCGATACCTTATTGAAGAATCAATTTTGTATTGCAATGAATACATGCCAGAAGGTGGGAGTGGAAACCACAAACGAGCAAGGAAAAATTTCTTGGATGAGCGCTTGTTCTAGTGAATAACTTAGTGGTAAAAAGGGCAAGGTGTACAAACTTTCAAATATCCAGTACGAACAAGTGAGAAGATGGGTATTGGAGTGCTCTAAAGATGTTGTTAGTTGGAGAGAGTAAGTACAACATCCAGTTCATGATTTTAGACTCTTATACTCAATAATAAAATAACATTTAATGCTTTTACCAGGAAGTACCATTCCTACGAACAAAACCACCCAAGTAAGAAAAGAGGATGAAAGGGGAAATCAGTTGGGAAAGTGACGGATTTTATTCCTTGGCTTCGAGAACAGGTTCAAATTAGTAATTATTTAGTTTTATATTGGTTGGTGTCTTTTTATTTGTACAAAAATATTAACATATGCATTTTGACCGAGTTAGTTGGAAAATGAAGAGATGTCCCCTTTGAAAAAGCTTGCTAAAGTTCCGTTATTTAAAGCTATGTCGTATAACCGATATACAATAAATGGATATCAATTTTGCACAGCCAAATGTGACAGTACCAAGACAACACAAAACAGTGGGGTTGCCATGAATGCCACGACGAGTTTTCGAGCCAGTGCAAGAGATAAGAACTTGATTGATGGAGATGCGACTTATTATGGCATCGTCCAACAGATTCTTGAGCTGGACTATACTGAGTTCAAACAAGTTGTTTTTTTATGTGATTGGGTTCGAATAGGAGATAAAGTAAATGGGTGTTCAGTTGATGCAGAAACCAGGTTAACATTTGTGAATTGTAGAAGGTTCATGAGCAGTTCAAAGGAAGGTGATGAGCCTTTTATTCTTGCTTCTCAAGCACGCCAAGTCTTTTATTGCAAAGATCCCAAAAGAGACGATTGTCGTGTTGTTTTAGATGCTCCTAAGAAGTTGACCCGAGATGTGGACGCATATGAAGATCCTTTGGTCTTCGAGGCAAGGCTAAAAGCAGATGCTTTTAGATCGACATTAGTAGATGAGGTTGTAGAAGAAGATATTTGTGAAGGATCATGGGTTGAAAGTTAGCTGAGTTTTAAAGGTGCATGGACATAGTTAAATGTTATACGCCTTGTTGCTTTTCATATTCATTTTTCATTTTCTAAACCTTATTTTAGCATCCCTGAATGTCTTACAAATATTATTTTTTTTCTTAATTTGAACAGTGCTTTTGGAATGAATCTAGATTCACAACTTGAAGGGATGGAACGTTTGATTCGATTGGGCAATCACATCTTCATGTTTTAATTTAGTGAAACAATTTTTTGTAACTACTAATGTGTATGCATAGAATGTGTCTTGCATTTGGCGTACTTTCTTTTGTTGTGTGCATTTTGTAATTGTTAGCTACTGAAATGTAATTGATGATGGAATATTTGAAAAGTGAGTTATGAATGAAATGAGTTTTTTTGTTATGAAAATGAGGTGTTCTATTTTGTTTTGTGCAATATAGTTTTTAGCACAATGGCATCTAGACAAGCTGAGGGTGGGAGTGGATCTCAACAAGCTGAGGTGGGAGTGGATCTCGACAAACTAGTGGAGAGCATGGATCCGGGCAGTCTACAGGTGGTAATGTATCTAGACAATCGGAAACTGCGAATGCTGGTATATTGTTACTTGGGTTATTTTAAGTATATATATATAAGAGATGCATTTAAGTATTCCTAACTTATACTTGTGTTATTTTAGAACTTAGATAGAAGATTTTTGTACTATTTGATGAAGATGGAAGACCAGTTGGAGACAAAGCTGCTGAATATAGTAGTCATCTCGGAGAATATAGTCGGGCACATGCTTCAATAGCCCATCACAGATGGAAGAATGTGTCAGATGATGATAAGACACTCATATGGAAGCGAATCTTTGTAAATTTGATTACAACTATCTTATAGTTCAATATTATTGTTTAACTACGCTAACTAATAATCTAATGTAAATATAGGAAGAATATGATTTGTCTGGAACAACGAAAGAAAAAGTCATGGCCAAGGCAAATGAATATTGGAGGAAGTACAAGAGCAGCTCCCTTAGGAAGGTTTATGATAAGTATAGAACAGATGAAGAAAGGAAAAGGCATTGCCCAGGTGCTGTTAGAAAAGAAGATTGGGAAAAATTTGTTGACAATGAGTCCACTGAAGCAGCAAAATCTCGTCGAGTTAATGGAAAACTTTCTAGACAGGCTGCGATAGCACGACAAAGATCCGGAAGAAAAGGTTCAGCTAGAATTGCTCACGAATTGGTAATCATTATCATATTTAATTTTTACTTTTTGGTGCATTTAGGGTAGTTAAGTTTCTCGAGGTACTTGTTGTACGTGCACTTTTACTCTTTGGTTCAGGCCTCAATTTCATATCTTCTATGTGTGCACATGCATGTAATATAGTTATCTTGATGGCTGTAAATTAGTTACTTACTGTTCACACACCCATTACTATAGTTAAAAAGAAATAACTTGACCCAATGCATTTCTTAGAACTTCACCATGTCCAGCACCATTTGCATATCTATTCCAATGGCATTGCATAAAGATCGACCTAATTTTAGCATGGTCTAGCATTTTTGTACATGTAAGTAAGTCTTTATGTGTTTGAATATCTTTATATGTATATGTATAAATTTTTTTTTCCAGAAACTAAAGAACTCTAATGTCCCTGTCACGAGAACGGATGTGTATGTAGTTTTACATACCAATAGCGACGACACTTGCCCCACACAAGAGCACAGTGACCAAGTGGTGAGACATTTTATAATAGATAACTTATTTGTCAATCATTTTGATGTTTTAGGTTATGAACAAATTCTTATTTGTTATATAGGAAAGTATAAAGGAAATTGTTGCTAGTAACCCTGCAAGAACTACGTTGGATTTGGATCATGATCCTGTTGCACAAGTATTGGGACGTGATACCAAAGGTCGCTTTCGTGGCTTGGGAGCTGGAGTTAGTAGAAGAGGACTTGACGCTTCAGCTCTAGCAAAAAATCAGCTTAAAATGCAAAAGGAGATGACTTCAACTCTTATTGGGGAGGTCCAGGATTTGAAGTTGCTGTGTGGAGAATTGCAAAAGGACGTAGCAATGATGAAATCTGGTCAAGGGTCAAATGTACCATTCTCCCCTTGTTCCGGTTCTTCTCAGGTAAGGTCGAATGCACCTTCCATATAAATTTTTTAGTTCAGATTTTACTCCAAAACATCTTACTTAATTGATGACATTTATATCTACTATTTGTAGTTGAATCGGATGGGACCAGCACCCCAAGGATTTCCACCTGATTTACGCTCAGCAAGTTGTAAGTTATACTCAATGCGCCGTGAGCATGTGGCTAATGGAAGGGCAATTATAGGAGAAGAAGTTGGTGGAGAAGTTATCGAAACTTATGATGTTATCTTGGATAGTGTGCTTGTACCTCATGCTCAAAGTACAAACCGCGCAACTCTTGGAGAGGAGGAGATAGGATCAATTGTCGATTGGCCGAAAGCTCTAACTGTCTTTGATCATTAGCCATTAGGGGTATGAATATCTAAATGTGTGATATCTTACTACATCAGCATCTACTACTAAAAAGGGTTTAGCTAATAGAAAATGCTCTTATTTTGCAGGATGTGGACTTTTTGCGTGTTGCTTCTCTTTTTGTACATCGGTGTTACTAAAGGTCATGGAAGATGCTCGTAGAAGTCTCATGTTTTTTGTATATCAGTGCTTAAGGCAGGATGTGAATGCTTAGATTAACCTCTAGTATTTTGTGTATACCGATGATTTTTTTGTATTAAGTTGATCGTATCCCCTTGTTTTGTATATTGGTTCATAGAACACGAATTTGAAGTTACTAGCCTACTGGTTGAAAGTTTGAATCTAGATCTCGTGTATGTTTAACGACGTGTGTGTTTGTATGTACCTTTGTACCATTTTCCATGTTTATTTTTTTTCTTTGGTTACTCGTTTATGGATTGCGATGAACAAGCTTTGACATCTCGCCCTGTCTACCGTCAATGGAGGGAATGGAACTAATGATCTTGAAGCTCTCAAACATGTATTGTATTTTCTTTATGTTTTATAGATTTTTGTTTATTGGGTTTTGGCTGTTGACTTATGGGATTCATTATGTTTATTTTCAGATTGCATTCGAATGATTATGATCATTCAGGTGAGTTATCATTTCAAGTTGTCATAACTAGTTCCCTGGGTATCAATTGTTTGAATAAATACTTAATTTGAGAAATTCAATTTTAGGGTGAGGCAACTGAATGCATGCCTGAGCTTCATTTAAGTTACTTAATTACTTGATTACAATTACAATTTCCTTTTTCTCTTATTTGATTGTTTAAGTATAGTTTTGGTTTAAATTTACACTAGTTTGTGCATATCATGCACATGGCATGGTGATTTTATAACTTGACGTGAGCTTGTCTTGCAATGGAACTGGGTATTCCTTTTTTCATGCCTGGTAGCTCTTTTTGTCGATCCATTGTATTTTTACCTGCCTACTATTGGGGGCTCAAACACGAGCTCGTGTTTGAAAACAGACTCAAATCTGTGAATTGTTGTTACTTGTTTTCGTACCATTGCCGATCTGTTCTACCTCTTGCACATGGTTATAAAATTCCATACAACATATGTAGCGCCAAGCTCATGAGTTTTCAGAAGGGGTGAACTTGTCATGGATCCTAAGAAGATTTCTAGGAGGTATTTGAGATCAGATTTCCTTATAGATTTGGCAGCAACACTCCCTCTGCCTCAGGTACTATCATGTATTTGCTTCAAGTGAACTCCATTTGTTTTATTTTTTTTGGGTCATTTCCTTTTACAATACCAAAATTTTCTTGTTACACACACATAGCATATATAAATGGCCGAAAAACTAGAGGGCGTGGCGTGGTAAAAGTGTATTAGACAAAAAGGGATATTATTATGTCTTGACTTCTTTTCCTAGGCACGCCAGCGTGGAGGTCTTGAGGGAGTGCACGGCCTCAGAATCTGTTTAGTAATCCAGCTAGGCCAACCAGGCTGGTTAGGCAGGCTTGCAAAAACAAATTAATCCCTATACCATAATGCCCTAAAAGAGCTCAAATACCAAAAAACCCATAAAAGGGATTGTGTTAGATTGATAGAGAAGCTCTTGGGTAACGGTGGAGAAGCAACCATAGCAGATAACGCGTCCTAGAGTTTAGACTTCAGAAGTTTCCAAAATGTTGACCTAAGAAAACTTCATGAAGTATATTTTCTATTGGATGAGGGAAAGGAAGAGGAGGGGCGTGTGGGTCATTAGTTTGATGGGTAGAGAGGCTTGAAGAGATATGAAGAAGAACAGTCAGAGACCTAGTTGACTAGTTCATATTTTCGTTGGTGTTTGAATTATGGGAAATGTTTGGTTGAAGAACTTTTATGCTTTTTTAAGAAGTATTGTTTCTATTTTTTGGTGGGTGAACTTTAAAATCAACTATGTAGGTGCTAGAAGGCCTCCTGCCTTCTTTTGAGAACACTGTTTTCATAATGTCTACACGGGGTGCTTATTTTGATGAATTAGAAGTACTGAAGGAAGATTCCTCAAATTATGATACTTGTGTTCTTTTGGGATACAATTGATAAGAGCCCAAAACTGTAGTTTTAACCCTGTAACAGTCATACTTTTAGACCAATTATGTGAGTAATAAGTAAGAGTTAATACTGATTACGTGTTTTTATGCATTTCAGGCTTCAAAGTCCATTATGTGCAGAAATGTGCCACTTTAGTGAGATAAAGGAGCAAAAGTCGGTTGCTAAGGAGTTCTGTGATTAAAGGCCAAGATTCAAGAAGACAAAGCCTTTCTAAAGCCCGGTCAAAAGCTGAAAAGTCGACGCGGGCAAAAACAACACTCAAAGTCAGCAGAACTTCCGAAGGCCGTATCTTTGGACTCAGACCACGGAATTGGGCCTACCATATGTCAAAACGACCGGCTCGGAAAGAGGTTTCCAATGATCTAAGACTTGACCTAATCAGAGGAGCAAAAGTGGACGAAAAGTCTGTTGAAGCCAACTGCAGCTGAAGAGGCCTTTTTAGACTGAAAAAATTGGGTTTTGGGCCTGATTCTCTGGCCCAAAACATGGCTCCAAGCCCATGCACGATTTTTGGATCTGAAGTATAAAAACAAGAGCTTGACTCTTTGTTAATGGTAGATAGTTAGACCTAGATTAGTTAGCCTCCATTAATTAGTTTTAGAAATTCAATTAGTTAATTAATTAGTTTTTCATATCTTGTTTTAGATCTAGTTTCATGTTTAATTAATTAGTTTAGAACAAAGTAGATTATTAATTTAGTATTTGAATCATTGTTTTATTATTCATTAAATTAATAAAATCGTGTTCTTGATAATCTAGTTTCATTTCCATTAATTGTTTAGTTTCAATTCTTAGATTCAATTACTTGTCATTATTAGTTTCAATTAATTCTTGCATGATTAGTTCCAATTGAGTTTAAATAAGTAAAGTTCAAATCTTTATATCATGTCTTGTTTGAATTCCATTAGGAATGATAGCGTGATGATTCTCGGCTAAACCTCCATTTGAGGGGGGTTGAGAAGCCTTGATGAAAGCTTGATTCGATTATCGTAGAAATCGTCGTAATTTCCTTTCCACTCTAGAAATGATTAGTTCACCATGAGAATGGGTGTAATCGTTCACATGCTAGTTATGAATTGGTAGAAATGCCATGTGTAATTAGGGATTAGGAGTAACCCAGTTGATCTCTAAGCGATTCAATTCGATTCTGACGATTAATCGATAGTAGGATTAAGTCGAAGTTAAGGTGGAATCAATCCCCTCTACCTCCTTATCATAGAATCGACGTAGCATTCCCATAGTTGTTCTAATAATTCGACTAGTTGCATCTTGTGGGTAGTTGCATCGTAGTCTAGTTGCCATTTCGTAAATCTCTCATTAGACTTTAGTTAAGATTACTTATACGTAGAGAACACAGCATGCAGAAGGACTAGGAGTGGAATGAATCATCTACTCCACTATATCTCATAGGATTGAGAGTAGAAATCTTTGATAAATATAGGCACGTATTAAGTTTTAGTTTACTTACGTTTTGAGTTTCATCGTTCATTTCGTAGGTAAACTATCATTTTTATGTTTTATCACATGGCGCCGCTGCCATCTTAGTTTCACTTTCGCATTGTTTTCGTAGTATAAGTACTCTTCTTAAAGTCCCATTTCACCCACCCACCCTTGTTCAATTCTAACTGTGGTTGTCTTTTTCAGCATTAAACTTCCTCGAAAAAAAAAATAAAAAAAAAAATTGCACGGAGCGCAACCCGCGCCCAAATCGAGCGCCACCGCTCATATTCTTACTATCGAAGTTGAAGCGACCAGCGCTTTAAACCGAGCGACCAGCTAAAACACTGTAACTTCGAAATTTAAGTTGGTAGCGACCAGCTTCAAAATGAGCATGCCAGCGACGACATGAATTTTGCCGGATTTCCATAGGTTTGATTCGAACTTCGATTTTTCAAGTTTTTCAATGTTCTAACTTGTTATATACACTGAACACGCGTAAACAAGACACTATTTATAAGCAAAGCAAGGACGCAATCAGGTATTCCTTTCTTCCACACCTCGCATCTCCTGTTAGAGGTTTATACTAGTATATCAGAATTGTTTGGAGTGTTGACGTGTTTACCTAAGTTTGGTCTTAGCCTTGTATGAGATTAAGGTCTGGTCGAACAAAAACACCGAATGTAATTACACAACAACGTCAACAAACAAGTCTATCTAGTATACCACCCACTACACCTCTAGCTACTATTTCACACACACCACCTGATATAATGCCTGAAGAAGGAGAGACTCCTCTCTCTGACTTCAACAAAGCCTTGAGCGATAGCCCCAAATCTTGCATCGTTCTAGCAAACCCAGTTGGGGATTTCCGAATCCCCCCAAATATTTTTAATTTGTTACCCGTTTTTCATGGTTTAGACCATGAAAAACCTTATCAGCACATGCGTAGGATTGAACAAGTCATAACAACATTCCACCATCCTACGGTTGGTGCGGAACAAATTAAACTGAGGGTATTCCCTTTCACCTTAGCCGATAAGGCGGCGTCTTGGTTAACTGCCCAAACGCCTAATTCTGTGGACTCGTGGGTTAAACTTGTTCAGCTATTTATGGAACATTTTTACCCAACCCTAAAGACGGATGAGATGCTTTCCAAGATTCATTTCTTTCGACAAAATCCTTATGAATCATTTTCAGATGCTTGGAATTGTTTCACCGATCTCCTTATAGAGTGTCCACATCAGAACCTAGCGAAAGACACGTTAGTTCGTGCCTTTTTCAAAGGACTTCTACACCACCATAAAGAAGTCCTTGACATAATGAATGGGGGTAGTTTCTTAAGCAAAGGAGCCTTGGAGGCTTATAGATTTTTAGAGGATCAAACTAAGCGAAATAACAACTTGGGGGGGGGGGGGTAGTGACGATATCCACTGCTCCACTAGTTCTTCTAATACAGTTAAGGCCGCCGATAGGTTTGAAATTAAATATGATCCAGAGCTTAAAACTCTAATCGAATCACTCACTAAAAAGGTAGAGGCCATTTCTGTTCAACAAAAGCCTATCCCCGTCATGAATGTAAATTCAAATCCATGTAGTTTCTGTTGGAGCCCTGAGCATCCCGACTTCCACTGTCCTATAGCCTATGAACAGGCTTGTTCCATTAATAGTGAACCTAACGCCCCTTGGAGACAAAATCCCAACTTCGGTTGGAGAAATAACCAACACGTCACCCCTCCAAGGTACAATAATCAATATGTTAGGCCAACGCACAGTTTTATCCAAGCTCCACCACGACAAGGGCGAGTCGTCGGGTAATTTTAATAATTATAGCAACCAAGTGCAACCTCGACAAGGTCAAGCACAAGGTCAAAGTAGTTATAATAATTATAATGCTAATAGAGGTATCGTTCCTAAATAATAACTATCAAAATCCCCATAAATAATTCACGAGATAGTTCGGTCACACCACTTTCGTGACTACTACACCCACACAACCGATCGTCTTGACACCTTCATACAAGTGAGCCAAAAACTTTTTCAAACCATGGCTCAATCTAACCAACAGCGGCTTCTATAATCTGTTAATAATTTAAGCCAACAAATTGGCCCAAGATAAAGCCCAACCCAAAGGTGTGTTTCCGATCATCACAATACCTAATCCTAAAATAACAAACACAGCCTTTGAGGTAACCGATAATACTAGTAATGAATATGAAAATGTAGGTGAGCTAAATGCCATCACCACTCTCCGTTCTGGCAGAGTGGTTGATAACAAAGTAACTATGCCTATAGTTACCCCACCAAGAGTAACCCTACACCGCTATTTTACTAGATAATTGAAATAGAAACTGAAGAGCCTACCCTGTAGAGGTACCAGTTATAACACAACCTAAGAAACAGAAAGCCAAGGTTAAACATCCAGGTGATACTATTGCTAAATATAGAGAGAAACCACCGTTTCCACAAAAATTAGCCATGTTAACTAGGGATACAAATTATGAGGAGATTAGGGACGTTTTCAAGAATCTAACTATAAACCTTCCCTTCCTAGAAGCTATTAAAAAGCTACCACACCATGCTAAGTTTCTTAAGGAGTTGTGTACTACTAGGCGTAAGACCAATATACCAAAAGACGCGCCTTTTAACGTAACAATTCCCAACTCTATCTGAACATAATGGGATTGTTAAGTACAAGGACCCTGGTCGTCCTACTGTACAATGCACCTTAGGAGATTCCTATACGACGACCGCGTTATTAGACCTAGGGGCTAGTGTTAACTTACTTCTGTTTTATTTGTATAGACAAATAGGTCTAGACGAGATGCAACCCACTAAAATGACGTTGCAATTAGCTGATCGGTCTATTAAGTATCCTAAGGGTGTGGTCGAAAATGTCTTTGGTAAAATTCAGAATTTCTACTATCCGCTGATTTTGTCATCCTCGATACGAGAAGTCGCTAACGACTCTGTCCATCATCTTAGGGCGTCCTTTCTTCGCAAGTGTGCCAATCGCTCATTAATTGCCGCGATGGTTCGATGTCCATGTCTTTTGGCCATCTTGCTGTTGAAGTAAATATTTTTAAAACAAAGACACATTTACCCGATTCGTCTATGGATGGAGAGGTTACATTAAATCGAGAGCTTCGCTCGAGATTATTTCAACAACACATTCCCTGATGATAAACATAAAATGAGTAGTTTACCTACGAAATGAACTATGAATTCAAAACGTAAGTAAACTAAAACTGAACTTTTACGAGTCTATTATCAAAGATTCTACTCTCGATGCGAATTGCACTAAGTGGAGTAGGAAGTTCGTTCCACTCCTAGTTCTCTAGCACGGATTGTTCTCTAAGTCTAAGAAATCAGTCTTAAGTCAATGAGAGTTTTACGAGGGGTGATTATACTACGATGCAATATGAAAAGCAATATGTTGAATGTCACTACGAACTATATGGAAATACTAATGTTCTTGAATCTAGATAAAGAATTAGAGGGGAATTGAATCCACCTCGAATCTAACTTAACAACCTAGTATAGATTGTCGATTCTCGATTCTTACGCCACGGCAAGAAGAATTTCGAAGTCTAATCCCTAGGGTTCATGGCATTTCTACCGGATACTAACTAGCATGTGAGGTCGCCCACCCATTCTCATGGCCGAAACACTCGACCTTCTAGAGTGGAATAGATTCTACAACCAATTCTATACTAACCACTAAGTTTTCATCAAGGCTTCATCAACCCCTCTAATGGAGGTTTTAGCCTTGATTCATCAAACTAACATTTCCCATTGAATCTAAACTAAACATAATGTTAGAATTTGAGGTTTACTTACTTAAACAATAATGAATCTAATTTAATGACTGGAATGAATTAAGGACAAGAATTTAAATTAGATCTAGAATGGAAATGACAAAATTCAAATGGACAACTAACTATTTTATTTATCTAATCAATCAAGAACAATGATTCAAAGATTTAATCTAAAACAAGAATTGAAATAGAACTAAAACTTAATTTAATTAATAAAACTAGATCTAGAATTCTATATATTAATTTAGGTCTAACTAGCTACCATTAACAAAGAGCTAAGCTTTTGTTTTTATACATCCAGATCTAAAAATCGTGCATGGGCTTGGAGCCATGTTTTGGGCCAGAGAATCAGGCCCAAAACCCAATTCTTTCGGTCCAAAAAGGCCTCTTCAGCTGCAGTTCGCTTCAACAGACTTTTTCGTCCACTTCTGCTTCTCTGATTGCGTCAAGGCTCGGAGCATTGGAAAGCTCTTTCCGAGCCGGTCGTTTTGACATAAGGTAGGCCCAATTCCGAGGTCTGAGTCCAAAGATATGGCATTCGGAAGTTCTGCTGACTGTTGCTCCTTTATCTCGCTAAAGTGGCACAGTTCTGCACATAATGGACTTTGAAGCCTGAAATGCATAAAAACACGTAATCAGTATTAACTCTTACTTATTATTCACATAATTGGTCTAACAAGATGATTATTAAGGGGTTAAAACTACAGTTTTGGGCTCTTATCAAACCACCCCAAACAAAGATTTTGCTTTGTCCTCAAGCAAAGATGAGAAATTAGAATAAGTGACCAAAGATGGAGTTCTAACTACTCTCTCGTTTATTTGAGTGCGATTGCATTGACCATATGCAACAAGGCCTTAAACCACTAGGAATTCCCTAGTGGACGAAGTTATAGCCCTCGTGAGAGTTTTCCAGTGAAGGTACTCACAAACTTCATCTATACTACAACGACTAAGAAATAAAACTATTGTTTTCTCATTCATGTCTCAACTATCTATACATCTCACTAGCAAATACATAAGAATAACCCAAATGAACCCTAAGCTAATATATGCATAATAATCAATCATCTAAAATAAACATATAACAATGAGTAATACTATGAAATGTAATAGCAGTCCGTTTAAAGAAACTTCGGATTAAGCGTCCTTAAGTAGGTCCTCACATAAATGTCAAGACAAAACCACTCTGATTTTTCCACTCA
Organism: Coptis chinensis; assembly: GCF_015680905.1. Lineage (NCBI taxonomy): Eukaryota > Viridiplantae > Streptophyta > Magnoliopsida > Ranunculales > Ranunculaceae > Coptis > Coptis chinensis. Next base: position 37,313,859 of record NC_141459.1, read on the forward strand.
AGTTTTCATTGCTCCGGTGTCAAGCAAGGGCACACTTTACCTTACAATCTCAATGACAACAAGGAAGCTCGAGTCGATCAAACACATCCGCCACTTACTATCACACTAACCTATTCCTAATTGAGCTAGAGGTCTTTATTAGGTGTCATGGGATTAGGAGATGGTTTAAGAAGGAAGGAAGTGGATATTCAAAAGGACAAGTCCGAGATAATAGAGTCTTCATATTATGTAACTAGAGAAACCTTGTTATTTACTTTTGCTTCTACACTTTGTTTCCATCCTTAGCCATATTTTTCTTTTTCTTTTCTTTGGCTTTTGACTCCCTTTATTCTATTTTTGGAGTTTTGATTTATTTCTATTTTTTTTTTTCTTTTTCTTTGGATGGAAAATTCTTTTCTTTATTTCCGGAAGCAACTAACTAATTTTTGTTTACACAGGTTTTTCTCTTCTTCTCTCTTCATCATTCTATTCTCAGACTTATTCTAAATTGGGTAGGTTGATTTATTATTATTATATATATATATTTTTTTATTTTGTTTTGTTTTTGTAACAGGGTAAAGGAATTGTGGTTTATGGAAGGGCTAATGAAAGGCTCAGAGGGGCGACTAGCGGAAAATAATTCATAGGTTTGAATTTCGCTATATCGATCCAAAGAGGGCCTAAATTCTCGCTTTTTAGGATATGGTTTAGTGATCAAGCAAGTGGACGGTGATTTCTCTATCCGGATTTTACTTCTCCCTTGTGTCATTTCTCAAATGTTTCACTCATATAAGGCTTTAGGCTATATTCTCACAGATTTGTAGAATAAGTACTCTAGCCTAGATTTCAAAAACTTATCGCCAAACAATCATAGATACTCATGTAATATATTTATAGATAGATGCAAAGATTATTACCTACATATTAACTTAAGTTTCTAACTATTATTCTCGATGCAAAAGCTACGGAGACTTCTAGATTGTTAAGAGCATGGAGAAAGAAAACAATACCAATATTCCTAAGTGTATAGCATACTTTTTTTTATTTATATTTTTGAATTTTGAAATTTTAACTAGAAAACAAGTGCATATTATACATATCTATATCCTAACAGATGTCTTAATTACACGTGTTTCTATGCCCCCAACAAGAAGCATGCTTTGTCATCAAAAGCATTTAAATAAAGAGGGGGTAGGAAAAATACCATTGAAGCGCGTGAAATGAACATCCGCAAAACAAAGTTAAAACATACAAATATAGTAATAAAATACCGACGCAACTCTATAAGAGTTCCACCCATTATGGGGTTAATGTAATAAAATTGCTTGGGACATAAGCGGACACTAACTTAACTAAAAACTTACCTGCACCCCAAAGATTTACTCGCCATCCTCCTCTTCTATATGAGGTTCTTTTCGCATCCCGCCATGCCATAACAACTTGCCACGCCTTCCATCGTGGTATCATCAACTAGTGCTAACCTTTCTAGTGTTATTTGGTCTGATGGGGTGTAAGGGGGCAACCAAATGTGGTTGCACATCGCCATCCCGCCAAGTCATGGCTCTAATGATCTTACCATTATCGATTGGTGGGTCTCATGATTTCGACACTTTCCCTAACTGTGGTAATCGCGGTACGAATCACGGGTAGGCAAGCCGCGTAAGGCGGCAAACCAAGACAGTCATAAGAAGGTACTTATGCCTCAAGGAATGGCCTCGCCTCAGAGTAGCAACTAAAACTCGGGGAATGTCATACCGACGACGCCCCTCGGCTAAAAGCAAGGAAAACGTCCACCCGATATATTATTGGCGTATAAACCGCCGTTCTAGAATGTTCATCATGATGAACAACATGGTCAGGCCTACATTCAGCGATAGGCTACTCGTATGCGATGTTATATTGGTCTTGGTCCATGATATGAAACACCCTCCCCATAATACTCATGGAAATAGGCATATTCATATAGGTATGAGTTATCCGTCATATATCCCCACGTGTGCATAGGGTCGGTAATGGCAATCCCGAAACCAAAGCTATCAAGTGCTTACTCATTCCATAGTCGCACCATCAAAAGCAAGGGAAATTTTTGTTCTCCTTCTTGGGTACAAAAGAAAGTAATATTATTATAGAAGAATTCAGTTAGCTTTAGGTGAAAAAGAGTCGCCATCACTTACCGTAAGATGCCGCCATCCTAATCGCGACGATCCGGCCGTGGAACGATGCTCCATAGGTATCGGTTCCCATCAAGTCTTCAAATGACTGTTCAGAATCACTATAGGAGGTGTCATCTTAAAACTACTCTGTAGAACAAAAGAAAAACCTGAAGAAACCTCGAAAAATTTGAATTTCCTGTGCTTACGGGAGGAGGGCACGGGCGCTGCCAGATAGAAGCGCGAGTCGCCGTAGGTTTTGAATTACAAGGTGTTTGAGCGCTGGTCGCGCTTGCAAGCGCTGGCGCTCAGAGGATTTTTCGATTTGCAGTGTTTGAGCTCGGGTCGCGCTCTGCTTGGGCATGGGCGCTCTTAAGATTTTTAGATTGATAGTGTTGTAGAAGTCGCGCTCTCTGCTTGAAGGCCCAGAGGTGCGTAAATCGAAGTTTACAAGAAAAACAAGAGGAAAAAGGTTGGAGTGAAAGGTGAGAGATGATTGTGGGTTGTGAGTGTAGAATGATGGAAGTTTTAAATAGGTTCTAGGTTTCCAAAATGAATCGGCAAGTTGCCAAATTGTTTTAAGGCAATTTCCGAAATAGAAAACTCCGCCAAACCCGAACCGAAAACTAACCATAGTTTTGATTTCCTAACAACCCCGTATCTAAACTCTCCTACATATCATGCTACCACTATTTTCAACTTTTACTCCAAGACAACCTTACGAAAAGATGATCAAAATAAATTATATTAAAATAATATGAAATCCAAGCAATCTAAAACAAACAACTTAATATTTAAATCTAACTACTTTAAATAAAATTCCACTAACAAAACAATAAAAATAATGAAATAACAGACACAACCGATGGTGAACACCTAGGGCGTGGAAGAAGATGGTCCCCGAGATGGAGATCGGTTCTATGGCTTAAGAATGGCTTGAGCCATCTGGCTCAAGCGCGACGACGCTCATGCCTCTCGACTCACCGAGACAGACTCATCCACGAAAGTGGCATACGTCGTAGCATCTCTATCCTGAACAAGCCGTGGCTTCCATCTCAGCCTTGAGTATCGCATAATCGGGCTTGGTGATTCTCGTGGATAATCTCCAAGTTAGACAAGATATCTTCCCCGACCCTTTCGAAAGCATTTCAACTCTCGCCCGAAAGTTCGCTTTGCTTATTTCGAATTACAATTTGTCTATGTCGGATATCTTCACAGATAACGATAACTGCATCGCAACCCAGGTTTGCGATTATCATTCGCTCTAAATTAGAAGTATGACTATCGAAATTATCCTCAACCAACCATGTCATATCTTCGCCTTCATTATTCGACTAACCAGTATTCTCTCGCAGACAACGGCCAAGTCTCTTGATGCATTCCTTATAAATACTTGCATTAGAATGCAATTTGATCTTAATAGGAGCAGATTTAGCGACAGCTCTAAATGAGAGCATAATCTTAGTGATCAATACGGAAGAGGCGCGTGCTCTTTTCCCTCCTCTAATCACATTCAAAATTAAATCAAGGATGCAGAAATTACACTCATTCGCTTGCAAAATCCGAGAACGCGTCGCGTATTAATCGGTCCGATGTCGCGACTTTGTCTTTCCCGAGGACGTTTTACCAATCCACCGAGCTCTACCCGGATTGGTTCTCGTGGTCGTCGCTTAACGAATGAGATATCGTATTGTATTCACCCTCTATGACCGTATCTTTCATCAAAACAGAACTGCAGTATACCGGGTTCCCGAATGGTCGATCTAGGTTGGTTACAGCGTGATTCCTAATAGCTCAGCCAACAACTATCTCGAAACTTCCCTCCGCGTTCCTGCTATCCTAATGAAAATCCTATTTCCCTCCGATTCTCGTTTCTTATAAAACTGTTATACCAAATCATAGTCATAGAAATCCTCTCATTCGAATATACCACAGTCCGCTCCAATGTCTCTTAAACATCTCATATCATCATAAAATGGCTAAACCGTCGGAGCAAACGCGTTTTCCGGCAGAATTCTACGTCGTAGCGCCATTTTAGTTTGGACTGATTTGGGGTTTGTAGATGGTGGTGGATGCGAGTTTGATGAAAACTAACTAAACACAACGGTGGTGGTTATGGTAGGTACGACGGCAGGTTTGAAAAACTTGGATTGGTGTGCGTTTTCTTGGTGGAAACGGTTGGAGGTTGTGTTGGTGTTTCACAATGGGGTTGGGTGGTCTTTCTATTTTGATGTATTCTATTTTTAATTTTATTTTATTTTATTTTTATTTGGGTTGCTAGGGTTTGAATTTAAAAGTGTGTCAAGCGGTTGGAGAAGATGAAGTCGCGATTTGTTTTTGGAAAGGGCTGGGCGCTACCGGTGAGGTGAGCGAAGTTCGCCCAAGCCCAATTTGATTTTTCGACTTCCGTCGATTTTTAGCGCAACTTCAAACTAAAATTCCCGCTTCGTTATCAGTCCGATTTTTGCGAATGAGATATGGAAATGATCAGGAAAGAATTTCCAATCCAATGATCCATAAAACACTCGATTCTAACCATGGGTGACGTATGAGAGGGTGGAAGGACGCCTCGAAGTGCGTGTGTGACATAAGTTATGCGAACGAATAAACACTAAATTAGATGACGTCAAACCCAATGAACTATACTAATGGACCTAAGCAACGCAAAAGGAAGTTTCGAGCAATCCGGATGCAAGGATCGACTGCCCACCCCCAAACAAATTTTTAAACACAAAATTTATTTACAACGTGGGTCGTTTAAAGTCAGATTTCCAAGACTTGTTGGATTGCTATGTCTATGATTTTTAAGAATTTTAATTTTATTTTTATTTGTTAAGAAACACGAAAAACAATAAATACATAATTCACTCCATAGAGGAACATGACTCAAAAATCGAGAAAACATGCGAAAGTGGAAAACGTGAATTATGTGAACTGTGGACTTAGGATCCGGTGCTTACAGCCACACACTCCATAGGGAGGGCCCGGTTACCTGAATGGTGCACTTACCATTAAATGGAAGTGAAAGGAAGTACACCAATGACAAGGGTCATTCCTCATATATAGGGTCCTGTAAAAGGACTTCCTCTATATCAGGGGACAGAAGTTCGTGAAAATGTTTTAACCGTTGACCGTTAACTTGAAAGGTACTGTTGTCCTTGGGATTTACCAAGGTAATTGCCCCATAAGGGGGTGACTTCAAGAACTTAAAAGGACCGCACCAACGGGTTTTAGTTTCCCCGGAAAATATGTAGACGGGAGTTGTAAAGCAAAACCTTTTGTCCGACCACAAACTCTTTGGCGCAAAGATATGCTTATCATGAACACGCTTCATGTTAGCTTTATAATCCTTCACGATCGTAAGAATCGCCACGGATTTCTTCAAGCTCATTTAATTGTAACTTCGCTTGACACCGCCTCATCAATATTGTAGTTAAGGCTTTTATAGCCCACGAGCACGGTGCTCTAATTCAACGGGCAAATGACATGGTTTCCCAAATACAAGTCTAAAGGGGAGACATACCTATAGGAGTTTTGAAAGCAGTTCTATATGCCCATAAGGCATCCGATAGACGACCGATCTTTCCTATCGTGGTTTACATCGTTGTTTCTAAAATCTTTTGATTTCCTATTAGAAACTTCTACTTGTCCGCTAGTTTGTGGATGATAAGGAGTTGCTACTTTGTGTGTAACTCCATACTTTTTCACTAGGGATGCAACAACTCTGTTTGCAAAATGTGTTCCCCATCACTAATGATGGCTTTAGGAATGCCAAACCTACGTAAAATGTATTTTTAATAAAAATACCACGGTCTTATGGTCATTGCTACGCAAGCTAGGGCCTCTATCCATTTAGACACGAGTCCACGGCAACTAGAATATAAATATAACCGTGGGAAACAGGAAAGGGCCCATGAAATCAATACCCCACACATCAAAAATTTCTACTATCAAGATTGGATTTAATGGCATCATATTACGCCGGATTCGCCCCAAGTTGTTGGCAACGAATACACGCCTTGCAATGCACTTGGGCATCCTTAAAAGGGTAGGCCAATAAAATCCATTATTGAAGAACTTTAGCGGCTGTTTTCATTCCGCTAAAGTGGCCACCACACTCTTTTTCATGGCGAAACGATAGAACTTCATTATATTCCCACCGGGAATGCAACGGCGAATAATCTGATCCGCACAATACTTAAAAAGGTAGGGCTCATCCCAAAGAGTATAATCTTGACTCGCCAAGAACTTCTTACGCTCATTTCTTGTCCAATTATAAGGCATAACATCAGCCGCTAAATAGTTTACGATGTCCGCATACCATGGTGATGAAAAAATAGCATACGATGCTCATCGAGAAAAGAATCCGGTGTGGACTCGGAATCACTACTATCGCCATTTGTAAGTCTAGATAAGTGGTCGGCAACTACGCTTTCGACCCTCTTTTGTCCTTTTATTTCTAATGTGAACTCTTGCGGAGAAGAATCCATCGGATTAATCTCTCGCTAGCATCCTTCTTTGCAAGAAGGTACCTAAGGCTGCATGGTCCGTAAACTAAAGTTTTAGAACCAACCAAATAAGGACGAAACTTATCTAAAGCATAAATGACAGCTAAGAATTCTTTTTCAGTAGTTGAATAATTCCGTTGAGCATCGTTTAATGTTTTACTAGCATAATAAATAACAGTGGACTTATTATCTAGTTTCTGTCCCAAGACAGCACCAACTGCATAGTCACTAGCATCACACATGAGTTCGAAAGGTTTAGACCAATCAGGAGGCTGTATAATAGGTGCAGTGGTTAGGGCGGCTTTTAAGGTTTCAAAAGCCTGTTTACAGTTAAAATTAAAATCAAAGATTGCATCCTTCAAAAGCAGGTTAGTTAAAGGCCTAGCTATTTTCGAAAAATCTTTAATGAAACGCCTATAAAACCCCTCGCATGGCCTAGAAAAGCTCTAATCTCACCTGACAAACCGCGGGTTTAGGTAGGGTCGCTATCTTATCTAGTTTGGCTTTATCTACTTCGATGCCATCACTAGATACAATATGACCTAGCACTATGCCCTTTTTGACCATGAAATGACACTTTTCCCAATTTAAAACGAGGCTCTTTTCTTCACACCGTGTCAAGACCTTAGACAAAGTTAGACAAACATTCTGTAAAGGAGTCTCCATAGATAGAAAAATCATCCATGAACACTTCCATAAAGCCTACCATGTCACTAAATATATGAAGCATACATCACTGGAAGGTACCGGGGGCATTACAAAGGCCAAAAGGCATTCGCTTTATAGGCATATGTTCCGGAAGGACATGTGAAGGTTGTCTTTTCTTGGTCATCAATATCAATAATAATCTGAAAATAGCCGAGTAGCCATCCGTAAAACAATAAAAGCATGACCAGCTAGACGCTCTAGCATCCGATCTATAAATGGTAAGGGAAAGTGATCCTTTCGTGTCATAGCATTTAAACGTCCCGTAATTAATACGATTCTCCATTTCATAGGACCTTGAGTGACAACATAGTCACCCTTCCCGCTACGCACCATGGTAACTCCCGATTTCTTAGGAACTACATGAATGGGACTTACCCATTCACTATCGGAGATTGGGTATATAATACCCGCGCGATCGAAAGTAATCGCAAAGACTTCTTCCCTAACCACCTCTTTCATGGCAGGGTTCAAGCGACGCTGAGGTTCGCGAAAGTCTTCGCGTTATCCTCCAAATGGATAATGATGAGTGCAAACATTAGGGTCAATTCCCTTAATGTCGGCTAGGGACCAACCAATCGCAGACCGATGTTCCCTAATCACCCTTATTAAACATGTCTCTTCATCCTTAGTTAACAGAGAAGATATAATTATCGGGTGACTACCATCCGGATCAAGTTGAATATATTTTAACTCCGGGGGAAGAGGTTTAAGCACTGGTGCGGACGGAATGTCCATTGATGTTTCATAAGTGTCCTTATCTTGCGTAATGAAGACTTGCTTAGGTAGCAAGTCTTCATAATCAGTATATGGAGCAACCGACGGGTCTACAATTGGTGTGGACTCTAGGATGGTGTTGACTTCCTCTAAGTAGGAGTCATTTACAAAATCAGAAGGTCCAAAAGAAAGGAATTTGTACATATTGTTTTCAGGAAACGTGTTGTTAAAATAATCTTGAGCTAAACTCTCGATCATGCTAACCTCCCCATCTACAGACGAATCTGGTAACTGTTTCATCATTTTAAAAACATTTACCTCGACGCATGTGATGGCCAAAAGATAAGGACATCTTTCCATAGCGACAATTTATAAGCGCATTGGCAGCCGCTTGCCAAGAAGGGCGCCCTAAAATGATTGGTACGAGTCATTAGCGACTTTCACGATCGAGGATAACAAAATCAGCGGGATAGTAGAAATCCTCGAACCTTAACAAGCACGTTTTCCACTACACCTTTAGGATATTTAATTGACCTGTCCGCTAATTGCAACGTTATTTTTGTAGGTTGCATTTCCTGTAGACCTATTTGTTTATACAAGTAATACGGGAGTAAGTTAACACTCGCCCCGTGTCTAATAAAGGCGTCGTGTGGGAATCTCCTAAGGTGCATTTTACAAGAGGGATTCGGTCCTTGTACTTAACAATTCCATTGTTTTCGGATAACGTTGAACCTGCTCAGTTAAAAAGCGCCTTTAGGTATATTGGTCTTACGCCTAGTAGTGCACAACTCTTTAAGAAACTTAGCGTGGTTAGGTAGCTTTTAATAGCTTCGAGAAAAGGAAGGTTTATCGTTAGATTCTTGAAAACGTTCCTAATTTCCTCAAAGTTTGTATCCCTGGTTAGCATGGCTAATTTTTGAGGGAACGGTGGTTTCGCTCTATATTTAGTGTATGGCTCGACTTGAAGTGTAACCTTGGCTTTCTGTTTCTTAGGTTGTGGTTTAACTGGGACCTCTACAAAGGGTAGGTTCTTCAGTTTCTATTTCGGTATCTAGTTCGATATCCGGTGTAGGGAGTACTGATGGGGTAACTATAGGCATAGTTACTTTGTTATCAACCACTCTTCCAGAGCGGAGAGTGGTGATGGCATTTAGGTCACCTACGATTGTAGTTTCCGTACTAGAATTACCGTTTACCTCAAAGGTCGTGGTTTGTGTTTTTTTTGGGTTTGGTATTGCTTGTCCCGAAAACGCTTTTGGTTTTTTTCGTCTTGGGCTAACTGTTGTATGCCCCGATTTATGGATTGTAAAATCTGTTGGTTTGATTGAGTCATTGTCTAGAAAAGTTGTTGGGTAACTTGTATAAAGGCATCGATACGATCCGTTGTGTAGTGTAGTAGTCACGGGTGGTGTGATCGAACTATCTCTCGTTGATTATTTATGGGTGGGTCGTGATAGTTATTATTATTAACCTAACGATACCTCTATTGGTATTATAATTATTATAATTATTCTCGACCTTGTGCTTGACCTTGTCGTGGTTCAAGCTTTGGTTGTTATAATTATTATAATTCCTCGACCTTGTCCTTGTCTAGGTGGAGCTTGGTTAAAATTGTTTGTTTGCCTAACGTTTTGATTATTGTACCCTGGAGGTATTACTTGTTGATTATTTCTCCAACTGAAGTTGGGGTGTTGTCTCCAAGGGGCGTTAGGAATAGGATAGTTATTAATAGAGTAAACATTATCTTGTTCTGGTGGTTGTTGTTCATAAGCTAGAGGACAATAATCGTCAGGGTGCTCTGGACTCAAACAAAATGACTACTTCTACTATGAAAACAATGCTAAAGTGTAACTAAGATGGCAGCGGCGCCATTTGATAAACATAAAATGAGTAGTTTACCTACGAAATGAACTATGAATTCAAAACGTAAGTAAACTAAAACTGAACTTTTACGAGTCTATTATCAAAGATTCTACTCTCGATGCGAATTGCACTAAGTGGAGTAGGAAGTTCGTTCCACTCCTAGTTCTCTAGCACGGATTGTTCTCTAAGTCTAAGAAATCAGTCTTAAGTCAATGAGAGTTTTACGAGGGGTGATTATACTACGATGCAATATGAAAAGCAATATGTTGAATGTCACTACGAACTATATGGAAATACTAATGTTCTTGAATCTAGATAAAGAATTAGAGGGGATTGAATCCACCTTGAATCCAACTTAACAACCTAGTATAGATTGTCGTGATCTCGATTCTTACGTTTTTCTGGCAAGAATTTCGAGTCTAATCCCTAGGGTTCATGGCATTTCTACCGGATACTAACTAGCATGTGAGGTCGCCCACCCATTCTCATGGCTTAAACACGACCTTCTAGAGTGGAATAGATTCTACAACCAATTCTATACTAACCACTAAGTTTTCATCAAGGCTTCATCAACCCCTCTAATGGAGGTTTTAGCCTTGATTCATCAAACTAACATTTCCCATTGAATCTAAACTAAACATAATGTTAGAATTTGAGGTTTACTTACTTAAACAATAATGAATCTAATTTAATGACTGGAATGAATTAAGGACAAGAATTTAAATTAGATCTAGAATGGAAATGACAAAATTCAAATGGACAACTAACTATTTTATTTATCTAATCAATCAAGAACAATGATTCAAAGATTTAATCTAAAACAAGAATTGAAATAGAACTAAAACTTAATTTAATTAATAAAACTAGATCTAGAATTCTATATATTAATTTAGGTCTAACTAGCTACCATTAACAAAGAGCTAAGCTTTTGTTTTTATACATCCAGATCCCAAAATCGTGCATGGGCTTGGAGCCATGTTTTGGGCCGAGAATCGGGCCCAAAACCCAATTCTTTCGGGGTCCAAAAGGCCTCTTCAGCTGCAGTTCGCTTCAACAGACTTTTCGTCCACTTCTGCTCCTCTGATTGGGTCAAGTCTTGGACCATTGGAAAGCTCTTTCGAGCCAGTCGTTTTGACATAAAGTAGGCCCAATTCAGGGTCTGAGTCCAAAGATATGGCATTCGGAAGTTCTCACGACCGTTGCTCCTTTATCTCGCTAAAGTGGCACGGTTAAGCACATAATGGACTTTGAAGCCTGAAATGCATAAAAACACGTAATCAGTATTAACTCTTACTTATTATTCACATAATTGGTCTAACAGTATGATTATTAAGGGGTTAAAACTACAGTTTTTTGCTTTTATCACCTGATAATCATATTCCCAAATTTCTTTCCTTTGGAAGTTCAGACTCCAACATTTTCATTCCTACACTAGTCGATACACATATTATGGATGAGGACGAGATAGATGACTTTCTCAAAGATATAGAGGACTACCATAGTAATGTGGATATGACCAATCTAGATGAGGAATTCGATGAGTTTCTTAGAGCAGGTGATGATTCACCCTATCAAGAACTACTTTGCACAACATCCACCTCGACTCCCCTCCTTCCACCCTTTCAAAGGAATCTTGAGTTTGCACTCGATCCTTTTGTTTTTCCTGTACTTCATAATTTTTTAAATCCACCTAGTAAACAAATACTTCAGAAGGACAAACCATTTGACACCTTCATTTTTAGACTTGAGACAGTCCCTACCTACACCATGAATGAGTTTTGTGCTAAACCCACATCCTCATTGTTTACATGCTTTCCTTCTACAACTTATCCATATCCATCATATCTTCCACAACCATTCACTTTTCCACACTTATTCACTAGGACACCCTCTCGTTCAAAGATGAAAAAGAAGGTGCATGCTAGGTTACGTTATAGGTCTATCCGACTTCGCTTTCAGTTCACTAGGTTATGTCATAGGAAATCTTGGTGCTTGATTGTGTTTGGGTATGTTGTTTGTGATATTTATTTATGGAATGATCCACAACTATTTCGGTTGTTAATATTTGATAAACTGCATGTTCATACATATGTTTAGATAAAGTCTCGAGTATCTGACTATAAATGACTCAATTTTTGTGTTTGGTGCATTCCTTTCATTTACAGATATTGGTGAGTGCACCATTAAGGTAACCGGACCCTCCCTATGGAGTGTGTGGCTATAAGTACCGGATCCTAAGTCCACGTTTAACATAATTCACGTTTTCCACTCTTGCATGTTTTCTCAGATTTTTTAGTCATGTTTCTCTATGGGGTGAATTATGTCTTTATTGCTTATTGTTTTTCCTTATAAAAGTAAAAAAATATATATATATTAAATAATAAACATAGTAATCTAGGAAGTCTCGGGAATCTGACTTTAAAAGACCTACTGTTAAAAAACAAATTTTCTAAACTCTGTTGTAAAAATTTGTTTCGGGGTGGGGTGTTCGTGTTTCCGTCCTAGAATGTTTTATGTCCCATTAGAGTTGCTTAGGCCATTTAATTTTATTACGATTCGGGTTGACATAATCTATGAATTTAGAGTTCAGTCGTTCGCATAACGTACGTTATGCACGCACTTCGAGGCGTTTTCCACTATCTTATATGTCATCCACGGTCGGAATAGAGTGTTTTATGGATCATTGGATTGGAAATTCTCTCCGGATCATTTCCATATCTCATTCACAAAAATCGGACCGGTAATGAAGCAACAATATTAGTTTGAAGTTGCGCGAAAAATCGAAAAATTTGAATTGGGCTTGGGCCCAACCCGCGCGCACCGGCAGCGCACCTGCGCCCCTTACCTTCGCACCAACAGTCGCGTTCTTCACTTCTAAAAACCGCCATTAACGACCAACAAAACTTCAAAACCTAAAAAAAAAAAAAAAAAAATAAAAAACCTAATTAAACCCATGCCCACAGTTCAAATCAACTTCAAATCTTCTCTAAAATCTTTCCACCAACACCTCCACCAATTTAAATCATCAAAAACCACCGGAAAATAAAAAAAATGAACTGCCGCGCCACCACACCACCACCACCATCGTTTTTTTTCAGTGAGGTTGTTCCTCATTGCTTCCTACACCTTCTACAAACCCCAAATCAGTTTAAACTCCAATGGCTCAACAACGTCGAATTTTGCCGGAGAAAGCATTTACTGGTGACCACTTCACGCCGTTTTACGGTGACGAAATGATTAGTAGAGATTGGAATAGCTTGTGGTACTCGACCAAAGCCTTTTACCACGAAGACTTAGTCCGACGGTTTTACAACACGAGGGAGTTGGAGGGGAGTAGAATTTTTGTTACGGTGGCAAAGAGGAGGAAGGAAGTAACTTCTGGGTTGTTGGCTGAGATTCTAGGCATTCCGCCTAGAATCCATCTGGATGCCACGTTACAGGAGTCCCAATATAATGGGGTCGAGCCGTTGATGAACGTAACAATTACCGAAGGGAACTACAATGCGAGCTCGCATTGTGTTCGGCAGGCATCCCTCATAACCAACCAGCTGGCTGTAGCTCAGTGGATTAGTCAGAATGTCCTAGGGAAGGAGAAGGTCAGCGACATCGGTCTGAACTGCCTCCACATACTATGGATACTCCAGGAGCAGAAGTATGAGTTCTGTATCTTGGAGTTTTTCCTTAACATGATTAGGGGAGTAGGGAAGTCTATTGCACCTCTCCCTGTTTTGATAACCAAGATCATGCTGAAGTTGAGAGCAACTCCCACGTCTGATAGGATTTACCTCACCCTACACCGAAATCCTCGTATTTATAAGGATTGTGTCCAACGAGTTTGGAGGTTGCCTGAGGATAGGGAAGAGGATGAGGAGGATGGTGGAAATGAGAATATGAGTTGTTTCCGTTTTCGGGTTTGGAAATTTTAGTATTTTCGGAAACTGCCATAAAAACTTTTTGGCAACTTCCCGATCCGTTTTAGCAACTTACAACCTATATAAACTTCATTCATTCTACACTCACAACCCACACTACACCTAACTTCCATCACTCACCTTTCACTCCCACGTTTCGTCTCATTTTTCAATCATCAAGACCTCGAGCGCGAGCGCGCTTCGCCCGGAGGAGCGCACTTTCAGCGCTCTACTCATTTGTCGAATTTTGCACGCAGCGCACCGCACCAGCTTCAAGGTGGCGCGACTTCGGCCAAACACCGGAACTCAAAATCATCGAGCGCACTGGCGCTTCAAGTGGAAGCGCACTCGGCCGACCTCCGTAAACACAAAAATTTCCAGTTTTCTGCGGGTTGTTCCCGAATCATTTGCAGCTGTTCCAAAGCATCGTTTTGAGATGACATCTCCTACAATAATACCAGAACAGTCTTTCGAAGATTTGTTCCAAAGCACTACTTATGGTGCTTGGTTTCGCGAGGCGATCACATACGTAGGCTGGGAACCGCTTATGGTAAGACCTGCTGAACTTTATTCTCCAACACTAGCATCTTATTTTTACGATAACTGCATTTTCTTTGAGAGATCAGATGGAGAACAAGTGTTCTCCATCAACATTGATGATGAACTAATGGAAATTACCAGGTTCTTGCTAGCATTTGTTCTTGAACTTGCTATGCCCACTGAAATACAAGACCCATGGTGTTATTGGGTAGATAATATGCATGTCTACACTTATGAGTTTTTGCATGAGTCGTATAGGGCAAGCATTTTCCGTATCAAGGACTAAGGGGACTATAACGTCGCTTTTGGTAGCCTATCCATGAACATAGGAACTGTTATGTTTTGGATCATGCTAAACATTTTAGGGGAATGGCGTTTTTCTTCTGTGAATGATGCCACTTGCAGCGTCTTCCTTGCTTTAGCCACGGGACGTATGTGCCATGACCTTCCCAGAACCTTGATTTCTAGTTTAGCTCGAGCCCATAGCATGAGGCATAAGTACCTTCTTATGCCTGTTCTAATTTCCCGTATTATGCTATGTTTCTTTCCTATTTTTTGTACACGTTTCACGGATTAGATTACGGTCGACACTGTGCGACCCACCAATAGTATTATTCAATCTTTTCGTGCAATGACTTGGCAAGGGTGGAGGATACAACCTCATCAGGTTGCACCCTACACCCCGTCAGACCAAGTGGCGCTTAATAGGTTAGCAATAATAGATGATAAATGGCGGGAAGCCTGGCAAATTATCATGGCATGGCAGGACGCGAAGGAACCTCACTTCTTTATAGAAGAAGAGGATGAGGAGGATGATGATTAAAGCGGGAGATAAGGTAAGTTGTAATTCTAGTTAGTGTCTGCTTATGTCCCAAGCAATTTGATTCTTGTTAACCACATAATGGGTGGAACTCTTATAGAGTTGCGTCAGTTTTTATATTAGTATGTTTTAACCTTGTTTTGCAGATGTTCCAGAATTTCACGCATTTCCATGGTATTTTTCTACCCTCTTTATTTAAATGCTTTGAGGACAAAGCATGCTTCTTGTTTTGGGGGGGCATAAAAACACGTGTAATTAAGGCATCTGCTAGGATATAAATATATATAATATGCATTTGTTTTCTAGTTAAAATTTTAAAAATTCAAAAATATAAATAAATAAGTTCATGCTATACACTTAGGAATAGTGGTATTGTTTTCCTTCTCTATGCTCTTAATAATCTAGAAGTCTCATGTAGCTTTTGCATTAGAATAATTTTTAGAAACTTTGGTTAATATGTAGGTAATAATCTTTGCATCTAGCTATAAATATATTACATGAATATCTATGATTGTTAGCAGTAAGTTTCTGAACTCTAGGCTAGAGTACTTATTCTACAAATCCTGTGAGAATATAGCCTAAAGCCTTATATGAGCGAAACATTTGAGAAATGACACAAGGGAGAAGTAAAATCCGGATAGAGATATCACACGTCCACTTGCTTGATCACTAAACCATATCCTAAGCGAGAATTTAGGCCCTCTTTGGATGGATATAGCCAGAAATTCAAACGTATGAATTATTTTCCGCTAGTCGCCCCTCTTAGCCTTTCTTTAGCCTTTCATAAACCACAAATCCTTTACCCTATTACAAAACAAAATAAAATAAAAAATTCAACCTACCCAATTTAGATAAGTCTGAGAATAGAATGAGGAAGAAAGAAAAAGAGAAAAACCTGTGTAAACAAAAGTTAGTTAATTGCTTCAGAAAATAAAGAAAAGAAGTTTCCATCCAAAGAAAAGAAAAATAAAAATAGAAATAAAATAAAAACTCCAAAAAAAAAATAGAATAAAAGGAGTCAAAAGCCAAAGAAAAAGAAAAAAAATATATGGCTAAGGATGGAAACAAAGTGTGGAAGCAAAAGTAAATAACAAAGTTTTCTCTAGTAATATTATGACTCTATTATCTCAGACTTGTCCTTTTTGAATATCCATTTCCTTCCTTCTTAAACCATCTCCTAATCCCCGCAACACCTAATAAAGACCTCTAGCTCAATTAGGAATAGGTTAGTGTGATAGTAAGTGGCAGATGTGTTTGATCGACTCCGGCTTCCTTGTTGTCATTGAGATTGTAAGGTAAAGTGTGCCCACTGCACACTGGAGTAGCGAAACTTGAGTGGAAAAATCAGAGTGTTGTATCTTGACTATTATTGTGAGAACCTACTTAAGGACGCTATTCCGAGTTTCAGAAACGAACATGCTAGACATTTCATAGTATTACACATTTTATATATGTTTATTGTAGATGATTGATTATTACGCATATATTAGCTTAGGTTTCGACTTGATTACTCTATATGCATTGCTAGTGAGAGGTATAGTTAATTTAGAGCATGAATAAGGAAACAATAGTTTTATTTCTTAGTCGTTGTAGTATAGATGAAGTTTGTGAGCACCTTCACTGGAAAACTCTCACGAGGCTATAACTCGTCTACTAGGGAATTCCTAGTGGTTTAAGGCCTTGTTGCATATGGTCAATGCAATCGCACTCAGCGAAACGAGAGTAGATAGAACTCCATTTTTGGTCACTTATTCTAATTTCTCATCTTTGCTTGAGGACAAGCAAAATGCTGTTTGGGGGTAGTTTGATAAGAGCCCAAAACTGTAGTTTTAACCCTATAACAGTCATACTTTTAGACCAATTATGTGAGTAATAATTAAGAGTTAATATTGATTACATGTTTTTGTGCATTTCAGGCTTCAAAGTCCATTATGTGCAGAAATGTGCCACTTTAGCGAGATAAAGGAGCAAAGGTCGGTTGCTAAGGAGTTCTGTGATTAAAAGCCAAGATTCAAGAAGACAAAGCCTTTCTAAAGCCCGGTCAAAAGCTGAAAAGTCGACGCGGGCAGAAACAGCACTCAAAGTCAGCAGAACTTCCGAAGACCATATCTTTGGACTCAGACCTCGGAATTAGGCCTACCTTATGTCAAAACGACCGGTTCGGAAAGAGCTTTCCAATGGTCTAAGCCTTAACCCAATCAGAGGAGCAAAAGTGGACAAAAAGTCTGTTGAAGCCAACTGCAGCTGAAGAGGCCTTTTTGGACTGAAAGAATTGGGTTTTAGAATCAGGCCCAAAACATGGCTCCAAGCCCATGCACGATTTTTGGATTTGAAAGTATAAAAACAAGAGCTTGACTATTTGTTAATGGTAGATAGTTAGACCTAGATTAGTTAGCCTCCATTAATTAGTTTTAGAAATTCAATTAGTTAATTAATTAGTTTTTCATATCTTGTTTTAGATTTAGTTTCATGTTTAATTAATTAGTTTAGAACAAAGTAGATTATTAATTTAGTATTTGAATCATTATTTTATTATTCATTAGATTAATAAAATCGTGTTCTTGATAATCTAGTTTCATTTCCATTAACTGTTTAGTTTCAATTCTTAGATTCAATTACTTGTCATTATTAGTTTCAATTAATTCTTGCATGATTAGTTCCAATTGAGTTTAAATAAGTAAAGTTCAAATCTTTATATCATGTCTTGTTTGAATTCCATTGGGAATGATAGCGTGATGATTCTCGGCTAAACCTCCATTTGAGGGGGGTTGAGAAGCCTTGATGAAAGCTTGATTCCGATTATCGTAGAGTCGTCGTAATTTTCTTTCCACTCTAGAAATGATTAGTTCACCATGAGAATGGGTGTAATCGTTCACATGCTAGTTATGAATTGGTAGAAATGCCATGTGTAATTAAGGATTAGGAGTAACCAGTTGATTCTCTCAAGCGCTCAATTCAGATTATGACGATTCGTCGTTAGTAGGATTAAGTCGAGTTAAGGTGGAATCAATCCCCCTCTAACTCCTTATCATAGAATCGACGTAGCATTCCCATAGTTGTTCTAATAGTCGACTAGTTGCATCTTGTGGGTAGTTGCATCGTAGTCTAGTTGCCATTTCGTAAATCTCTCATTAGACTTTAGTTAAGATTACTTATACGTAGAGAACACAGCATGCGGAAGGACTAGGAGTGGAACGAATCATCTACTCCACTATATCTCATAGGATTGAGAGTAGAAATCTTTGATAAATATAGGCACGTATTAAGTTTCAGTTTACTTACGTTTTGAGTTTCATCGTTCATTTCGTAGGTAAACTATCATTTTTATGTTTTATCAAGAATCCTAAAACATAGTTGTTTGTTGGAATTGAACTTTGTCTGCTATGCTTATCTTTACAGGTTAAAAACATTTCTTCTATCAAACATTGTTTCCCTTAATATTGGCTGGCCTTTTCTTCATTATCTTTCAAGTGATTAAGTAGTTGGTTACTGTTTAAATATGATTCAGATTGGTTTGTTGACCGGAGTAGCTTTAGCTTTGTTATATCTTTTTCTTCGGGTTTGAGACCTTTTCTCCTTTTTACCTCGACTCTGCTGTCTTGGAGATCACAAGATCGGGGTTCCGTAAGGACCAGTGATTATTTATTGTCTTTACTATGTGAGAAGTCCGAGGATACATGCAAGGCATGGTAGCTTTGAGATAGCCTAAAAATGGCATTTTGCATGACAATTATGCAAGGCGTTTCAACCACTCGCGTGATTCCCACTCGATCTATAATATGCTTACAATGTAATTGGAGTGGAAGAGCTACGAGAAGTTGCAAATGCATTCTGTTATTTATATCATAGCAACGCAGCGTTGCTACTTGGTGGTAGACTTGTAGCAATGTTGTTTATATCATAGCAACGAACCATTCGACTTTAATGAAAATTGGAAATCTTTTGATGGAACAGATGGTTGTAGTCAATATGACAGATTGATTTGACCACATCTAGGTGCCCCTCCTCCCCCTGAAAATGTAGTATTTTACTGTGAGACTGCATAAACTTATATATTTTTGAGAATTATTAAATCAAATGAAGAAAATACTAACACCGACACATATTTATGAGCAGTTTGTTGCTGGCTCTCAACCAGTGAACGCCCTTGCTTTTGTTCTTGATGGACTCTACTATGACTGTGAGTCTATTTTAATGTACATCTGCAACTGGATGTTGACTATTATATTATCACAGGTCAGCCTAACCTTCAATGTTTCTATGGATTTGCAATCAGCTTTTATGTGGAACACAAAGCAGGTATATATTGTGGTTTTAATATAGGAAGATATATTTCTTTTATTCACTCCTTTCGTCTTGCACTTCAGAGTTTAGCTAAATTTATCTGTTTATTAACTTTTGAATGCTTAAGAATTATAAAGTAAGCTTTTTAAGCAGATGCTGGGGGAACATAGAAAGAAGAGAATAAGAAAATGAACGTATAAAGTATATATCTCAATACTACCAAGAAGTATTGCTGCCAAATAATGTTTTACGCTTGTGCAATTAAACTTGCCTCAACATGTATATTTATTTATTTATATTTCTTTAGTGGTACATTTTAACTATGGAAACATGAGTACCAGTAAGTTCACTTGTGTGATTCACTTTGTCCAGTGTGTGATCCGCTCCATTCTTGAAAACTTTTGATCATGTAAGAGCCACACCAATTTAAGCTTAAAAAGGTTTATCAGAAGAGGTTCTGAATCATTTCTGTTTCTTGAACTCGAGCTTCTATTGTTTGGGTTGAGAAAGGGACTAGGGTATAGGTGCATGTATCTCTGTATTATGCTATGAGTTGTAAGACAGTCAATGAATGAAGAAGTTCATTCTATATGTTCTGGTCAGCTTGAAGATAAAATTTCATTGAGATAGTGTTTGCCTGATGTCCAATAACAAGGTATTAACTCACTCTTTTTCTGCTCCAGGTTTGATTAGCTGTTTTTTAAATGCTAAGTAATGTCATGGCTTCCTTAATGCTTAAGCATGTGGTTCAGGTGCAACATTCCTCAAGCAGCAAATTGTATCAGTCGGATGGCATAGAGGGCCAATACACCAGTAATCTATCTGTCAACAGATGCAGTAGAAAGTGAAACTGATCTCCTCCAGTCTCTAACTATGCTTAATGGAAGAACCATTCCAATCGGGTTAAACGCCAACCCGAAATTCGGCTGAAAAATGGGATGCTTTGCTATACTGATTACATGGTCTTGAGGGAGATTCCTGTAGAGTAAGAAACCGGTACTTCTTGCGTAAAACGAACAACAAGAAAATAAATTTTTCAGTCATGGATTGAACCTTCCTAACTCTTTTCCTCGATTATGGTATTATTTTCTGGTCTCCAATCATGAATTGTTTTTTATCCCATGTAGGTTGAAGGTATGCTAGATAAAACCAACAGTGCTATGTCAACTGTGTTCATTGGAGCATCATGCTCGACATTCACAGAGGACATACTCCGACTCCGAAAAGATTGGCGTACAAGTTCAGTTTGTGATGAGTACCTTTGCCAAGGCGAAAGCAACCCAACTTTATAGCGCATTAATCGAATGAAGATGCTTGACAGGTCAAGGATTGTAATTTGGAATGGCTGGCCATATGCTCCAACCCACATATTTCATCAAGACTAGTATGGTTGAGTTCCGCTAATTTACTTCATGTTGTTGTAATTTGTAACTTAGTGGAAGTGTATAGTATCTCTCAGTATATGTTCTTCCCTGGTGTGCTACTTATAATTGAGCCAAAAAGAAGCTTGTCGATGCTTATTGTGTTTTACCTGCTTATAATTTTGAATTGTGCCATCTGGACGTTGATGTTTAACTTTTGCACCATTTAAAATTGTTAGATTGGATGAAGACTTGAGCTTTCTATATTAGCTTTCCCATTGTCCTTCTCGCTAAGTGGCTTTTTTTGCCTCTGAAAATGCAGCAGGGACAAATTGGAAAGGCATCTTGTAGATGCACATATGTTTGACATGGCATGGATGGTTACACACAATGGTGGTGCCGCCATAAAATATGATACTAAATTTGTATGTAGAGGTATGTTAGCATGAATTCCTAAAAAAATGTGATCTATTTTTTTTTTTTACTTTGGATCCCTTTTTGTCATGTTGATTTGTTTGTTTTCCTTGCATGAAATACCCTGTGTTCATAAGTCACCATTTTGTGTGCCTGTGTTGATTAATTCTTAGGTTTTGTCTATTCCTCCTGGGAAATGATATGTATCCTTATTAGGGAAATCCCCCTCGGAAAATATATAGATTCATTACACATTTGTAGTTTGATATGCTTTTCAGTAATCTAGGAAACTGAATGTATATTGAAAATATTCACTTAATAATTTCATCTCTTTGAACTTGTTAGGTTGATTGCATATTCTTTCTTTGCGAAGGTTAGAGCAAAGAGATTGAGATGGTATTGTTGTCACTACTCGTTATTATGCTATCAGTGTAACTCTAATTTGCAGTGATAGAAGTTTCAGTATTCTCCTACATTTGTTATGTTTGTCTAAATGAGCTGATCAATTCCTTGATTGTTTTGTTTATTGAATATTTGTTTGATGATTGCAAGGTTCACAAAATTGAAACTTTATTGTTGTTATCATTACTCGCTTGAACGGGTAAGTTTCTACGAACATGAGAATTATATCATCTTGAATCTGTACATTTTTTTTTCTCGAGTCTATATAATAGTGTTAAACTCTCTTTCACGGCAATTCTTACACAATAGTTTCAATGATAAATAGCCTACTAGATACTTAAACCTTGATGTTTTCAGTATTGCCCTTTGTGCTAGTTATTTGATTTTAGTGTTTAATATATGAATGCTATTATTAGGTATCTGGACATAAGTAGTCTTGTACAATAACTTCCAGGTTCATTCAGATAAACCGAAGTCTACACTTGCTTTGAGTGGAGCTGACCGATAATGCTCCCCGCCGTGTTGTACGTTTGCCTATGCTTTGGCTAGCTACTGCTTCCATCTCTAGAAAATAAATTCTCGAGATTTTTTACCCTCATGAAAGGTTGTGTGACTCAATGAAAGACCAAATTGCATAAAGGTGATGAAGATAGGAATTTCAAAGCACAAATTGTTTTTTTTCCCATTATGTTTTTATTATGCCTTGATGTGTACTTTAAAAGCCTAGTTATTTATTGGCAATCAACAGCTTGAAAAAATTGTAAATTTTGGAAAACCAATGTATAATATATCAAATTTTCAAATGTGTTGTTTTAGTATGTTTTAGTATGTTTGTATAATTGATTTTATGATATGAGAACCATGTAGTATTAGTAGCGGTGTCGGGAAAAAATACGTTCTACCAAAAAAATTAATTTGAACAAACACGACGGCGAATATTGTCGTTACTTGACTTCCCTAAGACAATACACCACGAAAATGCGTGTCCTAAATTTAAGACAAAAATTTACGACGGTTCAGTACGTTCTAGATTTGAAAATAGGCAGTTACAGCAAAAAGGCAATTTGCGACGGTTTTGAATGTCCTATAATTAACGACGGCTTTAATTGTCGTAATACCATCGCATTTCTAATTCGCTTTACCACGTATTTTCCCGTCGTTAATATTAATGACAAGGCTATTCGCGATGAACTCTAGGACACTATTTTCCGTCGTAAATCTCGATTTAGGACGGCAATATCCGTCGTTTATGGCCTTTTCTGGTGTAGTGATTCAGTAAGCTTAGGTGAATATGAGTCGTCTTCACTTACCAGTAGATGCCTCCATCCTAACTTTAAGACCCTTTCGCGGAACCAATGTCCATAAGTCTCGCTTCCCAACAAGTGTTCGAAAGACTGCTCCGGTATAACTATATGTGATGTCATCACAAAACTACTCTCTAGAACAGTTGGAACGATCTTGGAATAACCCACAAAAAATCTGAATTTTTCGTGCCCACGGGGGTCAGGGCGCGGGGTGCGCTCAACTTATGCCTGGGTAGGGCACGGGATGCGCCTTGGTGAATTTCGAGTTCCAGGCACTTAGGCGCAAGGCGCGCTCACTTGTAGTCTTAGTAGGGCGCGGGTCGCGCTCAGGATGAAAATTGGAATTCCAGTGTTTTGGGCGCGAGTCGCGCTCAGGTTTGGGCTTGGTAGGGTGCGGGTCGCACTCTGAAGTAATTTTGACTGATAGTGCCTAGGGCGCAGGTGGCACTCCACTGGGGCGCAGATGCGCTCAGAGGTGCTGAAATACGGAGTGAGAAGGAAAAAGAAGGAAAACGTGGGAGTGAAAGGTGAGGGGATGTAGTGTGGGTTGTGAGTGAAGAATGAAGGAAGTTTATATAGGTTGTGAGCTTCCAAAACGAATCGGCAAGTTGCCAAAAAGTTTTAAGGCATTTGCCGAAAACAAAATATTTTCGAAACCGAAAATGGAAACAACCCATATTCTCTATTCCAAAACAAACCCAATATCTTTTAGGTTGAATTTAGGATAGTAACTGCCTAACTCATTGAGATTTCATCCTACCACCACATCTAATCCTAGGCATGCCAATATCGGCAATATTCGCAACCATCACTCCAAAACAACTTCTAAAATGGAGGATCATATAACAAATCATGCTATAGTAAATAATACCACCCCCAAACAATTCGGGAAGGTGGGATTAACAATAAAAACAACGCATAATTTGAAAAGAACCACATTATATTAAAGCTGAAATTCAAACAACATTTAACTACCAAATTCAAATTTAACTACGGGATTCAAAATTAACATCCAAACTAAATAAAAAGAAATACAAAATGACATCAACTCAAAATATTCCTAACAACGCGCTGCTGGTAGTGGATGGCACATGAGAAGGAGATGACTCCTGAGTTCCGGATAGCCCCGAGCCATCCGTCCTGCGGCGACGACGCCAGGCCTGTGCCTCCAGGCCTCCTCGGAGAAGAACCACCCTAGGGTGGGAAGCGCTCAAGCATATCTTCTCGAACTTGGCGTGCATCCATCTCTGCCTTCATCTGTTCCCCAACGCCATCCTCGCTACCGGCTCGAAGTCTCAAAGTTATGATGCATGGTAGCCTGCTGTGTCCGGAGATCTTCACAAATAGTATTGAGAGAACGCATGCCACGATGAAGCACCGACATGCGTTCTGCATCAGATGTACACCTCTCCAAGGCATCGACATCAAGACATGTCGTGTCCTCCTCATCCTCCGACTCATCCTCTTCAACTACCCACTCTTCAGGCAACCTCCACGTCTTTTGGATACACTCCGTATAAATAGTAGGATTTCTGTGCTCTCTCAGCCAAATCCTATCAGACGTCGGAGTCGCTCTCAAGGTCATCATGATTTTCGTTATCAAAACAAGGAGAGGTGCAATACTCTTCCCGACTCCTATAATCATAGTAATCAAAAACTCGAGGATATAGAATTCATACTTCTGCTCCTAGAGTATCCATAGAACGTGAAGGCAGTTCAGACTGATGTCACTAACCTTCTCCTTCTCGATGACATTCCTACCAATCCACTGAGCTACAGCCAGCTGGTTGGTTCGCAGAGACGACTGGCGAACACAATGTGAGCTCTCATTGTAGTTTCCTTCCAAAACAGTCGCGTTCATCAAAGGTTCGATCCCAGTAAATTGGGATTCCTATAATGTGGCATCGAGATGGCGTCTAGGCGGAATGCCTAAAATCTCAGCCAACAACCCTGTAGATACTTCTCTCCTCCTCCAGGCCACCTTAACAAAAATTTTATTCCCATCCAACTCCCTCAACCTATAAAATTGTCGGACCAAATCTTCATGGTAAAAATCGTCTGTCGAGTACCACAACCTACTCCAATCTCTCCTAACCATCTCGTCATCGTAAAATAGCGTGAAACGGTCGGCCGTAAATGCTTGTTCCGGCAAAATTCTCCTTCTTTGAGCCATTGGAAGTTTTGAACTGATTTGAGAGTTTGTAGAAGGTGTAGGAAGCAATGTGAAACAACCTTACTTAAAAAATGATGGTGGTGGCGCGGTGGCTGCGCGACAGTTCAAATTATTTTGAATTTTTCTAATTTTCGGTGGGTGAAATTGTTGGGGATCATGGTGGGAGAGGTTTGGAGCATATTTGGGGTGGGAATGAATTTGGGCATGGGTTAAGTTAGGTTTTCTTTTTTTTTTTTTTTTTTTTTTTTTTTTTTTTTTTTTTTTATTTTTTATTTTTTTATTTTGCTTCTAGGGTTTAAAGCTTGTTAATGGCGGTGATGAAAACAACTCGCGACTGTTGGTTTGAAGATGGAGACGCACGTGTGTGGCACGTGCGCACAAGATTGAGCCCAAGCCCAATTTGATTTTTCGAATTTTGTCGATTTTCCCGCGCAACTTCAAACTAAAATTGCCGCTTCGTTACCGGTCCGATTTTTGCAAATGAGATATGGAAATGATCAGGAGAGAATTTCCAATCCAATGATCCATAAAACACTCTATTCCGACCGTGGGTGACATATAAGAAGATGGAATTGTAAGGTAGTACAGCAACCAACAAAATAAGCCGTTTATAGTAAGATACTCGAGACTTTAACAAATAACTGGATATATATATATATATATATATATATATATACCCTGCAGTTTTCCATATATCAACAACCTAAAGAGTTGTGGGTCTTTCCATAAATAAATAACATGGAATGCACCCCCAAACAGAATCAAGCACCAAGATTTTCTATGACGCAACTTATTGAAATGAAGCGAAGTTTGATAGATCTAAAACGTAACCAAGCATGCACCTTCTTTTTCATCTTTGAATGAGAGGGTGTCCAAGTGAATGATCGTGAGAAAATGGATGTTTGTAGAAGATATGTTGGATATGGATAAGTTTTAGAAATAAAAAATGGAAAAAATGAGAATGTGGGTTTAGCATAAAACTCATTCATGGTGCAGGTGGGAACTGTCTCAATTCTAAAAATGAAGGTGTCAAGTGCCTTTCTCTTGAGAATTATTTCTGTATTAAGAGGATTTAGAAAATCATTTAGCACAGAAGAAACAAGAGGGTCAAACGCAAACTCCAGGTTCCTTTGAAAAGGTGCAAGGTGGGGAAAATTGATGATGGAAGATGAATGAGTGTCAGCTAGGGCTCTTAGGTCTAGATCAGTAGAAGCCTTGAGATATGCCAAATATTCCTCAATAGGTGGGTCAAAAGAATCACTGGGATAGAGGGTGAAAAATTCATCTTCCGTCATACCGTCAAGAGATAAATGGATGTTGGCAGGGTGGGACTCGCGAGGTGGCAGGGAAAAGTTGCAAAAGAGATGAAGAAAATCTTCCTCAATTTCATCTACGTCCTTGTCGAAGTTGGAACTTCCAAAGGAAAGGAATTTGTGCATCTGGTCATCCGGAAATGTGGTTTTGAAATAATCATGAGCTAAGCTCTCGATCATGCTAACCTCTCCATCGATATTCATATCAAGAAACTATTTGATCATTTGAAAAACATTGACCTCAATAGAAAGATGGCCAAAGGACAAGGACATCGAACCATCGCGGCAGTTTATAAGCGCGTTGGCAGTTGCCAAGAAAGGGTACCCTAAAATGATTGGAATAGAGTCGTTAGCGACTTCTGTATCGAGAATAACAAAATCCGCATGATAGTAGAAATCCTGAACCTTAACCAGCACGTTTTCCACTATACCCTTATGATACTTGATAGACCTATCAGCTAATTGTAACATCATTGTTGTAGGTTGCATTTCCTGTAGACCATTTATATAAATAATAAGGGAGTAAGTTAACACTCGCCCCCAGGTCTAATAAAGCAGTGGTCGTGTGAGTATCCCCTAAAGTGCATTGTACAGTAGGACGACTAGAGTCCTTATACTTAACAATTCCATTGTGGTCTGTTAAAGTTGGAAATTGTTCAGTTAAAAAGGCGCCTTTAGGAATCTTTGTCTTACGCCTAGTAGTGCACAACTCTTTGAGAAACTTATCATGGTGAGGTAACTTTTTAATTGCTTCAAGAAAAGGTAAGTTTATCGTTAGATTTTTAAAAACGTCTCTAATCTTGTCAAAATTTGTATCCTTGTTTAACATAGCTAATCTCTGAGGAAATGGTGGTTTCTCTCTATATTTAGCATATGGATCAACAGGATGTTTAACTTTCACTTTCTGTTTCTTAGGTTATGGTTTAACTGGTATCTCTACCGGTGTAGGGACTACTGGTGGGGTAACTATAGGCATAGTTACTTTGTTATCAACCACTCTTACTTAACGGAGAGTGGTGATAGCATTTTGCTCACCTACGTTTGCATTTTCCGTACTAGTATTATAGTTCAACTCAAAGGCTGTGTTTGTTATTTTAGGATTAGGTATTGCTTGTCCTGGAAACACACCTTTGGGTTGTACTTTTTCTTGTGCTAACTGCTGTAAGAAAAGTTGGATGGCTTGTAAAATCTGTTGTTGGGTTTGCATAAAGGCTTCAAAATGATTCGGTTGTGGAGGAGTGTTAGCTATAGGTTGTGTGACAGGAACTATGTCACGTTGATTATTAATGGGTGGATTTTGATAGTTATTATTTACCGGAATGATACCTCTATTAGCATTATAATTATTATTGTTATAATTATTATAATTACCCTGACCTTGTCCTTGCCTCGGTGGAGCTTGATTGTTATAATTATTATAATTACCCTGACCTTGTCCTTGACCTTGTCGTGGTGGGGCTTAGTTATAAGTGTTTGCTGGCCTAACATTGATTATTATACCCTAGAGGGGTTACTTGTTTATTATTTCTCCAACTGAAGTTGGGATGTTGTCTCCAAGGGGCGTTAGGAATAGGATAAATATTAATCGAGCAAACATTATGTTGTTGTGATGTCTGTTGTTCGTAAGTGAGAGGACAATAGGAGTCGAGATACTCTCGACTCAAATAGAAATTACATAGATTAGAGTTAACGTTCATAACGGGGATAGGCTTTTGTTGAACAGAAATAACCTCTACCTTTTTAGTGAGAGATTCGATCAAATTTTTTAGTTTAGGATTGGGTTTCATCTCAAACATACCGGCGCTTTAACTGTTGTAGAAGAACTAGCGGAATGAGAGATATTGTCACTACCCCCCCCCCCCCCCAGTTATTATTACGCTTAGTTTGATCTTCTAAAATTTTATAAGCCTCTGAGACTCCCTTACTTAGGAAACTACCCCTATTCATTATGTCAAGGACTTCTTTATGGTGATGTAACAGTCCTTTGAAAAAGGCACGAACTAATGTGTCTTTCGCGAGGTTATGGTGTGGACACTCTATAAGAAGATCTGTGAAACGATTCCAAGCCTCTGAAAATGATTCATGAGGATTCAGTCGAAAGAAATGAATCTTGGAAAGCATTTCATCGGTCTTCAGTGGTGGGTAAAATTGTTCCATAAATAGTTGAACAAGTTTAGCCCACGAGTCCACAGAATTAGGCGCTTGGGCAGTTAACCAAGACGTCGCCTTATCGGCTAAGGTGAAAGGAAACACTTTTAATTTGTTCAGCACCAACTGTAGGATGGTGGAATGTAGTAAGGACTTGGTCAATCCTACGCATGTGCTGATAAGGTTTTTCATGGTCTAACCTATGAAAAATGGGTAACAAATTAAATATATTTGGGGGGATTCGGAAATCCCCCACTGGGTCTGATAGAACGATGCAAGATTTAGGGCTATCGTTCAAGGCTTTGTAAAAGTCAGAGAGAGGAGACTCTCTTTCTTCATCCATTATTTCAGGTGTGGTGTGTGGTATGCTAGCTAGAGGTGTAGTGAGTGGTTTTCTAGAAAGGCGTGTTTGTTGACGTTGTCGGTTGATTACGTTAGGCATTTTTCTTCCGCCTGACCTTAATCTCATGCAAGGCTAAAACCAATCTTAATGAAACACGACAACACTTCAAACAATCCTGATATACTAGTATAAACCTCTAACTGGAGATGCGAGGTGTGGAAGAAAGGAGTACATGAATGCCTCTTTGCTTCGCTTATAAATAGCGTCTTGTATACGCGTGCTCAGTGTATATAACAAGTTAGAACACTGAAAACCTTGAAGAAATGGAAGTTTGAAACAAACCTGTGGAAATTGGGCGTTTCAGAGGGTCGCTGCTCGAATAAAGGCCTAGGTAGAGGCGCAGTTCATTTCGGGACAAACCGGAGTTCCGTGCGCCACGCGGCTCGAACTTTGCCTTAGTAGGGCGCAGGTCGCGCTCAGGCAAAAACTCAAGTTCCAAGCGCTTCAGCGCGGGGGGCGGTTGATTTTTGCCTTGGCAAAGCGCAGGTCGCGCTTAGGTAAAAACTGGAGTTCGAGGCGTTTTGGCATGGGTGGCGCTCAAATTTAGCCTGCCTAGGGCGCGGGTCGCGCTCCGTGTAATTCTGCAAGGAAAATTTTAGTGCTGAAACAGACAACCACAATTAGAATCAAACAAGGGTGGGTGGGTTATGGGATTTTGGAAGACTAACAATTCTAAAGAAAACAATACTAAAGGGAACTAAGATGGCAGCGGTGCCATTTGTATAGCACTGAAATCGTAAAATGAATAGTTTTACTCACGCATAAATGGTGGAACTCAAACGCAAGTATATGATCAAAGCTTGGTTACATGAGGCTCAGATGAGGAAAAATAAGACAAACTAGGTGTCTCACTACACTCGGTCAAAGCTTGGTTCTCAACTACAAGAATGGTGTACTCATGGGATTGTGTATTAGGCAAACACTCTTCACCGTGAGGGTTGAAAAAATTATAGAGGGTCTCTGAGGCAATTGGCTCAAGGGCAAAA
Source organism: Coptis chinensis (assembly GCF_015680905.1). Classification (NCBI taxonomy): domain Eukaryota; kingdom Viridiplantae; phylum Streptophyta; class Magnoliopsida; order Ranunculales; family Ranunculaceae; genus Coptis; species Coptis chinensis. Next base: position 37,343,840 of record NC_141459.1, read on the forward strand.
TCGAGGTTCCTTTGAAATGGTGGGTGAATGGATGGCCTAGTTGTGGTAGATGGTTGGATTATAGGAGGTGGTAACTTAGGTGGATGGTGGTTGGTTGGTGGATCCTCACACGCTCTTAAGAAATCATAGAAGTCTTCATCTAGCTTAGTTGAATCCATAAAGTTGTGGTTCGTGGCTTTATATTTAAGAAATTCATCTATTTCTTCCATTGTTATTTCCTTAGCTGCCAAACTAAATTGAGATTCACATTGTGATAAAGAAGTTACTTCCTTTAATTCCTACACATGACCTTGTTCATGCCTTGTATTAGAATTATTAATATCTATTTCCTCACCCTCTTCCTCTAAAACACTATAAGTATCCTCAATGACATCATTCGAATGTGTCAAGGAATCATCCAGCCGAGTGCGGTTAGCAAACATAAAGGCATGGACATGCTCAATCGGAGGGTCCATATTATGAGAATGCCAATAGTTATCAAATTCTTCCTCCGTCACATCTTTATAAATATCTTCTAATGTGTCATCATTATATTCATCTTTAGATGGATCTTTTAGATGGATCAGTGGGAGGTTCCTCGGAGGCATATCTCAAATTTGAGTGGTCATCCAAAACAAGTCCTAAAGAGTCGTCTTCAAGAATTTCCTCATCCAGGTGGGGTGTGGAGTCAACATAATGGTTAATGGGAGGTTCATGAAATTCAGGGTAGGTCTTAACTAGGTCTAATGGTGTGGTTATGGGAATAGGTTGTTCTAGTTGTGTGTTGATCTCTAGCAAGGTTGAAAGTTCTTTGTTAGGCGAGGAGATCATGGAAATCATCTGGGCTATGTTCTGAAGCATAGTTAGGTTCTGAAGCATAGTTTGGGAAATTTGGTCTGGGAAGGGTGGCAAACTAGATGGGTGGGTGATTTCTGGCATGGTGGAAATGTCTTGTTGGTATGGTGTTTGATAGTCATAGTTATTGGCGTTTGAGTGACTATGGTTGATCTCGTATTGTGATGGGATAGGTAGAGGTTGAATAAATATGGGACATGAATAGGCAGTGTGGTCTGGATCTGAACAAATTGTGCACGGAAAAGTGTTTGGTTCGTTATATACACTCATTACGGAACTAGAATTATACGACACTGGTTGACTCCCTGTATAGTTTAGATGACTAGAAAACTCTTGATTGCATGGGTCACTATAAAAATTTAAAAATTGAGGTTCATAATTATTATTATATCCTATAGTAGGCTCAAACTTTTGATATGATGGGCAATGAGAAGCCCAATGGTAAGGACTACCACAGCATGAACATGGTGAAGGGTTTGCATAATAATCATATGATTGTTGGTCTACATATTGATATGCCATATTGGTTTTACAAATATATTATAGGACAATTAATATGCAACCAAAACTTTAACTATAAATTTCTAGATAGGCATGTACATTGATGCTTACGATAAACAAGCCTGATTATGCTAGAATTGAAACTCCTCTGACAGAAGAGGCGAGGAGTGGAAGAAGGAGTACATGAATGCCTCCTTGCTACGCGTATGAATAGCGTCTTGTATACGCAATCTCAGTGTATTGAAGAAGTTAGAAACACCTTATAACTTGAAGAAATGGAAGTTTGGACTGACCTGTGAAAATCGGGATGCTCCAGAAGAGGGCGCGGGGTGCGCTCAGAATTTGTCTGTGAAGGGCGCAGGTCGCGCTCCCCAAAAAATTTGAAATTTTTACAGTAGGTTACTAAGACATCCAGTAAAATTTCAGAACAATCGGAGATATGAAAGTCCTTCTACTGCCCTGCAAAGTTTGCAAAACAGTTTTTGGACACAATACAAACAACCAAATGGTTAACCAATCAAAACTGAGCCAAAAATCGCCAAAATTTTACTCGAGACTTCTGACAGATTATACTTGTTTTTGTAAAAAATTTACAGAAATTGAAGTTCTACAAATTCTCCTTATCGGCTATTGTCCCAGAAAGTAAGTGTTGCAAAACTGCAAAAACACACTGGAAACACTCCACTTGTTAGGAGGTCAAAACAAATAAAAAACTCGTAAAATTTTTACTAAAAACTCCTGACTTAGGATAGATACTCCTGTAAAAAGTTTAGAATTTTTGGAACTGCCTAAGTAACCTTACTTATCTGTTTTTTAAGAACTTACGGTTTGAAAACTGAAATGTAGCACTGTAAAGATCATATTTGTTCACAAGGTAAAACAATTAGGAAAATTCTGAAAATATTCCAGTAAATCAATGACACTGTAGATATTATTCCTGAAAAGTTTTAGAATTTTCAAAAATTTAGAAATACCTTTACTGCAGTATTCGTCACTGTGATTCCGCAATCTTAAGGGAGCGCAGGCGCGCTTTGTGCAAGGCAAAAGGGAGGGCGGATTAAAACAGTGAATTTCAAGCATGAACCATAACAAAAATATGAGAAACAAGAAAGAAAAATTAAAATGGTGGGTGGGTAGAGAATGGGGGATTACCCCTTGGATTCAAGAAATTGAATTCTTGTCCTGAAAGAGTTTAAGATGGCAACGGCGCCATTTGATAACCCGTAACGCGGGTGACCCGGGTTCGATCCCCGGCAGCGGCGCCATTTGATAAACGTAAAATGAATAGTTCTACTTATGAATAAATGATATAATTCTAATGCAAGTAAAACTAAAACTAATTTCGTGTGTGTTATCAAAGATTTTTACTATCGAATCTATCGAAATAGAGTGGAGTAAAAGATTTGTTCCACTCCTAGTTCTTTAGTATTCAATGTTTTCTATGACTGCGAGTCTATCCAAAGTTTAATGAGAGTTTTACGAAGGGAATTATACTACGATGTGAATTCAAATAACAAGATACGCTAATTCAAACTACGAAATTTCTAAATTAACTATATGATAAGGAATTAGGGGGGATTGATTCCACCTTAACTCAACTTAATCAACAAACAAAGATTTGTCGTGATCCAAATTTCAATGTTTTCGCATATCAAAATGGTATTTCTAATCCCTAATTATACATGGCAATCTCTACCAATTAATAACTAGCATGTGAAGTAACCAAACTTATTCTCATGGTGAACTAATTACTTTCTAAAATTGAATAGATTATCACGACAATTTCTAAGTTAACAAAGATCAAACTTTATCAAGGGTTCTTCAACCCCCCGCTAATGGAGGTTTAGCCTAGAGTCATTAAACTATCATTTCCAATCGAATTCAAACAAGACATAATATAAATATACTAACTTAATTTACTAATATAAAGATTCTAATTACTAATTCAAAACTAAACTAATAACTATGAAATAATTAACAACTAAGATCGAAATTAATTCTAATGAATTTAATAATTAAACTAGATTATGATTAACTAATTATGAAATAAAGATAACTAATTTATCAATTTGAAACAACTAAAACTTAATAAGAATTTAATTAATAAACTAAATTGAGATGAAAATGAATACTTTATTATAAACTAATATTTGATTCTAAAATAACAATCAACTTGTTCTAACTAATCTATTGGAATTGAAAAACTAATTAACTCAATGAAATAAATCTAGATCTAGAATTATGCTCTAATGGCTACTTACTACCTAACCTAATTGATGCTTAAGAGTTAAGTCTTGTGTGTGTAAATAGAGGAGACCAGATCCACATTTTCGTGCATGGGCTGAGTAGCCATGTTTTGGGCCGGAAAATCGAGCCCAAAGCCCAATTTTTTCAGTCCACAGAGCCTTTTTCAGCTAGCTTTGACTTCAACAGACTTTTTGTCCACTTTTGCTCCTCTGATTGGGTCAAAACTTAGACCATTGGAAAGCTCTTTTTTATTCGGTCGTTTTGACATAAGGTAGGCCCAATTCCAAGGCCTGAGTCCAAAGATACGGTCTTCTGAAGTTCTGCTGACTTTTGTATGTTGTTTCTGCCTGCATTGACTTTGAGTTTTCAGCCTTTGACTGGGATTTACAAAGGCTTTTTCTCCTTGAATCTTGGCCTTTAATCACAGAACTTCTTAGCAACCAACCCTTGCTCCTTTATCTCGCCAAAGTGGCACATTTCTGCACATAATTGACTTCAATGCCTGAAATACATAAAAGCACGTAGTCAGCATTAACTCTTATTTATTACTCGCATAATTGGTCTAAAAGTATTATTGTTAAGGGGTTAAAACTATAGTTTTGGGCTTTTATCAGGTCTACTGGGAGGATTTATAGGGCAACAAATGTCACCTTGTATCCTTTGAAGGAAAGTTGGTGATTCTAAAGTTATCTTAGTGAAAGAAGGTCTCGTAATGAGTTTACCTTGTGAACACGGGGTACATACATATCCACTCGGAAAAATTAACTGACGGTTTGTTAAAGAATGCCCGTTAGAGTTATCTATAATTTTCTTTAACATATTCATCCCAAGGTGCCCTAACCTATCATGCTAAAGAGTTAGCGCTTTAGTATCACTAAACTTCAGACTTAGCTTGAGTTTCTGACTAGATTTGAGCTTCTGGCTCATGACGGAGTGTGATTCCACATATAATATTTTGGTTTAGTATAATCCCGAGGAGAAAGCACTTAGTTTTTCAAGTGTAAGCTTCTAGCTTCCCACACTAGTGATGATGCATAAATATTCATTGTTTTCTTCACTTATGGTTTCTATATGGTAGCCATTCACTCTAATGTCTTTAAAACTAAGTAAGTTTCTTCTGGAACAACTTGAAAACAATGCTTCTTTGATGAATATACGAGTACCATTTGGTAACATGCATGATATAGGCTCTTCTGAAGCCTTCAATGATTTGTACCGGTCTAGCTATGGTTGATACATTTCGTGGATTAAAAACCAACTCCGAGAAAAACTTCTAGTTTTTCAGTATAGTGTGTGTTGTGGCACTGTCGACTAGACATAAGTCATCATCACAATCATGCATTCCACAATCCATACCTTTATAGAGAAAAGCATAGAAAATAAAAAATTAATTAACTTAATTAGACAATCACAGAATAATGACCAGTTCCTTCTAATTTCAAACTCAAAATAATATAGAAAAAACAATAGTTAACATAACCTAAAGAGGACAAATCAAACTTAAGAACAAAAATAACTAAGTTGTTTACTAATTAGACAAAGAATTGTAAAATTTAAATCTTCTGGATCTAGTTTGGTAATGGTCCAATCTTAGCATCAAATGCTTCATTACTGAGATTGTAAATGGATCTTGGCATCCAACTGCCATGATAAATAATTGTCAAAGAGCTTGAAAATCAAGTTTAATAAGGTTTGACATCTTTCAAGTAATTGTAACAGAATAAACATACATGGAGTTACTTTAAAAATGTATTTAAAAAAAAAAATCATATCATAGTAACAATAAATCACTAAACAAATTGATGACATCAAATTTTCACGTTCATGATTTTAGAACTTCAAGTCCTTATTTATGTTAGAACTTCAGGTTCTTGAAAACAAAATAGATCTTGGAACTTCAGGTTCCTAAAAAAAATTGATTTTAAAACTTTAGATTTCCTAAAAAGAAATATAGATCTTGGAACTCTAGGTTCCTAAAATTTGAATCTTGGAACTTCAAGTTCCTAAAAAAAAATAGATCTTGGAACTTTAGGTTCCTAAAAAGAAATATAGATCTTGGAACTCCAGGTTTCTAAAATTTGAATCTTGGAACTTCAGGCCTAAAAAAATAGATCTTAGAACTTCAGGTTCCTAAAAAGAAATATAGATCTTGGAACTCCAGGTTCCTAAAATTTGAATCTTGGAACTTTAGGTTCCTAAAAAAAATAGATCTTGGAACTTTAGGTTCCTAAAAAGAAATATAGATCTTGGAACTCCATGTTCCTAAAATTTGAATCTTTGAACTTCAGGTTTCTAAAAAAAATAGATCTTGGAACTCCAGGTTCCTAAAAAGAAATATAGATATTGGAACTCCAGGTTCCTAAAGTTTGAATCTTGGAACTTCATGTTAGTTCCTAAAAAAAATAGATCTCAGAACTTTAATTAGATTCCTAAAAAGAAATATAGATCTTGGAACTCTACGTTCCTAAAATTTGAATCTTGGAACTTCAGGTTCCTAAAAAAAATTGAAAGAAGAAAGAAAAAAAAAATCGAATGAAGTTATAGATTAAGTATGAACAGTAACATTCTACATTTATATCCAATAATCTAACCATTGGATTTTCCTAAAATTTTGATATGTTTGTACTTCATGAGTCATGCATCTACAGTAACAATTTTAGATCAATCTATCAATGGAAAGACCTTCATCTAAACAGAAAACAAAAAACTACTCTAGTGAAACAAATCGGTTAGTGTTCTCAGTAATGAAAGGTTAGTGTTCTCGTACCTTTGCTTTTGTGTAGTATATGATGAGTAGATGAATATGGTACTTAGAAGTTGATAGCTCATAGAGTCTTCGCGCTGATAACGTGTTAGAATTAAATAGTCTTAGAGAGAACACCACACTAACCTAAGTAGATTGAATAATTGAGAGAATGAGAAAGAGAAATCTTATTGATAGAAGTATGCATGAATGGGAGGATGTTACCTTTATATATAACTAGGTATCTTCCTTTCCAAGATACAAGGATTACCAGAATGGAAACATATGAGGAGGTGCTCCATATGGGCTCAATGGTGGGCATCCATATAGGCCCACGGATTTCATAACACGTTGTTTGTTTTGAAACCAAGCGCAAAGTTCAATGTATTTTTTGGTAATTTTCTCTATTGGATTGGTGTGCTCTATAGTTTTATAGTTTTTTAGGGCACAACACAAACCCTTATGCATCACTCTCAACATGCATATGCATATGCTTTTTTAGTATGAGACATATGGACCTAGATGTCTAGAAGTACTCTTCTTATATGTGTGATGCATTAAAATGCATATGTTTTTCTGAGTAGCACCCAGACTAGCCTCAATTTCTGAAAGCTTTGTGGTAACATCTTTAAGCCAATCTTGCATAGGGCTTAAGTATTATTGCTTTGACTTTTCATTTGAATTGTTGTTATTGAGTCCAGTTAATAGTCTTGGGGAAAACGATACCAATCAATCCTCACTAAGATAGCTTGCACTTGGACAATCTACTATTCCAATAAAAATCTAATCTTTCAATACAACCAACAACCACAAACCTAAACTATGGATATAACTATCACAAACAAACAATAGAAATATAGAGAAAGTAAAACATACCACAACACAAAGATGTACCGTGATTCGGCCAATGATGTATACTTCCACAAGAGCTAATCCTTTTATAAGAGTATGGGAAGAAAGACTGCAATCACTTCTCTCAAGTCTCTCCATACTTACTAGATCACTTATCTCTCCTTACAAGCTTTTTCTATTTGCAAGGGATTCCTCTTAATTTTGATTGCTCTTAAAATTGGGTTTCTATTTAAGACTTGGTTTTCTAAAACCTAACTTTTGGTTTTATAGGGCGCGTCTGCAAAATTTTGTCTTTACTGTAGAAAAATTAGAACTCGGTTTGTTCAGGCATGAGCGCAGCCACACTCTTGGCAAAGCCAATCTAAGCGCGCACGCCCTCTTATTTTTCCAGTTCCCAAACTCCAATAGACATGTTTCGTGAGAAGTTGAAAAAAAAACTATCTTCTTTTTCACGGCAAGGGCGCGGCCACGCCTTGATCATGACCAATCCGAGCGTGCGCGCTCCGACTTCTTCACACGAACAGTACCTATTTCTCTATTCTTCCTCATGTGAGATATAACTCTAACAAATAGTAAGATCAATGCGCACTTAATGTTATGTGTGTGTGTATAAGTTGGTGAATATTCATTTAAGATACTGATTATTTGCATTGAAAAGATGGCATCAAGCAGTCAGTGATGATGAAGTCGCTAATAAAGAGAATATGATCGAGTCTGAAAGCGTGGTCCTTGACTGCTCAAGATATTAAATATTTTAGGAGTATTGGCTTGTTACTTAACTAAAGTCTAAACATCCCAAATCTGTGGTTTTTTGCTAGCAAGATTATACACAGATCAATGGGTAATACTCAGATGTGAAGACATAAAAATATCTTATCTACGACTATGAGGAATACGATGAACTTGATTCTAGTCTAAAAAGCTAAACAGACGAACTTGATTCTAGTCTAAAAAGCTAAAGAGTTACCGTGTATGAAGGAAACAATTTGAGTCGAGGACTCAAGGTGAGTATAGTCAAATCATTCTAAATAAAGCAAGAGGTCTTGCACTGGGTTAGTTTTTGCTGAACAGGTGTATTAGACTCCCAAGCTGACAAACTTCTTTTCTAGACGTTGGCAGTTTAACACTGTATCTATGCACACAAATTTTGGAATTGCATATTGTCCATCTTCAGTCCATGCATATCGTACATGTAGACATTAAATTTTCTTCAGAAAATCTATGAAAAATTCTTCCAGTAACTATGGATCTCGGCAGCTCTTTATTTATTTCCCTTTTGGTTTTTTGTTCATTCGAACAATATGAGACAGAGTTTGCTTTGAAATTTCCACTGGTTAAATTTTCTATCTAAAATTTGTACGCATGTTCAACACTATCATGAATTTCGGATCTTACTAATATATATACATATTTGGGAGAATTGGTAGGCTACGGTTTTGGCTAACTCTAAACAGAGATGGATCACTTGGGCGGAATGCTGCTGGTATATAAGGCAGGAAGTAATAGACATCCTATTCAGATTTAAGACAGATTTCTTTTTTCTTCTTCTTTTTTACCGAACAAAATTGGTTTTTGTTTTCTTTTTTGGTTTTAAGGATTAACAAGGTGTATTTCTATTTTCAGAAATGACAACACCACCAGTTACTATTGATGTCCATATTCCTTCTGTTGTTCCTGTTGCAGTTCTTACTGATGTTCCCCATTTTGTTTTTCATGGGGAGAATCCTGGAAATTTCAATGGAACTTATTTCAAGCACTGGCAACAGAAGATGCTTTTCTATCTGACCACCCTTAACTTGGCTAAGTTTATGTGGGATAAGGCTCCTAATGTAAGTCCTGATGAAACCAATAAAGAGAAGGTTTTGGCCAAAGATGTTTGGTTTCATGCTAATTTCTTGTGTAGAAATTATGTCCTTAGCGGGTTAGCTGACTCATTATACAATGTGTATTGTGTGTTCAATACAGCTAAGGAACTTTGGGATTCTTTGGACAAGAAATACAAGAGTAAAATTGTTGTCATGAAGAAATTCATAGTTTGCAAATTTCTTGATTTTAAAATGACAGATTCTAAGACTATCCTAAGCCAAGTTCAAGAACTTCAAGTAATCCTACATGATGTTATTGCTGAAGGAATGAGTATGAGTGAATCATTCCAAGTAGCTGTTATGGTGGAGAAGTTACCAACATCTTGGAAGGATTTTAAGAACTATCTCAAACATAAAATCAATGAGATGAACCTTGAAGAACTAATTGTCTGTCTAAGGATAGAGAAAGATAACCGTCTATCTGAGAAGAAGGGTAACGATCCCATGGTGGCAAAGGCCAATGTTGTTGAAGACTCAAGTTCTAAGGGAAAGAGGAAGCACCAAGATAACTCAAATCAAGGCAAATTAAGTGTGTCTAACAAGTTCAAGGGCAAGTACTACAACTGTGGCAAGGATGGCCATAAGACTAGTGAATGGTCGCAAGCCAAAGAAGTCCAAGAAGCAAAAGACTGAAGCAAATATGACAATGGAGAAGCTGTCTGACAATGTTAATGACATGAATCTATCTGCTGTGGTTTTTGAATGTCTCTTGATTGGAAATGAAAGGGAATGGTGGGTGGAAACTAGTGCTAATCGCCACATATGCTCCAACAAGTCGATGTTCACCACTTATCATGATGTGGAAAAGGAAGAACAACTCTTTATGGGAAATTCTTCTACATCCAAGGTTCAAGGCAAAAGGAAGGTGGTGATAAGGTTGACTTCTGGGAAGGAACTAACTCTAAATGATGTGCTCTATGTGCCTGATATTCACAAGAACTTAGTTTCTGGGTCGCTGCTAAGCAAGAATGGCTTTAAGTTAGTCTTTGTTTCTGAAAAATTTGTACTGACAAAGAATGATGTATTTGTAGGCAAGGGCTATCTAAGTGATGGGCTCTTTAGGATGTCTTGTTTTACTATTACACCAAAGAGCGCCAATAAAGTTGAATATAATCTTCTGTTTACTTGATTGAGTCTTCACATGTATGACATGGTAGATTAAGACATGTTAATTATGACACTTTACGTAGATTAATTAATTTGGACTATATACCAAAGATAAAAATAGACCCACACCATAAATGTGAAACTTGTGTAGAATCCAAGTTGACCAGATCATCCTTTCATTCCATTGAAAGAAGCACTGAACCTCTAGACTTAATACACACAGATATATGTGATCTTAAGTACGTGCAAACTGGAAGTGGTAAAAAGTATTTCATTACTTTTATTGATGATAACACTAGATATAGTTATGTTTACTTGTTGAGATGTAAATATGAGGCAATTGAAGTGTTCAAACACAATAAAAATGAAGTTGAAAATCAACTAAGCAAAAAGATTAAGGCTATAAAGAGTGATAAAGGGGGTGAATATGAATCACCTTTTGAAAGTTTATGCTCTGAACATGGAATCATTCATCAAACTACAACTCCTTATTCACCTCAATCAAACGGTATAAGGAGTGATAGAGGAGGTGAATATGAATCACCTTTTGAAGGTTTATGTTCTGAACATGGAATCATTCATCAAACTACAACTCCTTATTCACCTCAATCAAACGGTATTGCAGAGCACAAAAACCGAACTCTAAAAGAGATGATGAATGCTATGTTATTAAGTTCTGCTTTACCCCAGAATTTGTGGGTGGGGGGGAGGGGGGGGAGCCTTGCTTTCCGCCAATTACATACTCAACAAGATTCCTAACAAGAAGACATTTGAAACACCATACGAATTATGGAAAGGTCATCAGACTTCCTATGAATTCTTGAAAGTGTAGGGGTGTCTTGCAAAAGTGGAAGTCCCAAAACCTAAGAAGGTAAAGATAGGACCCAAGACTATTGATTGTGTATTCATTGGATATGCAAATAATAGTAGTGCATATCATTTTCTAGTTCATAAATCAAAGATTCAAGATATACATGTTAATACAATTATTGAGTTAAGGAATGCTTCATTCTTTGAAAATACGTTTCCATATAACATGTGTATAGAGCCAAGTTTAACAAAGAGAACTTTAGATGCTACAACTAGTAACCATCCTACACAAAGCGAAATTGAGGAGGAACCTAGATGTAGCAAAAGGTCAAGGACGTCAACGTCTTTTGGACCTAATTTTCTAACATACTTGTTGGAAAATAATTCTCAAACGTTCAACGAGGCAATGTCATCTCCAGAAGCTACTTATTGAAAAAAAGCAATAAATAGCGAGATTGAATCCATAATGCAAAATCATAAATGGGAATTGGTGGATTTACCACCAGGTTCCAAGACTTTGGGATATAAGTGGATATTCACAAAGAAATTTAAAACTGATGGATCAATCGACAAGTATAAAACTAGACTTGTGGTCAAAGGCTTTAGACAAAAGGAATGATTGGATTATTTTGACACTTACTCTCCAATGACAATAATAACTTCCATAAGGATGCTAATAGTAATAACATCAATACATGAAATTGAGATACATCAAATGGATGTAAAGATGGCATTCTTGAATGGTGAGTTAGATGAAGGAATATAAATGGAACAACCCGAAAGGTTTATTACTCCAGGACAAGAAAGGAAAGTTTGCAAGCTTGTTAAATCCTTATATGGATTAAAGCAAGCACCTAAGCAATGACATGAGAAATTTGACAATGCAATGTTGTTAAAAGATTTCAAAATATACGAGTATGACAAGTGTGTCTATGTCAAAAGCACTCAAAAAAGATGTGTCATTGTTTGTCTACACTAGACTCAGATTTAACAAAGAAGTACAACACACTTACAAGACAAAAGGCTTGTACTATTTGGTGATTGGTAAAGAGTAAATACATTTAAGTTGTATATTTCTAACAACTTAAGACATATTTTTCTTTAGTAAATTAAGTTCATTCGTTGAGCTAAAGGTTTGTTCATTATATATTTGTTATATCAATTTGGTTTTCTTGTTTACTTAACAATAAGTGTTTTTTTTTAATAAGTTTCCAATCTTAAGACATATTTATTTCCATGAATTAATTTTGTTGAGTTAATTTTGGTTATACTTATTGTTAATGCAATAACAATCTTGAAGTGTTTTGTTCACATTTCGTTGAGAAGCAGTGGCCAAAAGATTGATATGTGGCAGAAATGTTTTCTTGCCATAGTTCATCACTATGATCTTTCCATGCGATGGGACATGTATGTATTTCTAGTTAATTACACACTCATAAATTATATTTTGGTAGTTCTTTAGTAGTGAACGCTAAGGTGACTTTTGAAATTCCTTCAATCCGTTTGAAGAGATGTGAAAGAAGGGAATGGTTCACGTACTGATTGAATGGAAAGTCGATTTGCGTCGAAGATGTGTTTGAAGCACACTAGTTTGTGTCCAATTTAATGGGCGCCCAATAACTTAAATAACCACCATGGTCTTTGTAATGGTTTTGGCGCCATATGGTTTGGGTCTAAACAAAGATGGTTCATTGAACATGGGAGGAATTAAAGTGAAATTGACAAAAAGATGCGACTGTTTGAAAAGGCAAATATTTGGAAGCAGAACCAAGATATTTCGAACAAGATACCGGCCTGTTGGTAAGATAAGGTTTAAGACTTGGAGTTTTTGTGACTCTTTGTGAACAGAACCAATAACCAACAGAAGTACCAAATGGTTGACTATTCAGTCTTGAGAATGTCAACATACTTGTAAGCAAATTTGGACATTCTTTAACAATACGCCTCACTTAAAAAACATATATCTAAATGGTTTTCCAATTTATTGACTTTGTCATGAGAAATTGGAAAAATGTGGGGGATTATGTATCTCCTTGAATTACTCAATTCAAAATTGGAAATTTGGTGAAGCATTACTCAAAAGACATCAAATGTGGTGTTTTACTCTAGGAAAGATGCATAAATTTCAAGAAAATCCTCATAACAAACGTGCATAGCGAGGTCCATTATAGAATCAAAATTGATAGCATTTGACAAGGTTGGATAAGAAGCAGAGTGGCTTCGAAATTTCTTAGAGGATATTCCAAACTGGACTAAACCTGTGCCAGCAGTCTGTATACACTATGACAGCCAATCTCCTATTGGTAGAGCACAGAGTAGTATGTTGTACGCACAAAAATGTGTACCTAGGTTTATACAATTGTTTTTATAGTCGCCACTAACTTTATTAAAGAAAAATTGAGTAAAACCTATGTGAAATACTAGTCCCTTGAACTAGATGATTATTGTGTTCGGGAGTCAAGGTACGATGTTGGAAGGTGTTAGGCACCCACACTCGCTTGGTAAAACTAACCTTACTTCTATAGAGGTGTGTTGTTGTGTAGATAAGTGAATGAAGAAAACTTGAAAATTAATATACCAAGTTGGATGATCTTCGCTAAATTTTTTAAAAGCTAATAACTATATGCTATAATAAGGCTAAAAATAATTCTAATATACAATGCTAAATGAAGAAAAAAAAATAAAGATGTCACCTGGTTTGGAATGTGCCTCATACTTGATTGTATATTGATTGATTGATTGTTGATCTTGATTGATTGTTGACGATGATGATGAACTTGATCTTGAATTGACAATTTTAATGTTGAAACAGGTGATTTGAGAGAAGAAACAACTTTTGGTGAAATGGAGCTTCTACTCAGGATTGAACTAAGAGAAAAGATGGCTAAAATGAAGAACTAGAAAGAAAAAATGAAGAACACTAAAGAAAAGAAGACTACTAGGCTATTAGCTCTGAATAAATGAGTGAATGAGACCCATATTTATAGTGTTTGGGCGTAGATTCCAATATGTTAATGAGTTTGATCCAATGGCTAAGTATTGATTAAGAAAAATTCAATTGCTTGATATCTTTCTAGATGCACCTCCTAAATCTGACCCTTGATTCAAGAGGTGGGATAAGGGGTGAGATCTTTCTAGGTTTTGTAGATGGATTAGGTCAAAAAATGAAACCATAGACGTCCTCAATATTCTCATAATCTTGAGTTTCCAAACATGGCTCCAAAATGGCACATTCTCTAGAATATTCTTGATTTTAATGATCAAATCAAATCAAACAATTAAGAAAGGTTATATATGGTTTTAGAGGCTTGAGAATATTCTAGAAGCACTAATGAAAAGTTCCAACACGAGCTGGATCCACAGCCCACAAGCACGGGTCCAAAATCTACAAAAAAGGCCTATTTTGACCATTTTCCTGACATTACAAATTCCCTTTGATCGGGTCAAAATTAGGCAAACTATTTTTCACAAAAATTGGTCACTAATCCATTAGGAAGACCCATGAACTCTTAAAAATACTCTTAGGTCGAAATTTTACTCCAAAAACATATTGCACTGAACAGCGCGCACAATGGGCTGAAACGAGATAGGGCGAGATTAGGGTTTCTGAAATCTTAAAGGAACCTAGGCAAACTTGTACTCATTTCGAAGGATTTTTCAAGGGGAATTCAAATATGAAATAATATCATCCAAAGTAAGAGTTGAAAATTCAAAATTTGTGCTCCAAAAGGTTACAAGGTGATTTTGGTCATTTTCAACTCAAAATTTAAAAAGCAATGAAACTTCAGCCATAGCTAGAACATGATGAGGAGAGTCTAAAGACGCTAATAGAAGATGAAAAGAAAGAAGTTTGATGTAGAAATGAAGACTCCAGAATGCAAATCACCTTATATGACCAAATTTAATTTAAAGCAAAATCGTGAATGAATTATGCCTGGGGTGCAAAAATGGGGTGTCTACAGTTGCCCCTCTTTGGCGGAGATTGCTTTCAATGGAATGGCAAAGCCATGGAGACACACCATTTTTGCCAAGCACCAGCCAAAAGATCTCATGCAATATTTTTGAAAATTCATTTGAAAAATATTTTTAAAAGAGGGCATTTCCATGGATATTTGAAATCTTCAATTTTTTTTTGAAAAGTTGTGAGAGAATAGTTGAAAATGGTTGTCACTCAAGAGAGGATGGTATCGTACCTTACAAATGCGTGTTTTACGCCTTACATTTTTTCAATAGTCAACCAAAGGTATCACGCCTTCTAATGTGTGTATTTTACGTCTTACATTACATCAGTGTGTACTAGGATAATGGCGTTCAAGCCAGGCACTTAGGCCAAAAATGGTGATGGATAAGGATGAACAACTTTTTGAAATCAATGAACAAATTTTTTGAAATATGATATTTTCAAATTCATTTTGGAAAACTGGTGAAATCAAATAGATAGATCAATTCATTCATGATTTTGACTTAGATTAAATATTCTCATATAATGGTGATAACCAAACACTGACGAAAGACTCACAGGTAAGAGCAAGAAGATGCACTGGGGATAGGAGATTCTAAAGATGAGGGAAGAAGACATATAAGAACATTAGTTGGGGAAGATGAATGACATGCTGGAGATGAAAGATGGACCCTGGGGATGATATTCAAGTTCAATCAATCAATAACGTTCAAGTATACTTGGATTAGAAAAGACTATCACTGTGAGTTGAAGCTGATTCATCCATGAGGCCGTTAGTAAGACTGACATTGTTCTCGTTAACAATTTTTATGTTGCACAATTTGGTTACCGAAATGATATTAAAAATGATCAACTGGTTGCCAATAATGCGATCAAGAAAACAAAAACTTGATGAATATTTTCTCATACTGGAGGGTACTAATATTCATCATTTTTTTTGGGAATTTTTTATTATTATTATTTTTTTAATTTTGAATTTTTATTTTGTCAAACTTGGTCAACTGTCAAAACTGGTCAAAACTGAGTCCAACAAGTCAAAAATCGGGTCAGGTAATGAAAACTGGGTAACACTGGACCAAACGGATCAACCTGGACCAAACTGGTTGAACCAGGCCAAACCGTGCGAGAACCAGGTAAGATGTACCTAATCATCTTTCAAAATAGATCTTTAATTTAATAGAACAGCGAGCGACTCTCAAGGACAAATCCCCTGAAAAAGTAACTCTCAACACCACCATTTTTTTTTAATCACTCACAAGGACCGGGTAGATGAAAGGGCAAGTATACCCTTGATGCGAAATAAAAAATGACTCAGGTAAATGAAAGGTCAAGTATACCCCTGATCCAGTGTGTATAGTATGAACAATCATTGTTCATATACAAAATATGCGAACTCATTGTTCATACCTATTAGAGTATGAACACTCATTGTTCATAACTCATTATTCATGCCTATTGTAAAATATGAACAATCATTGTTCATACCTATTGGAGCTATGAACACTCATTGTTCATACGTTTAAGCAGGTATGAACCATAAATGTTCATACCCCCAATTATGAACATGAGCTATGAACAATCATACCCCTAATTAGAGTATGAACAATGCTTGTCCATACATATTGGAGCTATAAACATTCATGGTTCATACATCTAAGCAGGTATGAACCATAAATGTTCATACCCCCAATTATGAACATGAGCTATGAACAATCATACCCCTAATTGGAGTATGAACAATGTGTGTTCATACCTATTGGAGTTATGAACACTCATTGTGCATACGTCTAAGCAGGTATGAACCATAAATGTTCATACCCCCACTTATGAACATGAGTTATGAACAATCATACCCCCAATTAGAGTATGAACAATGTGTGTTCATACATATTGGAGCTATGAACACTCATTGTTCATACGTCTAAGTAGGTATGAACCATAAATGTCCATACCCCCAATTATATATGAACATAAGCTATGAACAATCATACCCCCAATTGGAGTATGAACAATGCGTGTTCATACCTATTAGAGCTATGAACACTCATTATTCATACCTTTAAGCAGGGATGTACAATAAATATTCATAGCCCCAATTATGAACATGAGATATGAACAATCATACCCCCAATTGGAGTATGAACAATGCATGTTCATACCTATTGGGCTATGAACACTCATTGTTCATACCTTTAAGTATGGATGAACAATAAATGCTCATAGCTGATAAGAGCCCAAAACTGTAGTTTTAACCCCTTAATAATATTATATTTAGACCAATTATGTTTATAATAAATTAAAATTAGTACTGCTTACGTGCTTTTGTGTATTTCAGGTCTTGGAGTCAAATATGTGAAGAAATATGTCACTTTTGCAAGAGAAAGGAGCAAAGATTGGTTGCTAAGAAATTCTATGATTAAAGCCCAAGTTTCAAGGAGAAAAAGCATTTTTAAAACCCAATCAAAGCTGAAAAGTCAAAGTCAACGCGGGCAGAAATAGAGCAGAAAAGTCAATTGAACTTCCGCTGGCCGTATCTTTGGACTCAGACCTCCGAATTAGGCATACTATATATCAAAATGACCGACTCAGAAAGAGCTTCCTAATGGTTTAGGCTTTGATCCAATCAGAGGAGTAAAAGTGGATGAAAAATCTATTGCAGTAATTTCCAACAGAGAATCCCTTTTTGGACATATGTAATTAGGTTTTGGGCTTGATTTCATGGCCCAAAACATATCTCCAAAGCCCATGCACGAAAATTGTAAACCTAACCTCTCATATATAAAGAGGACTAGGGGAAAACTATAACTCTCTCTTAGACCCTCTTAGTTAATTAAGCTCTCTCTCTCTCTCTCTCTCTCTCTCTCTCTCTCTCTCTCTCTCTCTCTCTCTCTCTTCTCTCTCTTTAGTATAACCTAATTTATGTTTCTAAACCCTAAACACCATTAATAAAGCAAAGTTTATTTATATTGTTTCAATTATGTTTTTTTTGTTCTTATTCTTCTATTAATGATAGTCTAATGAATCTTAGCTAAACCTCCATTAGAGAGGTTTGATAAAGCTTTGATGAAGACTTGATGTGTTAGTTAGAATTATTACTTATTTAAGAGTTTCAATCTAGAGGTTAGTTTATTCACCATGAGAATGGATTAAACTTCCTCTCATGCTAATTATTAGTTGGTTAGAGATGCCATGAATAGTTAGGGATCAAAATACTTAACCTTTATTGGTTAGGATTGCAATAATCTATACTAGCATATTAGGACTAAATCAATGTAGAATCAAATCCCCCTAATCCCTTCTTCCCATTAAAATCTTCATATTAAATTGCAATAGTATAATTTAGTTTATCTTAATATTAATTCACATCACATTAGTCTTATTAAACAATGTTCTCATCATATTGTTAGAATTGTTAAACTAGTGAAATTATTATGGCTAAGCAACTATGAGTGGAACGAATTCTGACTCCACATATTGCATGATAATGAGAGTAGAACTTTGATCATAAGTAAAAATATAGTTTTCTCATTCTTAGCATAAATCAATATTGTTCTATAGAATAAAGACCAGTTTTTATAAATATCGAATGGCGCGCTCCAAGTTGTATTTTTACTTTTATCAAATGGCGTCGCTGCCATCTTAGTTGTTATTAGATTCGTTTCTCTTTCTGGTTTCAATCCTACCAATATCCCATTTCACCCACCCACCCTATTGTTTGGTTCTAACTGTGTTTATTTTTTTTTTCAGGAAAAAAAAAAAAAAAAATCGGAATAGTACCTTGAGCGCGCCCGTACCCTTGTGTACCCTATTTTTGAGCACGCCCGCGCCCTTCTGAAGAAAAACCCGATTTTCATAGGTTAGCCACCAGCTCTCGTTTTGTTCAAATTATTTTTACAAATCAGTGTTCCAAACTTCTTCAATGCACTGAGATCGCGTATTAAAGACGATATTCAAACGCGTAGCAAGGAGGCATTCAGGTACTCCTTTCACTCCTCATCTCTACTGTCAGAGGAGTTTAATTCTAGTATATCAGGTTGTTGTTTAACTACTGCTAGTGGTTTTTTTTATTAATATTGGTCTTAGCCTTGCATGAGATTAAGGTCGGGTAAGAGTAAACCATCTAACGTTATCTATCGTAAACATCAACACACACGCCTATCTAGAATATCACACACTACACCTGCGACAATGGCTGAAGAAACAGAAACTCTTCACTCTGATTTTTACAAAACCCTAAATGATATCCCTAAGTCATGCATCGTTCTTGCAGACCCAGTGGCGGATTTTTGAATCCCCCCGAATATATTTAATTTGTTACCGATTTTTCATGAGTTAGACAACGAGAAACCTTATCAGCATATGCATAGGATAGAACAAGTTCTTACCACATTTCATCATCTTACCGTAGGTTCAGAAAAAATTAAATTAAGGGTGTTTCCTTTCACCCTAGCCAATAAGGCGTCATCTTGGTTAACTGCCCAAACGCATAATTCTGTGGACTCATGGGCCAAACTTGTTCAATTGTTCATGGAACAGTTTTACCAACCACTGAACACAGATGAAATACTTCAAAAGATTCATTTCTTCTGCCAAAATCCTCATGAATCCTTTTCAGATGCCTGGAATCGTTTTACTGATCTTGTCATTGAATGCCCGCACCATAACCTTGCGAAAGACACGCTTGTCCGTGCCTTTTTCAAAGGGCTTTTACATCATCATAAAGAGATTCTTGATATAATGGCTGGGGGTAGTTTCCTTAGTAAAGGAGCCTTAGAGGCTTATAGGTTTTTAGAAGATCAATTTAAGCGTAATGATAACTGGGGGGTAATGACATCCCCCGCATCTCTAATTCTTCTTCCACAGCCAAGGCTACCAGTATGTTTGAGGTTAAATCTGATCCCGAGCTTAGAAGTCTAATCGAATTCCTCACAAAAAATGTAGAATCCATTTCTATTCAACAGAAGCATACTCATGTCATGAACATCAACTCTATTCATTTTAATTTCAATTTGAGTCTTGAGGATCCCGACTCCTATTGTCCTCTTGTCTATGAACAACTATCACAATCACCAGCACAGCCAGATAATGTTTGCTCAATAAATAGCGAACCTAACGCACCTTGGAGACAAAACCTCAACTTCGGTTGGCGAAATAATCAACAAGTTACACCTCCGGGGTTTAATAATCAAAATGTTTGGCCAGCAAACAACTACAACCCAGTTCCACCAAGACAAGGACAAGGACAAGGTAATTATAATAATTATAATAATAATAATAATAATAATAGAGGTATCATCCCGATTAATAACGACTATCACAACCCACTCGTTAATAATCAACGTGAGATAGTTCCAGTCACACCACCTGTGGCCACTACACCTTCACAACCAGATTGTTTTGAAGCCTACATGCAAGCTAACCAACATATTTTGCAATCCATTAATCACTCCATACAATAGTTAACCCAAGAGAAAGCCCAACCAAAAGATGTGTTTCCAAGTCAATCTATACCTAATCCCAAAATGCCAAACATAGCCTTTGAAGTAACCGGTAATACTAGTAACGAAAATTTAAACGTAGGTAAGTTAAATGTCATCACCACTCTCCGTTCTGGCAGAGTGGTTGATAACACCGTAACTATGCCTATTGATACACCACCAGTGGTCAATAAAAATGAAATTTTACTAGATACTCGAAATAGAAACTGAAGATCCTACCCTGTAGAGGTACCAGTTAAACCAGAACCCAAGAGGAAAGCGGCCAAGGTTAAAACTCTTACTGATCCATATGCTAAATATAGAGAGAAACCACCGTTTCCCTAGAGACTAGCTGATAAGAGCCCAAAACTGTAGTTTCAACCCCTTAATAATACTACTTTTAGACCAATTATGCGAGTAATAAATAAGAGTTAATGCTAATTACGTGCTTTTATGTATTTCAGGCATGGAACTCAATTATGTGCAGAAATGTGCCACTTTGGCGATATAAAGGAGCAAAGGGTTGGTTGCTAAGAAGTTCTGTGATAAAGGCCAAAATTCAAGAAAACAAAGCCTCTATGAAGCCCGGTCAAAAGCTGAAAAATCAACACGGGCAGAAATAGTGCACAAGTCAACAAAACTTCCGAAGACCATATCTTTGGACTCAAGCCTCGGATTTGGGCCTACCTTATGTCAAAACGACCGGCTCAGAAAGAGATTTCCAATGGTCCTAGCCTTTACCCAATCAGAGGAGCATAAGTGGATTAAAAGTCTGCTGAAGTCAAAGTCAGCTGAAACGGGCTCTGTGGACTGAAGAAATTGGGCTTTGGGCTCGATTTTCCAACCCAAAACATGGCTCCTCAGCCCATGCATGAAATTATGGATCTGGTTTTCTCCTTTACATAAAACAAGACTTAGGTCTTAAGAAATATATAGATAGATAGCTTAGAATAGAAAGTAGCCATTAGAATAGCTTGTAGATCTAGTTTTTGAATTTAAATGAATAATTAATTAGTTTCATTCCTTGTTTTAGATTAATTATTTGAATCATTGTTCTTCATTCATTAGATAAATAAAATAGTAGTTCTTGTTAAATTCGATTTTGTCATTTAAATTTGTTTAGATCTACTTTCAATTATTGTTTGTTATTCATTTCCTAGTTATTAATTTGGATTTCAATTCTTTAGTAGTTAAATTAGTAAAGTTCAAATCTTTATATTATGTCTAAATTTCATTCAATTGGAAATGATAGTTTAATGAATCAGGGCTAAACCTCCATTAGAGGGGTTTAATGAAGCCTTGATGAAAACTTGATTGTGTAGTATAGAATCGTTGTAAGAATCTATTCCACTCTAGAAGGTCGTTGATTCGCCATGAGAATGAGTGGACGACCTCACATGCTAGTTATAAATTAGTAGAAATGTCATGTATAATTAAGGATTAGAACAACCAATTCTTACCGTAAGAACGTAAGAATTGGTTTACAACAAATCTATGCTAGTTTATTAAGTTGGTAATCAAGGTGGAATCAAATTCTCCTAATTCTTTATCTAGATTCAACTCTTAGCATTCTGTCATTCCGTTATTTGTAACTTGTTATTTGAATTCACATCGTAGTATAAATTCCCTTCATAAATCTCTCATTGACCTTGGATAGACCATCAATTATAGAAAACTTGAATGCTAAAGGACTAGGAGTGGAACGAATCTTCTATTCCAACTCTACGTCAATAGATTCGAGAGTAGAAAACAAATATCTTTGATAAGTCTAGTATAAGCAACAGTTTATAGTTTTACTTTCGTTTAGAGTTTCATCGCTTTATTCATGAGTAAGACTATCTTTTTATGAATATCAAATGGCGCAGATGCCATCTTAGTACTCTTTAGTATTGTTTTCTTTAGAATTGATAGTTTTTCAAAGTCCCATAACCCACCCACCCTTGTTTGATTCTCACTGTGGTTGTCTATTTTAGCACTGAAATTTTTCTCGAAAAAATTACTCGGTGCGCGACCCGTGCCCTGGGCAAGCCAACTTGGAGCGCGACCTGCGCCTACACGCCTGGAATTCCATCTTTTGGCTGAGCGCGACCTGTGCCCTACCAAGGCTAACTTGGAGCGCGATCTGCGCCCACACGCCTGGAATTCCACTTTTTACATGAGCGCGATCTGTGCCCTACCAAGGCTAACTTGGAGCGCGACCTGCGCCCACATGCCTGGAACTCCAACTTGACCTGAGCGCGACCTGCGCCCAGCCTAGGCCTACTCTGAACGCGATTGTGCCCTCTGCTGACACTGCCCGATTTCCACAGGTTTGATTCAAACTTGCATTTCTTCAAGATTTTCAGTGTTTTAACTACACTAAGCAGGCGTAAACAAGACGTTATTCATAAGCGAAGCAAGGAGGCTTTCAGGTACTCTTTTCTTCCACACCTCGCATATTCTGTTAGAGGTTCATACTAGCATATCAGAATTGTTTGGAGTGTTGTTGTGTTTCATTAAGATTGGTCTTAGCCTTGCATGAGATTAAGATCATGCCGAAGAAAAACGCCTAACGAAATTAACTGATAACGGCAACAAACACGTCTTTCTAGTATACCACTCACTACACCTCTAGCTAGCATACCACACACCACACCTGAAATTATGGCTGAAGAAAGAGAGTCTCCTCTCTCGGACTTTTATAAAGCCTTGAACGATAGCCCTAAATCTTGCATCGTTCTATCAGACCCAGTGGAGGATTTCCGAATCCCCCCAAATATATTTAATTTGTTACCCATTTTTCATGGGTTAGACCATGAAAAGCCTTATCAGCACATGCGTAGGATTGACCAAGTCCTTACTATATTTCACCATCCTACGGTTGGTGCTGAACAAATTAAACTAAGGGTATTTCCCTTCACTTTAGCCGATAAGGCAGCGTCTTGGTTAACTGCCCAAGTGCGAAATTTTATGGACTCGTCGGCTAAACTTGTTCAACTATTCATGGAACATTTTTACCCACCACTGAAGACCGATGAAATGCTTTCCAAGATTCATTTCTTTCGACAAAATCCTCATGAATCATTTTCAGAAGCTTGGAATCGTTTCACCGATCTACTTATAGAGTGTCCATATCATAACCTCGCGAAAGACACGTTAGTTCGTGCCTTTTTCAAGGGACTTCTACACCACCATAAAGAAGTCCTTGACATAATGAATGGGGGTAGTTTCTTAAGTAAAGGAGCCTTAGAGGCTTATAAATTTTTAGAAGATCAAACTAAGCGTAATAACAAAGTAACTATGCCTATAGTTACCCCACCAGTTGTAGTATAGAAAATAAAAATGTAGGTGAGCTAAATGCCATCTCCACTCTCCGTTCTGGGAGAGTGGTTGATAACAAAGTAACTATGCCTATTGTTACCCCACCAGTTGTCCCTACACCGTAGATTGTACTAGATACCATAATAGAAACTGAAGAGCCTATCCCTGTAAAGGTACCAGTTAAACCACAACCTAAGAAATTAAAAGCCAAGGGTAAATATCCTATTGATCATTACGCTAAATATAGAGAGAAACCACCGTTTCCCCAGAGATTACCAATGTTAACTAAGGATACAAATTTCGATGAGATTAGAGAAGTTTTCAAAAATCTAATGATAAACCTTCCTTTTCTTGAAGCGTTAAAAAAATTACCTCACCATGCTAAGTTTCTTAAAGAGTTGTGCACTACTAGGCGTAAGAAAAATATTCCTAAAGACGCCTTTTTAACTGAACAATTTCCAACTTTAACGGAACACAATGGAATCGTTAAGTACAAAGACCCTAGTCGTCCTACTGTACAATGCACCTTAGGAGATTCCCACACAACGATCGCTTTACTAGACCTGGGGGCGAGTGTTAACTTACTCCCGTATTATCTATACAAACAAATAGGTCTACAAGAGATGCAACCTACTAAAATGACGTTGCAATTAGTGGATCGATCAATTAAGTACCCTAAGGGTGTGGTTGAAAATATGCTTGTTAAGGTCCAGGATTTCTACTATCCTGCAGATTTTGTTATCCTCGATACAAAAGTCGCTAACGACTCTGTTCCGATCATTTTAGGGCGTCCCTTCTTGGCGACTACCAACGCACTTATAAACTGCCGCGATGAGTGGATGTCCTTGTCTTTTGGCCATCTTTTGATTGAGGTAAATGTTTTTAAACTGATGAAACAGTTACCAGATTCGTCTATAGATGGAGAGGTTAGCATGATCGAGAGCTTAGCTTAAGATTACTTTAATAACACGTTTCCAGAAAACCATATGCATAAATTCCTTTCTTTTGGAAGTTCAGATTTTGTCGATGACTCCTACATAGAGGAAGTCAACATTATCTTCGAGTCCACACAAATCGTAGACCCTTCGGTTGCTCCTTATACAGAGTTTGAAGACCTGCTGCCTAAGCAAGTATTCATTACTCAAGATGAGGACCCTCCAGAAGCATTTATCGATATTCCTCCAACCCCAGTGCTTAAACCTCTTCCTCCTGAGTTAAAATATATTCAACTTGATCCGGATGGTAGTCATCCGGTAATTATATCATCTCTATTATCTAAGGAGGAAGAGACACGGTTGATCAGGGTGATTAGGGAATATCGTTCTGCGATTGGTTGGTCCCTAGCCGACATTAAGGGAATTGACCATAATGTGTGCACTCATCGTATCCATTTAGAGGATAACGCAAAAACTTCCCGCAAACCTCAGCGCTGTTTAAACCCTGCCATGAAAAAAGTGGTCAGGGAAGAAGTCTTACGGTTACTCGATGCGGGTAGCATATACCCAATCTCTGATAGCGAATGGGTAAGTCCCATTCATGTAGTTCCAAAGAAATCAAGGATTACCATGGTACGTAATGCCAAGGGTGAATATGTTGCCACGCATGGTCCTATGAAATGGAGGATCTGTATTGATTATAGACGGTTAAATGCCATGACACGAAAGGATCATTTTCCTTTACCCTTTATAGATCAGATGCTTGAACGTTTAGCGAGTCATGCTTTTTATTGTTTTCTGGATGGCCACTCTGGCTATTTCCAAATTATTATTGATATTGATGACCAAGAAAAGACTACCTTTTCATGTCCTTTTGGAACATACGCCTATAAACGAATGCCTTTTGGCCTTTGTAATGCTCCTGGTACCTTCTAGTGGTGTATGCTTCATATATTTAGTGACATGGTAGAGCGTTTCATGGAAGTGTTAATGGATGATTTTTCTATTTATGGAGACTCTTTCACTAAATGCCTGACTAACCTGTCTAAAGTTTTAACACGATATGAAGAGAAGAGTCTCGTTTTAAATTGGGAAAAATGTCACTTCATGGTGAAAAAAGGCATAGTACTAGGTCACATCATATCTAGTGATGGCATCGAAGTAGATAAGGCCCAACTAGATAAAATAGCGACTCTACCTATACCACAGACTGTCCATGATATTAGAGCTTTTCTAAGCCATATAGGTTTCTATAGGCGTTTTATCAAAGATTTTTTGAAAATAGCTAGACCCTTAACTAATCTGCTTTTAAAGGAAGCCATCTTTGAATTTAATTTTAACTGTAAACAGGCTTTTGAAACTTTGAAAGCCGCCTTAACTTCCGCACCCATTATACAGCCTCCCGATTGGTCTAAACCTTTCGAACTTATATGTGATGCTAGTGATTATGCAGTTGGTGCTGTCTTGGAACAGAAACTAGATAATAAATCCACCGTTATTTATTATGCTAGTAAAACTCTAAATGATGCTCAAAGGAATTATACAACTACGGAAAAAGAATTCTTAGCTGTCGTTTATGCTTTAGATAAGTTTCATCCTTATTTGGTTGGTTCTAAGACTCTAGTTTACACGGACCATGCAGCCCTTAGGTACTTTCTCGCAAAGAAGGATGCTAAGCAGAGATTGATCCGATGGATTCTTCTCCTCCAAGAATTCACATTAGAAATAAAGGACAAATGAGGGGTCGAAAACGTAGTTGCCGACCACTTATCTAGACTTACAAACGACGATGATAGTGATTCTAACTCCATACCGGACTCTTTTCCGGATGAGCATCTGTATGCTATATTTTCTGCTCCATGGTATGCTGACAGCGTAAATTATTTAGCGTCTGATGTTATTCCTTATTACTGGTCAAGAAATGAACGTAATAAGTTTTTGGCCAGAGTTAAGCTATACTACTGGGATGAGCCCTACCTTTTTAAGTATTGTGCGGATCAGATTATTCGTCGTTGTATTCCCCAGTGGGAATATAATGAGGTACTCTCATTCTGCCATGAAAAAGAGTGTGGTGGCCATTTCAATGGTATGAAAATAGCTGCTAAGTGCATTGCAAGGCGTGCATTCATTGCCAACAACTTGGGCAAATCACGAAGCGTAATATGATGTCATTGAATCCAATCATGGTGGTAGAAATTTTTGACTTATGGGGCATTGATTTCATGGGTCCCTTTCCAGTTTCCCACAATTTCATTAATATTCTAGTTGCCGTGGACTACGTGTCTAAATGGATAGAGGCCATGGCTTGTCGTAGCAATGACCATAAGACAGTTGTGTTTTTTGTAAAAGAGTGTATTTTTTGTCGATTTGGCATTCCCAAGGCCATCATTAGTGATAGAGGAACACATTTTTGCAACAGAGTTGTTGCATCACTAGTAAATAAGTATGGAGTTACACATAAGGTAGCAACTCCGTATCATCCACAACCTAGCGGACAAGTAGAAGTTTCTAATAGAGAAATCAAAAAGATCTTAGAAACAATCAGAAATCGATAGGAAAAGACCGGGTCAAAGCGTCTATCTGATGCCTTATGGGTGTATAAGACTGCTTTCAAAACTCCTATAGGTATGTCTCCCTTTAGACTTGTATTTGGGAAACCTTGTCATTTGCCCGTTGAATTGGAGCACCGTGCTATGTGAGCTATAAAAAGCCTTAACTTCAATTTTGATGAGGCGGGTGTCAAGCGCAAGTTGCAATTGAATGAGCTTGAAGAAATCCGTAGCAACTCTTATGATCTCGCAAAGGATTATAAAGCTAACATGAAACATGTTCATGATAAGCAAATCTTGCGCAAAAAGTTTGTGGTAGGTCAAAAGGTCTTACTGTACAATTCCCGTCTACATATTTTTCCAGGGAAATTAAAAACCCGTTGGTCTGGTCCTTTTCTGGTTACTGAAGTCACCCCTTACGAGGCAATCACCTTGGTAAATCCCAAGGATAATAGTACCTTTCAAGTTAATGGCCAACGGTCGAAACATTTTCACGAGCTATTATCCCCTGATGTAGAGGAAGTCCTTTTACAAGACCTGTCTATGAGGACTGACCTTTTTCATTGGTGTACTTTCTTTCATTTCCATATATTGGTAAGTGCACCACTCAGGTAACCAGTCCCTCCCTATGGAGTGTGTGGCTGCAAGTACCGGATCTTAAGTCCACGGTTAACATAATTCACCTTTTCCACTTTTGCATGTTTTCTCGATTTTTGAATCATGTTCCTCTATGGTGTGAATTATGTATTTATTGCCTTCTTATTTTTCTTATATTAAATTTTATTTAGAAAAAAATAAAAAATTGTTAAAATCATAAAAATAGTAAGTTAGGAAGTCTCGGGAATCTGACTTTAAAAGACCCACTTTTAAAAACAAATTTTCTAAACTCTGTTGTCAAAAATTTGTTTGTGGGTGGGGTGTCCAATTTCTGTCCTGGATTGTTCAACTGTCCATTTGTGGTGTTTAGGCCATTTTATCGTATTCCGATCCGGGTTGACATTATCTATGAAATTAGATTTCATTTGTTCGCATAACTTACGTCATGCACGCACTACGAGATATTTTCTATCTCTTTACATGTCACCAATGGTTGGACTAGAGCGTTTTATGTGTCATTGGATTGGAAATTCTCTCCTGATCATTTCCATACTTCATTCGCAAAAATCGGCCCGATAACGAAGCGGCAATTTAAGTTTGAAGTTGCGCGAAATATCGAAAAACAAAATCAGAAAATCAAGTGGGCTTAGGCC
The DNA here is from genome assembly GCF_015680905.1 of Coptis chinensis. Taxonomy (NCBI): domain Eukaryota; kingdom Viridiplantae; phylum Streptophyta; class Magnoliopsida; order Ranunculales; family Ranunculaceae; genus Coptis; species Coptis chinensis. The sequence continues at coordinate 37,372,271 of NC_141459.1, forward strand.
CAACCTCGCGCGCACGTGCGTCTCCTTCTTCCACCAACAGTCGCGTTTCATTCTCCAAACCGCCATTAACAAACAACAAAGCTTCAAAAACCTAACCTAAAAAAAAATAAAAAAATAAAAGAAACCTAAATACACCCACGCCCAAAGTTAAAACCCACCCCAAATCTTCTCCTAACTACACCCACCACCACCTCCACCAATTTAAACAACCAAAAACCACCGAAAATTTAAAAATTTCGACTGCCACCACCACCACCATTCCTCCTGCCATTATTTTTAGTTAGGGTGTTTCAAAACAAGTCCCCCTACCTTATTCAAACCCACACATCTTATAAAAACTCCAATGGCTCATAGACGTCGGATATTGCCGGAGCACGCTTTTACTGCAGACCACTTTGCGCCATTTTATGGTGATGAGATGGTTAGGAGAGACTGGAGTGGGTTGTGGTACTCGACAGACGATTTTTACCACAAAGATTTGGTCCGAGAGTTTTATAGGACGAGGGAGTTGAATGGGAATCGAATTTTTGTTAAGGTGGCTGGGAGGAGGAAAGAGGTTACTACTGGGTTGTTGGCTGAGATTTTAGGCATTCCGCCTAGACACCATCTCGATGCCACATTACAGGATTCCCAGTTTACTGCTGTAGAACCTTTGATGAACGCGACTGTTGCGGAAGGGAACTACAATGCGAGCTCGCATTGTGTTGAACCAGTCGTCTTTCAGAACAAACTAGTTGGCTGTAGCTCAATGGATTGGTAGGAATGTCATAGGGAAGGAGAAAGTCAGCGATATCGATTTGAACTGCCTTCACTTTCTATGGATACTCCAGGAGCAGAAGTATGAGTTCTGTATTTTGGAGTTTTTGCGTAACATGATTATGGGAGTTGGAAAGAGTATTGCACCTCTCCCTGTTTTGATAACGAAGATCATGATAACCTTGAGGCGACTCAGGTCCGATAGGATTTGCCTGAAGGAGCACCGAAATCATCATATTTATACGGAGTGTATCCAGAGAGTTTGGAGGTTGCCTGAAGATAGGGTAGTCGAGGAGACTGACTCGGAGGATGAGGATGACACGGTATATTTTGATGTCGATGCCTTGGAGAGGTATAGGTCGGATGCAGAACGCATGGCTGTGATTCACCATGGCATGCGTTCTCTCAATACTTTTTGTGAAAACCTCTGAACTCGGCAGGCTACCATGCATCATAACTTCGAGACTCGTGCCCGGCGCGAGGATGAGTGGTGGGAACAGACGAGGGCCGAGATAGAAGCTCAGTGCCAGTTCTGAGACGACATGCTTGCATGCTTCCCACCCCATGGGGGTTCTTATTTGGAGGAGCAGTCTGTGAGGCACGAGCGTCGTCGCCGCAAGACGGATGGCTCTGGCCCATCGGAAGCCCAGGGGCCATGTCCTTCTCGAGCGCATTCCACTACTAGCAGTGAGTGGTTTAGGGATCTAATGAGTTGATTTGTTTTATTGTATTTGTTTTTATTTAGTACGGATGTAAAAAGATTAGTTCAGTAATTAAATTTGAATTTGCTTGTTGTATGTTATTTTAATTCAAATTTAATATAAGTTGGTTAATTTCGAATTATGCGTTGTTTTTTTCATTAATCCCACCTTCCCGAATTGTTTAGGGGTGGTATTATTTAGCCTAGCCTAATTCGTTATATGATCATCTATTTTAAGAAGTTGTTCTGGAGTGAGGGTTGAGAATATTGCCGATATGGGCATCACTATAAATAGATATTGTGGTAGGATGAAATCTCGATGAGTTAGGCAGTTTCTATCCTAAATTCAACCTAAAAGATATTAGGGTTGTTTTAGAATCAAGGATATGAGTTGTTTCCGTTTTCAGTTTTGGAAATTTTTTATTTCCGGCAATTGCCTTAAAACTTTTTGGTAACTTCCCGATTCATTTTAGCAACTTAAATCCTATAAAAACTGCATTCATTCTACACTCACAACCCCAACTACATCTCACATTCATCTCTCACGTTTCATTCCCACTTTACCTTATTTTTCCTTCGCACTTCGGCCTAACAGCTCCCCGAGCACACCTGCGCTTGATGGAAGCGCCACACTGCAACTAAGCCTTGTCGAGAAATTCTACACCGAAGCGACTGCCCCTCTCCAAATTTCAAACCTGAAATACCACTGCGCCCAAAACACTAAATTCCAGTTTTATCCCGAGTGCAACCCACCCATCCCAAAGCTAAAAGTGAGCGCACCTGCGCCCGAAGTGCTGGAACTTCGAATTCAACAGAGCGCACCAGCGCCATCCTGAGCATACCTTGAGCGCACCACGTTGCCTCGACCCCAATGGGCACCAACAATTTCCAGTTTTCCGAGTGTTGTTCCAGGATAGTTGCAGCTGTTCTAGAGAGTACTTTTGTGATTACTTCTCCTATAGTAATACTGGAGCAGTCTTTCAAACACTTGTTAGGGAGCAAGTCTTATGAACATTGGTTCCACGAGAGGATCATGCAGTTCGGATGGAGGCATCTTCTGGTAAGTGAAGACGACTCGTATTCACCTAAGCTTACTGATTTTTTCTACAATAATGTTAAGTTCTATTGTAACCAAGATGGAGAACAAGAATTCTCCGTCACAGTTGAGGACACACCCCTAGAATTCAATAAGTATGTGGTAGCATTAGTTTCGGGAATACCATACCTGATCTTATTCACACGTGGGGATATATGACCGATAATTCATACCTCTATGATTATACATATTTTCATGAGTATTATGGGGAGGGGTATTTCGTATAATGGACCAACGGCGTTACAACATAGCCCTTGCTAGCCTATCCCTAAATGTAGGCACCACCATGTTATTCATCCTGATGAATATTCTAGGGGAGTGGCAGTTTACTTCTGCAAATAGTATCGCTGGTGACGTTTTCCTTGCTTTAACTGAGGGACGTCACCGATATGACATTCCCCAAGTATTAGTGGCTAGTCTTAAGAGAGCCCAAAGCATGCGACATAAGTATCTTCTTATGCCTATTTTGGTTTGCCGCATCATGCTCAGTTGTCTACCTGAATTATGTACCCAGTTCACGGATTGGAAAAGGGTTGAAGTCATGAGACCCATCAATTGGGTGGTTCGCTCATTTCAAGTAATGACTTGGCCGGGATGGCAGGTGCAACCTCATTTGGTTGCTCTTTACACCCCATCAGACATAGTAACACTAGACGGGTTAGCACAAGTTGACGACACGGCGGCAAGCTTGGCAAGTTATAATGGCATGGCAGGATGCGAAGGAACCTCATCACTTTGGAGAGGAAAATGAGGAGGAAAATGTTTAAACGGGAGTGCAGGTAAGTGTTAGTTTCAGTTAGTGTCTGCTTATGTCCCAAGCAATCTATTTCTCATTAACCCCATAACGGGTGGAACTCTTATAGAGTTGCGTCAGTTTTTCTTTTCTATATTAGTATGTTTAACCTTATTTTGCAGATGCTCCAGAATTTCACGTGTTTCAATGGTATTTCTCTACCTTAGTTATTTAAATAGTTTGAGGACAAAGCATCCTTTTCATTTGGGGGCACATAGAAACACGTGTAATTAAGGCATCCGTTAGGATATAGATATGTATAATATGCACTTGTCTTCTAGCTAAAAAATTCAAAATTTTTAAAAATATAAATAAAAAATATGTTATACACTTAGGAATATTGGTATTGTTTTCTTTCTCTATGCTCTCAATAATCTAGAAGTCTCACGTAGCTTTTGCATTAGAATAGTTTTTAGAAACTTAGGCTAATATGTAGATAATAATCCTTGCATCTATCTATAAATATATTACATGAGTATCTATGATTGTTGGTAGTAAGTTTCTGAAATCTATGCTAGAGTACTTATTCTACAAATCCTGTGAGAATATAGCCTAAAGCCTTATATGAGTGAACATTTGAGAAATGACACAAGGGAGAAGTAAAATCCAGATAGAGAAATCACACATCCACTTGCTTGATTACTATACCATATCCTAAGCGAGAATTTAGGCCCTCTTTGGATTGATATAGCCAAAAATTCAAACCTATAAATTATTTTCTGTTAGTCGCCCCTCTGAACCTTTCTTTAGCCTTTCATAAACCACAAATCTTTTACCCTGTTACAAAACAAAATTAAAAAAAAAAATCAACCTACCTAATTCTTTGAATAAGTTTGAGAATAGAGATGAATAATAGAAAAGAGAAGAACCTTTGAAATCAAGAATTCGTTAGTCGCTTCAGAAGAAAAAAGTAAGTTTCCATCCAAATAAATAAATAAATAAAATAAAAGGAAATGTGTTTGAATAGGTTAATTAGGAATAGATTAGTGTGATAGTAAGTGGCAGATGTGTTTGATTGACTCCGGCTTCCTTGTGTATCATTGAGTTTGTAAGGTAAAGTGTGCCCACTGCACACTGGAGTAGCGAAACTTGAACGGAAAAATCAGAGTGGTTTTTGTCTTGACATTTATGTGAGGACCTACTTAAGGATGTTATTCCGAGTTTTCATAAACGAACCTGCTAGTTCATCTCATAGTATTACTCATTGTAAATATATTTATTCGTAGATGATAGATTATTATGCATATATTAGCTTAGGTTTCGACTTGATTATTCTGTATTCATTGCTTGTGAGATGTATGAATAATTGAGACATAGATAAGGAAACAATAGTTTTATTTCTGAGTCGTTGTAGTATATATGATGTTTGTGAGCACCTTCACTAGAAAACTCTCACAAGGTTATAACTCGTCCACTAGGGAATTCCTAGTGGTTTAAGACCTTGTTGCATATGGTCAATGCAATCACACTCGACAAAACCAGATTAGTTAGAACTCCATTTTTGGTCACTTATGCTAATTTCTCATATTTGCTTAAGGACAAGCAAAATGTTGTTTAGGGGTGGTTTGATAAGAGCCCAAAACTATAGTTTCAATCCTTTAATAATACTACTTTTAGACCAATTATGCGACTAATAAATAAGAGCTAATGCTAATTACGTGCTTTTATGTATTTCAGGCATGGAACTCAATTATGTGTAGAAATGTGCCACTTTGGTGATATAAAGGAGCAAAGGGTTGGTTACTAAGAAGTTCTGTGATAAAGGACAAAATTCAAGGAGACAAAGCCTTTATGAATCCCAGTCAAAAGCTGAAAAGTCAACACGGGCAGAAACAGTGCACAAGTCAACAGAACTTCCGAAGACTATATCTTTGGACTCAGGTCTTGGATTTGGGCTTACCTTATGTCAAAACGATAGGCTCAGAAAGAGCTTTCCAATGGTCCAAGCCTTGACCCAATCAGAGGAGCAAAAGTAAACAAAAAGTGTGCTGAAGTCAAAGCCAGCTGAAAGAGGCTCTGTAGACTAAAGAAATTGGGCTTTGGGCTCGATTTTCATGCCCAAAACATGGCTCCTCAGCCCATGCACAAAATTATGGATCTGGTCTCCTCCTTTACATAAAACAAGACTTAGCTCTTAAGAAATATATAGTTAGATAGCTTAGAATAGAAAGTAGCCATTAGAATAGCTTGTAGATCTAGTTTTTGAATTTAAAGGAATAATTAATTAGTTTCATTCCTTGTTTTAGATTAATTATTTGAATCATTGTTCTTCATTCATTAGATAAATAAAATAGTAGTTCTTGTTAAATTCGATTTTCTCATTTAAATTTGTTTAGATCTACTTTCAATTATTGTTTGTTATTCATTTTCTAGTTATTAATTTGGATTTCAATTCTTGAGTAGTTAAATTAGTAAAGTTCAAATCTTTATATTATTTCTAGATTTAATTCAATTGGAAATGATAGTTTGATGAATAAAGGCTAAGCCTCCATTAGAGGGGTTTAATGAAGCCTTGATGAAAACTTGATTGTGTAGTATAGAATCGTTGAAAGAATCTATTCTACTCTAGAAGGACGTGATTTGCCATAAGAATGGGTGGACGACCTCACATGCTAGTTATGAATTAGTAGAAATGCCATGTATAATTAGGGATTAGAACGACCAATTCTTACCGTAAGAACATAAGAATTGGTTTACAACAAATCTATGATAGTTTATTAAGTTGGTAATTAAGGTGAAATCAAATTCCCCTAATTCTTTATCTATATTCAACTCTTAGCATTCTGTCATTCCGTTATTTGTATCTTGTTATTTGAATTCACATCGTAGTATAAATTCCCTTCGTAAATCTCTCATTGACCTTGGATAGACCATCAATTATAGAAAACTTGAATGCTAAAGGACTAGAAGTGGAACGAATCTTCTATTCCAACTCTACTTCAATAGATTCGAGAGTAGAAAACAAATATCTTTGATAAGTCTAGTATAAGCAACAGTTTATAGTTTTACTTTCGTTTAGAGTTTCATCGCTTTATTCGTGAGTAAGACTATCTTTTTTACGATTATCATTAGCCATGTTAAACAAGGATACAAATTTTAACGAGATTAGGGAAGTTTTTAAAAATCTAACAATAAACCTACCTTTTTTTGAAGCTATTAAAAAATTACCACAACATGTTAAGTTTCTAAAATAGTTGTGCACTACTAGGCGAAAAACAAACATTCCAAAAGATGCCTTTTTAACTGAACAATTTCCCACTCTATCTTAACATAATGGAATTGTTATGTACAAGGACCTTGGTCGTCCTACTGTACAATGCACCTTAGGGGATACTCACACGACAACTGCTCTTTTAGACCTAGGGGCGAGTGTTAACTTACTCCCTTATTATTTATATAAACAAATAGGTCTACAAGAGATGCAACCAACTAAAATGATGTTGCAATTAGCTGATCGTTCTATTAAGTATCCTAAGGGTGTTGTTGAAAACGTGCTGGTTAAAATTCAATATTTTTTTCTACCCAGCCGACTTTGTTATCCTCGACACAGAAGTCCCTAACGACTCTGTTCATATTATTTTATGGCGTCCTTTCTTGGCAACAGCCAACGCTCTCATAAACTGCCACGATGGTTCGATGTCCATGTCCTTTGGCCATCTTTCTGTTGAGGTAAATGTTTTCAAAATGATGCATCAGTTACCCGATACGACTTTCGATGGAGAAGTTAGCATGATCGAGAGCTTAGCTCAAGATTATTTCAACAACACATTTCCAGAGAATCAGATGCACCAATTCCTTTCCTTTGGAAGTTTTGACTCCGACGCTTTCGTCCCCACACTAGTAAATACCCGTCTTATGGACGAAGACAAAGATCACAATTTCAACTCCTTGGACGAGATTGATGAATTTCTCAAAGATGCAGATGAATACCATAATTATGTGGATGCGACCAAGCTAGATAAAGAATTCGATGAGTTCCTTAGAGCCTGTGATGATCCACCCTCTCAAGAACTACCTAGAGCACCACCTACCTCGATTCCCCTCCCTCCACCTTTTCAAAGGAACCTTGAGTTTACACTTAACTTTTTTGCTTCTCCTATACTTCATGACTTCCTAAACCCTTCTGGTAAGGACATAATACCCAAGAAAGAGCCACCTGACATCTTCATTTTTCAGATGTGTAATTATACCAACCCACGCCACCAATAAGTTTTGTGCTAAACCCATATTCTCATTTTTTCTATTCTTTACTTCTAAAACTTATCCATATCACACATATCTTCCACAACCATCCATTCATTCATGAGCATTCACTTGGCCACCCTTTCGTTGGAGGAAAAAGAAGAAATTGCATGCTAGGTTAGGTCCTAGATCCATCAGTGTTAACTCCCATTCCACTACACCACGTCATGGGAAATCATGGTGCTTGATTTTGTTTGGGTGTGTTTTTTGTGATCATTATTTATGGAAAGATCCACAACTATTTCAGTTGTTGATATATGGTATATATATATATATATATATATATATATATATATATTAGATAAAGTCTCGAGTATCTTACTATAAAAGACTTATTTTATTCTTCGGTGTACTCCATTCCAATCTTATATTTTGGTAGTGCACCATTAAGGTAACCGAGCCCTCCCTTTGGAGTGTATGGCTGTAAGTACCGGATCCTAAGTCCACATGTAATGTAATTCATGCTTTCCACTCTTGCATGTTTTCTCGGTTTTTGAGTCATGTTTCTCTATGGAGTGATTTATGTCTTTATTGCTTTATTGTTTTTTGTTATATTAAACCTTATTCATAAAAAGTAAAAAATATTAAAACCTTATAAATAGTAATCTAGCAAGTCTTGGGAATCTAACTCTAAAAGACCCACGTTTTTAAACAAATTTTCTAAACTATGTTTTCAAAATTTTGTTTGGGGGTGGTGCTCTTTCCATTCTTGATCACTCAACTTCCTATTCTTATCCCTTCCTCATCTCGTGGCTAGTTGATTGTATTATTGTTGTTTTAAGACTATTTCCCTGTTTTTAGTAGAATAATTTTTTATTTCCAGTTGTTGAGTTAAGTAGTTAATACTGGATTATATATTTGGTTGTTATTTGAATTTCAAGTTAGTTTAAATTTTGTCCGAGCATGCTATCTATTTTTCATGAATCCCACCTTCCCGACTTGTTTGGGGGTGGTATTATTTGTTTAGCATTGTATTTTACCATATCCACCTGTATTTGGAATTTAATATTGTAAGGTTGAGAATATGGTTTGGATGAGCATGTTGCTAATATGGTATAGCTAGAATTAGCTACTCTGGGTTCATGCAACCTCAAGGATTAGTATTTAGATGATTGCTATTTTTAATTCTAGCCTAAAGGCTCTAGGTTTGATTTTGGAGCCTGTTTCTATTTTGGTTTTAGAAGCCTTTTCTTATTCCATCGCTTTCCGTATCCATTAGGAAACCTTGAGGACCTTTGTTTAAGAAACTAGAGCTCTATAAATACATGGGATGCTCTAAACTTCACACAACACCTATAAAATTTACCTCTCACTTCATACCTACAAACATCACTCAAAGTGCACACTCCCTCTCTATTGCCTTATAACAGAGCGCAACCGCACCCAAGGACCTGGAACACAGAGTCAGAGTTGAGCGCGCTCGCGTCCTGACCTCAACACACCTCCAGTTCTATTTTCTGGGGTTTTCCACACTCACTTCCAGGAGTTTAGTAGTGTATTTGGTTGCTATGAAATATCCTCAAATCATACCGAAGCAGTCCTTTGAAGAATTGCTCGAGAGCGACACCTATGGATACTGGTTTCGTGACTTGATTGTGCAGGCTGGATGGCAACCTCTAATGATGAGTGCTGATGAAACTTATTCTCTCACACTTACTGCTTATTTCTATGATCATTGTAAGTTCTATTATCGACCGGATGGGGAGCAAGTGTTCTCTGTCACCATTGATGATGTAACAATGGACTTAACCAAGTTTTTGTTGGCCTTTGCTATTGGACTGTCCATGCCTACTGAAATCTAAAACTCATGGGGATATGTGGTTGATAATATATATATATATATATATATATATATATATATATATATATATATATATATATATATATATATATATATATATCTACAATTTGCATGAGAGACTTATAGGGTGGGGATTTTTCGTATATAGGACCAAGGGCAATATAACGTAGCCCTTGGTAGCTTGTCCCTTAACATGGGCACTATTATGTTCTTTATCATGTTGAATATCTTAGGAGAATGGCATTTTTCTTCTACGAATAACCCCACTTGTGATGTCTTCCTTGCTTTAGCTGAGGCACGTATGCTCTATGACCTTCCCCAGACCTTAGTGTCTAGTTTAGCAAAACCCATAGTATGAAGCATAAGCACCTTCTTATGCCTGTTTTGGTTTGCCGTATAATGCTATTTTTCTTTCCTAAGTTTTGTACCCGTTTCATGGATTGGGTTGGGGTTGACATTGTGAGACCCACCAATTGCATTATACACTCTTTTCGTGTGATGATTTGGCCGGGGTGGAGGCTACAACCTAATTAGGTTGCCCCTTACACCCCATCCGACCAAGTGGCACTTAACAGGTTAGCAAAGATAGATGATAAATGGCATGAGGCCTGGCAAATTATCATGGCGTGGCAGGATGCAAAGAACCTCATTTCTTTATAGAAGAGGAGGAAAACGTTTAAATACTGGGTATGAGGTAAGTTTTACTATTTGTTTGTGTCTGCTTATTTCCCAAACAATTTAATTTTTGTTATCCCCATAATGGGTGGATATGAACATCAAATGTATCATCAAATCATAGTAAAAAATGATCAGGAGACATAGTGGGAAATCATAGTAAAAAAATGCATCATCAAATGTATTTACAACAACTATGAACATTGGTTGTTCATAATTGTTTGTGTATGAACAATGATTGTTCATACAACAAATACGTAATTGTTCATAGCAAAAAGCAAAATCAAAACCTAAAGTTCAATTAAGAAAAGTACATAAAACAGCGTTTTCAAAACAAACATGATATAAAAACTATATCATTGCTATAAACAAATTATATCTCAAAATCATAGATCTGATCTAAAATATGAACAAACAAAACATGATGTAAAAACTAACGTTTTTAGACATCATTACAACACATAATATCATTGCTATAAACAATAGATGATTTCAAAACAAAATCAATAGAAGATTTCAAATTACTATAAACATATAGGTTATAAATACAAAGTTTGAATAAACCTTTTTAGATGGCAAGAAAAAGAAGTTATGGATTGAAACCTTCAGTTGAGGAAATCACTTGATTTTCAGTTAAGGAAGAAGAAGTAATCGATTGAAATCTGCCTAAAACCAGAGCGCGTTGTTTATTTCCAATTTTGAAAATATCTTTCATTTATATATTAACACGTGAAAGGGTAAAAGTTCTATTTAATAAAATTATAATGGACTGCGCCAACTTAATTTGTCCTTGAGGGTTATTAAAATAAAAAATTGGGTTCGTGAGTTGTTTCGACGATGAAAATGGGTTTGAGAGTGATTATCACAAAACACTGTCCTCTAGAGTTGTTTTGAATCAAAATTGGGCCTTGGGCCCAATTTCTTGTTAATAGAAAGGAATCTTTGACAATTCAAATGCTTTTGTCCTTTTGCAAATAAACCATGTCTAATTAAACAAAGCTTCCTATTTGCATACAAGCTTTCCCAAGCAATCATTAGGCAATCTAAAATCACAGACTTTATATAAACACAGTCAAGGAGAAAGAAATTTACCTTAGCTGACGTCTAGCAAGAGAGAATATGGCAACACTACACCAAATATGACATATGACATCACTAATTTTAGATCACTTTCAGCGAAGTGATGTCATATAAAAACTATGACATCACTTTTCTCAGCAAGTGATGTAATAATTATCACAATCTTTTTTTAACATCACTTATTTGAAAGGTTGATATAGTAGAGTTGTACAACATCATTTTAATAAGTGATGTCGTGATAGTGATATAGTAACACTTTTTTACATCACTTGTCGTGTCACTTATAAAGTGATGTAATATCTATGTATTCAACATCACTTTAAAGGTGTTGTCACTCGCCATGTCACTTATAAAGTAATGTAATATCTATGTATTCAACATCACTTTAAAAGTGACTTTGCCAAGTTTTCGAAATCACTTGTGATGTGACTTCTAGAAGTGTTATTATTAATATACCTATTAATTATTAAGTTAATTAGTTAGAAAAAAAACTATCGAAAAAAATTAGGTTAAATAGAAATGAAATAGGCGTGTGATTGGTTTGCTAGACTAGCCGCCCTTAAACGAGATATATCTAAATCGGAGAAGCCTCTCATACAAGTTCCATATTTTGTTTCCATAGCTATGCTATAAAATCACCGATTACTCGCCGAGGACTCCCTACTCGGTACCTAGCCGACTGGTCAACCCATTACTCCCCACGAGTGATCGGGGTCGTAAAATCGCTGAGAAATCGGCTGATATTTGAAATAATAAGTACTCGGGCTTGGGTGATTTAGTAGCGTGAAATCGGGCTTTTTTGTTTGGCTAGCGAAATAGTTAACAAAAAAATCTAGGGCTCGCAAAACAGTTCGTACGCTCTTCTTCAGCTTCACTTCGTCTTCTCCAGGTACACTTCCTCTTCTTCTTCTCTATTTTTTCTTCTTCTTCTCTCACTTCTCCTCACTTCTTCAGTTCTTCTCCTCACTTCTTCAATTCTTGTCTTCACTTCTCCTCCTCCTCCTCCTTCTGTTCTCTCACGAAAGCACGAGTAGGACTAGCAGAGGGCAGCTAAGAACGTTTATTTCAAAGCTTAAACATTAATTGTAGCAAGCACCCGATCATCATTCTCATCATTTCGAGAGAGTGAATTCAAGTCAAAATAAATTTTAGAATTGTATATTTTAATTTTAGCATGGAATTTGTAATGTGGGTGTTAATTTATATGTGATTAGGTGCTCTTTAAAATAAACCTTAATTATTTTAGATTTTTTATAACATGAGTGCTCTTTATTTTTAGATTTAGGAATATGGGTTTTGTACTATTGTTCATTTTAGGTTCTATACCAATGTAGCATGGAATTTGTAATGTGGGTGTTTGAGATTTTGTAGAGAGGGTTTTGTTTACTTTTTGTACATTGTTATACCGAAATTTGTATGTGGTTAAATATGTATGCATTTCATATGTTTTCTAATATCACTACTCACTGACTTGTTCCTATTGTAAATGTTGTGTACTCAGTTATTATTAGTTTTAGCAGTTTAGGGTGTGTGTAATATTTGTTTTCAATTGCAACTAATTTGACAGCATTGCAATTCTTGCTTGGTCAAAACCCTGAGCTTATATATGCTTCAACTGAGTTTTAAGTGGTGCAACTAGTTGCCCAACCTTGAATAAGGAATGTGATTGGGCTTAGGTCCATGCCAACATTTCTTTTCTAGTTAGCCATGAAGTTCCAATGTTGCGATGGTGTAGCAAGATCAGCATTGTTTAAACACCAAGGATGTTTAGTTGAATCAGTACGTTGCCGTTCTGCTTGGTAAACCTTGTGTTCTTTGCTAAATGGGGGGACCGATCTATGCTTGCAACAATCGCTCTAGGTACTACTGGGCAGCATGTTAAATATGATGTGGCAGCAACAAAATGGAGAGACGGTGCTACTGGGTAGCATGTTGAATATGATCAATGCCCTGACGTGTTCAGGTATTTGGCATTTCTCATATTTCAATATGTGATGATTTATGGATACGAACTTGTAATTATTATCTGACCATTTTTATATTACCTGTTGTAGAGGAACCGTGCGATATGCTAGTGTTCATGCCCACCTGGGAAGAATATCCAGTATAAGAGATGATCTAGAGTCTCTTGCATATACACTCATCTTTCTTCATCAAGGCAGATTACCATGGCAGGGGTATCAAGTATACCTATTTTCTGCCTATCATAGGCACGTATTGCTTTGCCTTGAGGATAGATGTCATCGACTCATTGTACATCATATAATATTCAAATATTTTTCCTTATGCCAGGGTGACAATAAATCATTCCTAGTTTGCAAGAAAAAAATGGCCACCGCCCCTAGTATGTTGTGTTGCTTCTGACCCTTTAAGCAATTTCTCCAGATTGTGGTTAACATGAAATTTGACGAGGAGCCCAATTACTCCAAGCTGATATCAGTGTTTGAGACTTTGATAGGATCAAACCCAGCTATAAGGCCAATAAATACTTATGGTGCTCAAAAGGTTGGATCCTACTTATATGTGGTTTTGTACAAGTACATAACTTTTCTAGATTTCCATTTGTAACTTACATGAAAACTTTGCAGATTATATATCAAGTTGGTCAAAAGCGGGGTAGGTTGACTGCTGAGGAAGAAGATGATAGACAACCAAAAAAGGTCCGTTGAGGGGTTCCGGCTAACCAATGGATTTCAGTTTACAATGTTAGAATGCCTATGAAACAGAGGTATTATTATGTATCTTCATAGCACTTTTAATTTTTGACAACTTGTAAGAGTGTGAATACATTGTTCTGGATGATTTGGTACTTGAAATGCTACGACTTGGGAAATGATTTGACGTTTCTGGATTCTGCTACTTCATTTTCGTACATATTTTTTAATTAGAAAATACTGCTAGTTCTTGCAAAATAAAATGCTTTGGTTGACTCTGTAGTAATATTTATTGCCCAGTAAAATGAACATGAGGGGTATTTGCTTTGAGGTATATGATGTCGTGCTCCATGCTGATGCCATTCACAGAGGTGGTGGTCAGGTCATTCCAACTACAAGGACAGTCATCTATGTTTCACAGATTACTACCAAGCCAAGGTTGTTGGAGCCTATTTACATGGTCGAGATTCAGGCCCCAGAGCAGGCACTTGGTGACATTTATGGTGTTTTGAATAAGAAATGTGGGCATGTCTTTGAGGAGATGCAGAGGCCAGGTACTCCATTATATAACATCAAAGCATACTTGCCAGTCATTGAGTCATTTGGGTTCTCCGGTCAACTTAGAGCTGCAACATCCAGACAGGCCATCCCACTGTGTGTGTTTGATCACTGGGACATGATGTCCTCAGATCCTTTGGAGGCTGGGTTGCAAGCAGCAACCCTTGTGTCTGATATTCGTAGGAGGAAGGGCTTGGAGGAGCAAATGACACCTCATTCCGAATTTGAGGACAAGCTATAAGGTGTTAATTATCAAGTTGGGGTTTTCCCATCGTACTTTTGGCTGTCATGTGATATGTTCTTATTATGATTTTGACACTCTGTTGACTGCTCTACACACTTATGTTTCCAACTTTCATGTTTTAAGGTTTACTTGTGGTTATTTGGATTCGGTTATTTTAAGGTTTACCTCATAACTGTTTAAATGTGATTTAAAGATACATTTCATTTTTATTTGATGATAAATGACTAGAAAAATGGTATTATATTAGGATGATATTGGCAATTTTGTTTATTTATTATTATATTTTTTTTATTATTTTTATTCTTTTGATAAATGGGACATCACTTTTAAAGTGATTTATAGAGTTATTTCACATCACTTTACAAGTAATTTGGAATTTGAATGAAAAGTGATGTTAAACGTTATAATATCACTTGTGGACATCGATTAAAAGTGATGCAAAGTTATAACATCACTTGTGGACATCAATTAAAAAGTGATGTGAAGTAACATCACTTGTGGACATCATTTAAAAAGTGATGTGGAAAACCCTGACTTTTCACGTCACTACCATTCACAACACTCTCAAAAGTGATGTCTTATATTTTTTACATCACTGTTTAAGTGATGGGAAATGTCATTTATGTTGTAGTGCAACCATGAAACGTCATGCAATCATACAGTAAGCTAGGACAGTTTTATTTTTTTTATTTTTTTCTTTTTTTTAGTAAGATCAAATACTTCATCTATACTAATTAAAACTTACCTGCAAAACCTTGTTAGTTCGATGTATACAAAGAGAGAGAAGGAAATCATACCTATTGACCAGCCAAGCAAAGGACAGTAACAAAGTGACAATGGTGTCGCCATGCTTATGCCTGCCAGTGGTAAGCTCAAACTCTATTTCCTTCAAATCTCATTTAATTACCTTATTTGCCAATGGCAACAACTATTCTTTCACTGTACTTTTGGAATTTGTAGTCATGGATGACACTTAAGCTTTAAGAAAAACAGTTTCTTGGCAAAGATTAGGCACGGGCATTTTTTATCTCCATGACAGGTTAGTACAATATACATGCATATACATAAAATTATAATGCAACTACATTATTTGTGGAATATGCATAAGTGAGTAGATATTGGAGATTATGATATATACATGAACCAAATTATTTGAATGCTATGTTAGTACAAAAAGTACATGATTTAGTTAGGATATATTAGCTTCTGAATTTTCTACTTGCTTGAAATGTCATCCTAGATTTTTCATCACAAGCCATCCAAATTAAACCAAGTTTTTGAAAACAAATCATTTTTTGTTTTTTAAATTCATTTTGAAATCAATTTTGAAAACAATGAAAAACAAAACATTTTTTTCCACAAAACAAGAAATACCACCAATGATTGAATAACAAGTGAGGGTAGGGAAATGAGTTACCGACAAGATGGCGACCATGAGGACAACCACAAGATAGAAGTATGCTCAAACTTGGCACCTATGGATTAGAACTTGACCTTCACAAAGAACTAAAGGACACCCAAAAGCTTTCTTCCAATACAGATAGAGCATAAAGCATAGGACAAATCTTCTAGAGACAACTTCCTCATCCATCGCAATCACTAGTAGTGAATCCTCCAATGCCTTCCATTTTTTTATTTTTTTTTCAATTTTTTTTTTTTATATTTTTTTTATTATTTTTTTTTTGCCTTGTGTACTTCTCAACTAGGAGACATAGTGGCCTTAGAGATCAAGAGTAGACTTTCATAGGACTGTAATGTAGGCTTAGGTGATGAGCTAAGAAAGAAAGGATAAGATCAAAAAAATTCTTTTTGGAGTAAAACTTGTCATATAAAGGGGATGAACAATGATGAGATGATATAGATCCTAAATCTTTAAATGAAACTGCCCCTTGTTTAGGTTTTCCATTTTGGACCAGTGTCAATTATTTTGTGCAACTCTAAGCATTTTGAGTTCTAACGGGGTTTTCATTTTTTTTTTTTTTTTTTTTTTGCCCCTTGCACTAGGATTTTTTTCAGCACCTTTGTAGGGGGGATTTCCCGTCACTAAACAGATGACACATGTATGGAAAATAACCTAAGACTATAGATGTTCAGAATGAGACGAGGACCATCGGATCAGTTCTATAAATAAGTGATCTCGTTCTCAGCATGAGTGTTTAGTAGACATGTGCTAAGCACATGACTGACCGCCTTCAAGTATGGCAGTTACCCAGTCGTTAGGAACTGATATAGACAGTTCCTGAACAGAAGGAAACTGAATATGGCAATCTTTGATGATGAGGAAGGAATCGTGATGACATATCTTAGGAGTTTCCTTCTGAGATATAATCTTCCCATGCATGATGGGACAATACTATCAACAAGGAAACTTACCTCTTGAAAGATATGGTCTAGATTCAGACTTCCATAAGAAAAGAAATCCTAATAGGAAGGCAGAGTCCAAAGATGGAAGGGAACTCACAAGCGGTGAAGACAGCCCTAACCCTAGGACTCTCGTAGCTCTTCCTATATAAACCAAAGGGATTCGCTCTTAGGAACTACGCAAAATAGGGTTTGATTCTTCATAATAAACAAGGAGATACGTAGGCAACCGTCAGACTGTTCAACCCTGAACTCACAATCATCTCATCCCTTCTCCATTCATTTAAAGGTTCCAAGATCACACGGCACAGAAGAAGATCAAGAAAAGCTCGAAAAATCCCCTACATCTAGTGGCGCCATCTGTGGGGATGAAAACAGGTAAATATTCATTTCAAACGATTGATTTAGCCTAAAAACTTTTACTGTTGTGATGGAAGGAGCAAAGAAAACAAAGGGTGGCACTACCACACGTAGCGTCACTGTGAGAGAAGAAGAGCATGAGACACCTGAAGGAGGGGACAATGCTGGTGACCACAACGCGAACAACCCCCTCTAGAGACCCATGACCCGCATCGATACACCAGCAATTCTCGGTGCAGGCCCCAGGAATAATGCTCAAGAAGAGCGTCAAGATGTTGAGAATGTTGTCCTCACCAACCCAGTGTCTATTCAGGCAAGCCAGGTAGTACAGGCTCTGGAACAGCAAAGGAGCAATCTAGAATGAGAAGTACAGCTGCTAAGGCATTTGTATCAATCTGACACAGGGAAGGAGCCACTCATCGATCTCGATGATGACGACCTTCCAAAAGGTGGTCGTGCAAAGAACCCAAGGCGTGGGGGTCCAGCTTGACGCAAGACATCTGAGTCAGAATACAGCAACTCAGATGAGGGATCGGATACAGCATCCGAACCAAAGTCAACCAACTATGATCGTGATGTCGACCCTCGACACTATTAAAAAAGAGCTCAGACCAAGAAACATTCTACCAAAGAAGCTACATGGGAAACTGAGAAGAATGACCTGATCCGTCAGATGCATCGGATGACAGGCAAAGGGAGAAAAATGCAAGACTCCCTTGTTCAATCCGCCATAATAGGGGCAGGCAGATCTCCTTTTGCATCACGGGTGATGAGGAAACCATATCCCCATGGTTACAGACAATCGAAGTTCAGTGTCTTTAGTGGCAAGTCAGATCCGGTGGATCACGTATTCAGGTATCGTGCCACTATAGGATAATATAAGGGATATGACCATGTCATGTGTTAGGAATTCAAAGCTTCCTTGTCTAGATCTACACTCTAGTGGTACCATAGATTACCTGAGCATCAGATCAGGTCCTCAGAAGAACTATTTAAGACCTTCTTAAATAGGTACTCATGCAACAAGCATCAACTTAAGCGGATCGATGCACTGTTCAACATTAAGAAAAAGGATGGAGAGGCATTAAGATCCTACATGCAATGGTTTATGGAAATTTCAATCCAAATAGAGTCTTGTGATGAGCAAACTGCTATAATAGCTTTTAAACAAGGGTTGGATGAAAACAACGCCTTATTCTAATCTCTCTCTAGGAAACCACCCCGTGATTTAGAGGAACTCCTTGACAGGGTTGAGACTCATGCAGGGTGGGAAGAAGATGTCCTGAACAGACGTCAAGAAGTGAAGAAAGCTAGTCAGACAGTTCTTGGAGTTCCTCAAGAAGGGAATGGAAATTCTTCCCCTCGAAAATCAAAGAGAGACCATAATCGTGGTCGCCAAAGGGCCAAATCCCCATCAAAAGGACAAATGCCCAGAGGGCAATACCAGAATGTAGCCAGTAGTGTAGATGGAAGGCAACAGAAGAAGCCACGTGTGGAAGGAACTGAAGAAGCTCTTCCCTCAATGGACAGAAACTTTGCCCCTCTGAACAAAATGTCAGATGAGGTTCTAGACTCGATAAAAAATCAGAGTTACTTTAAATGGCCAGCTCCGCTTAAGCCAGATTCCCTGGGTACCAGAGACCAAAGAACCTACTAGAAGTTCCATAAGAATAAGAGTCACAGCACCAGAGCCTGCAGAACCCTGAAAAATGAACTACAGGATCTGATTGAAAGGGGGTATTTGAAGCAATTTGTGGCAAACGAACAGGCAAATGCAATACAGCCTGAGGAGATCAGTACATCAGTTCAGGACCCCCAAGGTACTGGACCGCTCAATGGCCGACTCTAGATAAATATGATTTCTAGTAAAGCAAGTAAACGAAGTGGAAAGGTCACTGACAAGGGTGCGCGATATCAAATGTGCATCGCCAAGCAGATGAGGATCATAAAATGATGGTGACTACGAGAGCTCAGTCAACGCTGCCCCCAAAAAATCCGGCTCATTCTTTTCTCAAAGTTTGATTGCTTTAACATCGAAAGCCCACATGAGGATACGCTGGTTTTCACACTCCCTTTTAGAGATTATGATTTGCATCTCATATTGGTGGAGCCAGGCAGTTCAGCAGATGTACTCTACTATGATGCATTCAAAAAGTTGCAGATCCCAGACGCAGAGATGGTTGCCACCAGCTCCAACCTATATGGATTCAGTGGGGACAAAGCTCTCACAGTTAGGGAGATCCAGTTACCTGTAGCCACTGGTACAGTAACTCTTATCATAAATTTTGTTGTGGTAAAAGCTAACACACCATATCACATGATTTTAGGCAGGACTTGGCTACACAAACTCAAAGCCGTTCCCAGCACCTATCACCAATGTCTAAAATTCCCACATCATGGGAAAGTTGAGACACTCAGAGGAGATCAGGTGGCTGCCAAAATGTGCTATGCTTTGGCCCACTCCATTTTGAACCAATTAAGATGGGACCACCCGCCAAATAGCAATTACAATTAGATCCCCCTCTCCCGGACCTGGTCCCAAGGGAGAGGGAGGATCCCCCCCTCACTGGAGCCATTGGAGGAAGTGGATATTGGGGGAGGCAGCTCACCAAAAACCACTTTCATCGGCACCATGTTGAGTTCTGAAGAGCACATGGCTCTAATACAGTTCCTCCGATAGCACAAGGACGTGTTTGCTTGGTCGTTTGAAGAAATACCAGGAATTGATCCCCATGTGGTATGCCACCAACTCAATGTCTGCAGTGATGTAGTAGTGGTCAAGCAGAAACCAAGGAAAATAGGTGCTGACAGATCCAAAGCTGTAAAAGTCGTAGTTGAAAAGCTGAAGGCAACTAAATTTGTCAGAGAAATTAGTTTTCCCACTTGGATTTCTAATATTGTCCCAGTCAGAAAGAAGAATGGGTCATGGAGAATCTCTATCGACTTCACGGATCTGAACCGTGCATGTCCGAAGGACAGTTACCCTCTGCCACGAATTGATAAATTGGTGGATGCAACGGCTGGACATGAACTGTTGTCTTTCATTGATGGCTCGTCTGGTTATAACCAGATCCCCTTGCATGAAGAAGACCACAAGCATGCCAGTTTCACAACCGAGGATGGCCTGTACTGCTATCAGGTCATGCCATTCGGACTAAAAAATGTAGGGGCTACATACCAGCGATTGGTTAACAAGATGTTCAAAGGATTGATAGGTGACATTATGGAGGTGTATGTAGACGATCTTTTAATCAAAAGCCTGAGACGAGGAGATCATCTCTCCCACCTGAAACGTGCATTCGACATTCTCGGGAGTATCGCATGAAGCTCAACCCTACAAAGTGTGCTTTCGCTGTCTCATCAGGGAATTTTTTGGGGTATCTAGTTACTAAAAAAGGAATCGAGGCAAACCCAGATCAAATATGGACACTCCTAGATATACCCTCACCTAAAAATATGAAAGAGGTTCAAAAAGTTACAGGCAGGTTAGCAGCTCTGAACAGGTTTATCTCCAAGAGTTCAGATAAGTGCAAACCTCTTTTTCGAGTTACTGCAAAAGAATACCACATTTGCATGGACAGAAGAATGCTAGAAAGCATTTAATCAACTCAAAACATACCTTGGGGCACCACCAATCCTCTCCAAGCCAGTTGAGGGAGAAGTCTTGGGTCTTTATCTCTGTTCGTCAGACTACAGCATCAGTTTTGTACTAATTCACGTGGATGAAAAGAAGGTTGAAAAGCCTGTCTATTTCTTGAGCCGCACGCTTCTTCCAGTAGAAACAAAGTACCCAAAACTTGAACAAATCACATTAGCACTTGTTTTTGCAGCAGAGAAGTTGTGACCATACTTCCAATCCCACACTATCATAGTAATCACAGAGTACCAATTGCGGTCAGTTCTAGAAAGACCGAACAGGTCAGGGAGGCTAGCAAAATGGTCTATGCAACTATCAGAATATGATATTATTTATGTCCCCAGAATCTCAGAGAAGGGTCAGGCACTAGCATAATTCTTGGGAGATTTTCCAATAACTTACACCGGGTATGACTCTGATAAGGTTATATACTAAAAGCATTACTTTTGTATTAACTCTAGTTCTTTATATTTTGAATGAGAATCATATGGGAAAATGTTATGCATATTATATATGTTATTAGTTATATGCATGTGTCTAATACTTTATGTTGTAGATGATATGGTGTGAACACACAGAAGATCATATCATCAGTACCTTATAAAGTATAAGTAATCATTCACAACCTAGATGGATTTGGACAAACCATTGGTACGGTTGTAGTATAATCTGGTATTAGTCTATCTTGACTATAGGATTACACTAGTACACTTTGTGTGTATTGAACAGGACCAAGTGAGGTTGTTTCTCCTTATACTAACTATATAAGAGAACAAACACCTCTGTTATTATGGATGTTTGTCCTCCTAATCCGGATATAATAACGGGCACTTACGTGCATTGTACATTACTTTAAATCATCAATGAGTGAGATTCATTGGTGAATCAACAAACTCGATGGATTGGGTAATGACATTGTATGTAAGGTGTGTTGTTGATTATAGAAGGAATCTGTGTCCCGCAAGAAGTCGGGTTGCTAATATCCCCTTGAAGAGCTCAAAAAGATTGTCATGTAAACCCTGCAGGTGGATTTATTTTGACATGATAATGAGGTTGAGTGGTTGATAAAAGTAAAATTATATAGTCTACTCACGAAATGAACGATGAAATCAAAACGTAAGTAAACTAAAACTAATTTTATGGTGCTTTATATTTATCAAAGATTCTACTCTCAAGTCTATGAGATATAGTGGAGTAGAGTGATTCGTTCCACTCTTAGTCCTTCCACATGCTATGTTCTCAAGTGTAAGTACTCTAAACTTAAAGTCTAATAAGAGATTTACGAAAAAGGCAACTAGACTACGATGCAACTACCCACGAAATGCAACTAGTCGACGATGGGAATAACTAAGGGAATGCTACGTTGATTCTATGATAAGGAGTTAGAGGGGGATTGATTCCACCTTAACTTCGACTTAATCTTATTAACGAATTTTAATCATCGTAATCCGAATTGAACTGCTTCGCAGAACAATTGGTTCTTCCTAATCCCTAATTACACATGGCATTCCTACCAATTCATAACTAGCATGTGAACGATTAAACCCATTCTCATGGTGAACTAATCGTTTCTAGAGTGGAAAGGAAATTACGATGATTCTCTACGATATTCGAATCAAGCTTTCATCAAGGCTTCTCAACCCCTCTAATGGAGGTTTAGCCGAGAATCATTACTAATCATTTCGATTACATTTAAACTAAACATGATATAAAGAATTGAAATTTACTTAATTAAACAATAATGAAATCTAATTTAATGACTCAATTGAAATAAAGACAGGAATTGAAATTAGATCTAGGAATGGAAATGACAAAATCGAAATTGATAAAAATACTACTTTATTGATCTAATCAAAATGAAGAACAAGATTCAAAGGTTTAATATAATACAATAATTGAAATGGAACTAAACTTAATTAATCTACATGAAAAACTAGATCTAGAATTCATTAATGGAGGCTAACTAATCTAAATCTAATCTAGGTCTAACTATCTACCATTAACAATGAGCTAAGCTTTTGTTTTTATACATTCAGATCCAAAAATCGTGCATGGGCTTGGAGCCATGTTTTGGGCCATAGAATCATGCCCAAAACCCAATTCTTTCAGTCCAAAAAGGCCTCTTCAGCTGCAGTTGGCTTCAACAGATTTTCTGTCCACTTCTGCTCCTCTGATTGGGTCAAGGCTTAGACCATTGGAAAGATCTTTCCGAGCCGGTCGTTTTGACATAAGGTAGGCCCCATTTTGAGGTCTGAGTCCAAAGATATGTACTTCGGAAGTTCTGCTGACTTTGTGTGCTGTTTCGGCCCGCGTCGACTTTTCAGCTTTTGACCGGGCTTTTAGAAAGGCTTTGTCTTCTCGAAACTTGGCCTTTAATCACGTAACTCCTTAGTGACCGACCTTTGCTCCTTTATCTCGCTAAAGTGGCACATTTCTGCACATAATGGACTTTGAGGCCTGAAATGCATAAAAACACGTAATCAGTGTTAACTCTTAATTATTACTCACATAATTGGTCTAAAAGTATGACTGTTAAAGGGTTAAAACTACAGTTTTGGGCTCTTATCAAACCACCCCCAAACAGCATTTTGCTTGTCCTCAAGCAAAGATGAGAAATTAACATAAGTGACCAAAAATGGAGTTCTATCTACTTCTCGTTTTAGTACGAGTCGCGATTGCATTGACCATATGCAACAAGGCCTTAAACTACTAGGAATTCCCTAGTGGACGAGTTTATAGCCTCGTGAGAGTTTTCGATGAAGGTACTCACAAACTTCATCTATACTACAACGACTAAGAAATAAAACTATTGTTTCCTTATTCATGCTCCAAACTATCTATACATCTCACTAGCTATGAACAAGAATAACCAAGTCAAAACCTAAGATAATATATGCATAATAATCAATCATCTATAATAAACATATATACAATGAGTAATACTATGAAATGTCTAGCAGTCCATTTCTCAAACTTCGAATAAGCGTCCCTTAAGTAGGTTCTCACAATAATAGTCAAGATACAACACTCGATTTTTCCACTCAAGTTTAGCTACTCTCTAGTGCTAGCAGTGGGCACACTTTACCTTACAATCTCAATGACAACAAGGAAGCCGGAGTCGATCAAACACATCTACCACTTACTATCACACTAGCCTATTCCTAATTGAGCTAGAGGTCTTTATTAGGTGTTGCAGGGGATTAGGAGATGGTTTAAGAAGGAAGGAAATGGATATTCAAAAAGGACAAGTCTGAGATAATAGAGTCTTCATATTATGTAACTAGAGAAAACCTTGTTATTTACTTTTGCTTCTACACTTTGTTTCCATCCTTAGCCATATTTTTCTTTTTCTTTTCTTTTTTTTTTTTTTTTTGGCTTTTGACTCCCTTTTATTCTATTTTTGGAGTTTTTATTTTATTTCTATTTTTATTTTTCTTTTCCTTGGATGGAAACTTCTTTTCTTTATTTTCTGAAGCAATTAACTAACTTTTGTTTACACAGGTTTTTCTCTTCTTCTTTCTTCCTCATTCTATTCTCAGACTTATTCTAAATTGGGTAGGTTGATTTATATATTTTTTTTTTATTTTGTTTTTGTTTTGTAACAGGGTAAAGGATTTGTGGTTTATGGAAGGCTAAAGAAAGGCTCAGAGGGGCGACTAGCGGAAAATAATTCATAGGTTTGAATTTCTGGCTATATCGATCCAAAGAGGGCCTAAATTCTCGCTTAGGATATGGTTTAGTGATCAAGCAAGTGGACGGTGATATCTCTATCCGATTTTACTTCTCCCTTGTGTCATTTCTCAAATGTTTCGCTCATATAAGGCTTTAGGCTATATTCTCACAGATTTGTAGAATAAGTACTCTAGCCTAGATTTCATAAACTTACTCGCTAACAATCATAGATACTCATGTAATATATTTATAGATAGATGCAAAGATTATTACCTATATATTAACCTAAATTTCTAACAATTATTCTGATGCAAAAGCTAGGTGAGACTTCTAGATTGTTAAGAGCATGGAGAAAGAAAACAATACCAATATTCCTAAGTGTATAGCATAACTTATTTATTTATATTTTTGAATTTTTAAAATTTTAACTAGAAAACAAATGCATATTATATCTATCTAATCCTAACAGATGCCTTAATTACACGTGTTTCTATGCCCCCAAACAAAAAGCATGCTTTGTCCTCAAAGCATTTAAATAAAGAGGGTAGGAAAAATACCATTGAAGTAGCGTGAACTTCGTGAACATCCGTAAAACAAGGTTAGAACGCACTAATATAGGAAATAAAAACTCCATTACCAACTCTATACGAAGTTCTACCCATTATGGGGTTAACAAAAATGAAATTTCTTGGGACATAAGCGCATTACTAACTAGAATGAAAACTTACCTTATCCCCCGCATTTACTCATCATCTTCTTACTCATCCTCTTCTTCATTAAAGAAGTGAGGTTCCTTCGCCCCGCCATGCCATGATAATTTTCCGTGCTTCTTCCGCCATTTATCATTTATGATTGCTAACCTATTAAGAGCCACTTGGTCCGACGGGTGTAGGGTGCAACCAGATGAGGTTGTATCCTCCACCCTTGCCAAGTCATTGCACGGAAAGATCGAATAATACTATTGGTGGGTCGCATGCGGTCGCGACCGTAATCCAATCCGGAAGCGTGTACAAAAACAGGAAAGAAACATAGCATAATACGAAACTAGAACGGGCATAAGAAGGTACTTATGCCTCATGCTATGGGATCGAAAGCTAAACTAGACATCAAGGTTTGGGGAAGGTCGCGACACATACGCCCCGCGGGCTAAAGCAAGGAAGACGCTGCAAGTGGCATCATTCACAGAAGAAAAATGTCATTCCCCTAAAATGTTTAGCATGATCCAAAACATAACAGTTCCTATGTTCATGGACAGGCTACCAAAGGCGACGTTATATTCCCCTTGGTCCTCAATACGGAAAATGCCCGCGCCATACGACTCATGCAAAAACTGGTAAGTGTAGACATACATATTATCGACCCAATAGCACCATGGGTTTTGTATTTCAGCGGGCATAGCAAGTCCAAGAACAAATGCTAGCAAGAACCTGGTAATTTCCATTGGTTCATTATCAATGTTGATGGAGAACTTCAAAGAAAATGCAGTTATCATAAAAATAAGATGCTAGTGTTGGGGAATAAAGTGCATCCGGTCTTACCATAAGCGGCTCCCAGCCAACGAATGTGATCGCTTCGCGAAACCAAGCACCATAAGTAGTGCTTTGGAACAAATCTTCGAAAGACTGTTCCGGTATCAATGTTGGAGATGTCATCTCAAAATTACGCTTTGGAATAGCCGCGAATGACCCGGATACTATGCGCGAAAAACTGGAAATTTTCTGGTCCACAGAAGTCGTAGCGCTGAAAGTGCGCTCGATAGAAGCGCTGTCGCGCTCAAAGAAATTGAAATTTCGGTGTTTGAGCTGGTCGCTTTCAGCTTTCGCGCGAAAGCCCTCCGACAAAAACTCATAAAATATATCAGAGCGAAAAGTCGCTCTCAGAGGGCGAAAAGTCTTCGAGTTGCGTAAACTTGGAAAATGAGCCAAAACGAGGGAATCGCGGGAGTGAAAGGTGAGTGATGGAGTTTAGGTGTAGTGTGAGTTGTGAGGATAGATTGTATCAAGTTTATATAGGTTTAAAGTTGCTAAAATGGATCGGGAAGTTGCCAAAACTAATTATGGCAGTTTCCGGAAATCCTAAAATTTCCAAACCCGAAAACGGAAACAACTCATTTTCTTGATTCTAATTCAAACCCAGTATCTTTTAGGTTGATTTTATGATAGAATGTACCTACTTAATCTAGATTTCATCCTACCATGATATTTATTCATATATATGCCTAAACAGCCATATTTTCACCTTGACTCCGCAATAAATTCTAATACGAGGGTTATATAAAAATAATGCTTGAATTGATAAAACCACCCCCAAACAAGTTGGGAAGGTGGAATCAATATGAAACAACCACGCATACTGAAAATAACCCCTTATATTAAAATTTTCATTCGGAGTACATTACACTACAAAATTCAAATTACGGAAATAAACTTGCATTAAAATAAATAACAATAAAGAAATTACAAATAAAACATAAAACATCAAACTATACTATCCCTAGCTACTCCGAATCGGTGGCGGAGGCACACGCCTCGAGATCGCTCCGAAGCTCTCGAAGAGCCAAGACCATTCGCCCTTCAGCGACGGCGCCGGTTCGGATGGTGTGTCCTCGGCGAGAGTCCCCGTGAGGTGGGAATCGTGTCGATCTCGCCCCGAATCGCACCGAAGCTTCTAGCTCGGCACTCATCTGTTCCCACCTCTCGCCCTCTCTCTCGGGTAAGGAGCTCGAAGTTGTGATGCATCGTTGCTGTCGAGCCGAGTCCGTGAGGTCTTCACAAATAGTGTTAAAAGCTTAACGCGATGCCTCGATGGATCACAGCCATGTGTTCTCAGATCCGTCCAAAGACTCTCCAAGGCATCCACGTCAAAACAGGTCAAGTCCTCCTCATCCTCGGAGGCATCCTGATGTCCCCCAGCCTCCTCGGCATTCTCAGCTCCTCCATCCTCTTCTTCTTCTTCTCTATCCTCAGCCAATCTCCAAACCCGTTGGACACACTCCTTATAGATGCGAGGGTTACGGTGGAGAGTGATGTATGTCCGATCAGTCGCCTGAGCTGCTCTCAACTTGAGCATGATCTTTGTTATCAACACAGGGAGAGGGGCAACAGTCCTCCCTACTCCCCTAATCATGCTCAGTAAAAACTCTAAGATGCAGAAGTCATACTTCCGCTCCTGGAGTATCCATAAGATATGGAGGCAGTTCAGACCGATATCGCCGACCTTCCCTTCCTCGATCGCTCCGACCAATCCATCGGGTCAGAGCTACCGGTTGGTCCTAAGGGAAGCCTGTCGGACACAATGCGATCTTGCATTGTAGTCCCCTCCAATAACTGTCTCGTGCATCAATGGCTCTAC
The DNA here is from genome assembly GCF_015680905.1 of Coptis chinensis. NCBI lineage: Eukaryota > Viridiplantae > Streptophyta > Magnoliopsida > Ranunculales > Ranunculaceae > Coptis > Coptis chinensis. Next base: position 37,400,251 of record NC_141459.1, read on the forward strand.
CCCCATTATGATGGGACTCCTGCAGGGTGACATCCAGATGGATTCTAGGCGGAATGCCTAGAATCTCAGCCAACAACCCACTCGTCACTTCCTTCCGCCTCTTCGCTACAACAACAAAAATCCTAGTCCCTTCCAACTCCCTCATATCATAGAACCGTCGGACTAAGTCCTCGTGGTAATAGGCTTCAGTCGAGTACCACAAGCTATTCCAGTCTCGACTGATCATCTCGTCACCATAAAACGGCGTGAAGTGGTCGGCGGTAAAAGCTTGCTCTGGCAAAATTCGGCGTTGTTGAGCCATTGGAAGTTTGGAATGTAGTGGGGGTTTAAATGTGATGTAGTGGTGTGATTTTAATAGACCGGTTGGAGCAACCAGTGGTGATGGTGGAGTGGTGGTCGGCAGCACCAAAATTTTGAATTTTTGGTGGTTTTTAGTGATGGAAATCAGTAGTGGTGGTGGTCGGTGGTGTTTGGAATCGATTTGGGTTGGGATTTGATTTGGGGCGTAGGTAAATTTTTGTTTTCTTTTTATTTTGATTTTTTTTTTTAGGTTTTGGAGCTTGGTCGTTAATGGCGGATGGAGAAGAAAACGATGAACTGATGGTGAAGGTGAAGGGCGGCGTCGCTACTGCCGGTGGAGCTGGTTGGGCCCAAGCCCAAAATCGAAATTTGTGATTTTTTTTTCGATTTTTCGCGAAACTTCAAATCAAAATTGCCGCTTCGTTACTGGTCCGATTTTTGCAAATGAGATATGGAAATGATCAGGAGAGAATTTCCCATCTACTGATCTATAAAACACTCTATTTCGACCGTGGATGACATATAAGATAGTGGAAAACGCCTCGAAGTGCGTTCATGACATACGTTATGCGAACAATTGAACTCTAAATTCATGGATTATGTCAACCCGAATCGTAATACAATAAAACGGCCTAAGCAACTCCAATGGGACATAAATATTTAGTAATGCGAAACATTTAACACCCCACCCCCAAACAAATTTTTACAACGAAGCTTAGAAAATTTGTTTTTAGCAGTGGGTCTTTTAAAGTCAGATTCCCGAGACTTCCTAGGTTACTATGCTTATTCTTTATATATATTTTTAATTTTAAAAAGAAAAACAATAAACAATAAAGACATAATTCACCCCATAGAGAAACATGACTCAAAAATCCGAGAAAACATGCAAGAGTGGAAAACGTGAATTATGTCAAACGTGGACTTCGATCCGTACTTTACAGCCACACACTCCATAGGATGGGCCCGGTTACCTTAATGGTGCGCTCACCAATATATGGAAATGAAAGGAAATGCACCAAACACAAAAGTTGAGTCGTTTATAGTCGGATACTCGAGATTTTATCTAGACGTATGTATGAACATGCAGTTTATCATATATCAACAACCGAAATAATTGTGGATCATTCCATAAATAAATATCACAGAAAACATATCCAAACACAATCAAGCACCAAGATTTCCTATGACTCAACCTAGTGAAATGGAAGCGAAGTCGGATAACCCTATTATGTAACCTATCATGCACCTTATTTTTCATTTTTGAATGAGTGGGTGTTCTAGTAAATAAATGTGGAAAAGTGAATGGTTGTGAAGAATATGGTGGATATGGATAAGTTGTAGAAAGACAGCCTGTAAACAATGAGGATGTGGTTTTAGCACAAAACTCATTCATTGTGTGTGTAGGGACTGTCTCAATTCTGAAAATAAAGGTGTCAAATGGTTTGTCCTTCTGTAGTATTTGTTTACTAGGTGGATTTAAAAAATTATGAAGCACAGAAGAAACAACAGGATCCAGTGCAAACTCGGGATTCCTTTGAAAGGGTGGAAGGAGGGGAATCGAGGTGGATGTTGTGCAAAGTAGTTCTTGATAGGGTGATTCATCACTTGCTCGAAGAAACTCATCGAATTGCTCATCTAGATTGGTCATATCCTCGTTACTATGATAGTCCTCTATATCTTTGAGAAAGTCATCTATCTCCTCCTCATCCGTAATATGTGTATCGACTAGTGTAGGGATGGAAATATTGGAGTCTAATCTTCCAAAGGAAAGAAATTTTGGCATATGATTATCAGGGAAAGTGTTGTTGAAATAATCTCGAGCAACGCTCTCAATCATGCTAACCTCTCCATCCATAGACGAATCGGGTAACTGTGTCCTTGTTTTAAAAACATTGACTTCAACAGCAAGATGGCCAAAAGACATGGACATTGAACCATCACGGCAATTAATGAGCGCATTGGCAGTTGCTAGAAAAGGTCGCCCTAAGATGATCGGGACAAAGTCATTAACGACTTCTGTGTCGAGGATGACAAAATCAGCCGAATAGTAAAAATCCTGAATTTTTACCAGAACATTTTCGACGACACCCTTAGGATACTTAATAGACCGATCAGCTAATTGCAACGTCATTCTAGTGGGTTGCATCTCGTCTAGACCTATTTGGCTATACAAATAAAACGGGAGTAAGTTGACACTAGCCCCCAAGTCTAATAACGCCGTCGTCGATAAAGAATCTCCTAAAGTGCATTGTACAAGAGGATCTAATGACCGGTCCTTGTACTTAACAATTCCATTATGTTCGGATAGAGTTGGAAATTGTTCTCGTTAAAAGGCGCCTTTTGGTATATTGGTCTTACGCCTAGTAGTACACAATTCCTTAAGAAACTTAGCATGGTGTGGTAGCTTTTTATAGCTTCAAGAAGAAGAGAAGGTTTATAGTTAGATTCTTGAAAACATCCCTAATCTCCTCGTAATTTGTATCCCTAGTTAACATGGCTAATTTTTGTGGAAACGGTGGTTTCGTCTATAGTTAGCAATGGTATTACCTGGTGTTTAACCGTGGCTTCCTCGTTTCTTAGGTTTTGTTGTAATCGGGTACCTCTACAAAGGGTAGGCTCTTCAGTTTCTATTTCGGTATCTAGTAATATAGCGGTGTAGGGTTATCGGTGTGGTAACTATAGGCATAGTTACTTTGTTATCAACCACTCTGCTTAACCGAGTGGTGATGGCCTTTAGCTCACCTACATTTTCATATTCACTACTAGTATTATCGGTTATCTCAAAGGCTGTATTTGTTGTTTTAGGATTAGGTATTTCGTTACTTGGAAACACACCTTTGGGTTGGGCTTTATCTTGAGCCAACCGTTTGGTTAAATTATTAACGGATTGTAGAAGCCGTTGGGTTAGATTGAGCCATGGTTTGGAAAAGTTTTGGCTCACTTGTATGAAGGTGTCAAGACGATCCGGTTATTGTGTGGGTGTAGTAGTCACGGGTGGTGTGGACCGAACTATTTCACGTGAATTATTTATGAGTGGATTTTGGTAGTTATTATTTACCGGAACGATACCTCTACTAGCATTATAATTATTATAACTACTTTGACCTTGTGCTTGACCTTGTCGAGGTTGCACTTGGTTGTTATAATTATTAAAATTCCCCTGACCCTGTCCTTGTCGTAATGGGGCTTGGTTAAAGCTGTGCGTAGGCCTAACATATTGATTATTGTACCCTTAGGGTGTGACGTTTTGGTTATTTCTCCAACTGAAGTTGGGATTTTGTCTCCAAGGGGTGTTAGGTTCACTATTAATGGAACAAGCCTATTCATAAGCTATAGGACAGTGGAAGTCGGGATGCTCAGGGCTCCAACAGAAACTACATGGATTTGAATTTACATTCATGACAGGGATAGGATTTTGTTGAACCGAAATGGCCTCTACCTTTTTAGTGAGTGATTCGATTAGAGTTTTTAGCTCGAGGGATCGTGTTTAATTTCAAACATACCGGCCTTAACTGTATTAGAAGAACTAAGCGAGCTGGATATCGTCCACTACCCCCAGTTATTATTTTAAGCTTTTGTTTGGTCCTCTAAAAATTTATAAGCCTCCGAGGCTCCTTTGCTTAAGAAACTACCCCCATTCATTATGTCTAGGACTTCTTTATGGTGGTGTAGAAGTCATTTGAAAAGGCACGAACTAACGTGTCTTTAAGCTAAGTTATGATGTGGACACTCTATAAGGAGATCGGTGAAACGATTCCAAACCTCTGAAAATGATTCATGAGGATTTTGTCGAAAAGAAATGAATCTTGGAAAGCATCTCATCCGTCTTTAGGGGTGGGTAAAATGTTCCATAAACAGTTTGAACAAGTTTAGCCCACGAGTCCACGCAATTAGCGCTTGGGCGCTAACCAAGACGCCTTTATCGGCTAAGGTGAAAGGGAATACCCTTAATTTAATTTGTTCCGTACCAACCGTAGGATGGTGGAATGTTGTTAGGACTTGTTCAATCCTACGCATGTCCTGATAAGGTTTTTCATGGTCTAATCCATGAAAAACGGGTAACAAATTAAAAATATTTGGAGGGATTCGGAAATCCCCCGCTGGGTCTGCTAGAACGATGCAAGATTTGGGGCTATCGCTCAAGCCTTTGTAGAAGTTAGAGAGAGGCCTCTCTTCTTCGTTGGGCATTGTGTCAGGTGATGTGTGTGAAATAGTAGCTAGAGGTGTAGTGGGTGGTATACTAGATAAACTTGTTTGTTGACGTTGTTGTGTAATTACGTTCGGTGTTTTTGTTCGGCCAGACCTTAATCTCATACAAGGCTAAAACCAAACTTAGCTAAACACATCAACACTCCAAACAATTCTGATATACTAGTATAAACCTCTAACAGGAGAGCGAGGTGTGGAAGAAAGGAATACCTGATTGCGTCCTTGCTTCGCTTATGAATAGCGTCTTGTTTACGCTTGTTCAGTGTATATAGCAGGTTAGAACACTGAAAAATATGAAAGATCAAAGTTCGAATCAAAACTGTCGAAATCCGAAAAATTTTGTAAAGCGGCGCTAGCCGGATAGAAGCGATCGGCTCCCAGAGTAATTTTCAAATTACAAGAGCTTTTAGGGCGGTCACTCAAGGAAGGAAGGCTGCCAGCATCAATTAATTTTTTTACCCGGAATTTTTCAACTCTGAAATGGACAACCACAGTATGAATCAAACAAGGGTGGGTGGGTGTAATGGGACTTTAAGAATAGTACTAACACTACGAAAACAATACGAAAGTGAAACTAAGATGGCAGCGGCGCCATTTGATAAAAGTAAAATTATATAGTCTACTCACGAAATGAACGATGAAATCAAAACGTAAGTAAACTAAAACTAATTTTATGGTGCTTTATATTTATCAAAGATTCTACTCTCAAGTCTATGAGATATAGTGGAGTAGAGTGATTCGTTCCACTCTTAGTCCTTCCGCATGCTATGTTCTCAAGTGTAAGTACTCTAAACTTAAAGTCTAATGAGAGATTTACGAAAAAGGCAACTAGACTACGATGCAACTACCCACGAAATGCAACTAGTCGACGATGGGAATAACTAAGGGAATTGCTACGTTGATTCTATGATAAGGAGTTGGAGGGGATTGATTCCACCTTAACTCGACTTAATCCTATTAACGACAAATCGTCGTAATCCGAATTGAATCGCCCAGCAGAACAATTGGTTCTTCCTAATCCCTAATTACACATGGCATTCCTACCAATTCATAACTAGCATGTGAACGATTAAACCCATTCTCATGGTGAACTAATCATTTCTAGAGTAGAAAGGAAATTACGACGATTCTACGATATTCGGAATCAAGCTTTCATCAAGGCTTCTCAACCCCCTCTAATGGAGGTTTAGCCGAGAATCATTACGCAATAATTTCCGATTACATTTAAACTAAACATGATATAAAGAATTGAAATTTACTTAATTAAACAATAATGAAATCTAATTTAATGACTCAATTGAAATAAAGACAGAATTGAAATTCTTAGATCTAGGAATGGAAATGACAAAATCGAAATTGATAAAAATACTACTTTATTGATCTAATCAAAATGAAGAACAAGATTCAAAGGTTTAATCTAATACAATAATTGAAATGGAACTAAACTTAATTAATCTACATGAAAAACTAGATCTAGAATTCATTAATGGAGGCTAACTAATCTAAATCTAATCTAGGTCTAACTATCTACCATTAACAATGGGCTAAGCTTTTGTTTTTATACATTCAGATCCAAAAATCGTGCATGGGCTTGGAGCCATGTTTTGGGCCAGAGAATCAGGCCCAAAACCCAATTCTTTCAGTCCAGAAAGGCCTCTTCAGCTGTAGTTAGCTTCAACAGACTTTCCGTCCACTTCTGCTCCTTTGATTGGGTCAAGGCTTAGACCATTGGAAAGATCTTTCCGAGCCGGTCGTTTTGACATAAGGTAGGCCCCATTCCGAGGTCTGAGTCCAAAGATATGTCTTTCGGAAGTTCTGCTGACTTTGTGTGCTGTTTCGGCCCGCGTCGACTTTTCAGCTTTTGACTTGGCTTTTAGAAAGGCTTTGTCTTCTCGAAACTTGCCCTTTAATCACGGAACTCCTTAGTAACCGACCTTTGCTCCTTTATCTCGCTAAAGTGGCACATTTCAGCACATAATGGACTTTGAGGCCTGAAATGCATAAAAACACGTAATCAGTGTTAACTCTTAATTATTACTCACATAATTGGTCTAAAAGTATGATTGTTAAAGGGTTAAAACTACAGTTTTGGGCTCTTATCAGTGGTACTACTCAAGGAAATAAGAAGTTGATTAATGTAGTTGTCAGTAACTTGACTTAATCAACGGACATTCGATATCTTAAACACGGGGAGATCAACGAGCATATAATATGGAGCCCATAAATACTGACACGTAATTTGGGATTAGGGAAGTAGTGCAACAATGGCCTTTAGTGGAATAAGTCATTTGTTGACAGACTTGGGCTGTGTGTTCGGGGCGAATATGGGAAGCCCAAGCCCGTCAGGAGGCCCAACCCTAATTTCTCCTCATGGTCCCTGTTGTAGCCTATAAATAGAATACTCTTTCTCTCTGGCCGAAATTCACTATTCATTGTTCTGAAAAAGAGGCAAGAAAAGTATATCTGAATTCGTTTCTGATATTGAGAGAAAGAAGGGGATTGGTAGATCGTTGCCCACACAACGTCCAATCTGTTCTAAAGGAATACAACAAAAGATCAAGAGGTTGATTGTTAATTCGGATTCATAAAGCTTGGATTCTCAGAGTTATCAAAACCGGATCTAAAAGGTATGTTCTCTATCCAAATCGTGAGAACCCATTAATTCCGCTGCGCGTGGTTCTCGCGGTTTGTAGAAATATTTGCATTCTGAATAACGGTTCCTACAGACTTAACTACCCCCAGTTCAGATGATCGCGTCCAGCCTAAATCTCCAGAAAACCGTCTAGATCCCTAGGAGCCAAGCTCTGGGTGGCGGTTGTTTGTGGATGGATCTTCAAATGACAAAGGCGCAGAAATTGGAGCTGTGTTAGTCACTCCTGATAATATGGGATTGGAGAAATCCATCCATTTAGGTTGGAATGCTTCTAACAACGAGGCAAAATATGAAGCCACTCTTGCTGGCCTCACAATGGCTCTAGATCTGGGCCTGACACACCTCACAGTTTTTAGTGACTCACGGCTGGTTGTTTTTCAAGTCGATGGCGGATACGAGGCCAGGGATGAACGGATGGCAAAATACCTAGAACTGGTAAGGGGCCTTCAGAGCAAGTTTGAGAACATTCAGTTCTATCAGCTACCTCAGTCAGCCAATAGACACGCAGATGCTTTGGCATATGTTGCCTCAATGTTGGGCAATGGCGAGTCTCGTTCAATCCCTATCGAGTTCCAGGAGAAACCTAGCACTCAGGTCCCGGTTACAATAGTTTGTGTTGTTCCCACCATTACTCCAACTTGGATGGATCCATATAAGTCTTACCTCAAAGAAGGGACACACCCTAAAGATAAGAGTATAGGAAGGCGTCTGCTTGCAAAGATACAAAGATTCACCCTCGTAGGGGACAATTTATACAAGAAGTCCTTTCTGGGACCTCATCTCAGATGTCTCTCCTCAGATCTTGCTGAACAGGTTATACGAGAAGTTCATGAAGGAATTTGTGGCAACCATACTGGGGGCAGAACTCTAGCTCTCAAGATCCTAAGGCAATGATAATTTTGGCCCTATATGCAAAAGGATGCGCAAGTTTTTGCCTGCAAGTGCAAAAAGTGTCAAAGATTCGCACCACTTATCCATGCTCCAGCAACAGAACTATACCCATTGGCCAGCCCATGGCCATTCGCCCAATGGGGAACTGACATTGTAGGACCCCTACCACCCGCTCCTGGCAATGTCAGATTCTTGCTGGTCGTAACGGATTACTTCACCAAGTAGATAGAAGCGGTTCCCCTTGTCTTCATTCGAGAATAGGACGTCAGAAAGTTCATTTGGAACAACATTGTCTGCAGGTTTGGCATACCCAAAGTTATCATTTCAGATAATGGGCAACAGTTCGCTGGAAGACTGGTTGCTGAACTGTGTGAGGAGTTTCACATCACCCATCTGTTCTCAACTCCAAGGTATCCACAAGGCAATGGCCAGGCTGAAGCTTCTAACAGGGTCATCTTGGATAACATGAAGCGTAAATTAGATGATGCAAAAGGTTTATGGGTCAAAGAACTACCTAAGGTCCTATGGGCGTACCGAACTACACCCAAGCAGTCAACTGGTGAATCTCCATTTTCACTGACCTACGGAATTGAAGCTGTCATACCTCCAGAATTGGTAGCTCCCATTTAAAAGTCAGATGTGGTGCACACTCTGGACAATGAGGAGCTGTTATGTAGAGAAATGGATCTCCTAAACGAAAAGCGAGAAGGTGACGTACTTCGCTTAGCTGCGAACCAACAGACTTTGAAGAGATCATACGACAAAAGAGTCCAGATCCGATCTTTCAAAACTGGCGATCTAGTTCTCCGGGAGATCCCAGAGCCCAACGGCAAACTTGGACCTAACTGGGAAGGACCATACATCATCGACAAGGTTGGTCAAACTGGTTTTTACTACCTACGCACTGTTGAAGGTGACGTTCTTGTCAAACCATGGAATAGACAGCACCTTCGCAAGTATTATCAGTAAATTGTTATTTCATGCTTTGTTATGCATATTTTACCATCAATAAAGTTCTTCACTTTATAATCAAATATATTCCTTGCACGTTCTTTATTATCCTCAATGGACTAAGCCTTTCGAGAATTATTTGCTTACTATATGTTCAAGAATATTGTATGCCAATTTGCTTTGGAACCAGTGATACTGAGTAAGGGAAAGTCGAACTGACAGTTCCTTTCTCAGCCTCATCATCACCGAACTCGTATGCCGTTCTTTTAAACTGCAAATATCCTCGATGGGTTAAGCCTTTAGGGAATATAACCACGCTAACTATTCAGTAAATTGTATGCCGATTTGACTTGGAACAAGAGATAGTGTTCTTGTGAGCCTGAACTGTATGCCAATTCCAGACATTCTCAAAACATCAAACGCAGAGGTTGCTAGGAAGATCTGGGTGGGATCTAGATCCTAGCACACCATCATTGGCCTGTAACTGCATCGGCATGATGGTGCTGAGGAAAACTCCCCCACTGCTGTTCAGGCGATACCCTTTTTATTTTTTAAAAATAAATTTGACCTATCGTTATTAAACACAGTGTTGTGCTCATGGCACCAAGTTGCTTTCGCAAAGGCATATGCCTCTATGCGATCAAACTTTCAGTTACAGTTAAGTTGAAATGGCTCCCATGACATCCTGATTAGATTCTGGCTATGCCTCATCTTAATCTGTTTAGCCTGCTAGGGTCACCTATTGTTGTTCCAAATGAACTTTGGGGGCAACAAGGGTAGAGTATGCACAGTAATATATGTAATGTAATATAGAATACTTCTAAGGCATACGTAAAATAGAAGAGCTGCAGAGCTCAGTAAGTAAATAGCATGCATAAAATAGAAGAGCTATAGTGCTCAGTAAAGTAAATTGTATATGAGCTACATAGCTCAATATTACAGACCCATAGAATAATTATTTAAAAATAATTGTTTATGTGAATCATTAACTAAAAAGCTTATGAAGCAGGGGTAGAATCAAACTTTGGTTCACCATCAGTCTTACTGCTGCACCATCAGACTGTGGTGGTTGGATTAGCTGGAACGGTTGGCTGAACAGAAGATTCACCTGAAGCTGGAACTAGCAGAAAAGGAAGTTAAACTGGAGGCAGATCATCATCAGTGTCTTTTTCAGAAGATGAGGAGGCATCAGGCATAAGTTCAGCTTGGATAGTAGAGATGCTGGTGTTCAGATCAGGGAACAAGACAAAAGGGTTGGTTACCCGCCCTTGATCATCCAACTGAGAAACGTACCCAGTAGCCTCAATTGCCTCCTCGACCTTAACTTGTTTGGCAGCATCGAAGGACTCCTGAGAAACATCCAATACCCTCAAAGCAAAACGAATGGCATTTTCGACTAATCTCTTCTTCACCTCTTGCGCCACCTCGGAATAGAACTTAGAGGTCTCAGCTAGGAGGTTATCAGCCTTCTTACCAGAACGAAGATGTTTCTCCTTCAAAGCTCTCTCATAGCCTGATATGACCTCATTTGCATGAGCAATGGCTTGGCCAAGGGTCTTCATCTCGGTGTTGCTACGGTGAAGCTCCCCTTGGACCTGGTCATGTTACTTGCAGGATAGTGAATTGGGCGCACAGTTCCAAGAACTTCACTTTCCAAGTGCCAGCATCAGCAGCTCCTTTTTGGGCTTTCTCCAGAGAGCTTCGAAGGTAGGAGATAGTATCTCTCATATTCTTGAAGCCAGTATTAGATTTCTTCTCTTTCACCAAGAAATGGTCAATCTGGATCTGCAGCTCAGCAACTCTCTTCTCAGCAGCTTTTTTTTGCCTAGATCAGCTCACCAGTAGCCATGGCATCAGTGGATGTATCGGCGGTGGCCGCAAAGATGGGATCTTTCATGGCCAAAAAGTTATTCACTAACTGGAAAAAGAATATAGGATGTGTAAGTAACACAATAAGAGAAACCGAACATTGAACAGAGAAGAAAGCCTTACCTTGGCAAGGTAAACAGCAGATCGGCAGTAGGACAGGTCCAAGGTCCCAGCTATATTGGCTTCAGCTTTGTCAACAAGAAGTCGCACAGCCTCCAAAACTCCTAGTGCAATATCAAAATATTTAACAGAGTGCTTGTTGGTAACAGGCAGTTCATCAGTTCATCCCCAACGCCTCATCTTCACAATCATCTCCCTCTCAGGGGAATCTGGAGATATTGGCGAGTAGGGAATGTTGTCACTCACCCCCCTCATATCACTGGATTGAGGAGGAGGGAGAGCGATAGTTACAACAGTGGTTTTGACAATACCCTTCCCCTTGTGATTATCAAGGAGGGGAGGGTCAACGGTCAGATGGACATTATCACCAGTTTGTTCAGAACCTATAGAAGGAACCAGAACTAGTGGGCGTATAGCTACATTCTCACAAGATTGAACAAGTGGGGGAATACTAGCAGGAACTTTAAAAAGTGGGTCTTCACTAACAGATAAAAGGCAAAACTTCGTTTTCTTACCAGAGGGGGTAACATCAAAAGTGGTATCAGATCTCTTTAATTTAGAACGGTTGGATGCACGAACTCCCCTTTTAAAATTACTGGCCATCAGCAGCTCATGAGGCAGTTCAGGGCCCCTTCCGCTAGTGATCACACAATCATTACTGACAGTAGGCTCCTAAACTGAGCCTGATGTCGCAGCATCACTGGAGACGGCCTCTGAACTCTTCTCCTTGTGGCTTCCTCTTCTTCTAGTAATCAAAGAGGATTCGTCTTGTACTGGAGGAGGAAGAATTCCGGCATCCTAGTCAACAGGAGGAGGGAAGGTTGTGTGCCCAGAATTCACAGTATTCATCCCAAAGGGGGAATAGCCAGGAACAAGTTGCAGCAGTTCTTCAGTAGACATGTTGAGATATTCAAAAAGATGTGTGAGATCAGGAACTATCACCCAAGGCATCCTCTGTTTGTTGGGGATCTTCTTGATAATGTCCACCGTAGCAGCATCAGTTGCAGTTAGTTGATTCCAGGGGGGAAGAGTCACCTAAGGAATAATAGCAAAAGATATTCAGACGAAAGACTCTTATATCAAGTTATAAAGTACCTGAGTAGAAAGACTTACTGATTGGAGCATGGGTGTATTTTCTGGGCACAGGAATTCCCAAAGGCTCACCATCATCATCAGATAGGCGAATGTCCCAAGCATCACCCAATACATGAAGGTGGTGATCAGCCCAGCTTTTGTCACTCTGCTTCCCCTCAAAAAAGATGATTAGAGAATTCTTGTCTCTGGTCATGAGCTAATAGTACGATTGGTCTCAAATATGCCGGACCTCATAAAAATAACCGAACACCCAACGGTTGAGAACAAATCCATGTCTCTTGGCGAGAAGGGCAAAGTACATAATAATTCTGTAAAATAGGGGTGATGCCTGACCAAGAGCAAGATTAAAGTGAATCAGACACTCTTGTAGCAATAGGTGGAGGGGAAGAGTTAGTCCGGCCCTAAGTTTACCAATGGTGATGAGCGCCACCTCATTGTAGGCCAACTCATCAGATAACCTCCCCCACTCTAGGCCAACATCTTCAGGGATGTGAAATTTTGCGCGGATTAGTTCCAGGGAGGAAAGATTTCTAAAGTTTACAAGTGACCAGTTAGGATTCATAGTCAAGAAAGATGAAAAGTTTCAAGCTTTGGTTAAACCCTAACGAGAGATCAAAAGGTTCAGTATACAGAAGAAAGTAGCAGAAGAGATAATACAAGTTCTCTCACCAGATCTCTTATATACAGATAAGATGGACGATTAGGATGGACCCAAGCGGTGCATTTTTCCAAGATTGAACTGTTATCATTACCTTTTTCGGGAAGCGACGTGTCTGTTTGATCCGTCTTTTCATAACCATAATTAGTTAGGTACGTCAGCAGTTCCCAACAACAGTTTTGGAAAAAGGATTCTCGCGCCAAAAGCAGTGTCGCTTCAAGCACCCACGTGCTAGCTGGCATGAGCGGGGGCATCTATAAGGGGATTTCCCATCACTAAATAGATGACACGTGTATGAAAAATAACTTAAGACTATAGATGTCTAGAATGAGACGAGGACTATCAAATCAGTTCTATGAATAAGTGATCTCGTGCTCAGCACGAGTGTTTAGTAGACATGTGCCAAGCACATGACTGACCGCCTTCAAGTATGGCAGTTACCCAGTCGTTAGGAACTGATATAGACAGTTCCTGAACAAAAGGAAACTGAAGATGGCAATCTTTGATGATAAGGAAGGAATCATGATAACATATCTTAGGAGTTTTCTTCTGAGATATAATCTTCCCATGCATGATGGGACATTACTATCAACAAGGAAACTTACCTCTCGAAAGATATGGTCTAGATTCAGACTTCCATAAGAAGAGGAATCCTAATAGGAAGGCAAAGTCCGAAGATGGAAGGAAACTCACAAGTGGTGAAGACAGCCTAACCCTAGGACTCTCATAGTTCTTCCTTTATAAACCAAAGGGATTCGCTCTTAGGAACTATGCAAAATAGGGTTTGATTCTCCATAATAAACAAGGAGATAGGTATGCAGCCGTCAGACGGTTCAACCCTGAACTCACAATCATCTCATCCCGTCTCCATTCATTTAAAGGTTCCAAGATCACACGACACAGAGGAAGATTAGGGAAAGCTCAAAAAATCCCTTACAACCTTCTTGGGATAAATAACATGGGGGTGATTGTTTCATGATCAAAGATGGATGGAATGATGCCCCTGTAATATGACAAGTTCTATAAAAATAGGTATGGGTAATCTATAGGTAGGCTAAGGATTTACTAGGCTTCCTAAAGGAAATGGGCTTCTATTATGGGAAACAAAAGAATAGGCTAAGGCTTAAGTGGTCTTCTATTATGAACACATGATAATATGTGGGTTGATTGGGCTAAAAACAAAACGAGCAAATATGGCCTTTTCCATCGTCTCTCTAAGATTTCCAACTATACTCTTCATCTCAAAATAAACAAAGTTGGGTAAAAAGTAGTACCTTTTTAATTGGTTGGCATTGGTAGGATTTTCCATGTAGAATATTCATAGTGAATGGACATTCACTGTTGGGTTTGAACTTTCTGGTTCATTGATTCCACTCTAGTCTGGATCCACTTGCTTAACTTTACTTACAGCAATCTGTCTCCATTAGTATCTAAGTCCTCCTTCATATCTCGGCTCTCAAGAATGTTAATCGTAGATGAACTCCTCTTAGCATTATGCTCTTTGATGTAGTCAGATTTAAGTAAGTTGACTTCTTTGATAGATGATAACTCTTATGTCTTTGATCGATGAAAATAGATGCTAATAATGCAATATGGAGTTTTCCCTCTCCACGGTAGGGTAGTTGATTGGATGATTGGCTAAGTAGCCGTTGACTGATGGATTGTAGAATTTACCCCTTCTTCAGTAGGGTAGTTGATCAAATGATGTTGTGTAACTTTGCCCTTTACACAAGGGTAAATTCATAATTTTGAATGATGATATTGGATGATCTTGGACATTTGAAAAATCTTCTTAAACATAACTGCTAAACTTGCTTAGCTTCCTTATCAATTTCTTCTTCTTAGTGAGTGATTCCTTCATCTTCGACAAATGGAAATCATATACCACCTTACGACAATTTGGTTGTCGTAGCTCTCAACACTTCACATTTCACTGAATTCATTTAGTAACTTGTTTAGGCTTCCACACTCAAAGGGGATCAAGGTTATACCAATCTACACATAGTGTGGTTCATCTATGCTGCCAAGGTTGATTGTCTTTGTCTCCATAATGACTGGCGTCTGTCTATCCTTAAATTTCTCATGACAAAGAATGGACTCAGCAGCTTCATTATCCATTTCTTCATCATTGTCGGGGGAGAGGGGATCATAATAACCTGCACAAGTCATTCAAACATCTTGCACTAAGGTAAGTGGGTAAATCATATTATGTGGGATTTTGAAAACTTTTTTGGATTTTTTGTATTTTTGAAAAAAATTTTTTTTTTTTTTTTTTTTTTTTGGTTTTTGAAATATCTGGATTTTTTTGGATTTTTGAAATATTTGTTTTGTTTTTTTTTTTTTTTTGAAATATAACTAACTATATACAAAAAGAGTTAGAACAAAAAATCTCACGGCCTTTGAGCCCTATCGGATTCATCTGATGGCTCAACTAGAGCAATATGATGGCTGGGGATTGGATCAATAATGACTTGTGTTCCCCAATCATAATAGTCTCTATCAATGAATGGATCTTCATCGGAGTCTAAGGTCTTTAAAAACTTTTCCCAAATCTCATATTGCGTCTGGGAGTCAGAAAGTGGCATGTTCTCAACATCCACTGGAACTGGGTCAACCGAAGGTTCCATATTCAACACACCATCCAAATCACGCATGGTCTGAAGGTTCAATTAGGGCGGATCATCATAAGCTAAATAATCCTCCCATGTACGATGCAGATTAGTTTCGCGGTTTTGGACATGATGGGGTATGACAGTCTCGTCTCCTTGGTCAAATCCTAACCCTGGGGAATTACCTAAAGTAAAAGATGGAATATAGTCCATACCTGATGAGGAGGATGTCAATCCAGCCTCATTTATCCAACTATGCCTAGCCTCCTGATCCAACCTAAGCTGGTGATATCCTGAATAGGAATTAATGTCTAGCTCTAAAGTAGTAATTTCTGAGTTTGGATCTGGGTCATCATCTCCGCTCCAAAACATGTTGGAATCAATAATAGCATCAATCTCTACCCCTAGATTAGGTAGAGCCAATCCGAGACAATTCACCATGGCACTAGGATCGAGAAACAATTCTGACAGTCCTTCCATAATCTCCTTAGTATATAGCCTAGCCCTTTCGATCATCTAGACTAGGAATCTACAGCGGTTCTAAGATGTCGTCTTAGTTCTTCCCCAGTCTAAGTCTTGGAAAATAGTTTTGCTCATGGAACAACTGAGTCATCTTGGGATTTTCATTGCACAATGGGCTAGGGAGCTTCTCCTTGTCGGGTGCTCTAAACTCCATAATCCCTAGTGGTTCTTCAGTGTAGTTACAATTTCCTTCAATCATCGGTATTATCTTATGCTCCTCTGAAGAGTGCAAATCCTCTGAATCACCAGTGATATAGATAATCTTCCCTTTCCATAAGAACTTGAGCTTTCTATGAAGTGTAGATGGAATTGCACCAGCTTGATGTAGCCATGGTCTTTCCAAAAGGAAATTGTAATTAGCCTCGATGTTCATAACCAAGAATGTGACTTTGAACATGATTGGACCTACTTGGACATCAGTTGTGAACTTGCCAAGGACTTCTCTTCTCCAATTATCAAACCCATGAACTGCTCTAGCTGTATCCTTAGTGAAGGTAAAGTCTTCTGGCATGATTCTAATGGCTTTAGCGGAATTAACCGGGTAGATATTCAAACCGGATCCGTTGTCAATCAATACAAATGGCACCTTATGGTCGTTACAATACATCATAATAGTCAATGCTTTCGTGTGAGCTATTCCATCTGTTGTCAGATCATAATCAGAAAATGTTATGGAGTTTGTTTTCCTAAGGGAAGCGACTGTACGTGCCAAATCATTTGGCTGGATAGAAGTTGGAACATGAGCTTGGTTCAAGGCTTGAAGAACTGCTTGCCTATGTTGGGGTGACACCAGGAGTAAACCCCATATAGAAATATTGGACTTGGACTTCTGCAATTGTTATATCTCTTCGTTGTCATCTTGCTTCTCGGTTTCAGCTGATGTGGGTAGGTCAGGCTGCTGAGTTAAAACCTGATCCTTTTGCAAGTGTGGTGGCTTGTATATCCTTCCTCCTCTTGTGAGGCCATGAGTCTCAACACACTCCTCTGCCAAACTAGGTTCTAACTGCTTCAACTGATATAGAGAGATAGCTGAGTTATCCTCGCTCTTCTCGGGCTCTATAAACTCCTTTTCCAAAACCTACTCTGTAAATAGATTATGACTCTTGGCCAGCACAAACTAGACCTTGGGGATTGAGACATGCTTTGAGCTTACTTTTTGTTGCTGAGTTGGATTCTGGTTAATGGCCAACCTCTGGGGCTTTGGCCCAACCTGTGATGTTGTGGACTGTGATGTATTCAAAAGATCTACTCATTTTATAGCAGGCCTCTACATCATAAAAGATTCCTAGTGATCTCTAGTCAGTTTAAATGGCTTCTGAACCTGTGGAGTCTGTAGAAATGGCATCACCACCTCATTTATTTGGATGCCCCTAGGTTTTGTTTGCCTTATGCATTCTCAAAGTGCAACATGAAGATTTCCTAGCCTTGTGGTGCTAACATTGGACTCTTGCTTGATAGGAGTAATGAAAGAAGCTGAATCTTTAGTCTTGACTGGCTCTAATGTGTGAACTCCCCTATTATAGTATGGCAATGAATTTGTTGTCACATTCGGAGTACCAAGATGTGAAACATCAATTCTTCTATATTCAATCAAATCCTAGATCATATGTTTAATAGCAACACACTTCTCTGTAGGATGTCTTGGAGATTGATGGAAATCACAGTGTTTTGAAGTATCATACCAGTGTGGAATCGGGTTCGGAGGAGGCCTAGGCTGCAATGGTGTAACTAGGCCTTGCTAGATCAAAGCCTTGAGAATGACCGACAATGGGTATGGTAGCTCTGTGAACTGGCTCTGTGGGATGGGGAACCCTCTATTTTGATATCTTTGTTGTCTTGGAGGATATGCAATCTGATTGGAAGAAAGATTATTTGCCACCTCCGACTGAATTTGCGTATATGGCTGAGGTTAAACTTGTGCAGCAACCACATTGGCTTCTTTGTTGTTCATCGTTACAGTGGGAGGCTTCTTCTTCTATGGGTAGATGTTGAGCTGATGGGAGAAATATTGCCAGATGATAACCCATCTTCAATTTGTGATCCAGCTGCAACTAAGGCTTGATATGTCGGATGATAACTAGCACTGCCTAGTCGCATACTGTTGATTCAAACTCTTCATAACCATCCTAATTTACTCCTGCTCTGTGGGCCTATCAATGATTTGAGCCGCTTTTGTCCTCCATCTTGTAATATACTCGGTAAAGATTTCGTTTAGACCTTGCTTCAAAGCTTCAAGTTGCCTTCACCCCATTTGGATATCAGTGTTGTAAGAGAAGTGAGCTACAAAATCATTTACCAATTTAGGCAAAGTCTTGATTTTTTGCGTCTCAGTATTCATCCACTAAATAAGGGTTGCACCCTTAAGACTCCTATGGAACAGTTGAACCATTAGTTCTGGCCCGATTCCCATAGGTTGTAGGTAACTTGCATACATACGAATGTGGGCCTTTGGACAACCGGTTCCCTCATATCACTCCATCTTTGGAAATTCAAACCCATGTGGTACTCTGATCTGTGGATATGGACACAGATTATCAAGGTCCAAGTCCTCACCTTTCATCTTGGTCATTGCTTCTTTTAATTTCTTAATCTCCTCCATTACGAGGTCAACCTGTGGTTAGATTAGGTTTTGCACTTGGTATTGGGGGGTTCATGTAGAATAGTGGTTGTGGAGTTTGTGGAAAATAGGTTGGGGTTGGTAACATGAATGGGTTAGACATCATGGTTGTAGTGGGATATTGGTTTAGACTTTGGAAAGTTTGATGAGTTGACGGTTAAGGCATGTAGGTTAGGTTATCCTGAGGAAAAAATTGGGATGGAGTATGGGTTGGCATAGGAACATGCAATTGGGTTGATCTATGTGTAGCATGTGGAGTGGGCAATGAGGTTGGTAAACTGGTAGGGTTGGTACTAACCATGGGGGGTAGTGTGATGCTTGGTTGTTGTGGTTGACCCAGACTTGGAGTTATTGCAAACTTTGACATCATTTTGAGAAACATCTTTTCCATCGCCTTCTCCATCAATTCCTCTTGACTGGTAGGGATTGATGATTCACCAAAGCCGTTTGTATGAGGAGTTCGGGTGTTACTTGATAAAATTTGCTCTTTAAGTGGAGGTACTAGTGGAGAACTTCCTTGTGGCATAGACATTTGGGATGAAGATATAGGTGGTAGAGATAACGCTTGAGAAGAACCGTCTGGTAGATTCTCCATTTCAATCAGCAAGTTAATGGTTGCATGAGATAACCTTAACCTTGGCCTTCTATTCTAACTGGCTTCTGGATAAGCCTTCTTATTTCCTATCTTAACTAAAACACCTCAAAAGAAAATGTAAGTCTAACTCTCTAGGGATATCCCTAGCAGAGTCGCCAAAAAACATGTACGCACAAAAATGTGTACCTAGGTCTATGCAATTGATTTTAGAGTCGCCACTAATTTTATTAAGGAAAAGTTGAGTAAAACCTATGTGAAGGACCAGTCCCTCGAACTAGATGATTATTGGGTTTGGGAGTCAAGGTACGATGTGGGAAGGTGTTAGGCACCCACACTCGCCTGGTAAAACTAGCCTTACTTCTATAGAGGTGTGCGGTTGTGAAGATAGGTGAATGAAGAAAGCTTGAAAATTAATCTGCCAAGTTGGATGATCTTCGCTAAATTATTTAAAAGCTAATAACTATATGTTATAATAAGACTAAAAATAATCCTAATATGTAATTCTAAATGAAGAAAAAAAAAACCTGGTTTGGAATGTGCCTCATACTTGATTGTAGATTGATTGATTGATTGTTGATGATGATGATGAACTTGATCTTGAATTGACAATTTTAATGATTGAAACAGGTGATTTGAGAGAATAAACAACTTTTGGTGAAATGGAGCTTCTACTCAGGATTGAACTAGGAGAAAAGATGGCTAAAATGAAGAACTAGAGAGAAAAAATGAAGAACACTAAAGAAAAGAAGACTACTAGGCTATTAGCTCTAAATAACTAGCTGAAGATGTTTTTTAATTGGTGAATAAGACCCATGTTTATAGTGTTTGGGCGTGGATTCCAATATGGTAATGAGTTTGATCCAATGGCTAAGTATTGATTAAAAAAAATTCAATTACTTGATATCTTTCTGGATGCACCTCCTAAATCTGGTCCTTGATTCAAGAGGTGGGATAAGGGGTGAGATCTTTCTAGGTTTTGTAGATGGATTAGCTCAAAAAAATGAAACCCTAGACGTCCTCAATATTCCCACAATCTTGAGTTTCCAAACATGGCTCCAAAATGGCACATTCTCTAGAATATTCTTGATTTTAATGATCAAATCAAATCAAACAATTAAGGAAGGTTATTTAGGGTGTTGGAGGCTTTAGAATAGTCTAGAAACCCTAATGAAAAGGTCCAACACGAGCTGGATCCACAGCCCACAAGCAAGGGTCCAAAATCCACAAAAAAAAAGACCGATTTTGAGCATTTTCTTGACACTGCAAATTCCCTTTGACCGGGTCAAAATTAGGCAAACTCTTCTTCACAAAAATTGTTCACTAATCCATTAGGAAGGCCCATGAACTCTTAAAAATAGCCTTGGGTCTAAATCTTACTCCAAAACCATATTGCACTGAACAGCGCGCACAATGGGCTGAAACGGGATTAGGCAAGATTAGGGTTTCTGAAATCCAAAAGGAACCTAGGCAATCTTATACTCATTTCGAAGGATTTTTCAATGGGAATTCAAATATGAAATAATATCATCCAAATAAAGAGTCAAAAATTCAAAATTTGGACTCCAAAAGGTTACAGGGGCATTTTGGTCATTTTCAGCCCAAAATTCAGAAAGCAACAAAACTTCAGCCATAGCTAGAACATGATGAGGAGAGTCTAAAGATTCTAATATAATATGAAAAAAAAAAGTTTGATGTAGAAATGAAGACTTTATAATACAAATCACCTTATATGACCAAATTTAATTCAAAGAAAAATCATGAATGAATTATGTCTAGGGTGCAAAAATGGGGTGTCTACACATGTATAACGGGAAGTCTCGACACATCCGTCGTAGACATAACACCGTTAGACAATTGCTCTCAAATGGAATTATCTCAATTGACTATGTAAGGTCAAAAGATAACATTGCGGATCCGCTTACAAAAAGTTTAACAAGAGAGCAAGTGGAAAGATTATCAAGGGGAATGGGCTTAAAGCCTTTGAGATAATCAACCAAGAATCCTCATAATGGAAAAAGCCAACCTAGTTGATTGGAGATCCCAAGATCTAGGTTCAATGGGCCAAATGAATTATGTATGTGACTTAGTGAGCATTGAAGAGTAATATTATACTCTAACCCATTCCTATATAAGACAGTGCATATTTGCCGCAAGACCCAGAATAAGTCAAACTTTTAATAATTTACTATATCTTGGAAAGTTATGTTATCCAAGTGGAGTATTGTAGGATACTCTTTATAGAAATCACCTATGTCAGTGTAAAGTGGGGCCGCTTCTATAAGAATTTTAAAGGCAAATGTCTCAGAAGCACTATCTGAAACCAAAAAGTGTTCAAGGCCAAAATGAACACAAACGTGAGAACTAACAGTATTCGATAAGGTACTGCATGAAAATGATTGTCTAGGTTTATACAAACAGCTGACAGTTTAAAGACATTAATTGAAGTCTACTGATCGTCCAATTAAATTCGATTGTCTTTCACTAAGGCAAGTTCAAGGCCTCCCATTGCATGCTACTTGACCTAATGTGGTATCTTTTCATTTGTAAAAGAACAGAAATCCAATGTTTATGATAGAAGAAGCCAAATCTTCATTCATATGGGGGATTGTTAGAAAATTGGATTTGCACAAATCTATTTAGATATGAATGAGTAATTTGTCTCCTAAGTTATCCCACTTGAGATGAAATGGGTTTCACTTGAAATAGTACGTAGAGAGAAAAACCTCTTCGAAAGGGTGCACTGGTTCGAAACAGTGCATTATGCCGAAAAGGTGCGACCTTTCGAAATAGGCACTGGTTCGAAACATTGTTTTATGCCAAAAAGGTGCGACCTTTCGAAATAGACATTGGTTTGAAATAGTGATTTATGCCGAAATGGTGTGTCCTTTCGAAACTTATGACTTTTTCAAAGAGTCACTGTGTTGTTTCGAAAAGGCACTTCTCACCTATAAATAGTGGATGAATTTGGAGAGAAAAACACACCAGATCACACATTTTCTGATATTTCTCTTCTCCATCTGTTGTTAGTCAAATACTATGTTGTGTTCGCTAATTCTATAGAATTGAAGTACTAGCTTTTTATAGAAGGAAATCTGTTCTATCTTGGGAGACAGTTTTCCATCAACCTTCAAGCACCGTGAAGGGGAAAATCTATCTTAAAGACATAGTGGTTCTACACTAGGCTCGGATTTAAC
The DNA here is from genome assembly GCF_015680905.1 of Coptis chinensis. Taxonomy (NCBI): domain Eukaryota; kingdom Viridiplantae; phylum Streptophyta; class Magnoliopsida; order Ranunculales; family Ranunculaceae; genus Coptis; species Coptis chinensis. The sequence goes on from NC_141459.1 coordinate 37,422,534, forward strand.
AAAAAGTACAAGACACTTACAAGATAAAATGTTTGTACTATTTGGTGATTGATAAAGAGTAAGTACATTTAAATTGTATATTTTTAACAATTGTTAGAAAATTGGATTTTCACAAATCCATTGAGATATGAATGAGTAATTTGTCTCCCAAGTTATCCCACTTGAGATGAAATGGGTTTCACTTGAAATAGTATGTAAAGAGAGAAAAACCTTTTCGAAAGGGTGCACTGGTTCGAAATAGTGCATTATGCCGAAAAGGTGCGACCTTTCGAAATAGGCACTGGTTCGAAACAGTGTTTTATGCCAAAAATATGCGACCTTTCAAAATAGTACTTTATGCCAAAATGGTGCGTCATTTTGAAACATGTGACTTTTCAAAGAGGTGTCTAACTTTTTCAAAGAGTCACTGTGTTGTTTCGAAAAGGCACTTCTCACCTATAAATAGTGGATGAATTTGGAGAGAAAAACACACCAGATCACATATTTTCTGATCTTTCTCTTCTTCCTCTGTTCTCAGTCAAATACTATGTTGTGTTCGCTAATTTTGTAGAATTGAAGTGCTAGCTTTTTATAGAAGGAAATCCGCTCTATCTTGGGAGACAGTTTCCCATCAACCTTCAAGCACCGTGAGGGGGAAAATCTGTCTTAAGGACATAGTGGTTCTACACTAGGCTTGGATTTAACAAAGAAGTACAAGACACTTACAAGACAAAAGGTTTGTACTATTTGGTGATTGGTAAAGAGTCAGTATATTTAAGTTGTATATTTCTAACAACTTAAGGCAACTTCTTCCTTGATAAATTAAGTTCATTCGTTGAACTAAAGGTTTGTTCATGATATATTTGTTATATCAATTTGATTTTCTTGTTTACTTAACAATAAGTATATTTTTTGAATAAGTTTCCTAACACTATATACTATACTCTTCTTTGATTGTGTTTGGCTGGACCAGGGAAGGACGCACTTAGAAAATGTAGACTTAGCTTGTTAGGCGCATCATGCACTCATAGAAGGATTTGCAAGGATAACCAACTAGTACAAGAGTACTTTTCTATATTCATTGATGATTCAAGCAGCTCTCTCCGTCATTGTCAATAAGATCAGGAAAGAAACAACAGTCGTAGAAGGTGACAAAAGAGAGAAGATTTTTATTGTCGACCATGTTATTAGAGAAAGAAATATTAAACTTAATTGTTACAACCCGAATTTCTAAACAATAACAAAGCGAATATTTGAAATATACATATCTCAAACATCCCTATGTTCACTTGTTTAAAAACCCAGACTATGATGGGGTGGATACAACACACACAAAACCATAAAAGCCCTATCATAAAAGAAACAACTTAAACTACACAATCCCCAGAATTATCCGCCATTACTTTATTAAGGTATCATCCCGTCCAAACAAAACATCAAACAGACTCTCTGAATAATAGTCCTTACTACCATGTTCTCATGTCATGCTGAAAATATAAACTACGTTATTACATCCTTTCAAAAAGAATCAGACCTAACAAAAGAACTAACGGACTGCTCTAGGCAAGAATCCAAATCACACGCCGCAGTTCCACTGCCTTCCAACTATGTTCCCAAGAACACACCCACGTTGCCAAAACAAAGCAAACATGGGTCAGCAAAATGGAATTTGCTGGTATGAGTAGACTAACCACATATAAACATTTCCAATCTTTACTTATCCATCTAACACTTTAAATCTATCATAACCTAATCATTCTCAGCTTGGAAGACAGGTAGTTCCGTCATCTCAACCGGCATAGTTTCTTCCCAAGCAAAACTTCCATTATAGTAACTCATTCTAATAACTTGTTTGACTATCTAAATAATTGAAGTAAAACTTACCGATATCCACTGCTGTATAAGGGTAGGACCGCGTCCCTGCACAAAATATTATTAAGTCCTACCCTCCTACAAAAGAAAGTTAGAAATTTTATATAACATATGTAGATATCCTTTTGGTATTCAAAAGTAAGCCCAAACACACTCGCATAATCAAATTAATTTATCTTCTCAATTAATCAATTTCTTTTCTTATACACCCACCCTTTAGTACCTACTCCAAGATTTGCACTCCACACATTTGCCAAATCACACATTCCTGTGTGCCTCTCTCCCACCGAATACCACCATATCATAGCCACCTCTAGGCTTTCATACACATATTTCACAGCCTTTTTGGGCACATATACTCAGGTCATTCATGGCACATTCAATGGATACCTTAGGTCATTCCCGCCACATTCAAGGAATACCTATCATATCACTAACGGGCCATTCATGGCACATTCAATGAATGCCCTGGGTCATTCCCGCCACATTCAAGGAATACCCAACCCTACATTCCCGTACACTCAAGGAATACAATTAACCCGCAAGGCAAATACCTTAGTTCCTCTTTAGGGCAGTCCAAACAATCTGGTAATTCATGGCACATTCAATGAATACCCGGGTCATTCATGGCACATTCAATGAATACCAATATATAACGCCAATGGGCCATTTATGGCACATTCAATAAATGTTCACCTAACATATGACATTATCAGTCATAAAACTCAATTCCAAAACTTGAGGCGTGGAGAGTTCTAAAAGGGTACGGTAAATTTTGTTTACGCATTATTGAATTTTATTGCATAAATTATTTCAGAGAACGAAGAAATATCTTGATTCATGTATTTTTGGTTTACGCATTATTAATTTCATGGATGTATAAGTGTCATAACGTTGTATATCATAAAAGACTAAAATATCACAGAGTAGTAAATACATGTACACAAGTATATTTAGAAAGGTCTTAGCCTAAAGTCCAGCATGCTAATAGTCCTAGACCTATCCTAATAGACCGAATCATAATCCGAGTTAAAAGTCAACTCTGGTCAACTAGTCAAAGTCAACTCTTGTCAACAGTCAAAGTCAACCAGCCCCAAACTCCTCTAACCCAAAAGCCCAAAGCCAAAGGCCCAAAGTTAAAAACTTCAGGCCGAAAGAAAATCTAAAATTTAAAACACATAAGCCCACCCACGATTTGGCCCAAGCCCAAATCGAAATTCACTGTTCATCTTCTTCCTCACAACAACTCCACCACCACAGCCACCACCGGCCATCACTCGCCACCACCATTGAACCCAGCGGTTGGGTTCCTTAAGAAAACCCCTACACACCTATACCAACAAATCGTGATTCCATTATACGATGAAAAACTCGAATCGACGTCGTTAATGACTTCTCTGGAGCTTCAACAGCCCCAACCCACTACGAAATCAACTCTCCAACTAACCGAAATTAACCTACAACAAAACCCCTACTACTTTAATTCATACCATAAACCCAATTCATTGATTCACAATTTCGTCCCTCCCAACTGGACCTCCATTAATGCGCCTGTTCCAAAGCTTCCCCTCACCCAATCAAACCAAACACCAATTTAATACCTAACACTTCACCACCACAACCAAACATCATCAATCAAAATTCAAACTAACCAGTACAACATCACCACAAAGTTCCAACAAAACCAACATTCCAACACACAAGAAAATAGGACGTTTTGGGTTCTGAGGTTGAGGCCATTAACAATCAGTGTCAAGGCTTCGACAGCTCAATGCTAAAATTCGTCATAGTTTCTTTACTGTAGTATTCCAAAGTTTTGTATCTAACAGCCGGCACCATTATTAACAGAGTTTACAATATCTCAAATATGGAAAACAGTATTCCTGATATGATTAGCATAAACAAATAATTAAACAAAATAAACATCGTCAGACTACTCACTGTTTATAAACCAAACAGCTTTCCGAAAGCGGGAAAAATCCCGAAAGACCGAAGTCGACTGTTGCGCGAAAGGACGATCTTCCTCGTTCAAAACCTTTTCTTTTTTCAGTAAAACTCCCCTTTTTTTTTCTAAAACTGTCACTGTGTTTTTCCCTAAAAACTCTACGTGAGAAACCCCTTTTTATTTTTTGTTTTAAAAAAACTCACCGAAAAACAAGGATAACACTTATCTAGTTACTTACGGGACTTTTATCCCTAACCTGATAGTTATCCTATATCTGTTTTATCTATTTTCATTATTATTATTATTATTATTATTATTAATATTACTATTATTATAGGAAAAGCAAATAAAAGACGGGGTGTTATAATATACACACCTTAAAAGGATCTCGTCCCGAGATTCAAGGTTGAGTGTCAGAGAAGAGCTCAGGATGCATCTGCCTTATCTTATCTTCAAGTTCCCAAGTCACGTCATTTTCCCTTTCACTCCACTGCACTTTTACCAAGTTTACAATCCTCATCCTAAGGTGTTTCACATCCCTATCTACTATCGTGATAGGCCTCACTGTAAAAGTTACATCATCGTTCACTCTAGCTCTACTAGCTAAACAACCTCTGTAGGATCTTTCACACATTTCCGTAGCATAGACACGTTGAAGACATCATGAATCATCGCTAAGTTAGGTGGCAAGGCAAGACGGTACGCCAAACTACCAACGGAGGCTACTATCTCATATGGTCCAATATATCGTGGACTCAACTTTCCTTTCATGCCAAACCTCATAACTCCTCTCATAGGGGAAACCTTCAAAAACATAAAATCGCCTACAGAAAACTCAACCCGTTTCCTCTTCAAATCTGCATAACTTTTCTGCCTACTCTGTGCTATCATAATCCTTTCGCTAATGACTTTAATCTGTTCAGATGTCTCTCTCACTATCTCAGGCCCTGATAAACATAAAAATGAAAAGTTTACCTACGAAATGAACGATGGACTCAAAATGCAAGTAAACTAAAACTTTCTTGTGAGCCTATATTTATCAAAGTTTCTACTCTCAATTTTATCGAAATAGAGTGGAGTAACAAATTCGTTCCACTCCTAGTTCTCTAGCATGGAATGTTTTCTAATATAATTAATCAGTCTTAAGTCTAATGAGAGTTTTACGAGGGGGAATTATACTACGATGCAATATGAAATTGATTATTTGAATTTAAACTACGAATGCTATGGAAATATGATTGTTTTTTAATCTAGATAAAGGATTAGAGGGGAATTGAATCCACCTCGAATCTAACTCGATAACCTAGCATAGGTTCTTGTATCTCGATTCTTACGTTCTTATGGCAAGAATTTCGAGTTCTAATCCCTAGTGTTCATGGCATTTCTACCAAATACTAACTAGCATGTGAGGTCGTCCACCCATTCTCATGGCGAATCACGACCTTCTAGAGTGGAATAGATTCTACAATGCTTCTACACTATACCACTAAGTTTTCATCAAAGCTTCATCAACCCCTCTAATGGAGGTTTTAGCCTCGAATCATCAACCCATCATTTCCCATTGAATTATAACTACACATCATATCAAAATTCTAACTTTACTAATCTAAATTAAACAATAATTGAAATCTAATTAATTAACTAAGAATGAAATAAGAACAAGAATTTAAACTAGATCTATAAATACAAATGACAAAAATCGAAATTGAATAATAATAACTATTTTATTTATCTAATTAAATGACGAACAATCATTCAAGGAATTAAATAAAAACAAGATATGAAACTAATTAAATTAAACTAATTAAATCTAAGGAAAACTAGATCTATAATTCATTAATGGAGGCTACTAATCTAATCTTTAATCTAGGTCTAACTATCTACCATTAACAAAGAGCTAAGCTTTTGTTTTTATACTTTCAGATCCAAAAATCGTGCATGGGCTTGGATCCATGTTTTGGGCCAGAGAATCAGGCCCAAAACCCAATTCTTTCAATCAAAAAAGGCCTCTTCAGCTGCAGTTGTCTTCAATAGACTTTTCATCCACTTTTGCTCCTCTGATTGGGTCAAGGCTTGGACCATTGGAAAGCTCTTTCCGAACCGGTCGTTTTGACATAAGGTAGGCCCCATTCCAAGGTCTGAGTCCAAAGATCACGCCGCCGGAAGTTCTCTTGACTTGTGTCTTTGTTTTACGCGTCGACTTTTCAGCTTTTGACCGGGCTTTAGAAAGGCTTTATCTTCTTGAATCTTGGCCTTTAATCACGGAACTTCTTAGTAACCGACCTTTGCTCCTTTATCTCGCTAAAGTGGCACATTTCTGCACATAATGGACTTTGAAGCCTGAAATGCATAAAAAACACGTGTCGTTTAACTCTTAATTATTACTCATATAATCGGTCTAAAAGTATGATTATTAAGGGGTTAAAACTACAGCTTTGGGCTCTTATCAAACCACCCACAAACAGCATTTTGCTTGTCCTCAAGCAAAGATGAGAAATTAGAATAAGTGACCAAAAATGGAGTTCTATCTACTCTCGTTTCGCTGAGTGCGATTGCATTGACCATATCACAACAAGGCCTTCAACCACTAGAAATTCCCTAGTGGATCTAGTTATAGTCTCGTGAGAGTTTTCCAGTGAAGGTACTCACAAACTTCATCTATACTACAACGACTAAGAAATAAAACTATTGTTTCCTTATTCATGCTCTAAATTAACTATACCTCTCACTAGCAATGCATATAGAGTAATCAAGTCGAAACCTAAGCTAATATATGCATAATAATCAATCATCTACTTAATAAACATATATACAATGAGTAATGCTATGAAATGCGATAATGTCCCGTTTCAAACTTTGGAATAAGCGTCCCCTAAGTAGGTTCTCACATAAAAGTCAAGACAAAAATCACTCTGATTTTTCCACTCAAGTTTTGCTACTCCGATTAATGCGGTGGGCATACTTTACCTTACAATCTCAATGGCACACAAGGAAGCCGAAGTTGATCAAACACATCTGCCACTTACTATCCCACTAACATATTCCTAATTGAGCTAGAGGTCTTTATTAGGTGTTGCGGGGATTAGGAGATGGTTTAAGAAGGAAGGAAATGGATATTCAAAAGGGACAAGTCTGAGATAATAGAGTCTTCATATTATGTAACTAGATAAAACCTTGTTATTTACTTTTGCTTCTACACTTTATTTCCATCCTTAGCCTTTTTTTTTTTTTCTTTTTCTTTGGCTTTTGACTCCTTTTATTCTATTTTTTTGGAGTTTTTATTTTATTTCTATTTTTATTTTTCTTTTCTTTGGATGGAAACTTCTTTTCTTTATTTTTTTGAAGCAATTAACTAACTTTTTTGTTTACCATGTGGTTTTCTCTTCTTCTTTCTTCCTTATTCTATTCTCGGACTTATCTAAATTGGGTAGGTTGAATTTTTTTTTTTTGTTCTGTTTTGTAACGGGATAAAGGATTTGTGGTTTATGAAAGGGCTAATGAAAGGCTCGATTAGGCGACTAGCGGAAAATATACTTAGGTCAGAATTTCTAGCTATATCGATCCAAAAAGGGCCTAAATTCTCTTTTTAGGACATGGTATAGTGGTCAAGCAAGTGGGCGTGTGATTTCTCTATTCGAATATACTTCTCCCTTGTGTCATTTCTCAAATGTTTCACTCATATAAGGCTTTAGGCTATATTCTCCACAGAGGATTTGTAGAATAAGTACTCTAGCCTAGATTTGAAACTTTCTTGCCAAACAATCTTAGATACTCATGTAATATATTTATAGATAGATGCAAAGATTATTACCTACATATTAACCTAAGTTTCTAAAACTATTCTAATGCAAAAGCTACGTTGAGACTTCTAGATTATTAAGAGTATAGAGAAAGAAACAATACCAATATTCCTAAGTGTATAGCATAAACTTTTTATTTTTATTTTTATTTTTTTTAAGACAAATAATACGTAATATACAACCTAATATGTGCTTAACATTTACATCGTGTTTCTATACCACCCCCAAACAATTTGGGAGAAGGGGGTTCATGAAACAATTCAATAGCACAATTAAATTATGTAACTAACTAATTTTTATAATTTTTAACATTTTATAACTAAAAGTGCATAATTTACATCCTAAAAGTGTCTAATTTTTGCAAATGTTTATATCCTACCCCCAAACAATCGAACGCTTTGTCCTCAAAGTGTAAAGAGATAAGGAAAGAATTTACCATAGAAACGTGGCAAAAATTGGCAGTACCTGTAACAGAAATATTGTAAAGATGATATGATAATATGAAGCACAATTAAACTGTTACGTACTAACTAACACAAACTCTCTAATTGGAGTAAACATGACAGGGCTTAGGTGGCAACAAGATTTGAAATGAATACCAAAATATTTCACCCCCAAACAAAATTGGAAAACTCTTTTTAAGTTTGAAATTTTTGTTTGGCCTATACTCCAAAAAGTTGGTATTGTACGAAAACTTGGGTCTTTTAAGGTCAGATTCCCGAGACTTGCTAGATTACTATTTTTATAGCTTTAAACTTTTTTACTTTTTATGAATTAGGTTTAATATAAAGGAAAACAATAAGCAGTAAAGACATAATTCACACCATAGAGAAACATGACTCAAAAACCAAGAAAACATGCAAGAGTGGAAAACGTGAATTATGTGAACCGTGGACTTAGGATCCGGTACTTACAACCACACACTCCATAGGGAGGGCCCGATTACCTGAATGATGCATTCACCAATATATGGAAATGAAAGAAAATGCACCAAACACAAAAATTGAGTCATTTATAGTCAGATACTCGCGACTTTATCTAAATATATGTATGAATATGCAGTTTATCATATATCAACAACCGAAATAGTTGTAGATCATTCCATAAATAAATAATACAGAAAACATATCCAAACACAATCAAGCACCAAGATTTCCTACGACGCAGCCTAGTGGAATGAAAGCGAAGTCGGATAGACCTATAACATAACCGAGCATGCACCTTATGTTTCATCTTTGAACGAGAGGGTGTCCTAGTGAATAAGTGTGGAAAAGTGAATGGTTGTGGAAAATATGGTGGATTGGGATAAGTTTTAGAGGGAAAGCATGGAAAAAATGAGGATGTGGGTTTAGCACAAAACTCATTCATGGTGTAGTTAGGGACTGTCTCAAGTCTGAAAATGAAGGTGTCAAGTGGTTTATCCTTGGGAAGTATTTGTTTACTAGGTGGATTTAAAAAATCATGAAGCACAGGAGAAACTAAAGGATCGAGTGCAAACTCGAGGTTCCTTTGAAAAGGTGGAGGGTGGGGAATATTGGTGATGGAAGGTGAATGAATCTCACCTAGAGCTCTCAAGTCCATATCATCGTAAATCTTGATATATGCAAGACATTCCTCAATAGGTGGGTCAAAAAGGATCACCGGGATAGAGATTGAAAAATTCATCTTCCGTCATAGCATCAAGGGATGAATGGTTGTTGGCAAGGGGGACTCGTGAAGTGGTAAAGAAGCGGTGCAAAAAGAGTTCGCAGAATTCTTCTTCGATTTAAATCTACTACCGGGAGTCATTGTTAAAGTCGAATTTCTGAAGGAAAGGAATTTGTTAATCTATTTCTCCGAAACATGTTTTTGAAGTAATCTTGAGCTAAGCTCTCGATCATGCTAACCTCGCCATTTGTAGATGAATCGGGATCTTGGTCCTCGTTTGAAAACATTTACCTCAACGAAAAGATGGCCAAAGGACAAGGACATCGAACCATCGCTGCGCGGTTTATGAGCGTTGGCAATAGCCAAGAAAGGACGCCCTAAAATGATAGGTACAGAGTCGTTAGTGACTTCGTGGTCGAGGATAACAAAAGTCGGCCGGGTAGTAAAAATTTGGACTTTAACCCGCACGTTTTCAACCACACCCTTAGGATACTTAATAGGTGATCGACGCCTAATTGCAATGTCATTTTAGTAGGTTGCATCTCCTCTAGACCTATTTGTTTATACAAATAAAAAGGAGTAAGTTAACACTAGCCCCCGTGTCTAGTAAGCCCATGCGTCGTGTGTGAGAATCTCCTAAGGTGCATTATGCGATGGGGCGACCAAGGTCCTTGTACTTAACAATTCCATTATTTTCGGATAAAGTTGGGAACCGCTTCAGTTAGAAAGGCGTCTTTTAGGTATGTTGGTCTTACGCCTAGTGATAAGAGCCCAAAACTGTAGTTTTAACCCCTTAACAATCATACTTTTAGACCCGATTATGTGAATAATAAGTAAAGAGTTAATCTTGATTCGTGTTTTTATGCATTTCGGCTTCAAAGTCCATTATGTGCGAAATGTGCCACTTTAGCGAGATAAAGGAGCAAAGGTCGGTTGCTAAAGGAGTTCTGTGATTAAAGGCCAAGATTCAAGAAGACAAAGCCTCTGTAAAAGCCCGGTCAAAAGATGAAGAGTCAAAGTCCACGCAAAGTAAAAAAATTGCACAAAGTTAACAGAACTTCCGAAGACCATATCTTTGGACTCAGACCTCGGAATGGGGCCTACCTTATGTCAAAACGACCGGCTCGGAAAGATCTTTCCAATGGTCCAAGCCTTGACCCAATCAGAGGAGCAGAAGTGGACGAAAACTCTGTGGAAACCAACTGCAGCTGAAGAGGCCTTTTTGATCGAAGAATTGGGTTTTGGGCCCCGATTCTCTGCCCAAAAGCATGGCTCCAAGCCCATGCACGATTTTTGGATCTGGATGTATAAAACAAAAGCTTAGCTCTTTGTTAATGGTAGATAGTTAGGTTAGAAAATAAATTAGGTTAGAATAAGAAAAGTAGCCATTAAACCTTAGTTCTAAATCTAGTTTTAGATTAATTAATTAGTTTTTTTCTTGCCTTAAATTCAGTATTAAATTATTGTTGTTGATTTCATTAGATAAATAAATTAGTGTTCTTGATAATCTTGTTCAATTTCTTTACTTAAATTAGTTTAATTCTTAGATTCAATAGTTGTCTTTATTAGATTGAAATAATTCTTGCATGAGTAATTGCTATTAAGGTTTAAATTTAGCAAGTTTCAATCTTTATATTATGTTTAGTTTAGATTCAATGGGAAATGTTAGTTTGATGACTCAAGGCTAAAACCTCTATTAGAGGGTTGATGAAGCCTTGATGAAAACTTAGTGGTTAGTATAAATTGGTTGTAGATTCTATTCCACTCTAGAAGGTCGTGTTTAAGCCATGAGAATGGGTGGGCGACCTCACATGCTAGTTAGTATTCGTAGAAATGCCACGAACACTAGGGATTAGAACTTCGAAATTCTCCATTTAAAGAACGTGAGAATTGAGATACAACATTCTACGCTAGGTTGTTAAGTTGGATTCGAGGTGGAATCAATCCCCTAATTCCTTATCATAGAGTCCAGTTAGTATTTCTGTAGTTGAATTATTATATCTTGTTAGTATAAATTGAATCCGTAGTATAATCATAGAATAGATATTTCACATAACACATCACTCTCACCATTGTTCTTTGGGTTTGTTCAATTGAATTTGTTTAAGTCTTGAGGTTTAAGAGTGGAACGATTCCGTACTCTATATATTGCATGAATATACATGTGAGAGTAGGAAATAAATTATTGATACCGTAAGAATAAGGTTAGAGTAATCTAATTGAGTTTTTACGGGTTATCACCTAGTAGTGCACAACTCCTTAAGAAACTTAGCGTGGTTAGGTAGCTTTTTTATAGCTTCGAGAAAAGGAAGGTTTATCGTTAGATTTTTGAAAACGTTCCTAATCTCCTCAAAGTTAGTATCCCTGGTTAGCATGGCTAATTTCTGAGGGAACGTGGTTTAAACTCTATATTTAGCGTATGGCTCGACTTGATGTGTAACCTTGGCTTTCTTTTTTCTTAGGTTGTGGTTTAACCGGGTACCTCTACCGTGGTAGGTTCTTCGTTTCTATTTCGCATCTAGTTCGATATCTAGTGTAGGGAGTATCGATGGGGTAACTATAGGCATAGTTACTTTGTTATCAACCACTCTTCCGAACGGAGAGTGGTGATGGCATTTAGCTCACCTATGGTTGTAGTTTCCGTACTAGTATTACCGCTTACCTCAAAGGCGTGTTTTTCGCTCTAGGGTTGGGTATCGCTTGGCCGAAACACGCCTTTTGTTGGGCTTTCTCTTGGGCTAACTGTTGGTTTAAATTATTAACGGATTGTAGAATGTGTTGGTTAGATTGAGCCATGGTTTGGAAAAGTTGTTGGCTCACTTGTATGAAGGTGTCAAGACGATCCGGTTTTGTGGGTGTAGTAGTCACGGTGGTGTGGATCGAACTATCTCGCGTTGATTATTTATGGGCGGATTGTGATAGTTATTATTTACCGAACGATACCTCTATTAGCATTATAATTATTATAACTACATTGACCTTGTGCTTGACTTTGTCGAGGTTGGCGCTTTGGTTGTTATAATTATTATAATTACCCCATCATGTCCTTATTGTGGTGGAGCTTGGTTATAACCGCTAAGTTGGCCTAACATATTGATTATTGTACCACGTGGGTGTGACTTGTTGGTTATTTCTCCAACCGGTTGGGATTTTGTCTCCAAGGGGCTTAGGTTCACTATTAATGGAACAAGAATGTTCATAGGCTATAGGACAGATGGGAGTCGGGATGCTCGGGACTCCAAATGAAAACTACATGGATTTGAATTTACATTCATGACGGGGATAGGCTTTTGTTGTACGAAATAGCCTCTACCTTTTTGTGAGGGATTCAATTAGAGTTTTAAGCTCGATCCGATTTAACCTCAAACATACCGGTAGCCTTAATCATTGTTGAAGAAGAACTAGTGGAGCGGGAGTAATCGTCACTACCCCCAATTATTATTACGCTTTAGTCTAATTTTCCAAAATTTATATGCCTCCTCGGGCTCCTTTACTTAGGAAACTACCCCCATTCATTATGTCTAGGACTTCTTTATGGTGGTGTAGAAGTCCTTTGAAAAGGCACGAACTAACGTGTCTTTTGCTAGGTGATGGTGTGGACACTCTATAAGGAGATCGGTGAAACAATTCCAAGCCTCGAAAATGATTCATGAGGATTACTCAAAAGAAGTGAATCTTGGAAAGCATTTCATCCGCCTTTAGGGTGGGTAAAATGTTCCATAAACAAATTTGAACAAGTTTGGCCCACGAGTCCACGTAATTAGGCGCTTTGGGCGCTTAACCAAGACAATCGCCTTTATCAGCTAAGGTGAAAGGGAATACCCTCAATTTAATTTGTTCCGCACCAACCGTAGGATGGTGGAATGTTGTAAGGACTTGTTCAATCCTATGCATGTCGATAAGGTTTTTATGGTCTAAACCATGAAAAACGGGTAACAAATTAAATATATTTGGGGATGCGAAATCCCCATCGGTCTCTAGAACGATGCAAGATTTAGGGCTATCGCTCGAGGCTTTGTGTAAAGTCGGAGAGAGGAGTCTCTCTTTTCTTCACCCATTATGTCCGATGTGGTTGGTGGAATAGTAGCTAGAGGTGTAGTGATTGGTAAACTCGATAGATTTGTTTGTTGACGCGTTGACGGTTAATTACGTTCGGTTTTTCTCCGACCGGACCTTAATCTCATGCAAGTCTAAGTCTAAACACGACAACAATCCAAAAATCTTGATATATTAGTATGAACCTCTAACCGAGATGCGAGGTATGGAAGAAAGGAATACCTGATAAGCGTCCTTGCTTCGCTTTATGAATAGCATCTTGTTTACGCTGCGTGTTCGATGTAAATAACAAGTTAGAACACTGAAAAACTTAAAAATCGGGTTCAAAACAAACTCGTAGAAATCTGGAAAATTTTGCTTAGCATGCAGGTGGGCCGCAAGATAGGCACGGTCGCGCCGTGTTCCAAAGATAACTTAGCGCGTCGGTCGCCGGTATGAGGGTATGGTCGCGCTTCGGTATGAGGCGGTCGCTCCCGTGTTCCAAAGAATCGAGCTGGTCGCTTGTATGGGCACGGTCGCGCTCCGTGTTCCAGTAACTTAGCGCGGGTCGCTGGTATCTCTATGGCATGGGCGCCACGCCTCGTGTTCGATTCCAAGAACTTAGCGGTCGCTGCGGTCGTATGGGCGCCGTCGCTCATTTAATTTTTCGCGGAACTTTTCAATGCTGAAATAGATAACCACAGTATGAATCAAACAAGGGTGGGTGGGTTTAATGGGACTTAAAAATGACTAATTCTACTATGAAAACAATGCTAAGGTGAACTAAGATGGCAGCGGCGCCATTTGATAAACAAAAAAAATGATAGAGTTTACCTACGAAATGAACGATGAACTCAAAACGCAAGTAAACTAAAACTTTCTTGTGAGCCTATATTTATCAAAGTTTCTACTCTCAATTCTATCGAAATAGAATGGAGTAACAAATTCGTTCCACTCCTAGTTCTCTAGCATGGAATGTTTTCTAATATAATTAATCAGTCTTAAGTCTAATGAGAGTTTTACGAGGGGGAATTATACTACGATGCAATATGAAATTGATTATTTGAATTTAAACTACGAATGCTATGGAAATATGATTGTTTTTTAATCTAGATAAAGGATTAGAGGGGAATTGAATCCACCTCGAATCTAACTCGATAACCTAGCATAGGTTCTTGTATCTCGATTCTTACGTTCTTCTGGCAAGAATTTCGAAGTTCTAATCCCTAGTGTTCATGGCATTTCTACCAAATACTAACTAGCATGTGAGGTCGCCCACCCATTCTCATGGCTTAATCACGACCTTCTAGAGTGGAATAGATTCTACAATGCTTCTATACTATACCACTAAGTTTTCATCAAAGCTTCATCAACCCCTCTAATGGAGGTTTTAGCCTCGAATCATCAACCCATCATTTCCCATTGAATTATAACTACACATCATATCAAAATTTAACTTTACTAATCTAAATTAAACAATAATTGAAATCTAATTAATTAACTAAGAATGAAATAAGAACAAGAATTTAAACTAGATCTATAAATGCAAATGACAAAAATCGAAATTGAATAATAATAACTATTTTATTTATCTAATTAAATGACGAACAATCATTCAAGGAATTAAATAAAACAAGATATGAAACTAATTAAATTAAACTAATTAAATCTAAGGAAAACTAGATCTATAATTAATTAATGGAGGCTACTAATCTAATCTTTAATCTAGGTCTAACTATCTACCATTAACAAAGAGCTAAGCTTTTGTTTTTATACTTTCAGATCCAAAAATCGTGCATGGGCTTGGATCCATGTTTTGGGCGAGAGAATCGTCGCCCAAAACCCAATTCTTCAAATCAAAAGGCCTCTTCAGCTGCAGTTGGCTTCAACAGACTTTTCGTCCACTTTTGCTCCTCTGATTGGGTCAAGGCTTGGACCATTGGAAAGCGCTTTCGAGCGGTCGTTTTGACATAAGGTAGGCCCTATTCTGAGGTCCGAGTCCAAAGATACGGCGCCGGAAGTTCTCACGACTTGTTGTGTTGTTTACGCCCATCGACTTTTCAGTTTTGACCGGCTTTAGAAAGGCTTTATCTTCTTGAATCTTTGCCTTTAATCACTTTAACTCCTTAGTAACCGACTTTTTCTCCTTTATCTCGCTAAAGTGGCATATTTCTGCACATAATGGACTTTGAAGCCCGAAATGCATAAAACACGTGAATCGTCGTTAACTTAACTCTTAATTATTACTCACATAATTGGTCTAAAAGTATGATTATTAAGGGGTTAAAACTACAGTTTTGGGCTCTTATCAGGCCCAAGCAATACTCGGTCTCCCACGTCTGCCCAACAAGCAGGTGATCGACATGGACGCCCATACAAAGCCTCAAAGGGTGCCATACCGATGCTCGACTGGAAACTGTTATTATATGCAAACTCCACCAAAGGTAAATGCTCATCCCATCCTCCACCAAAATCCATTACACAAGAGCGTAACATATCTTCTAATATCTGATTCACCCTCTCCGTCTATCCATCTCTCTGAGGATGATAAGCAGTACTCATCGCCAAACTAGTACCCATAGCACGCTGAAAACTCTTCTAGAACTCGGAAGTGAACAAAGGATCTCAATCTGAAACAATACTCACTAGAATCCCATGTAACCTGACCACTTCCCGAATGTACAAGGAAACCAACTTATCTGTATTTCTATGCACGTCAATAGGAATGAAATGAGCAGACTTCGTTAAACGATCAACAATAACCCAAATAGATTCATTACCTCTCCGAGACTTAGGCAAGCCATTGATGAAATCCATAGAAATGTGCTCCCATTTCCACATCGGTATCTCTAATGGCTGCAATAATCCAGAAGGCCTCTGATGTTCTGCCTTAACCTGCTGACAAGTTAAACACTGAGAAATATATTCTCCGACATCTCTTTTCATTCCTTCCCACCAAAAAGTCCTCTTCAAGTCTTGGTACATCTTCGTTCCTCCAAGATGAATTGTAAACCGAGAACGATAAGCTTCATATAATATCTCTTTTTTTAACTCTGCATCATCTAGTACACACAATCTCTCATGAAATCTCAATCCTCCCTCAGAATCAACTGCCCAATCGGATGGACAATCATCTAAAATATCAATGACCAGATCATCTAACCAACTCAAAAGAAATCGGTCTCGGTGATGCATGGCAATCACTCTACTGAAAATCACCGGCCTAACCTCCAAACTGCATATATACCCCTCATTTGTATCGGGTGTAGTCCGGACATCATAAGCTGTTATAGTCTCTAAACTCTTCCACTCTTGCACCATAAGAGTGGTCAAAACACCAAGCAATCGACTAAGTGCATCCGCAACTACATTTCCCTTGCCTGGGTGATACTGAATCTCGAAGTCATAACTACTTATGAACTCCATCCATCTCTGCTGTCTCATATTCAACTCTTTCTGTGAATAAAGATACTTCAAACTCTTGTGATATGTGTAAAGCTCGAACTTCTCACCATATAAATAATGTCTCCACACCTTCAAAGCAAAAACCACTGCCGCTAACTCCAGGTCATGAGTAGGATAACGTCTCTCGTGTATCTTCAACTGTCGTGAAGCATACGACACCACCTTCTGGTCTTGCATTAACACACAACCCAAACCAGTTCCACTAGCATCTGTAAAAACCACTAGTTTTCCGCCTCTAGTCGGGATTACTAGAATTGGAGCTGTAGTCAACCTCTATTTCAATTCCAAGAAAGCCTTCTCACAATCATTAGTCCACATAAACTTCACATCCTTCCTAGTTAACTTCATGAGCAGAGCTGCAATAAGCGAGAACTTCTCAATAAATCTCCGATAATATCCAGCTAACCCCAAGAAACTCCTAATCTCTGTAACCGTGGTTCGTTGTTTCCATTCTTTCATTGCAGCAACCTTCTCAGGGTCTACAGCTTCACTAGATACCACATGTCCCAAGAAACGAATTTCTTCTTCCCAAAAATGGCACTTGCTAAACTTAGCATACAACTTCTGTTCTCTGAACGTTTGCATCACTATCTTCAAATGCATCTTATGTTCTTCTGTGTTTTGTGAATACACTAAAATGTCATCAATGAAAACAATCACAAATTTATCCAAATAGAGCCTGAAAATACGATTCATCAGGTCCATAAAGAATGCAGGTGCATTCGTCAACCCAAAAGGCATCACAGAAAACTCATACAACCCATACCAAGTTCTAAATGCATTCAAAGGAATACTCTTCTCTTCAACTCCCATCTGATAATAACCAGTCCTTAAATCAAACTTTGAAAATATCTGACCCCCTTTCAACCGGGTCCAACAAATCATCAATCCTAGGAAGCGGATACTTATTTTTTATAGTCACCGGTTCAAATCCCCTCAAGTCAATACACATCCTCAAAGTACCATCCTTCTTGGAAACAAAATAGCGGTGCACCCCATGGTGAAGTTGCTTCGGTCGTATGAACCCGGTCATACACACCTTAAAAGATTTAGACCCATATACTCAAAAAGATATGGTTAAGCCAAAAAACAAAATCACTAAACATTAAACTCTTACCCCCTTCCCCGAGTAATTCCTCGACTTGCACTTTCATTTTCGGCCCAAAAGCTTAGGTGCCAACCGTAAGCCGACTTTGAAACCGGTGCAGTCCCCAGAATAAGTCTATACTGAAACTCCACCTCCTCTTTTGGGTGGCAACCACGGAATCTCCTGAAAAACATCTTTGAAGTCTCTCACTACTTCCACATCATTGATATCCCTCGTGGGTATCTCTATAGAACACGTGAAACTAGACATCACCAAGTCCTCCTTACTAACAACCGCGGTGTGAATCAACCTCGGCATGCCAGGTGTATTCACTATAACCTCCTTCCTCGCACAATCCAAGGTAACATGATAATGCGTCAACCAGTCCATACCAAGTATGAAATGGAAACCCTCAAACCCCAACACAATCAAGTCTACCATAAAGACACGGTCTAAGAAACACAACTTAAAACCTTTGCACTCGTCATATAAGGTAACAGAACCTCCTAATGGTGTCTCAACACACAAGGGCTTAGATAAAAGGGTAGTTTTAAAACTTTCTTTCTCAACATACTGACAAGATATAAAGGAATGTGAAGCACCCGAATCAAACAAAACTTTGAATATAAATTGAGATGAACTAGGTACCTTCAACATTCCCAAGTCCTGGCATAGCTGCATAGGCTCTAGCACGAGTGATTGGTGTTGGTGCTCTGTTCTGCTGATTACCCTGCTTGGTAGGGCAATAACGAGATAAATGACCCACCTGCTTACACTCGGCAAGAAGCCCTTTTCAACAGAAACTATGGCTCGACGGCCACCGGGTGTCCGGTGCTGGTAAAAGCAATGCTGCTGGTCGATACGGAAAAGCAGGAGCTCAACCCTGAAGCTGGGGACCCTGCCTCTACCACTGATTCCCCTAAGGTCTATAGCCTCCAGTCTGCCCCGGTGGCCTATAACCACCCTGCTGTGCAAATCCTCCCTGGGGTCGGAATACACCCTGCTAATGAAATCCTCCCTGAAACCCCTGGGATGGTGGTCTCTGAAATGGACCCCTCTGAGGTATATCATAAGGCCTAAACCTATTCTGCTGCCTGCTCTCAAAAGGCCTAGGACCAACAACTGGTATCTCACCAAACTTCTTCTTCCCCCTCGACTCTCTTAGGGCTGCATTCTGTTCCTCATATCTCAATGCCAAGTCCAACTCACGATCAAAAGTGTCCCCGTCAAAAGGAATCAACTTACTGGACAAGTAACTCTCTAACCCATGTATGAACTTTTGGTTTTTCTTCTTGTCAGTATCCACAAGATAGGGAGCAAACCTCGATAACTCATTAAACTTGGTCACATACCGATCCACGGACTTCCCGTCTTGAAATCAACTCGAGAACCTGTTGAGCCAACCGCTTTTTTATCGCCTCGGAATGAACTTACTCTCAAATCTAATCTTGAAGTCTTCCCAAGTCAAAGTTCTAGTGTCGGACTAGGGGTGAGAGCTCACCACCAAAACCTAGCCACGCCATCAAGTTGGTGAGTCACCAACTCCTCGCTTTGAACCTCGAGAAGCTGCATACGCCAAATACATTTTCACAACTTTGAATCCAAGACTCACTGCAATCGCGATTCCCAACACCAATGAAATCGCTGCCCACCAAGAGTACCAAACTCCTTATTAAGCTTTAGCAAAAGGATCTCCCCGAAACGGATGGTTATTCTGCATATAGCCCGCAACAACTTATTCAACTGTCCTCCCGGACATCTCAGACGAGTGTTCACCGCAGTCCAAGAGTACCATTATTCGTGTCTCAACTATGATCTACAATTCAAACAAAACTCCCATTAATATTCACATATATCAAAAACTCTCAATCACTATAACCCATATTCCACATCCGAGGATCACTAAGACTTTCTAAATCTAAGCTAGCCTAGGCTCTGATACCAAAATGTCATAGCCCGAATTTCTAAACAATAACAAAGCGAATATTTGAAATATACATATCTCAAACATCCCTATGTTCACTTGTTTAAAAACCCAGACTATGACAGGGTGGATACAACACACACAAAACCCTAAAAGCCCTATCATAAAAGAAACAACTTAAACTACACAATCCCCAGAATTATCCGCCATTACTTTATTAAGGTATCATCCCGTCCAAACAAAACATCAAACAGACTCTCTGAATAATAGTCCTTACTACCATGTTCTCATGTCATGCTGAAAATATAAACTACGTTATTACATCCTTTCAATAAGAATCAGACCTAACAAAAGAACTAACGGATTGCTCTAGGCAAGAATCCAAATCATACGCCGCGGTTCCACTGCTTTCCACCTATGTTCCCAAGAACACACCCACGTTGCCAAAACAAAACAAACATGGATCAACAAAATGGAATTTGCTGGTATGAGTAGACTAACCACATATAAATATTTCCAATCTTTACTTATCCAACTAACACTTTAAATCTATCATAACCTAATCATTCTCAGCTTGGAAGACAGGTAGTTCCGTCATCTCAATCGGCATAGTTTCTTCCCAAGCAAAACTTCTATTATAATAACTCATTCTAATAACTCGCTTTACTATCTAAATAATTGAAGTAAAACTTACCGATATCCACTGCTGTATAAGGGTAGGACCGCGTCCCTGCACAAAATATTATTAAGTCCTACCCTCCTGCAAAAGAAAGTTAGAAATTTTATATAACATATGTAGATATCCTTTTGGTATTCGAAAGCAAGCCCAAACACACTTGCAGAATCAAATCAATTTATCTTCTCAATTAATCAATTTCTTTTCTTATACACCCACCCTTTAGTACCTATTCCACGATTTTCACTCCACACATTTGCCAAATCACACATTCCCTGTGCCTCTCTCCCACAATCAATACCACCATATCATAGCCACCTCTAGGCTTTCATACACATATTTCCATGACCTCTTTGGGCACATATACTCGAGTCATTCATGGCACATTCAATGAATACCTTAGGTCATTCCCCGCCACATTCAAGGAATACCTATCATATCACTAATCCGCCATTCATGGCACATTCAATGAATGCCCCGGGTCATTCCCGCCACATTCAAGGAATACCCAACCCTACATTTCCGTTACCCAAGGAATACAACTAACCCCTTAGTTAGTTCCTCTTTAGGGCGTAGTCCAAACAATCTGTAATTCATGGTACATTCAATGAATACTCAGGTCATTCATGGCACATTCAATGAATACCCATATATAACGCTAATGGGCCATTTATGGCACATTCAATAAATGCCCACCTAACATATGACATTATCAGTCATAAAACTAAATTCCAAAACTTGAGGCGTGGAGAGTTCTAAAAGGGTGCGGTAAATTTTGTTTACGCATTATTGAACTTTATTGCATAAATTATTTCAGAGAACGATGAAATATCTTGATTCATGTATTTTTGGTTTACGCGTTATTAATTTCATAGATGTATAAGTGTCATAACGTTATATATCATAAAAGACTGAAATATCACAGAGTAGTAAATACACATACACAAGTATATTTAGAAAGGTCTTAGCCTAAAGTCCAGCATGATAATAGTCCTAAACCTATCCTAATAGACCGAATCATAATCCAAGTTAAAAATCAACTCTGGTCAACTAGTCAAAGTCAACTCTTGTCAACAATCAAAGTCAACTCTGGTCAACAGTCAAAATCAACCAACCCCAAACTCCTCTAACCCAAAAGCCCAAAACCAAAGGCCCAAAGTCAAAAACTTAAGGCCAAAAGAAAATCTAAAATTTAAAACACATAAGCCCACCCACGATTTGGCCCAATCCCAAATCGAAATTCACTGTTCATCTTCTTCCTCACAACAACTCCACCACCACAGCCACCACCATTGAACCCAGCGGTTGGGTTCCTTAAGAAAACCCCTACACACCTATACCAACAAATCGTGATTCCATTATACGATGAAAAACTCGAATCGACGCCATTAATGGCTTCTCCGAGCTTCAAATGTACCCCAACCCACTACTTAAATCAACTCTCCAACTAATGTAAATTAACCTACAACAAAACCCCTACTACTTTAATTCATACCATAAACCCAATTCATTGATTCACAATTTTGTCCCTCCCAACTGGACCTCCATTAACGCGCCTGTTCCAAAGCTTCCCCTCACCCAATCAAACCAAACACCAATTCAATACCCAACACTTCACCACCACAACCAAACATCATCAATCAAAATTCAAACTAACCAGTACAACATCACCACAATGTTCCAACAAAACCAACATTCCAACACACAAGAAAATAGGACGTTTTGGGTTCTGAGGTTGACGCCATTAACAATCGGTGTCAAGGCTTCGACAACTCAATGCTAAAATTCGTCATAGTTTATTTACTGTAGTATTTTAAAGTTTTGTATCTAACAGCCGACACCATTATTAACAGAGTTTACAATATCTCAAATATGGAAAACAGTATTCCTGATATGATTAGCATAAACAAATAATTAAACAAAATAAACATCGTCAGACTACTCACTGTTTATAAACCGAACAGCTTTCCGAAAGCGGGAAAAATCCCGAAAGACCGAAGTCGACTGTTGCGCGAAAGGACAATCTTTCTCGTTCAAAACCTTTTCTTCTTTCAGTAAAACTCCCATTTTTTTTTTTCTAAAACTCTCGCTGTGTTTTTCCCTAAAAACTCTACGTGAGAAACCCCTTTTTATTTTTTGTTTTAAAAAAACTAACCGAAAAACAAGGATAACACTTATCTAGTTACTTACGGGACTTTTATCCCTAAGCTGATAGTTATCCTATATATGTTTTATCTATTTTCATTATTATTATTATTATTATTAATATTACTATTATTATAGGAAAAGCAAATAAAAGACTGGGTGTTATATTAATGGTCATGACCTCAGAGGCCGGTTATTAGTAATGAAGGAAATGATAGAAAAGAATAACAAACACCCTTGTGTCGTCTAATGTCGTGGTGCAGTGTTCACCTATCAGTATCACTTGGTCTCCCCCTTCAAGTGGTTGGCTTACTCTAAACAGAAATGGATCACTTAGGCGGAATGCTGCTGGGTATGAGGTGTGATAACGATGAAACTGGTGACTCTTCATTTCTTTTACTTTGGTTGTACAGAGCGAGATATCACTGTTGTTCGTTTATATGGTAGCAATTCTGAAAGGAACTGAAGCTTCTGTGCAGTAGGAATAACAAGTTAGGGATCTACTATGATTCATTATCATCTGTCTGAATCAGGACTTTGGCACATGATGTTAATGACAATGAAGTATGTGTTGTAGAATTCAGGGATGTGCTCATTAGAACATATATTGACAAGGCAACTTGGTAGATGATCATCTAGCTAACGTAAGTAGCAATGAGGATTGTATTTTGTTTCTGTGCTATTTATTAGCAAAAGAGGATCTGAAGTTTAAATTTATTAGTTTGGTACAACGCTTTGGGCAAGTATATACACTCCAATTTGAAGTCACTAGAAAATTGATTTGTACGTAGTCGCCGCTTGCTTCTGCCACACCAATCATTTGTCCAGTTCCTACTACTCGGAAAATGCAAATCAGTGTTGTCAGCCATAACATTTACATCACTTTTTCATAAGTACTCAGTAACTGTCTCTTTCAAGTTTCAAGAATTGAACGCCCACTCAAATTTTACAACTTCTCTAATTTAAAGAAAACTAAATCAAAATGTAGCTTAGTACAAGATTAAGAAACATACTGTCAGAGATAAAACAATAGATTTAACCGTGACAGAGGTTGGCATGCGGCCATTGTCTTTGCGGAAGAAAAGTCCCCGGTATAAAGGTTGATTGAGAATAACTATAAGCCCAGTTAGAAGTATTTGCAAAAACATTGATTGCAAATCATTGATATCTCTAGTTTTAATTATTCTGTTGAGTCCCCCAGCTAAGCTAAACAAGTTGAGCAGTGCGAGGGTTGCTAGGATTGTGAACATGGGAGAAGAGTTTCCGAACTCAAAGATATCTTTTTCATACCTCTGGGACACATCCTGGTCAGACACCTTGGCAGTGATCTCAAATGCTGAATTCGTATACCCAAGCAACTTTAAGCAGGTGTCAACGAAGCTGAAGAAATAAGAAGTTGTTCTTTTATACATCCACATTCTTTGTTCATTCCACCAACTTTGAAATGTGCCGCCACACAAAAGGAATTCAATTAAGCTATACGTGTTTTCAGTTATGATCACATATGCGAATGGTAAAAACCATGGGCTTGAAATCTGAAGGAAGAATGCACGTAGATTGATTAGTTTATTAGCCTTGACCTAAGTTTCAACATTCGGATATTAAAATTAAAAGAATACGAAGAAGCAACAGCACGACCAGAACAAGCTTCCTATCTTAATAATTGGTCGAAAAAACAAAAACAATCTTTTAGATGGTAGCAGTTACCCTAACAGTTGCTTATGTGCACTTGCATGTTAACATATAAATACACAATTATGTATGTAAGTGAAACCTAAAATTGATTAACCCAAAAAACTTAAACCAAAGGAAAACAGAAAAGATGTACGCTTACCCTTGGAAACAAGGAGACACCCTTGAGGAGAAAAAGGGGTGGGACGACACTATAAAATAAGGTTGGTAAGCAGTTTGGGGCCCATAAGCAGTAGCTACAATATCCCATCAGGAGTCCTAGTTTGATCCTTCCAACACCCTGTGATAAGGGACCATACTTGGATAGTATTATTTGAAAGTCACCTTCAGACCATCTCTTGTGTTGCACAAGTGTCTGTGCTAATGTGATCGGAGCGATACCAAAGAATCCCGTCCTTGTTGGATAGAAATAGACAGACTTCCATCCACGACATTGAATTGCTAGCCCAGTTATCACATCCTCAACAGGACAGCCATACTTTAATCCCATCTGTATAAAGTTTTACCAAGTCAAAAGAAAGTATCATTCTACTGTGTGCGAGCCTTAAGTATGAAATATAGACAGATATACTGACCTCTTTCCCCCATTCAGTACCCTTCTCAGAGGTGCAATCTGCAAGGATCTTTGTCTGCTCTTCTAGTTCATTTATACTTTCTTGTACTCTGTTGTCAATACTTTTCACAAATTCAACTTTATATTCCTTGCTGTACTTCCTCCCGCAGAGTGTCTCTCTCCTGTGAAAGCACCCTGTGCCAATATAGAGTGGTCCTCCAAAACCATCTAGACCCGGAAACTCCATCTTTTAAAAAATAAATAAAACAATAACAGTTCAGAGACGCACCAAACAAAAACCATAGAAGTATGAAAGCTCTTCATGGTACTAACTTCCTGAATTACAATCAATGTTGGAAACTAAACCAAATGAAGTGTACTAGTCTGATGCAGGTGCAACATACCTCTGGGTTAAACACACCATCTGAAATCACTGAAATTTAATAATCAATGGAGGGGCAAAACAGTCATAAAAAAGTTAAGGGCAATATCGTCATAAAAATTGGACCAAGAGTCACACATAAAAAAATATTATAGTGCTATTGCAGTACTGTAGGTGAGAGCCGGAACTTTTAAAGTAGTTAAGATTGGTGTTTTTAGAACCTATTATCTGTGTGTGCATGTATTAGTAGTTAATGAATGTACCTAGATAGTCTAAGACTGTGTTGCATGGGTACGGGACGGAGTGTCTGGTTTGGACACGGGTATGACAATTTGGACACGGCGAGATCTGAGAATTAGGGTCTGTTTTGCTTGTGTCTGGATGTCCGTGTCCGTGTGTCCGTACCGTGTCTGCACGCAATACAAAGGAAATTAGAGCGTACCCATGCAACAGAGGTCTAAGAGTGAAGAGTCTAAGTTATTTTCTAAGCTATAGAGTAACCTAAGTAATCATGTCATATGTATAGAGTGAAGTTTCTAAAGGAATTAGAGTTAAAGACACTTCTATAGTGAGTAATCAGAAACTCACCTTCATTCCAACAATCAAAGAACCGCCATAGGTATCATTGTTGGTCAGATTGTTGAAGCACTGAGGATATTGTACGAAAGCAATCTCATGGCCTTGTTTTTCATCCATGAAGAAACACAATGCATCTCTCACCGATTCAGAGTTGTTGGAATACATGTCACAGTCAACGTTCAGAATAATTGTCCCATTACTTATCTTTGATGACACCCTTATCTACATAAAAATGTTATCAAATGTGAACTTCTAAGCATGTGTTAACCATGAATTGTAACTACAAATGGTGTATTGATTCTAAAGCTTATATTACCAACGCATTCATTGCTCCAGCTTTAAAGTTATGAGGGTGACTGGGTCTCTTCTCTCGTGCCAAGTAAACCAACGTTGGCAAAGGAACTCCATCAATATCAATGGCAGAAGGATTTCTTCTGTCAATTAGTACCTAAAGGAATAAAATAACATTTACGAGTATGCTAAGGAAGTATGTTCATATCTACCGTGAAGCTGTCTATTGGAATATGTATGGTCTGGTACCTGAAGAATTGTTTGGTGGTCACGTGGAGATGAAACTGAGTCCCATTCAGAGAATCCTTTGTGTTTTATTCGACTATCTTCTGGAATTCGACCCAACTTAGATGCTGTTTCAATTTGATGCTCCATTGACTCGTACAATTTCTATAATATCCAAAGGAAAAATGTATGCAAATGAAAAAATAAAAATAAATAGTACAACACAGTACGTACAGTAACACACTAGAGGTGTCAACTCTTGCTAATTAAGAATGAAGAATTATTTTGTGTAGACATTCATTTTAAAAAGCAGTGTGCTTGTCATCCATTTATTCTGTTTCTGGGTTGACACTTAATCTTTTATGTAGATTACTAAAAACACAATCAAATAAAAGAAATAATACAAATAAGGGTGAACTAGTATTACCCCCACTAGATGAGCCAATTAGAATTTCCCCCCACTAGATGGGAAATTAGGGTCTCCCCCCTAAATACACACAAAAAAAATTCGGTCAACCCACTTTGACTTTTTTTTTGTGTGTATTTAGAGGGGAGACCCTAATTTCTCATCTAGTGGGGGGAAATCCTAATTGGCTCATCTAGTGGGGGGTAATACTAGTTAACCCTACAAATAATACAGAAGGTGAAAATGCACACTTTTTCAAAAGTTTTTTGAAAAATGTCAAGGGAAAGGATGATTTACTAGTCGTCTCTCATGTCTCTCGCGAATTGAGAATGTGCACCTTGCTGCAGTATGCCATCATATAATAATAAGAATAAGAATAATACTACAAAAAACGTACCTTAATGGATGACAAAACCTTATTATCAACAGGTGGGTCAGACTTTGTAGAGAAATAAGCAGCCGGGGACCTTGGTTCGATGTTGAACTTCTTGCTGAAAGGTATCCAATGCTTGGCGAACTGAGCGGCCTCGAGGAGAGCATAGAAGGTCAAATCTGACCCACCGTCGTCGGATACATACACACTCAACTTCTCAGT
Organism: Coptis chinensis; assembly: GCF_015680905.1. Taxonomy (NCBI): domain Eukaryota; kingdom Viridiplantae; phylum Streptophyta; class Magnoliopsida; order Ranunculales; family Ranunculaceae; genus Coptis; species Coptis chinensis. The sequence goes on from NC_141459.1 coordinate 37,449,832, forward strand.
CGGGTAATTGTACGCCATAACTGATAAGACGGTATTGATCACCATCATAGGTGGCTCTATCGTTGGGTCCGCAGTACATACAAATATGTCCACCCCCGGCAACTTGTCCTCGTATCTGTTTCATCAACATTTGGGGTCTTCACATTTTTTTTAATTTTCATTTTTGAACAACACTTGAGGAGCGTTTTTCTTTTTTTTTGTTTTTCAGCCTATCTTCAATTTTCCGACATAACTAATTAATAATTAGGTGCAATAATTACTAATAAGTTGATGAGCACACCTTTAAAAAAAAAAAAAAAAAATGGGACCATCTGCAAAAACATGTAGCTGGCTTACTAAGAATGGTAAATTTTAAGGCTGCTTGGAGATTCAATTATGGCAGCGGTAATGGAGCCAGATGCTTGACCAAATGAGCATAAAATTGTTGAAACCATAGTATAAAATTTTGGGATATGAGTATTTATCGATATTTAATTTTTTGATATGTATCGTAAATATATCTTTTTGTTTGGAGATATTTTATATTGTTTCATATTTAAAATATCGACAAATATTGTGAATATTTCTTGATATATTACAATATATCATTTATATTTATTTGAAATATAATGATAAATATTAAATAAAATTGTTACCTACATCAAATATCTCCAAATATCAACAATATTTTCAATATTTTCAATATTTATAGTCTTATATATCACAATATTTATATATCTTTTGCTGAAATCTAAATAAATATCATCATATTTTGTACTCCAATTTGAAACAACACTAAATGACAAACAAAATTACAGTAAAAGAAATCTCACTACCATAGTATCATCCAAAGATGAGTTGTTGCCTTTGGCATATGGTACTTTGGTGCAACTTGATTTTGTTGTTGACTGGTTAGTGTCAGGCACTCAGGTCACACCACTGCCAAACCTACGGCCTACAGTCCTACACACATAAACCTAAGGCTACACACATAAACCGAAGGCCTACAGTCCAACACATACCCTCACAGATCTCTCATTCTCTCATCCTAAAAGCCACCACCGAATCACTGATATTAGGGGTGAGAGTCCAGTTGATCAATTGGATTTGGAAGATGCGGGACTATTTATTCGGTCCACACACCCAAGTTGGGTATTTGGTATCTTAATGCGACCTATTCCAGGCAAACTCTGTATTTTAATCTAGAATAATCTTGGACAACTAAACGGATTCACATGCTTTTTCCTCAAACGACATTGGTTTATACTTTATAGTTTATAGTCTCTCAAAGGCTGATTAGCATTTGGGACTTGTCGGTAGAGTCAACGACATAGATAATCTAATCCTTAATGATTAGTGAGTAAACTTAAGGCGAAAAAAAAAAAAAAAAAATAATCACATATTCACATCGTATAGACTTCTGGAAATCATCTATCAAACTCTTGCCTTCAAAATTAGTTATGTAAAGAGAACGAGTGTCAAAAAAAGTAGCTAGCCTACCTAGGAAGAACTTTGAACTGAGTCTGAGCAGGCAGAGTAGTTTGATTGGTTACCTGTGAGAGAGTCTGTCTCTGAAGGTATAACGATATACACGATTCCAACGAACAGATTGAGTCAAGACCCAGTAAAGACCGAACCACAGTTCTGCCAGGAACATGAAGATCCAAACCCATCTTTCTTCAATTTTCACTGGTACATGAGTTATTCTATAGACCCATATCATGCTGATACCAAGGAACATGGAAATGGAAAACAATCTGTATGCATTTTTACCCTTCCCTTCCTTTGTCTCAAAGAGTGGAAGATATCCTTCTCCCTCACTCCCACTTCCCATCTCTCTCTCCTTCTTCCTTTCCTTCTCTGAAACAAACATGTACTACATATATGTGCATTATTATCATTTTTTTTTTGTTTATTATTATTTATCTCTGACACTTTTTGTATTACTCCATTGACTAGCGCGACTGCGCAGGGAATGACGTCCAGACGTCCAGACGTCCAGGTAAGGAACTAGTCTATATCCCCTATATCAAAATCTAAAGGGTGCTGTATTGGGCGCCACTTATATTAGATCGGGCAGCCTCCGCCCAAGCCCAAACAACAAAGCCCAAACAATAAAGCCCAATACACCCCCCCACCAAATCGAAACCGGCAACAACCTACCATTACCGGTCGTCTCTTTCGCCCAAACCCTTCGAAACCCTAACCCCAAATTCGAATTTCAAATCTCCAACAAATCTCCAACAATCCCGATTCGAGTTTCTCCAACAAATCTCCAACAATTCGAATTAAGAACGGTTGTTGTTTTGGCCAAAACAACAACAAATCTCCAACAACTCGAGTTTGCAAAGTCTTCGGCTGGGTTTGTTTGTGAGGATTGCTGCTGATCCGTGAAGAGGCTGGACGCAGTTTCCGTTCTTATCAAGTTAATAAAAAGGAGTACCAATTGGAGAAATCTGAAGTGTATAACCATACTAAAGGTACTTTCTTGATAGAGATTTCCTTGGTTATCTATAATTGGGATAGTATTCCAATGCAGCTTAACCCGACACACAATGATCTTGATTACCCTTATTATGCAGAGCGGATCAAGATGGTGCAATCCAACCATGAGTTCGGCACCTGAGAACGGTACATCTTGCAATAATATGAACCCTATTAGGTTATGTTAGTGTGAATATATATCAATAATATGAACCCTACTATTAGGTTATGTTAGTGTGAATATATATCTCAATTATACTGTATCTGAATGTAAATTTATTTGTCTAAGATACTAAGCTACCGACCATAATGTTGGATTAAATCTTGTTCTAAGAACATCTGCCGGTTTGATTTAGTCGTAGTCTTGATGTGCCCAACTCATGTCACAATAATGTTAACTCTTATTGCCTGAAAGTAGCTAGAGTTTATACTAATATAGTAATACACTCATTTTATTTTCAGTTTACCTACTTGAGTGTTGATTATACTGAAGAATTGATAGAGACGAACTACCAAACATCTCATGGAGGAATCGCCTTTGTGCCCATCTACAGAGGTACTTGTTGAATTTCTCCAAAAGCATTGTGTGCCCAACTATGGACTTGAGTGTCGTAATTTTCTTTATTATACAGTTCAATTATATGAAACCATCTGTGTTTTAGTCTGGTACAACGCAACTAATTGTCATTTTGCAAAATGAAGATAAAGTTTGTTTATGGAGTAAAACTATAAGGAAGAAAATGTAAGAAGAGATAACAGGAAAAATTCAATAGTTAGTTAAACTGGTATTATAGCATGACATGTTCACTTATAGGATCTGTTGTGTCTTTTACTGATTGTGTGTATTCTAGGCTTCCATGCTGTTGATATGTATTTGGGTTTCCTCGAATTTCCAAATATTGTTTGACACGGCAAGTCGGCAACAGTGTGGACTGAATAAGTTACGTTCTTTTTAGTTGAACGCATTTGGCCATTGGTGTAGGTGCATGTCATGCTAGTTCCATCTGCATTCAGAATGTGGATTAATGGCTTGAGTCATTGTTGTTTCATTATTGTTTACCTTGGAATAAAAACCTTGTTATATTGATTACTTGATGATTAATGGTGGAGAGCTAGAGATATTGATTCTTTGAAGTTATCTCGTGTTTTTGTTAATGAGGGTTAGTTGGGTATTATGTTTAGGGCCATTGCTCTCTTTCTACTTTTAGTGTTGTAAGTTGTGAATATTTAATTCTTAATGGAGGAGAGTACTATGAATGTGAGGAAAGCTTCGTCTTGGCTATAAGATTGCTTTCTTCAGACTCTTCTGGTCATTTGTAGGAACTCTACGCACATCTTAGTGTAGCTATGTTGGTCGGTGTGAGGTCCACTGGGAGGCCATAGCAAAACTTTAGAACGGTCTCAAATGTTTCTACTCCTCTCTCGGAAGTTGTCTAGTTTGAAGTCGTAGCCATTATCCGAACTATGAGACCCACGATTGAGTTGACTCAGGTACTCGCTTCTTGAAATCAAAGGAAGCTGCGTCATCATCACAGAGAGGGAGGAACTGAATTATGTATCGCCCTTGAAAGTTTCATTCATTGAATATACTGTGTGGTCAAGTTTAAGTCTGGCCAAATGAGTTCAAACTTGAATATCTAAATCTAGTGTATTATCATGTGTTAAAACAGAGAAATGCGAAATGCTCTTAGTTAACCTTGTGATTTTCTCAAGTGGGCATTGATTTTGTAGGTTCATTTTATAGGATGCCAAAACAGACAAATTTGAATTAGTAAAGCGTTTAACCTATTTTTTTTCTAGAGGGTTAGCTTCCTAGCATATTTTATTTTGTAGGTATAATTTCATTTTGCCCAACAAGACTGTTTCTTTTCATGTTTTTCTTATAATTTCTTAAAGTATTGTATATTTTATGCATCTCTGCTTGAAATCTTTCTGAACTTCATAATGTAAAGGCACCAATTTCCTATCAATATCACACCAATTTTATGCATCACATTATTGATTTCCAGGTTATGACAGGTTTAAGTATACGAAATGTTGACTAAACAAAGGAAACTCTGCCCAAAATTCGATAGAATTTGGATAGTGTAACGCCTCGTATAAACTAAAGTTGTTTACAACCTATATTTTGTGAGATAAATTGATGGAACACGATGACGGTTCACAACCAATCGAAGATTTCTTGTATAAACTAACAAACGAGAAACCAAAATCATTTTCACTTGATGAACTTAAGAGATTTACGTCAAATCTCGAGAAGAATGTAGGTGCTTGGTGGGTTTGGAGGCGTCTACACAAAGCCGAATTCCTAATGGTGTCAAAATAGCAGTGAAGGTACTAAAAGACAACAATAACACAAAGGAATTTTTACCAACCTAAGAATTTACAAGAATTGGAAAAGATTGTACAAGATGCTAATGATAAAAGTTTAAAATTCCCAATTGGGCTCTGGGCTTTTAGCCCTAATGGGATTGGGTTCTGAGGAATGGGATGGTTAATTTGGCTTTAATGGATAAGATATTGAATGTACTTGGAAAAAGGTTAACAAATAAATGACCGCTCAAACGATTCTCGCTTTTGGGAACCGAAATTTACTAATAAAATGACGACGAAGTCCTTCTAAGTTAGAAACGTGAGTCAGAAATTAAGCTATTTGAGTTTGTGGAATTTGAGTTTACCAAACATTTTCATTTTTCTTGCCTTGATTACCGGGATAAGAGTGAAGCTAATGAGATGCATAGAAGTATGAGTCCGGCTACCACGAAACTCGATTCTTTCGGGATCAAATCCCAAAGAACCATTACAAGTTCTTTGTTGGTAAAATTCCCATCATCTCATCTAAGGGCGTACATCTAAAATCGACTGAATATGATGTTTAAGCACAATAATGTAACTCATATAGCTTATCTAGAACAGCTGATCCACACTACGATACATAATCCTCAAAATCAAAGACAATACAAGATCCGATCCACGTTTTGCATTTTTTTTTATTGGTACAAAATCTGATCAGGTTGAGAGTTGAGACATAAATATCAACAACAGGCCAATAAGGTCTAACTTATAGGAAGCTTAAGGGTTCCATATATGGCCCTCTAGCATCATATACCAAGCACAAAAAAACTCTTGCATGGTTATCCCAAAGTCCTTATTTATCACTAAAATGTGTCCGCACACACGATGCATGTTGAAATGTCCCCGCAGAAGGCTGAAAATTCCACTCAACTTCCTTTGAACAACTACGTGCAAGAAGAACTCCCAGATTGCACTCTCATTACTCGGCTAGGACACATTTACAAAACTTTAACCTTAGGAGCATCCTCGTCCCCATCCCTAAAGCACTCTTTCTATGGCACCTTATCTGCCTCACGGTACCGTCGAGAACAAATATTCCTGGCGAGATTGTCTAGTCAATGAGTTAAGATTCAGGGTAGAAAAGTACAATGACATATTGACATGGACTACATCGACTCGATTGTTGGATTTGACTTAAGGGTATCCTATACTCGATTCAACAATTCAATATGCATGTTGATGTCATGAGCAGAAATTGACAAAGAAGTTCACCAAGAATGGTCGGGAAGCCCCGCAAATATTGACCTTCGAAACATCTTGCAAATGAACGAAGAATTGAAAATGAAGAAATAGCTAACTCAATGTTCTTTTTCTTTCAAAACGTTGATTGATAAAAATTCTGCGTGACAAAAGTAACTCAAATGTGACATTTCAAGGATAAGTAGAATAACCAAAATACTCTGAATAACGTTAGAACAGCTGAGCCTACAAGATACCAAGATACATTCACCTTTTTCCTACACTATAAATATCTCTACCAGTTTGTATTTGGTGCTAATTTGGTAGTGTATCTCTACCAAGATACACTGAATGTTTTTTGTTAGTACTAGTTGAATGTACTGTTATGCTTATTTGACGATTTATAGGTAGATGTTGGTTTTGAGAGAAATATGAATGTGAATATATGGGTTTCGAGTTTGGACCTAAAAGTTTGAACAATCTGTATTGTGTAGGAATTGATAGGTTTAAAAGGTCACATTAATGGATAAAGGAAACCGCTTGCTAATTAAGATCATTATATGTAATTTGTAACATGTTATTATGGATTGAACATTTTGTATTTTATTGATCCAAAAAGAAAGAATGACTATGATAAAATACCATGTATTTAGGAGTAGTGCTCATCTTTCATACCTAGTATTTTCCTTTAGGGCCTGATGTTATAAGAGAAGATACTTTTACCATTTTATGATTAGTGTTTCTATACATTCTTTTACTCACCTTTCATACTGCTTATGTTCTTGAGTCTTGACTAATGAGTAATGACCTTGATCACATGCAACTTTTACGAAGTACTTGCTTAAGGTCCGATCTGGGAACAAAAAACTAAAGCGGTAAAGCATTATAGGTGAGAAGCTTTCTTTGGTTTTCAAACTTACTGAATGTATGTTATCAAGGTGGTTTTTTTGGGTGGTTTCCCCTATGCTTGACGAGGGACAGAGTCAAGTTCATTTTGTTGTAGAGAGAGTCCAGTTATTTTGTTGTAATACTTGATGTACATAAATGACGGTTCATACGTAAACAGATCTTGTATATATATACATTTTTGCAATTTGTCGTGTAAAAGTTAGGGTTATATGTACATATGGTTGTTGGAAGGATGTTATTATTGATTTCCGTGTTATGACAGTTTAAGTATACTGAAATGTTGACCAAACAAAGGAAACTCTACTTCCCAAAATTCGATAGAATTTGGATAAATAACACCTCATTCTATTTCTTCATATATACTTGGAGTTATCATAGCAAGCTTATAAGTCTATTAGTTTTACTGAGATGATCTCTTTTTTCTAGTGGTTTTCTTTGTACATTGTTTATTTAAATATGGTTTACTAATACTTGTTTTATTTTTCTTTGTAGCGATGGGTCCTCGATCAAAGAATGTGAAGAATGTAGCGAAAAACTACATTAAAGGGTGTTAAGAAATTGTTTGGTGGCGGTTCCTCTAGCGGTGATGCAGTTGGAAGAAAAAGACATAGGCGCACGGCTTAACGGCATCGGTAGCGTAGGGACCATTTGGAAAAAGAGGTTCTTGAGGTTCCCGAGGTTGATTAGTTTAGTGAAGATAGTGTAGATAGTGTAGATAGTGATATTAATGTAGGTTTAGATGTAGGTTTAGATGTAGGTTTAGACAAAGGGAAGAGTATAGTAGAAGAGGAGAGTGAGGAGGAGGAGGGAGAGGAGAGGAGGGAGGATGAGCGGGGATGATGATGTTGAAGAATATGTGGTAGAAGACGCGTACCACCGATGGAAGAAAGCACCTCCAAGATTGGATTTCGTAAGAAAATCCAATGATGATTTGGAGTTTCAAAGAGGTGTGTATGGGGAGGCCCGTATGAGTCGAGTTGTTGTATGACTATCACGTGCATGTCATTTCGATGTTTGGGAGAGAAGGGTATTATTTTGTTTTTCTTGTGTACTTTGATTTTCTTTTACAAAATATTTTGTTTCGCTCATATATATCTAATGCGTGCTCGGTTGTTTCGGAGGGATCGCGAGGCGTTGAAGTGTGTTTCACACTTAGCGGGTTATCCCAATGGAATTTCAAAATGAATGTGAAAGGTCTCCGAGATTTGCCGTGCAGTTGAGAAGGACTGGGTTGTTTGATCTCGTGGAAGGTTATCACGAGCATATGGATCCACCATTGATCTTGGCGTTTGTGGAGAGATGGCATCCGGAGACCAACACCTTCCATATGCCAGTTAGGAGATGATCGACTTTGGACGATGTTGTCCAAATCTGTGGAGTCACAGTTAGAGGAAGAGCGGTGCAAGGGGACAGTGAGCTGAACTTACAACAATCGATAAATCTCTTACATCTTGGTCTGGGGCTCCCTATTGATTTGATTAGGGCGGAGATGGAAGCTAGCAGGTTCACTTCAAAAGTAAGGCTAGAATTCATCCGGAAGCATTTTGCGAACAAGATTCATGATAGCCCTATATGTGACGCTTGAATGTGGTAGAAAGGCCTCGAGTTTCCAGGATGTTCAACGGACTGTTAGAGCTTTTATTCTGTTTTTCTTTGGATGTGCCGTTTTTATTGACAAGTCTGGGACTGGAGTGCCTATATGTTATCTGAGGCCGTTGTTGAAATTCAGTGAGATAGAAGAGTATGCATGGGGTGCAGCAATTTTGGCGTTTTATATAGAGGTCTCGGGGCTGCCATGTGAGGAAGGTGAAAGGGGTTACAGGGCTATATGACTCTTCTACAGGTAAAATTTGAGTATTTTAGAGTTTATTTTTTTTAATGTTAATTTTATTACTCTATCAATATGTTAACTATTTGTGTATATCTAGGCATGGATCTATGAGTATTTTCCGGTATTCATGACAGTCCCAAATTTCAACTATATCTCGTCTCAGCCGCGTGCTCATAGACACATCCCAGTCGCTCCACACTATTACGACACAACGTATGCATTGCAGTTTTATCGAGCGATAATTGATGATTTGAATGAGTTCAATGTAAGTATTAAATTCAATGACAATTTGGTATTTAAGTTTGTTTATATTTATTTTTTAGTAATTGATCATTAGAGTTGTTAATGACACATTTGATTTTGTTTCAGTTGTTTGGCATCCCTACAAAAATATCGAGATACAAACCCGATCGATGACATTGCATTTTTGAGGGATTGCTATGTTTTTTCAACATTGTCGAGCTTTTACTTGTCGCAAGGGTGGTGCGTCGGTTAGGTCCGCGTGCAACTTGTACCTAAAGATCCTCCAATGCCAAATTGGAGAACAAGAACCGTGGCGGGACGCGGTATGAGGTGAGCTGGACCAATATTGGGCCACTTTATCGAGTCGTGGCGGCAGAATCACGTGATTCAACTCTGCAACCGAGGACCTATTTCGTCTTATCCATGGGAGTGTCATCAAAACTACATGACTTGGTATGCGAGGAATTCTCATGTAGTTTTGGTGAACCCTGAGCTTCTTCCGATTCATCCCTCCCTGGAGACACTGCCTAACTGTTCACCGATTGTAAGTATTGTGATTTTTAATTGAGTTTTCTCTAACTGTGATTTTTTGCATTCGATTGGTAACTTATCTTGATTTTTCTTTTTTTACGTAATCCATCGTCATCGATGAAACCAGTCGTTTGCTAGAGAGAGGTCTGCAATTGGTCGGAATGATATGCCGGAGGAAGCAAGGTCCTCCTTCGAACAGGCGTACAACTTGACTAGGTGCAAGTACATTGGTGGGCGCTATAGTTGATTTGTTTCAGTTTAGGGTTTGTAGAATGTGTTTGTAACTTTGTAGTTTAGTTTGATGGATGTAATTCATACATTGATGGATATGATGTTTGCATGAATGTTTGAATGGAATTTAATGTTTAGGGTTTAGGGTTTAATGTTTGAATGTAATTTGTTTCAGTTTAGGGTTTAATGTATGAATGGAATTTTATGTATGGATGAATGTTTGATATCTGATGAATATGGAATTTGATGTATGGAATTTGATGTATTGATGTATGGTTTAATGTTTGAATGTTTGATATCTGATGAAAAGTGGAATTTGATGAATATGAAAGTGTTGTAAAAAACAAAACAAATTTTGAAATTTTTTCTTCCAAAATCGACCCGCCATTATCGTTTGGCATAAAGGCCAAACGACCTCGCCAGATCGTTTTCCTTTATACCAAACGACCACGGCAGATCGGTCACTTTAAATCTCAAACGACCCATGCACATCGTTTGGTCTAAAGACCAAACGACATGACGACATCGTTTGGTCTTTAGACCAAACGATCTGGCTGGTCGGTTTTGTATTAAAGCCAAACGACTTCACCGTGTAGTTTCGGTCATTATTGACAACATACGAACGTTATTTCAAATCATTCGATTGCGGTCCGAATCAACTAGTCGATCACTCAATTGCCATCCGAATCAACTTAGTCGATCATTCGATTTCAAAATCACTCGATTGACGTCCGAATCAACTTAGTCGATCGCTCTATTTCCAAATCACTCGATTGCCGTCCGAATCAACTTAATCGATCACTTGATTTCCAAATCAAATCAAATAAAAGCCCTAACATTATTTCCAAATAACAATAAAATAAAATAAAATTACATTTGTTCCAAATTACATCAAAATATCAAATTATATCAATATATCACTTAGTCGATCGCTCGATTTCAAAATTTGCCGTCCGAATCAACTTAGTCGATTACTCGATTTCCAAATCAAATCAAATAAAAGCCCTAACATTGATAACATAAAATCAAATCAAATTACACTTGTTCCAAATTACATCAAAATACAAATTACATCAAAATATCATATCGACAACATACAAACAACTTAGTCGATAACATGTATCGTTGGGGTCTTCAACGAGCTCATTTTCCCATATTAAATTGGGAATGTTCAATGCCATAAATTGCAATTGCCTTCTTGTCAAGGCCAAATTCCAACTTTCAATAATATCATATCGAGCTCTAAGCCATTGATGACATCTTGGAGGAACGGACAATCTTCAACAAGTTCAACATTGACAAAATGATTTCCACCAACATGTGCTACCCAACACTTGGGTCACTCTCTCGGATTTGCTTGGGTTCTCGGCGGCATGAGAAGGAAGCACCGACTCTCCTAAATGCATAAGGACAACATTAAATCTTGAAGCAAATAAGTATCCAAAAAAAAGGCATGCTCATCCACTTATTTAAGGGTGCATAACCTTCTTCATGTAGGATTTCCTTCATCGAATATAAAACCTCACTTTGATTGTACAAAGTACAATAAAGGGGGAGTTGTCGATAAAGCTCTTCGACAACTCCCTTCTCATCCGGCCATTCTTCTTGACTTCTTCCTAATGCAATGCAGAAAGCTCTATAACCGCAGTTCCATCGCCAACAAAGGTCATGGACTCTAACAATGTATTTATGCATTTCTTCAGAATATCCAACCCGTAATCCTTAGGACCCTTCGTCTTTCCAAAGTCTAAGCCATCTCTCACATTTCGTGGTGTGACTGTTTTGGAGAAGGCTTATTTAGTGGTGTGGTTGTTTTGGTGTTTTGGGAGAAGGTTTATTTCTTGGTGTGGTTGTTTTGGTGTTTTGGAGAAGGCTTATTTGTTGGTGTGGTGTGGATGTTTTGGGTTGGTAGTTTTGGAAGACTTCTTTCTTGGTGTAGTGTGGATGTTTTGGGTGGGCTTAATGTTTGGTTGTGACGAGACCCACTCTTCATGGTCACGTTGAGAATGTTCAAAATGAGATGGATCTCGCTTTGAAGAGTTATCATCTCCAGTTTGAAGCTTTCTCACGCAGCCTACCTTTCGGCCGACCTTTGGTTTTGCTTCCTCACAAGGCGGTACTAGCCATGTACTTTCCGCACGGCAATCTCCATAAGCTTCCTAATCATAACCCTCTGCTCTTCTTCAGAAACCATTGCAAACCTATTCATGAACAAGTCCATCGAAGGTGCAACATCGGGACCAACACCCACTGACACATTGGGAGAAGCAGACAATGTTTTCCAAAAGGGGTCGATAGCAGTCAAAGGGATGGACCGCTCTTGCTCTTCAAACTCAATTAATTCATGAGCACATGGCAGTCCATGCACTACTACAGAATAACACATTTACCACGGTAAGGAAGAAGTTTTATACCACTGTTCTACCAAAAATAGTGGCTAATATAGTTATACCACGGTCGAAATTTTGTTTGTTATTTGTTTATTAGTTTACACCACTGTTTCGTGTAAACCGTGGGGTCTAGTTTGCCATAAGCCACGGTTCCAATTATTTATGTATTTTAAACTACATAACCGCACTGTTTCCCTCAAACAATGATTTATAACTTTTTTTATTTTGGGCAAAATAATTAGCTACCGTGGCTTTTGAAGTTTTACACCAAAAAACCTCACTCTCTCAGAACCGCCTTGCGCTATTCACTCTCCATTTCTCCAACTTCTACTATTCTTTTTAGAAACCATTTTAATTTAACTGTGTTGAGCATCTTTCAATCGTCGATTGAAGTGGTTCTGGAGAGACGAAAGCAGAGGCTCGAATCCCACTAATTTAATTTACCTCTCAACTGGAGCTTCAAAGTGAATCAGAAAGGAATTGAATCGGTTAAGCCTTATATCTCGAACTTGATTTCTATCTCAAATTCTCTTCCGCCAAGGCAAGCTATTCTGGGTTTCTCGTTTCTAAATTCATATTTGTTTTTTTTTTAATTGTGATTATAAAGTCTATCTATTAAATTTCTGAATTTTACCTCAAAATTCATGCTTATTTGTTCTTTTGAGGAAACCTCATGAGTCTTCTTAGCGCTTAAATTAAATAGGGTTGGATACTTAATTAGGGTTTTCTCTCTGTTCTTCCTTGTTGCTTTCTAGTGATTTATTTTAGCTATACCAATCTGCAAGTTTGATTATATGTACTCTGAAGTTGCTTGCCTTAAAACCGCTTTTGATTGAACGAGTATGTTGGTTGGATGATGTGTGTCTCGAGCAACAAATAACAACGACCAAGTAGCAGCTTATATCTGTGTTTTCGGTTTATTGTCGATATATAAAGTGTTTGATAAAATGTCGCAATAATGGGGATTTTATTAAGGGTTAATAAATTGTCTCCCCAAGGTCTTTGATTAATCATTTCAGCACAAATTTAGAAGCAAGATTTAATCAATGGTTTAATTATCTTTGATACTAGTATTGTTTTGCATAAAGCTTTCGCTTTGCATCGTAAATTTTTATATGGATATAGTAGCTCAGTGAAATAAAATCTACTGGCATATCAACTTTGCCTAGGATGATAACCTATTACTTGTCGGTTTCGTCTTTATACCTTTTGCGCCTCTATTACATTTGACTATAAATGGCCCCACTTATAATTGATTTTGGCATGTAGAAGCCCACCTGTGCTCATTGTTAGCCAATATTGTAATTGCTTAGGATTAGACTATATAAAGTATTTTCTTTGGACTTAAGGTTATGTAGTTTAAAATCTAAGTTGGTAGATTTGTGTCTTAGCATGTGGTATTAGTGTTTTTGTTAATCATTGGTATTAACATAAAGGCTTTTGGGTGTAAAAGTAAATCACTTCACCTGTTTAGTTTAACTGAAACTAATTAGGGAACTTCACTATTTTTTTAAGCAATTTCACAATTCACAAATACCTTTAACTGGTTATCTTATTGTTACTTTAGATTGTTCCTCTTGTTACCTCGATCTGTCCTTGTGTATCTTGTACTTAAGCATAGTATAAATTGCTTTGGGAATGTCTAAGCGACTTCCCTGCAGTATGCATTTGGCTATGTGGCTTACATTTTGCTGATAGAGGTATGTGAAGTGTTATTGGATTTCCTTCCCTTTCATCAGTATCTTTACTGTTTTCTGGTTTTTATTTTTTGTAGTACCTGTATAAGCTCGACCTTTGTGATACTTGTATCTATGCAGAACTTGAAGGTTCACGAAAAACATAAGGCAATTGTTTTCCTCTTACGCTTCAAAAGATTCCGCAAGTCCTTTTTGTTCGACAACGCCCAATCGGGCCAAGACAAATCAAATGCCTTAAACCCCCTCCTCCCCATGGGCCTATGGGTCAATGTCATCATCCAATTAATTATTTCTCGTAAGTGCATGTTCTTTCCTTTTAAATATTTTAGTAGATATTAGCAACTAATGAGAAAGTATCTTACGTTCTTAGTTTTAATTGAGCCATTTGAGGGTTGTAGAGGACTAGGACCACTTTATCGATAAGTAATCTTGATACATATGACTTTGGTTAGTTCATGACTTTGGTTAATCTATATTACAAGTACATATGGTTGTAGGCTTTGGTAATTGGTATGTGTGTTGTGTTGTGTAGTCTTTGGTGCAAGTGCAGGTGTGTTGTTTTTGCGAAGGAAGAATTTGTCCACATTCTTCATCGCCATGCATAGCTTGGATTCGCAAGGGGGGAGCTCCAAATACATAGGTGTCACGCTTCACAAATGTGGTCGTTGGGAAGCTTCATATGGGACCTGTTCCTCGGCAAGAAGTAAGAAATCTCCAACTCGACTCCATACATTTCTGAGATGTCTCCAGATGTAGCTATTAGGCCTAGCTATTGGGCGAGCTTAGCAATAAAAGAGGGTTTTGTTGTTGGTGTTGTTCTTGGTGGGATAAAAATAAGAAGGAAATAGAGTTCTTGCAAAATACTAGAATTTCATTTGTGGGTATTGTTGTATGTAGCTGTTGTTGCAATTGTTGCTGGTGCTTATTATTTCCACTTTTCCAATTCAAAGGTATATAAAACCACTATTCTTGAGCTTAATGTTGTTATTTCCTTATTTTGGTTTGTTGAAATGTTGTGTATGGTAGCTAGAATTCTGAATGTGTTTTTTATTCAATTAATTAATTGCATTTGCAGCATTACCTTTCATTTGGGGGAATTTTATTTTATTTTTTTTAAAAGAAATCGATAGACTATAGGCTATGGACAATTTGTTTTGAAGTCTCATTGTGAAATTATGCAAACTCATTCTAAACTTTTATTTAACTTTCCAAGCATTGAACTACAAATAACTTAGTTTTCCCCACCATGCAGTTACTTTTAAGTGAGATTTTATACTAAGAAATGACCACGCACTTAACCCCCTGGAAATAATCTATTACTTTATACTAAACCTATAGGAATTGAATTTATAGGCTCTCGAAAGACGGGATACTAAGCCTATAGGAATTGAATCTCAAGAGTACATGTAGGTATTACATAACTCTTTTCGTTGTCGATCATTTTTTACTGGTTATATGTCGTGACTTGCCTTGTTATAAATCATTAAGGCCTTTCTTGTATTTAATTTTGTGGTGCAGATGGCAACTTGGATAGAGATGAAGGATACTTGAAGCAATTAGTAGTCGGTTAGGGTATACGTAATCCCCCTGGTTAGTGTTTTCTCTTAGCTATTTGAATAGGAACTTTTGGTGTATTTGCGTGATGCATGTGAGGTTCGCATAATTGGAATTTATTACTGTTATCGCCACTCATGACTATGAGAACACTCTGGTACATACTTTTTTCTCTTGCAATTCCTTATTTATAAGATTGTACCATGGATCACTCTCTTTTATGATTTTCATATATAATTGGTTAAGTTAAAGAGGAGGCCGATGGCTATACTAGTCTTCTGTGTGGGCTATTTCTATTAGTGACTTGCTAATGCCTACCATAGAGGCAAAGCATCTGATTCATGCCCGGATGGAGGACAAGGTGAAAAAAAAAAAAAGATTAGTCGATCACGGTAGTGTCTGCGAGCCCTTGTTTGCTATGTAAGTTTTTGCGGTCTTATGTTTTTTCATTGGCATTTTTCGGTCAAAGTATGTTGTGATGAGCTCGGCAAAGATCAATTTTTATAGTGCTAGCCCGGTTGTGCTTTCTTTTAAGATATATTGTTGCTAATAGAGCAGCGGGGTTTGTTTTAGCTTCCATCCGCAAATTAAACTACTTAACTAAACTTAGGGGTGCTTAATATATTTTCTTAACCCATGCGGACATTGCATACGCCATTTATAGCAAATCTTGTGAGTGCAACTTCTTGTATACAATATCTTGTTCTTGCTTCTTTGGACCACGACTTCTCTTCATATTATTTAATTCTGTCCTTTCTTTTATATATTCATTCGAAGAGACTACCATATGCATCCAAGAGCTTCAGTATGTTGTTTTTAAATTTATGAGAATCATGCATTTAAGTCTTAAGTGTTGTAGTGATCTCATTTTGCAAACCGTTACTTAACCGCTTTCGGCATTGGTGAAACCGTTAAGTAGCTGGGTTAATCAATGAGAAGAATATTGCTTAAATTTTCAGGTTATGACAGGATTTTTATTTATGAAATGTTGAAAATACAGATTCTCGCTAAAAATTTTCCGAAAAAGTCATGTATCTTAGGTATATATAGTTGTTTGAGATTTGGGGCGTGACACTTTCCTAGCTCGATAGATCATTTTGTTGTCGCTGAGTGTGTTGTGTAGGGGTATCAATTCGATGAAGGGGAAAAGCAAGAAGACCAAAAGAAAAAAAGAATTGCATGCTCTCCAATCTGACGATCATCACTGCTATTTGAGTAAGGTATTATCCGGGTTCTTTATGCTTATATTATCCGAGCTCTATGTACTTGTAGCATATTTATTTATATCATGCATTCACTTACCTTCGTCTGTTAGAAAGGTGCCAAATGCTGCATTTTTTTTGTAAGCTTGCTTGTTAAAGAGTCCACAGGGGGATAAATTCCTTGAATGAATATATGCCACCGATTTTAATTGTTTTGATCCTTGAATGAGTACTTTTTTATTTTATTTTTTAATCACGACTATTTCTTTTTGTAGGGTGACCAAATTTTGTTTAATCTTGGCTGAATGTTCTTGGGACGAGAATGCCAACATAGAGGAGGATGTTCTTGGTGAAGTTATTTCGAATACAAAACAAAATAGAATAAGTTGGTTTGGAGGTTTTTTATAATATATTTGTATTAATTATAATTTGGATTTTCGATTGGGAATGGATTGTTTTCAAATTGTGTTAGCAATTCAATGTCTTTGTGTTGGATGTGTAAATTTATTTCTTTTGTTTGTGTTGCACTATGAATTGTTTATTTGAGCAATGTGTTTTTAAATCCAGTGTGGATATATATGGTGAAAATGGGCAGGTTGCAGGTTGAATAAATATGATTGGAATCAAATAATTAGGGATTTTTATATAAAAAAATATATATATATACTATAAACCACGGTTTGATAAGAACCGAGGTATAAGCAATTTATATAACCCACGGTTTGTAATGACTATACACCACAGTTTGATAAGAACCGAGATATAATCAGTTTATATAACCTACGGTTTGTATCCAACTGTCGTATATATTATCACTATTTCCCACGGTTTGTAAATATAAGACCAAACTTTTCGGACTATTAACCACGGTTTGTAAATCCTAATACCACTGTTTTACTTAAAACCGTGGTATATAAGAGGTACTTTTCCCCACGGTTTTGTTAGAAGTATTTGTCACGGTGGTTGTTACCACGGTATGAAAACAGTGGCTAAAGGCTTTTTACCACCGTGTAATAATAAAGATATATGAGCTTTTCTGTAGTAGTAGTGATGGCTCGTCTAAATAGCACCAACACCTTATCTCTCCATCTTTAACACGCTTTTACGCGGGTATCTATTTCTTCAAATAACAAGTCTAAACACTTGCGTGAGACAAGGCCTCCGAAGTTCACGAAACAAAGGAATCCGGTGGTGGTGCTGAAGTTACAATCATACTTCTCTCGAAGGTAGCTCTAATTTCTGACATCCGGATCTCTAGAATCGGGTGGATTAAGCTAAACATACTCAAAAAATCATGACAGGTTTGCATTTCCTAGTACACGCTTCACCGAGCATGAGACCCTTCAACTCTATTGGTCGTTGTACTCCCAAAGTGAATGTGTTGGTCGATCCAACAACATACGATCGATCCCCGTGAGAGGAAACCAAGTCTCTCGCAAATAACAAACAAAATTGAGTACTCAACCCCGTAATATTTTTCCAAAGCATCCCATCTACTTTGAAAATAACCTCTCGCTCTTTGATTTGACTACGTTGTTCCACGAAACTGGGCCTTCTACAAGTTCAGAGTTGGAAAAATATCGTAACATTTTGAAAGGACGACGTAGCGATATGCCATCTACATAGATGCTTGTGTGCGTTAGGAAAAACTCGTCACGCACTCATCATCGGGGCTAAGTCCCCGCCGCATTAACGATCACGGATGGACTTATGTCACCAAGCAAGCCACTAAAATGATGCAGGGCCCACTCATAGTCGACCGTTGTTTCAGATCGGCAAAGACTGACACACGGTGAAAGATTTCCATGTTGAAGTCACCCCAACAAACCGCATTTAAAAGGCCACCGATACCGTTAGTTTTGTAGGTAGCGTCTAACATGAAAATCGTTGGAAAAGTCCGAGCCAACTTAACACCTTCCTCGATGGGCCCATAACAATCCCGTTATCTCCTCGGTATTCTCATCCCGCCTCAACTCCTCAAAATAATGTTCTTTTGCTAACAACTCACGCAATCTCAGAATTGTGTGAGACCGCTCATATCCAATTTCCTCTTCTTCTTGCGCGTGTAGACTTGGGATATACTAGAGATGTTATCATGATACCTATTCTTGATGGAATCCAATATTTGTTTAGGTTTTATTCCACACTTACTCATCTCCTCGACAAATACTTTCGAACTCGAACGGTTAGTCGAAAGTAGCAAATGCATGTCCTTCAAGGGTCTTCGCCAATGGATGGTTGTGAACACCATTAAGAATCGACAATTTTCCAACTATCGACAATGCCGCGTTGGAAAATACCTTTTAACTTAAATGGACATCCCGATTTCTTGGTTCCCCGACCTTCTCTTATTAGCCTTCTCTTAGCCTTCCTTCTTGTGTGACCGATACACACCCGAAAGCACTCACAAGCCAAATTCAATCTTGCTACTTTCGGTTTCCTTTGGCACACTCCGACTTTTCAATGACCACAACAACATTAACTTGTCTTCCTCTAGCGGTTGCCCAATCGATTGCCTCGCCACGCGTATGAAAGACCTAAACACATAAAAACAACAACTATTATTAATACACTAATAAAATTATATTTAGAAAATTTTAAAAAAAAAAATGAAATCAATGCCTACTCAATCATACCTCTTTCAGAGTAAAAATTTCTGTTGTATCACTTAAAATCGGGTTGACAATCCACATCATTCGAAGTTTGCGAAGATCGGTTCCCGGATAGCGGCAAAGAATTCTACATATAGAAAATAAAACAAGAGTCTCAAACAATGCATTTAGTTTCAAACGACCCAACCATGTAGTTTCATCAAGAGTCCAAACGACTTACATGTAGTTCTATAGTGTAATGAAACGACCGCCCATGTAGTTCTAGAGGTAATGAAACGACCCACCATGTCGTTCAGAGTGTTCTCAAACTACACCGCCATGTCGTTCAGTAGTGTTCTCAAACTACAGGCCCATGTCGCTTGATAGTGTTACCAAACGACCCACCATGTCGTTTGGGCTCGGTTTTGCATTCATTCATTTTGCATCCATTCATTCATTCATTCAATCAATCAAATGTTTTGTATTCATTTTAATCAAGTGTTACCTCATTATTTAGGTTTGCATTTTGTCGCCGACGATTTCTCGAATTTCATTTGCTCGACTTGTCGATCTTCAAATTCTTCTTTGACCTTCAACATTTTGTTCCACTTCTTCACTTTCAACATATCTTCTATTTTCTCCTTCTCTAATTTGTTGTTCTTCTCTAATTTGTTGTTGACATCAAACATTACCTCAAATACTTCTTCTTCATCTTCATGTTCCATTTAGAGAAAACTTGAGTGTGTAGAAACTTGAGTATGTAGAAAACTTGAGTATGTAGAAAACTTGAGTATTCTATGTAAACCCTAAACTCTAAACCGAAAGTGAATGAGTATTCTATATATATTTGAAATTTTGATATATTTCGAATAATTGAGTGAAATATATTTGTAAACACCCCAAACTAGTTTATTATTTACAATTGAATAAAAAAAAATGGAAAATAACAAGTTTAGATATAAAACAGATTATTATTTTAGATTTGGATAATTTAGTGAAATATGTTTGAAATTAAAATTTTTTTTATGTCGGTACGAAATTTGTAAACCCTAAACCCTAAACCCAAACCCCAAACCCCCAAACTAGATTATGATTCAAAATTTGAAAAAGAAAATAAAAAATAATAAGTTTATAAATAAAACAAATTATTATTTTGAATAATTAAGTAAAATTTGTTAGCACGAAATTTGTAAATAACTCTAAACCCTAAACCCTAAACCCTAAATCTCAACCTAGTTTTATGATTCACAATTTTAAAAATAAAATAAAAAATAACAAGTTTAGATATAAAACAAATTATTATTTCAAATAATTAAGTGAAATATGTTGGTACGAAATTTCTAAACCTTGAACTCTGAACTCTAAACCCCAAACTAGTTTATGATTCACAATTGAAAAAATAATAATAATAACAAGTTTAGATATAAAACAAATTATTATTTTAGATTTTATAGCATGTTTGATTACATGTTTTAACTTGGTTATAAAGATACTATGTCATAAATGGATAAAAAGAGTGTAGAGTGCATGTAGTTTTATTGATGTAATTGTGTTGTTTCTAACCCAATTTTTAAATCGGATTTCAATTTTTCTAATTCAATTGAAATCGCTTTGAGTGCATTTGGAATCGCTTTGAGTGCGTGTTCACGCCGTTTGAGTGTACACTCAAACACGTTTGAGTGTAAACTCAAATTACATGTCCAAGTTTGAGTGTAAACTCAAATTACATGTCAAGTCGTTTGAGTGTTAATTTGAGTTTGAGTTACACTCAAACTAGATGGCCAAGTCGTTTGAGTGTATACTCAAACGATATGGACAAATCGTTTGAGTGTTACTCACACTAACACGAAACTACGCCACATGTAGTTTGAGTGTACACTGAAACTACGCGGTCATGTAGTTTGAGTGTACACTCAAACGACATGACCGTGTAGTTGAGTGTACACTCAAACGACATGGCCGCGTAGTTTGAGTGTTAGTGTGAGTAACACTGAAACTACGCGGCCATGTAGTTTGAGTGCACACTCAAACGACATGGCCGCGTAGTTTCAGTGTACACTCAAACTACATGGCCGCCAGTAGTTTGAGTGTACACTCAAACGACATGGCCACGTAGTTTCAGTGTACACTCAAACTACATGGCCGCGTAGTTTCAGTGTTAGTGTGAGTAACACTCAAACGACTTGGTCATGTCGTCCGAGTGTACACTCAAACGACTTGGCGAAGTCGTTTCGCTTTCACTTAAACGACATTGTCAAATTGTTTACGTTTACACTCAAACGACATGACCATGTCGTTTGAATGTAAAAAACAACGACTTCGCCAAGTCGTTTGAGTGTACACTTCGCATCGTGTGGTCGCTGTCGTTTGAAATAGAAAACGTAAAAAACGACCGGGGTTCGTTTTGGCAATACCGTTGAATTGGTTCTTTGGGCTTTTTTATGGCAAATTTGTAATATGGCAAATTTGTAAAATTTCTTTTTTTTTGAGGGGTTGCCCAATCCAATTTGATGAGTGCCCAATGGAATCACCAATCTAAAAGACACAATTTTAGGCCAATAGGGGAATAGTTATATTAAATAAAGGCTCACATTTTTCAAGTCGCGAACTCGCGATGGTGCGACTGAAATGTTTTTGTGGTACCCACTTCTTCCAACTGAAGGGCCTATGGGCATATGGTAATTGTCTTTGTGATACAGAGTCATATATGACGCACATTTGACCAAGGTTCAAAATATCGATATCGATAAATATATCGGTGTACCCAAAAACCGATATATATCGGATATATCGGAAATATCGGATATATATATTTTTTTGGTGATCAGTGCAAACTATTTAAAATATCGGATATATCGGAAATATAATATCGGAAATATCGGAAATATATCGAAAATATATTGGAAATATCGGATTTATATTAAAAAATGGTCAAAAAGTCAAACGATATATATCGTAAATATCGGATATATCAATTATATCGGCAATATAAACTTTTATATCGGAAATCCCGATATATATCGGAAAAATAAGGGTACTATATTCGGTGGATATATATCGGAAATATCGATATCGGTGTACCAAAATACCGATATATATCGGCGATATATCGGATATATCGTCGATATTTTGAACCTTGCATTTGACTATGACATATCTTGAAAAAATGGTCCTGCAGGCTGCAGCCAGAGTTAAATAGTTAATATATCGATGAAAAAATGGTACTCCATAAGAATCATTCTAAGAACTTAAAATCGGTTTTCAGCAGTAATCGGTCGAGGAGGCGAGATGCGATTAATCGGTGATTTAATTGGTTGAATCGGTATATATTATAATATACAAAATTTCAATTATACCTTTAAAATATATAATATAAACAATAATATTAGGTCCAATAAATAAGAAATATTTTAATAAAACACAAATTGTTAATGTTAATATCTTATATCTAACTACTTTAAAGGGAACGATTCTATAAATAGTCTCTTTCCAATTATACTTCTATATGGTTTTAATTATTACGACCACCGTCAAAAGAATATGGTGTAATAATATAGGTGAGTGAGGGGTAAAACTGTCAAGTAAAATTCAAATGTTTCTCCTGAAAATTAGTACACTACTCTCAATTTTATAAATATTTGCAATATTATCACTGCCCATACACATGGTGTAGACACGTGTTAGAAAACTAGTACATTCAAAAATAAAAAGTAAAGGTAGCAATTTACAAGTACAAAATAACAAAAACATGTCTCCATACTTGACATATTCACATCAAACAATCAAAACATGAAATCCTTGAGACTAAAACAAAGATTAAGAACATGTCATATGTTCATATGAGACTAAAAAACTCAAAAGGCGCTCCTATCATCAATGTTGAAATCTTCATCCAACACATTCCTTTCAATTTCACCCTCCCTTCCAAGTGTCAAATCTTCTATGTGGCATTCTAAATCTCCCTCCCTTTCAAGTGTCAAATCTTCTATATGATCTTGTAAATCTGGTGCATCATCATGTAAGGAATACGACGGCGACACGTTGGTGTTTGACTGTTGAATTGGTGGTTCTATTGCCGCCTCAACTTGACTCCAAGTAACATTGTCAGCATCTCTTACAAAACCTTGAAGCTCCTCGTCTATTGGAATGACCCAATCATCATTGTCATCCATATCCATTTCAGTTAGAATCATTGGATTTGGTGTAGCCTTGTTCACTTGGGCATTATATCGTCGCTCCAATTTTTTATTGTACTGGATGTAGACGAGATCATTCAACATCTTTTGCAACAAACAATTCCTCTTCTTTAAGTGTACCTACAATAGATATAAAGAACAAAAGAAATATAAACTAGACTTTATAAAAGATTGAATTCAAAAAATGAAGTATGTTATTATGTTTGTCCGTTAAGTACCTGGACAAAAAGAGGTAATTAACAATTAGAAAAAAGCAAAGAACCTGAACAAGTAAAGGTGCACCTAAAAAATTATAAACAGAACTCTCACTGAAACAAGAAATACTTGAAAGAATGCTAACTCCCTAAAGAGTTATCCCACTTGAAAAGTGTGATAAGCGTGAATGTCTTCTTAAAACTATTAGCCACCTGCCATTTTCTCCACCTTAATGCCCCAAATGTCTGCAAAAGTAAGAAGTTTGGATGTAACAAACTTGAGAATATTCAGGGAACTATGTTCCATAATTTCGTAGACCAAAGACTACCTAAAACATCTTAACAACAACCTCATATTATAGCTTCACAGGTAGAATGTTAAGATATAAACAATGTTCAATAGGAAGTTAACTTTCTCAATAATAGATACGAAAAGCAGTATGAGTTAACATGCGGCAACAATGCAACTTAATTATTATAGCACTTAATTACATTGTCAAAAGCACTCCAATTGCATTCGCACGGCGAGGCACTACAAGTTTGACTCAAAACCATTATTGCCAGCTTTTGGAGAGTCGGCGCTGAGCTTCCAAATGTTATCCACCATTGCACTATGCAGCACACATAAAAGGTTAGAAAGAAAACACCTAAACGGATATTTACATAGAAGGTACTTGTTAATAGAGTTTAGCTTTTAACAGGTGACGTCCCTCGACACCTTTTAGCCATTGGCTCTCCAAATCTCAACAATGCATCTCTATAAAAGCTCCACTTCCATAGCGAGCTTAAAGTCCTCATCAAAATCAAGAACAAGCTTATCAAAAACTTTTGTAAGCCCTGCCCTAATATATTGATCTCCCTCAACAGCCAATGCATTACCAGCTTCCGATTGCTTGTAATAGAACTCAAGATTCAGGTACAAACCAGCTAGAAAGCAAAAAAAAAACATGGATTTAAAACACTAAGAAATAGACCAACTAAGACACAAATGAAGTAATCTAAAAGCTTCATATGTACAATCTAAAAAAATTACCTGCATGTAAATGACGATGGAGTTGATCCACCCATCTATCATCGATAATCTTGAACACTACTTTTCTCAACTGGTATCGTTCCATCTTTACAACTTGGGTTGATGTTGTGTCCTCACCAATGTTAATTTTTATTTGCTCATTTGCCTTGCTTATTGCTTCATATATATTGCCCATGCAAGGCTTTTCAGCATCAACCAATCTAAGCACTTCAACTAATGGACCCAGAATTCCACAAGCAAAATTTACACTTGACCAAAAGGAATTTCTGCAAATAATATTTTCGACATTCTTTCCTTCAACCTTTTTTGCAAATCTACTAGTAGTCCACTTCCCATAAACAAACATCATTCTCAATGCACTCTTGCTTTTGGCAATGCTTTCTAAGGTGTAGAATTGAGTTGCAAATCGAGTCACGCAGCTCCTATGCAGCTCACACTTTGTGCACTTACGCATCCAATTTACAACTTGATTATGGTTATATATGTAAACAACAATAGTCCTTTGTTTCGCCCATAACCTTTTTAATGTTAGCTATATCCTTTCCAAACTCTTGCAAAATGAGATTCACATAATGGGTAGCACAGGGAGTCCATAACAACTTCGGATACTTGTGCTCTAAAATAGTTCTAGCAAGCTTATAATTGGAAGCATTGTCGGTGATAAACTACATACAAAAATAATAATAATAATAAAATAAAAAATATAGTCTAGCCATCTCTAAGCTTGAATATTAAAAAATAACTAATTAATTAATAACAAACCACTTACCTGAACAATATTCTCTACTCCTACATCCTTAATCACATCTTCAATCATTCCCACAATTAGATTTGCATCTTTAATATGCTCTAAAGCATCAATAGACTTTAAGAAGACAGTTCCTTTTGGACAACTCACAAGAAAATTTATCAGACTTCGCCTTTTACAATCAGTCCAAAAATCTGACATAATAGAGCATCCATACTTCTTCCAATGAACTCTAAAGCTTTCAACAAACTTAGTTGTATCATCATATACATCTTTCAACAATGTAGTCCGCATATGACAGTACCTAAAAGGTAAAAGAGACAATCATAAGATAACAAATGATATATCAACTATCAAACAAAAACTAAAGTAGATACAAAATAAAATGCAATACCATTTATAGTACCGTATAAAAAAAAATGAGTAGTAAGCTTGAACAATACCTTTTTCATATTTCCCAATTGCATAAATCATGGTTTGAAAACTAGGCACACGCACGGCATTAAAAGATAAGCCAACTTCATATGCCCATTCAGCAATAGCCTTCCAAGCATCCTTTTTCTCTTTTTCTTTGTATGGATTACAATGCTCAATTTGTTTTTGCTTCATTTTATCGTGATCCGGTATCAAAATGGAATCCATTGGACCTTTATGAGTGTTAGCCGTCTTCCTCTTCTTACTAGTAGTGGGCAATGGACCCCCACTCCCACTCTCTCCTAAAATTTAGATTTCTTCTTCATTCATTATCTCCGCATCCTGAAACCTTTCATGCCCTTCTAAAATACTATTAAGTCTACTCTTGTCAGACTTTTTCTTGGTCTTACATTGTACAAATAACTCACTAATTCTTTTCATTATCTCAATCGTAACCTTAGGACATGCCGTAACTTGACTTGACTTATGCAAAAGATGTTCTTTCGCTCTTGAAATCCCTCCATAAAAGTTTTTAAGACATAGCCTACATGTTACGTTATTTTTATTGTTGGAATCTGGACAAAACATGTAGTCCCATGCTGGATCATGGAACTTTCTAGAGTTCACACCTCCAATGGGATTTGCAGAAGCTCCAAAAGAATTCATTGGATTTGTAGAGTCTACTGGAGTACTAATTGGAATAGTTGAAGGTCCCAAAGTACTCATTCTGTAATCTGTATATGCATAAGTCATATCAACATTTAGAGGCACATTTCATTAATTTTTAAACATTCATAAATATTTAAACTGTGGGCAGAAAACCCATCAATATGCATACATTTGGTCATGTGGATGCGTCATTCAATTATCAAACAAGGACTTCTTTAAATGAATTAAAAAAAAATAGTTTTCTTTAACCAAACTTAAAGAATTTGTTTGAGATTTTATTTTATTAAAAGGTTAATATTTTATGGTGTTATGCTAAGTGCTAAGTTGTTTGTTCCATCAAAATATAATAATATCTACCCTACAAACAAACAATATTACCCTACAACAAACAAACAACAATGGAAAAGACAAAAGAAAATAGGGGAGAAAGGAGAAGAGGAAACAAAGAGTCAAAGAATAAAGAATAACAAAAAATAATACATGTTTACTTGATCACTTCATAGTTGAAGAAGAGAGAGAGGACTGAGGATATGAAGACAAGCTCTGGAATTGGAAGTGTTCAATACTTCACTACTTCGTGAGTTCGTGGGGTTTTTTTTTTTTTTTTTTTTTTTTTAATCTAATTCTAGTTGGGTTCCGATAATATCGGCGCTGTTTTATTCTCAGTTGGCCCGATAAATTGGTCGAAAACATCTCGCTCCAGTCCCGATATACGATTACTCACCGATTAAATCCGATTTTAACTGCTTAGAGCAGATAAGCTGATTATATATATATAGTGTGTGTGTGTGTGTGTGTGTGTGTGTGCCTTTTGGACAAGGGTCGCGTCCAAATCACGTTGTCCAGATCGCCAATACTTCAAGAGGGTGGACTATAGCATAATACAAAATATCGCGATATTTGTCGATATTTATCGAGATTTCATATAAAGATATATAAATATTATGATATGTTTAGAGATATATACGACTGTAAATATCGGCGATGTTTTGACGATATTTGGTGATATTTTGTGTATGTAACAATTTTATTTAATATTTACCATTATATTTTAAATAAATATAAATAATATATTATGATATATCAAGAAATATCCACAATATCCATGATATTTGTCGATATTTTGGATATATTCACGATATTTGCATGTGAAACAATGTCAAATATCCCCAAAGAGAAAGATATATCCATGATACATATCGAGAAATTGAGTATCGATAAATACCATGATATTTTGTACTATCTTACTATATAGAAAAATCTGGGGGTTGATGAACAGTGTTTTCATGTACGTCACAGGATCAATTTAGGGTGTGTTTGTTAAATTTTAACTCACGGAAAGGAAAGGAAATAAAATGGGTGGTCCACTATAAAATGGAATGGAAAGGAAATAATTTTAAATGGTATGTGTTTGGTAAACTGGGGAAAGGAAAGTAAAAACTGGGAAAATGAATAATCATGTTTGTTTGTAAAAGCTATGGAAAGGAATAATTGTATTGTTGGGTCATGGGTGTATTAGTAGTAAGTCCCTATCTATCTATTTCCTTTCCTTTCCTTTCCACAAAATTTTCAGGAGTTAGCTAAGGACACAAAACCTTTTCCATTTCCATGATTTTGTTTCCATATGGAAAAATCCATTTCCTTTCCATGGGTAAACAAACGCCTTAAAAACTATGGAAAAGGTGGACCACTCTTATTTTCCTTTCCTTTCTATAGTGTTTCCATCATAACAAACACACCCTTAGTCTTTTCACTATCTATTGTGGGGTATTTTGGTCTTTTTAAATAGACTGGAAAGATTATCTCAATGGTTCTCGATTATTCGTCTCTCTCTGTGGCACAGTCTCCTCCTACGTCTCCGGCTTTCACTCTCTCTTCAATCTTCGACCCATACTATTTAAGAGGACTCTATACAGTTCACGAATTCTCGCCTCTTTCTCTCTATGTTTATTTCTTCTATGTGATTGATGATCTTGAAGCTGAATGCATCAGTAGAGAATCGATAATATTGGTTCTAGATTATGATGTTCAGGTAATTCATTGATTTATTATTCCGATAACTTTGTTATGTCTGGATTGGTTGTTGTATTTTGCAAAATATATAAGCTTTCGGATGAAGTAATAAATAGTGAAAGGAGAGTTGGCGTTTGTGTAAGTTGTGGTTGTGTCTACTTCATGGATTGTCATCTTCATGGCTGTTGAGTGTTGACTACAGATGTTATTCTCACATGGTATGGTTGGGCATGGTAAAATGAAGGAAAACCTTAATTTAATTGTTAAATTGTTTGTTATTATTATTTTTTTTCGTAGCCAACACGCATGGATATAATTTTAAATTACCATAACAGTAAGACAATTAAGTTTCATTCATCGGCATAAAGGTTTTTTATGCTAAGAAAACCGACAATTTGTCGAACTATTTTTGTAAAGGATAAGCTTCTCTTTTGCGAAAATGATCTGTCTGATATCGCTAATCCGTTGGAATGTACGCACAGAGTACTTTTATTTAGTGATTGTTACATCTACACTATTTCCTTTTCTTTATCGTAGTGTTTTCGTCTAATTTAGTTGAAATTGCTAAATGCAGATGCTACCATGGGAGAGTCTACCAGTTTTGAGAAATAATAAGATTTATCGTATGCCTTCAGTTGGCAGCATATCTGCATTGGTGAATGTAAACTTTCATTGTCAAGAACAAACTGGGAGAGCCGAGGGAAGCTTTCCATCGATAGATCCTTTAGATGCATTTTATTTGCTGAATCCAAGCAATGACCTCGATGGCACACAAGTTAACGAATAGAGCACTATTTTTCAATTATACACAAGTTTCCAGCATATCTTAAAAATCTTTCTCTTACTATATACCGCTTTCTATAGACCAACTCCCAGCCTTCTGTTATATATTTGAGAAAACGGTAAGATTTATGATTTTAGTGTCGTTTATATTTACTAATTTTTATGATATTTAGTTTGGTTATAATTTTAGTGGCATTTTTTGTATTCACTAAATAGTTGTATGCGTTCTTTTGACCGCCATATAATTCAGTTGCATTCAAAATGGATAACTCTACCCAAGAGAGCTCATTATTACTTAATGACAATGCAATTCATACTCAAGCTTGGATCTCACCGCCATATCGTTGTCTCTGTGTATTTAAATTTCTTTCTCCCTAACTTCTCTCTCTTCGTTCTTCGTTTTGTTAGAGTAACAATTTATTACTATGTTTAGTATTAGCAAGTATCTTGTAGGATATAGATATATTAGCAAGTATCTTGTAATCTTAGTAAGTGTATTATCTTTTTCTAGATAAGTGGATCTAGGAAAAGATAATACTACTAGAAACATGTATATATACTATTAGAAACATCAATAAAGATTATCAGAAATATCCATTAAAACATCTTTGACATGGTATCAAGAGCCAACTCCGATTTCCTTTCCACTACCCCATTACTATAGGAATCGGAGCCTTTTTTTTTTTTTTTTGTGTGTTTGGTTTCTTTTTTTGGTCATATATATCATACTATTTATTACCCTCTCCTACTTATCGTTCTTGTCTTTTTTGATCTAGTTCATTATTTGTGTTCTATATCATAATGACCCACTTAACTACCAATAATAATTCTGTTGTTGTGCATTTCAATAACGATTCCGCGGTCATGTCTAATCTTTATATGAAAGAGATGTCCTCACTAATTACTCCAGAACGACTTGATGGTACTAATTATATCGAGTGGTCATTGAATGCGCAGAACAAGATCAGGGGCAGAAAACGTTGGGGCTTTATCTCTAATATTAAGGCTGCTCCAACAAACATAAATTCTGAGGAATATGAAGCTTGGGAGAACGAGAATTGTCTAGTCAAGTCTTGGCTTCTTGATGCAATGACCAAGGACATCAAGTCAATTTTCCTTCACTTATCTTCGGCCAAGGAAATCTGGGATACTACAAAACAAACTTACTCTGTTAGCCAAGATGCATCGAAGGGTTATCAGCTATATTGTGAGGGAATTTTTGTCCACCAAAATAGAGGTTCTGTTATTCCTTATTTTGGAAAATTGAAAAAAAAATATGGCAAGAATTTGACGCTATTGAAGACTGCACTATGGAGTGTGCCAATGACATTAAGAAATATACCACAAAGGTTAATTCTCAGCATGTGTATATTTTCTTGGCCGGTCTTGATTCTCATTTAGATGGGGTTCGTGGTCGTGTTCGTGTTCTTGCTATTAAGCCACTTCTATACATACAGTCCGTTTATGCCATGGTTTGTGCTGAGGCGAATCGTCAGGATGCCATGCTTGGTGGGACATCCAATGAAGGGACTGCTATGGCTGCTCAAAAATCATTTGTTCATCCTGATTCAAAGAAAGGAGTTCGTAAGTGTACCCATTGTAATGGTGATAACCATGTAGTTAACACCTGCTTTAAGCTACATGCATGTTATCTAGATTGGCATCCAAAGGGTAAGGAGTCTCCCATGTCTTCTAACTCTAAGGCAAAGCGTTCAAGTTCGAAGAGTCACTTAGTCACTGCTGCCAGATTTGTTACCCAGTCAGGTATATCTAACTCTACTCTTATTGCTTTTACTGGAAATAGTGATTGGATAATTGACACTGGTGTCACTGATCATATGACTTGCGATCGATATAAATTTAACAATTTCTCCTCTACTTGTCCCAAATCAGTCATTAATAATGCTAATGGTGTGTCATCTCCAGTTGTTGGTATTGGCACTCTACCTTTGTCCCCTTCTTTATCTATCCATGATGTTTTATTTGTTCCATCACTAAATTGTAACCTTCTCTCTGTTAGCCAATTAACCAAATCTAATAATTGTGTTGCCTTGTTCTTTCCCACTAACTGTATTTTTCAGAACACCCATGCCAAGGAGAGGATTAGCAGTGGTAAGCAAAGTGGAGGATTGTACTATCTGGAGGATGGTTTTCAACGGTCCAATCAAGGAGTACAAGCTCATGTTATGAGTGACGATAGGATTCATAAAAATAAAAACGAGATTTGGCTTTGGCATAGACGACTAGGACATCCCTCATTTGGTTATCTTAGGAGATTATTTTCCTCTTTATTTAATGGTTGTAGTCTTTCTGATTTTGCTTGTGAAACATGTGTAATGGCGAAAAGCCATCGTACTGTTTTCCCTTCGAGTGATAATAAATCTGTTGCTCCTTTTTCTTTAGTTCATTCAGATTTTGGGGTCTTGCCCCACGTCTTACACATAACGGGATGAAATGGTCTATTACTTTTGTCGATGACTGCACTCGGATGACCTGGGTATATTTTTTAAAACATAAAAGTGATGTCTGTATAGTTTTTCCCCTTTTCCATCAGGTGGTGCTCACACAGTTTGGCATCTTGTAAAGGTTGTTCTCTCTAATAATGGGGGTGAGTATTTTAAAAAGGAATTGACTGGCTTTCTACATTCGGTTGGTATTATACATCA
The DNA here is from genome assembly GCF_015680905.1 of Coptis chinensis. Taxonomy (NCBI): domain Eukaryota; kingdom Viridiplantae; phylum Streptophyta; class Magnoliopsida; order Ranunculales; family Ranunculaceae; genus Coptis; species Coptis chinensis. The sequence goes on from NC_141459.1 coordinate 37,481,724, forward strand.
AACCTCTTGCTCTTATTCCCCTCAGCAAAATGGGGTTGCAGAACGAAAAAACAGACATCTCTTAGAGATTACTCGGCCTTTATTAATTGGTGGTCATGTCCTATCTCACTTATGGGGCAAGGCTTTGAACTCTGATGTTTACTTAATGAATCGTACACCCTCTAGTGTTGTCTAATTTCGGAGACCCTTAGATGCGCTTTCTGATCACTGTATGCTTCCGCCCATTGTTCATTTAGCACCATATATCTTCGAGTGTGTGGTGTATGTTCACTTACATACACAACAACGCACCCAACTTGATCCATGTGCGCTGAAGTGTGTCCTTGTTGGGTATGGCTCAACTCAGAAGGGTTATAAGTGTTATCATCCATCATCTAAATTTTTTTTTTTGTCTCAATGGATGTCATTTTTCATGAACATGACCTTTTTTTATACAAAGATCATTGATTCTTCCCTTCAGGGGGAGAATAGATATGAAATGTAGAATCATGATGATATAATGGTCTTTGATTTATCGGGACCACAATCACTTAGTGATACAATAGAAGAAGTCGTTGATGCAACCTCCACTGAGTGTTCAAATGAAGGATGTGAAGATCAAATCCATGATAGTACATTACCTCCTACAACGGATCCACTAATCCAATCTTCTCCAGAAGACCCATTAGAGGTATCTCCTGACTCTATTATTGTTGATTCTAATATTCTTGATGTTAATCTACCCAGTCTTAATTCTGAACTAGTTCAATATCATCTTCCACCTCGATCTAACCGTGGCCAACCACCAATTAAATATGAACATGATCCTAAAGCTAAAGTGAAATATCCCATAAGCAACCATGTGTCATCTCACAAGTTGTCCAAGTCATATGCATCTTATGTATTCCAGTTATCATTTGTCTTTATTCCTAGTAAAGTGCATGAAGCTTTAGCAGATTCTAGATGGACCAAAGTTATGGCAGAAAAAATGGCAACACTGAAAAAGAATGCTACTTGGGAACTTGTAATGTTACCAAAGGGAAAGAAGACAGTGGGGTGCATATGGGTATTTACAGTCAAGCTCAAAGCAGATGGGGCTATTGAGAGATACAAAGCTCGGCTGGTTGTGAAAGGGTATACACAATCTTATGGTGTAGATTATCAATAAACTTTCACACCGGTTGCTAAACTCAATACTGTGAGAGTACTTTTGTCATTAGCAACTAATAAAGATTGGCCTCTTCTTCAGTTTGATGTAAAAAATACTTTCTTGCATAGAGATCTTACTGAATAAGTATATATGGATCCTCCCCCAGGAATACCAGAATACTCAGATATAACAATGGTCTGTAAACTAAAGAAGGCATTGTATGGGTTAAAACAGTCCCCAAGAGCTTGGTTTGGCAGGTTCACCAAGTCTATGAAGAAGTTCGGCTACAAACAAAGCAACTCGGATCACACTTTGTTTTTAAAGCACAGAAGAGGTAAAATCACTGCTTTGATTATCTATGTTGATGATATGGTGGTGACAAGTGATGATCATGAGGAGATTTCTAGTTTACAACGGTATCTGGCTTCTGAATTTGAAATGAAACAACTCGGAGACCTTAAATATTTCCTTGGGATTGAGGTAGCCCAATCAAAGAATGGTATTTTCCTATCCCATCGGAAATACATTCTTGATTTATTATCTGAGATGGGAATGCCTGGATGTAAGACAGTTGATACTCCCATTGAGTAGAACCACAAGCTGTTTCTGTGTTTGAATGCAACTCCAACCGATAAGGGGAGATATCAGAAGCTTGTAAGGAAACTAATCTATTTATTGCATACCAGGCCAGATATTGCGTATGCAGTTAGTGTTGTGAGTCAATTCATGCATGACCCACGTAAACCTTATATGGATGTTGTAGAGCGCATATTGAGATATTTGAAATCTGCTCTGGATAAAGGCTTATTGTTCTCGAAACATAATCACCTAAAAGTAAAAGGCTACACTGATGCAGATTAGGTAGGTTCAGCCGACAACAGAAGGTCTACCTCAGGATAACCTTATGACTTGTGTAGGTGGAAACCTTGTGACTTGGAGGAGAAAAAAATAGCCAGTAGTATCAAGATCAAGTGTTGAAGCTGAATATCTCTGGCATATGGGGTATGTGAGTTGCTGTGGTTGAGAAATTTGTTGAAGGACTTGGGTTTTAAACCAAGAGTGGAAATGAATCTATATTGTGACAATACGTCAGCTATAGAGATATCTCATAATCCTATTCAACATGATCGGACAAAGCATGTGGAGATTGATAGACATTTTATCAAAGAGAAACTTGAAGCTGGAATTATTACTTTTCCATTTGTAAAGTTTGAAGACCAACTAGCAGATGTCCTTACTAAAGCAGTGGCTAGCAAGGTGTTTAATGATTCTCTTGTCAAGTTGGGTATGTGTGATATCCACGCACCAACTTGAGGGGGTGCTGAAATAAGGTAGGGCGCGGGGCGCGCCTTTGTCAAAGCATATCCAAGCGCGGGGCGCGCTCAACTCTCTGGAGGTTCATCAAGACAAGAGCGCGGGGCGCGCCTTAGCATAGGGCTCGTTCAACTCTTTTCAAGTTAGGCATGCGCGATATCCACACACTAACTTGAGGGTTAAAGTAACAATTTGTTACTATGTTTAGTATTAGCAAGTATCTTGTAATCTTAGTAAGTGTATTATCTTTTCCTAGATAAGTGGATCTAGAAGATCTCTGTATTCATATATACTACTAGAAACATCAATAAAGATTATCAGAAATATTCATTAAAACATCTTTGACACATTTACTATTTATACGGCTTGCTGTATCACTAAACGAATGGTAAGCACACTCCATATATATAAAGATAAGCACACTTGATGTGAGAGGGTACGAATTAAACTGGGCAGAAAGTTTAACAACAAATAAGTAAAGAGAATTGGTGTATGTGGATTCATATGTTTGCCACTTGCCATATATGTTTTGGACTTTTGTCTATCAAAACTCACGGGTTGCAAATAACAATCAGTGTTACCTACTTACCTTTGGGTAAGGTCATCATACTTATTTTGTACTTCTTCAATTCTTCCTTTCAAATTTATTTGGGTATCAATTATGTTGGAGAATTTTTTATTAATGAGTTTCATATGCTTTTATACACGAGGCACTATAGTTTCTTTGATTGGCTAGAAAAAAGGTGATCTGTGATGTGTCCCATTGATGGAACAACTTGATGTTCATTTTTATTTTTATTATTATTTTTTTGACAGCTTATTATTTTATTATTTTTGATTTAATGTAACAAAAGAGTCGTCGTTAGAGCATCAACCATGGCTTTTCTACTAAAGGGTGGTGGGGTGTCTACATACAAGATTGTTTGTGCATCGACTATTGGAGGTTTGGGCAAGCATCTAAGTTTGTAAGATAATTCTACCTGATAACATTAAGCTTTGATATTGTATATCTTATCAGTGTATGTGTATGTATTCCATCGGTTTGCTTTTTAAAGCCTTTGTTAGACGTATTCTCTTCAATTGATCCCATAAAGGATGAATTTTTTTTATAATTGACTATGTATATATATATTTATATGGGACTGTATATATTTATTGGGTCCAAATGCAATATCCATCTTCAGATGCAATTAGGGGAAAATGCAATATCCACCTCCAAATAAATTAATTGGAGAATTGTGAATGGGAGCTCAATAGTGAACCAATTTATGCTTTGGCAACTGATTTATGCTTCAGCAATTAAGCATATGGATTGCTTGATTTATGATATTAATGTATTGATTGCATTCTCTTAGCAGCCATGTAATTCAAATCCGTTCAATATGGACAACTCTTCCCAGCCAAGCTACCATGTCAGCAACAATATATTGCGTGATCATTGAGAACGACAATGACAGCAACAAAGAAACCGTCATCAACACATGACTGAGGAATAACTTTCCCTAAGCAGAGAATGCAATCGTCTTCGTCAACAAGATAGAAAACTGCAAATGACTGATGAACGACCCTTGGTGTCATGCTTCTTGGCCTCAGTGGATTGTGGATATATAGCCAACTACAAAATCTTTCCAAAGCAAGTAAATTATGTTGGCAAATCCACCTAACGTAAATAATTCTCAGGGTGTGAGATGGAACCTAGCTTCTTGCAATGGGAAAACTTGGAATGATCGCAAAAATTCCATTTATAATGAGAATTAGTGATATATGAAATTTCTTCATCATAGTAAACATTTTGTTGCTATGAGTAAACATTCATAATTGACTGATTTCCTTCTGTTTGCATACACAGAAAACAAAGATATCACCTAAAGTAGAAGAGAAATGGTCGCAGGTATAAATTTTTGTACATATATATCCTTTAACTTTTTGAGGCAACATAATTTAATATTCTCATCTTGCAATGTAAATATATATAATGATAATTGTTTTCTTCACACTGATCCAGGGACCGCATATGCTCAAGCAACATCGAACAAGCTAAAAAAGAAAAAGTAGTTGACTTCTCCATGCTTTTAGCTTATTAGAGGACCTACAAGGAAGTGAGATCGGCTACTGACATTATGATTTGAGACTCCTTGGAAAGGCCCAAAACTGATAGTTTAGGTACACATTTTCTAAATTTCTTCTCCCTAACTCAGTCAATTTCAAGTTTGTTTGTTTGCCGTTTTTTTTTTTTTTCGATTTTCTCATCAAACTATCACTTCTATTACTGAAATACTTGGACATCAGTGTTATATTGTTTTTATGGAGAAGTTGTGCCCAAATATTATTTATGCACCTCATAAATTCTTTTTTTGGGCATGAATTGTGAGCATTGAGCAACAATACTCTCTTATTAACTGCACAGAGACTAGGCGACTCACACTAGGTTGGTAAAGGAGTGTGCATTGCTAGCTATCCAAGCAGGTCTTGCTGCGAATTGAAACTTCTATTGGTCATCCAGAGCGGTTGCAATCCTGTCCTAAAGCAATTGTCTATTGAGCTATTAAAGTTGCGTAGTTTAAATTGCATTGTCACTATCTTCATTGCAAAATTCAAGCTCACGAGAACAATCCAATGAAACTGAATTTGTACTTGATTGTATACACTCGATCATCCCTTCAGGGTGGGATGACAAAATGTTTCAATACTAGGTTGACTCCGATAAAATTTTCAGTGCCAGGCTGCCAGATGGTTTGATTGAGCTAGGTGACTATTGGGAGACGGAACTATGGTACCTAGATTGTTCTCCTGTGTATACTAAAATCCTGAATTTTGTGTCAGAGAAATGTAAAGTTTGTGTGTGAAGTTGGAAGAAAGTGGGATGGATATGGTCATATTGCCGAAACATAAGAAGTTTTATTAGATAAGGGAATTTATTACCAGGTCCCAAGTGTGGCATTGCAAATTAGAGCTTCATGTGTAAATATTTTTTATTCTTTTTTTGAGGTTCGATTGGGTACTGTGTTTTTGAAGTTGCGAAGAGCTATTGAAATTCAGGCGTTTGTTTTCCTATTGATCATTTGGGTCTTTTGTATATTTTCTGTCTTCACTTGGTTTTAATTTCAGTTGAGGATTTTACTCTTTAATTAATTATGGGTTTCTGATTCAATGATTATGGTTAAGTAGTGAACTGAGAAAAGTCGAAAAGGAACTTTGTTTTTGCTCTAGTAGCGTGATGTTTAGACGTGCAACGCACGTGCATGATGCTAGTAGACTATAGTGTATGTTGTTGGTTACTGTTATAGAGTTCCTGAAATATGAGTGTTTGAAGAGGTGCTCCTTCCAATGTCGATCACTATTCACTAATGACCTCATTCACCGCAATAGTACCCTCTTTTATCTCAGTTGTGACCTCTATCTCTAAGTACGCCTTTATTAGTCCAAGACTCATTCCAGAATTTTGAATCCCTTCCATCTGTTATGAATGAGTGAAAGACTATTGTTAAGAGTTAACAAGGTTCAATTCAAAACAACTGTAGAGGACAGTGTTTTGTGATAATGACTCACAAAATCATTTTCATTAATGAAGTAACTCACGGACCCAATATCTTCATTTTAATAACCCTCAAGGACAAAATAAGTTGGCCCGATTTATTTTATATTTCTTAAATACCACTTTTACCTTTTCCTGTTAATAAACAAAATTACGAGTGAAAAAACCCAAAACCATTTCTTCTCCAACTGACCTGACTTTTTTATTCATGACGCACCTCATCAAACTACAAATCGAATCCCTTCCCTGTTTTAATCAAACGAAATTACGAGAGAGAAAACCCAAAACCCCTTCCCTTTTTTAATCAAACGAAATTACGAGAGAAAAAACCTAAAACCAAAGTCGAGAAATAGACGAAGTTGTGTGAAGTTTCAGTTATTTTAAAGAAGTTGAACAAAGATGGCAACCATTATCCAAAAAATCAAAGACATTGAAGATGAAGTATCACACCATTATCATTTTATTTATTTATTTTTTTAATTAAACCCTGGTGGATCTTTAGCTCAAATGGGCGAGCACTTTGGAGATATCCAAAGGTGATGGTGGTTCGATTCCACCAAGATCCACTAAAATTTTAATGTTAATCAAACAATGATTGTTCATTTTTTACTGTTGAACACGTATTGTTCATATCTGTTTTGGGTATAAACATTTATTGTTCATATTTGCTTTGGGTTCATGTTTTTTTGTTGGTATGAACACGTATTTTTTATATCTGTTTTGGGTATGAACAATCAATGTTTATATATGTTTTGGGTATGAACATTTATTGTTTATATATGTTTTGGGTATGAACAATCAATGCTCATATCTGTTTTTGGTTCATGTTTTTTTAAGTAGGTATGAACAATCAATGTTCATATATGTTTTGGGTATGAACAATCAATGTTCATGTCTGTTTTGGGTATGAAAAATCAATGTTCATGTCTGTTTTGGGTATGAACATTTATTGTTCATATATGTTTCGGGTATGAACAATCAATGTTCATATCTATTTTGGGTTCATGATTTTTTTGGGTCTGAACACAGATTGTTCATACCTAAAGAAGGTATAAACAATCAATGTTCATATCTGTTTTGGGTGTGAACATTTATTGTTCATATATGTTTTGTTCATACCTATTGTTTATAACTAATGTTCATAATTTGGGGTATGAACAGTTATTGTTCATATCTGTTTTAGGTTCATGTTTTCATAGCCACAATCAATGTTCATAGTTGATGTTCAGCATGGGTAGGTATGAACAATCAATGTTCATAACTGGATCAATGTTCATATTTGTTTTTGACTCGATCATGTTTTTTTTAAGTAGGTATGAACATTCAATGTTAATATATGTTTTGGGTATGAACATTTATTGTTCATATATGTTTTAGGTATGAACAATCAATGTTCATGTCTGTTTTGGGTATGAACATTTATTGTTCATATATGTTTTGGGTATGAACAATCAATGTTCATATCTGTTTTGGGTTCATGTTTTTTTTGGATATGAACACGGACTGTTCATACCTAAAGAAGGTATGAACAATCAATGTTCATATCTGTTTTGGGTGTGAACATTTATTGTTCATATCTGTTTTGTTCATACCTATTGTTCATAGCTAATGTTCATAATTTGGGGTATGAACAGTTATTGTTCATATCTGTTTTGGGTTCATATTTTCATAGCCACAATCAATGTTCATAGTTGATGTTCAGCATGGGTAGGTATGAACAATCAATGTTCATACGTATTGTGGATATGAACAATTAATGTTCATAACTGGATCAATGTTCATACATGGATAGATATAAACAATGTTTGTTCATAGCTCAAATAGGTATGAACACTCATTGTTCATAACTAATGTTTATAATTTGGGTTATGAACAATCAATGTTCATAACTATTGTTCATACATGGATAGGTATGGACAATCATTGTTCATACCTATTGTAGGTATGAACAATCAATGTTCATAACCGGGTTGTTTCAGTTGGGTCAGGCCATTTATTTTTTTTCTTCAGGGGTATACTTGACATTTCATCTACCCGAGCCGTTCTTATTTCGCGTCAAGAGTAAACTTGAACTTTCATCCACCCGGTCTTTGTGAGTGATTACAAAAATAACGTGTCCTCTAGAGTTCCTCTTTCGGCCGATTTGTGCTCTAAAGTCGCTCCGAGTAAGAGTTAATGTCGGCGCTAAGCCCATGAGCAGTCAAGTGGTACCACGATATATAGTCCAAAAAAACTTCTTTTCGAAGAGACGTTTATTTACCCATTCTGCCCAGAAGGACATGTCTTTGCTGACAAGTAAGAACATATATTTGGCAACCGCGGCCTGGTTCGATGATTTAAAATTAGTCACACCTACATCTCAAAAATTGGTCTACAGATACTCCGGTAACTCTGCCATGTGACCTTGTTGCCTTTTCTTTTAGCTTCAGTGCCATCCCATAGGAAACACGCGCTAAGCTACAGTGCTTGTTGGTGGCTTTAATAGTAGGCTAGTAGCTTTTGTAGTACCAGCCCCTTCAAGCGGTTGGCTTACTCTAAACAGAGATGAATCACTTAGGCGGAATGCTGCTGGGTATGGAGGTGTAATAACGAATGAAACTGGTGAATTCCTCATTTCTTGTACTTGTGGTGGTACAGAGCGATATATCAGTGTGTTCTTTTAGATGGTAGTCATCCTGAAAGCGATTGAAGCTTCTGTGGAGTAGGCATAAACAAGTTAGGGATCTACTATGATTCATTATCAGCTGTCTGAATCATTATAGGGGAGATAACACCTACTTGGCGATTCAGGACTTTGGCACAGGATATTAATGGAAAATGAAAAATGGTGTGGTAGACTTCAGGGATGTGCTCATTAGAACATATATTGACAAGGCAACTTGGTAGATGATCATCTAGCTAGCCTAAGTAGCAATGAGGATTGTATTTTGCTTCTGTGCAATCCCCTGCAAGAGGATCTGAAGTTTAAATTTATTAGTTTGGTACAACGCTTTGGGCAAGAAAATTGATTTGTGTTCGACTAATCGCTACAATTTAAGGTCGCTAGAAAATTGATTTGTATTCGACTAATCGCTGCTTTGCTTCTGCAACATCACTTATTTGTCCAGTTCTTACTACTCGGAAAATACAAATCAGTGTTGCGAGCCATAACATTTACATAACTTTATTTTTCATAACGAGCTTTTGTACTCAATAGCAGTCTCTATGACTACCAAGAATTGAAAGTTACTCAAATTTAATTTTACAACTTCTTCTCTAATTTAATGAAAACGAAATTGAAATGTTGTTTAGTACAAGATTAAGAAACATGCTGTCAGAGATAAAACACTAGATTTAACCGTGACAGAGGTTGGCATGCGGCCATTGTCCTTGCGGAAGAAAAGTCCCCAGTATAAAGGTAGATTGAGAATAACTACAATCCCAGTTAGAAGTATTTGCAAGAACATTGATTGCAAATCATTGATATCTCTACTTTTAATTATTCTGTTGAGTCCCCCAACTAAGCTAAACAAGTTGAGCAGTGCAAGTGTTGCTAGGATTGTAAACATGGGAGAAGAGTTTCCGAACTCAAAGATATCTTTTTCATACCTCTGGGACACATCCTGGTCAGCCACCTTGGCAGTGATCTCAAATGCTGAATCCGAATACCCAAGCAACTTGAAGCAGGTGTCAGTGAAGGCAAAGAAATAAGAAGTTGTTCTTTTATACATCCACATTCTTTGTTCATTCCACCAACTTTGAAATGTGCCGCCGGACAGAAGGAATTCAATTAAGCTATATGTGATTTCGGTTATGACCACATATGCGAATGGTAAAAACCATGGGCTTGAAATCTGAAGGAAGAATGCACGTAGTTTGATTAGTTTATTAGCCTTGATATAAGATTCAACATTTGGATATTAAAAATGAAAGAATAGGAAGAAGCAACAGCACGACAAAACAAGCTTCCTATCTTAATAATTGGTCTAAAAAACATCTATTGGAGTATAAAACCAAAAACTATCTTTTAGATGTTAGCAGTTATCCTAACAGTTCCTTATTTGCACTTCAATGCTAACATACAAATACATAATTACGTATATAAGTGCGCCTAACAACCAAAGAAAAATTTACAAACCCAAAAAATCTAAACCAAAGAAAAACAGAAAAGACACTTACCCTTGGAAACAAGGAGACACCCTTGAGGAGAAAAAGGGGTGGAATGACACTATAATATAAGGTTGCTAAGCAGTTAGGAGCCCATAAACAGTAGCTACAATATCCCATCTGGAGTCCTAGTTTGATCCTTCCAACACCCTGTGATAAGGGACCATACTTGGATAGTATTATTTGAAAGTCACCTTCAGACCATCTCTTGTGTTGCACAAGTGTCTGAGCTAATGTGATCGGAGCAATACCAAAGAATCCAGTCCTTGTTGGATTGAAATAGACAGACTTCCATCCACGACATTGAATTGCTAGCCCAGTTATCACATCCTCAACAGGACAGCCATACTTTAATCCCATCTGTATAAAGTTTTACTAAGTCAAAAGAAAGTATCATTCTACTGTGTGCGAGCCTAAGTATGAAATATAGACAGATATACTTACCTCTTTCCCCCATTCAGTCCCCTTCTCAGAGGTGCAATCTGCAAGGATCTTTGTCTGCACATCTAGTTCAGTTATACTTTCTTGTACTCTGTTGTCAATACTTTTCACAAATTCAAATTTATATTCCTCGCTGTACTTCCTCCCGCAGAGTGTCTCTCTCCTGTGAAAGCACCCAGTGCCAATATAGAGTGGCCCTCCAAAACCATCTAGACCCGGAAACTCCATCTTTTAAAAAATAAATAAAACAATAATAGTTCAGAGACGCACCAAAAAAATATACATCTTTAAAAAAAAATCATATAAAAAAATAGTTCATAGACAGAAAATAAGAAAAAAAAATTGACAAAAATTCAATGTATGAAAGCTCTTCATGGTACTTACTTCCTGAATTACAGTTAAAGCACCACCATAGATATCATTTTGGGTCAGATTGTTGAAGCACTGAGGATATTGTACAAAAGCAATCTCATGGCCTTGTTTTTCATCCATGAAGAAACACAATGCATCTCTCACCGATTCAGAGTTGTTGGAAGACATGTCACAGTCAACGTTCAGAATAATTGTCCCATTACTTATCTTTGATGACACCCTTATCTACATAAAAATGTTATCAAATGTGAACTTCTAAGCATGTATGTTATCCATGAATTGTAACTACAAATGGTGTATTGATTCTAAGGCTTATATTAATTACCAACGCATTCATTGCTCCAGCTTTGAAGTTATGAGGGTGACTGGGTCTCTTCTCTCGCGCCAAGTAAACCAACGTTGGCAAAGGAACTCCATCAATATCAACGGCAGAAGGATTTCTTCTGTCAATTAGTACCTAAAGGAATAAAACAACGTTTACGCGTATGCTAAGGAAGTATGTTCATATCTACCGTGAAGCTGCGCTTGGAATATGTATGGTCTGGTACCTGAAGAATTGTTTGATGGTCACGTGGAGATGAAACTGAGTCCCATTCAGAGAATCCTTTGTATTTTATTCGAATATCTTCCGGAATTCGACCCAACTTAGATGCTGTTTCAATTCGATGCTCCATCTCCTCATACAATTTCTATAATATGCAAAGGAAAAATGTATGCAAATGCAAAAAGGAAATAAAAACAAGTGCAACACAGTAACACACTAAGCTTGTGAACTATTGCTAAGAATGAAGATTGAATTTGTTTAGACATACATATTGAAAGGTAGTGTGTTTGTGAGTTTGTCATCCATTCGATCTGTTTCAAGGTTGACTACTCTTATTCTTTTATGTAGGTTAGTAAAAACCTAACAAACTAGTAAATGAAATAATACATGAGGTGAAAATAAATGCCCAATTCTTCAAAAGTTTTTTAAAAATTGTCTTAGGTGAAGGATGGTATAGTCGTGTCTCATGTCTCTTGAGAATTGAGAATGTGCATGAGAATTGAGAATGTGCATATTGGTGCAGGAGCCGCCAGGAGGTGAAAATGCACACTTCTTCAAAAGCTTTTTAAAAATGATATAGTCGCGTACTCGTGTCTTATGTCTCTTGTAAACTGAGAATGTGCACATTGGCGCAGTATACCACTATCTATTATCTATTTAGGACTATATAATAGATACTGTCCTAAATAGATTTTTAAAAAAATAGTATCTATTTAGGACCATATAATGACTACCGAAAAAAAGAAAAATTAAGACCATATAATAACATAAAAAGAGTAACACTAGCAATAATCCTCCAAAACACGTACCTTAATGGACGACAGAACCTTATTATCAACAAGTGGGTCAGACTTTGTAGAAAAATAAGCAGATGGGGACCTTGGTTCGATGTTGAACTTTTTGCTGAAAGGTATCCAGTGCTTGCCGAACTGAGAGGCCTCGAGGAGAGCATAGAAGGTCAAATCTGACCCACCATCGTCGGATACATACACACTCAACTTCTCAGTCGGGTAATTGTACGCCATAACTGATAAGACGGTGTTGATCGCCATCATAGGTGGCTCTATCGTTGGGTCCGCAGTACATACAAATATGTCTACACCCGGCAACTTGTCCTCATATCTGTTTCATCAACATTCAGGGTCTTTACATTTTTTTCATTTTTATTTTGTACAACACTTGAGGAGCTTTTTACTTTTTTCGTTTTTAAGCCTATCTCCAATCTTCAAACGTAACTATTAATAATTAGGTGTAATAATTGGTTGATGAGCACCTAACTTTTGGCAAGCATCTCCCATAGACTAATTGTCAATAAATAAATAATTAATTAATTAATTAAAAATTGAAAAATTGAAAAATAAATAAAGAAGAAGAAGAAGAAGGACTATCTGTAAAACATGAAGCTAGCTTACTGTTGAAGTATGTAAAGTATCCCACATTTCTATAAGTTTGGATATGTTTTTAGTAGTTGCTGTTTTGAGTAGCTTGACACCCAAGTAAGTCAAATATAAATAGATGAAACTATAGGCAGAGTATTAATAACTCTCTAACTCTATTATTCTCTCAGTCTCTCCTCCATTCTTCTCCTTCTTGGTTCCCCCATTACAATCATGTTTAAACTCTCCTAGTATCACCACTAATACTTACTAAGAAGGATCAAATTAAGGCTGCTTGGAGATTCAGTTATGGCAGCAGTAATAGAAAGCCAGATTCTCGACTAAATGAGAGGGGTGGTCATCGAGCTCTACCCAAACTAAGCTTTGACATGCTCAAGCTCGACTCGCACTCGACTTAGAGTTTAATATAGGGCTCAAGCTCGACTCATCCAGTTGTATTAATAGTTCGAGCTCGACTTGGCTCGACTCGCTTGGCACTCGAGCTCAAGCTCAGGTTCAAGCTCAACCTCAGTTTTGCTCGTTTGAACTCTAATTCGAACTCGAGCTCAAACTCGAAAAAAAAAGTGTCAGCAAAGACTACAATATAGAATTTAAGAGCATTCTACCTATTTTTGGGAAAAAAAATTAATAAACCTGCAAATGCCATTGCATTACAATTCTATTTAAGATGGGAGTGCAAAACTAAAACTAGTATAATACTAAAATCCAATACCTTCGTTGCTTTTACATCCTAGAAACCAAAAGTATTTTTATACCGATGCATCATTCATTGTGGGCCTAGTTTGTAAGCGAGTTGAGAAAACCTTAAAGGTGATGAGTTTATATTGGCTCAGCTGAAAGACTCGCACACTGACACTTTTGCGAGCGTGTGTGGATTCATCTAAACTGGTGTTTGCTCTTCATACATGTCCACCGGCATACTTTAGCATAATAGTCAAGCATTTTGACACCACATACTTTGCTCGACTCTTCAAAACATTATTATCGTGTCTAAATGCCCTGATTCTAGGAATCTCCAATAGTGTTTGTCTACACATCCTTTGTGACATGGTGGTCTCAACATCTATTGTGCTACAGATCTCATTAGTTTTGCATTTATAGCATCTTGAGTCTAGACTGAGGAGCTTCATAACCACATTCTTAGAACCTACAATAGTACTCCTATGGGTGATGACTATGACTGTGTCTTTACTGATTTACAACTTTGTCTTCCCGATATTGATCTCAATACTCTAACCTTAAATGTTTTCACCCCCCCCCCCCCTCTAAACCACAACATGTGTTGGCTGAAGCATACTTTGGTAAGATTATTAGAGAATTTGAGTTGTCAGCTCATTAGAAGGATATGTTGTTGATTGTTCGAGGTCTGAACACGTGAAAGACTTCCTCATTGTTATCCCTATGGAGTCTTGGACATCGTATGTCTCCGATTGAATATCAAGCCATCATCTGTTACTGGCTCATGATCCCTTTGTATACAGATGACAATCATTGTCCTGTGTGCAAAATGAGTTGTCTTGATGCATTTGGGGACCACACAACTCAGTGCAGGTATTTCCCTAGATTTAAATACAGGCATGACCACGTGCGAAATGTTTTGTATGATGTGGTTTGGTGGGTTGGTATACAGGTGAAGAAGGAGGCTCCGATTAACTTCCTTAGCGACCTTAGAGAGGGCAGATCGATGCTCCGATCGACAAATGTGTTGATTTATAACTGGTTTGATGGTAAACATGCATGTGTTGACGTTATTGAAGTTTCTCCAATGGTGGGTTTGGGAATGGAGACTTCTGTGTAGGAGAAGCAACTAATAGCGCAGCTGTAGCAACAGGTGGTCTGGAGAAACACGAAGGAGCATGTATTGATCTGCTTAGGAGGGTGCAAAAAGTAATGGATAACAATGTGATGACTGCTGGTTCCAATGAATATGTGTTTAGAAAGATTGGGTTTGCTATTCAAAAAGGTCTTGCAGCTCAATTCATTGCGCGCTTGACCTGCACATCCTTTGTATGATTTATTTTGGAAATATAATTAATTATATTCTTTTGTCAAAAAAAAAACGTGTTCATAGTCCTTTTCGAGGCCGTCACGGATGCACTTATGAGATAAACGGTAGTGGGTTTACTATTCCCTATATTTTCATGCATTTCGATAAACAGCGCATGGATTGTCAGTTGAGTATCGATAGGATATGAAATGAACTTAGGATGACCGTGAACTATATTTGTCACTGGAGAACTCCTTAAAGTCATACGACAAATGGATTTGTTGTCTTTGACTTTGCAACCACGCACTTGGTATACCGTGTCGTCATCTAGATGATACCATACAACCACCTGCTTTGATGGAGAATGGGGAACCCGCATCTGTCATTATTGTGGGCATACCAGAGCCACCCCCTAAGCCCAACACTACGGATCTTACACTCGCGACACATGAGGGTGACAATAATACCCCTAATCCGCTTGTTGTTGCTTCATCTCTTGATGAGACGTTACTTGATAGTGCATTCCGCATACCTTTTCGAAATGTGAAAAGTATACCACATGCTTGTCATTTGGCCTTTTCTGGTGTATTGAAATCTGCCCTCTGGGATATCACGGCTAATCCTGGTTCAGTTATGCCTTGGGTTTGTCTCCTCCTTTTGTTGTGCTGTACTCTGCAAGTTTTTCAACCATAGAACCGGCAGGAACGTCGTTCTAGTACTAGGAAAAATCTTCAGCAGAAACATATTCTCCATGCTTTGACGACATGGAATGAGCCTGGTGGGATGTTTCGTCTTTTAGAGTTTGTACTAGAGCCTCATTCAATCAAGTTAACCATGAAATTCATCCCTACTCAGAATGTACGTCGATGCTTATAGAAAGTTGCTAATGGACATTTTGCTGCAGCGGTAAAAGTGTTGTCATCATCAGGGGTTGCCACCAATATTGTGGAAACTGTACACGTATTAGAGGAGAAGCACCCGATGCGACAACCTCCTATGAGACCAACTGTTCCTTTTGATATGATGAGCCCCCTTTATTGGTAGAGAGATACATTATTGTCATGCATTATATCACTTTTGAAAGGCACTTCTTGTGGTCGTGATGGTATCCGTGTTCAACACTTGTTGGATGCCATGAGTGGTGCTGCAACAATTATATTGTCTGACTTATTAGATGCATGCATTGACTCCTATAGTGAATCTTTGGTTACAGGGACGATGTCCACAGCCGTTAACGGAATTTATAGCGAGTGCTCCACTTCTTAAGTCGGATAATAGCATTCATCCCATGGTTGTGGGCATGGTTTGGCGTCATTTTGTTTCCAAGATTGCAATGAAAAGAGTTTCCAAAGATGTGGTAGGGTACTTGTAGGATTTCCAGTATGGGGTCGGTGTGCCTGGTGGAGCAGAGACGATTTTGCATGCTATCAATTGCATGGTATATGCTAAAAGTGATAATATCTCTCGTTCTATGTTGCTGGTAGATTTCCAGAATGTCTTTAACATGGTCAATCAGACTACCATGTTGAAAGAGGTTCGCATCCGATGCCCGGCTATTGCCCCTTGGGTTGAGTATTTGTATTGTCAACCTGCGACGTTATACTTAGGGGATGATTACATATGATCTGCTACTGGGGTTCAGCAAGACGATCCTTTGGGTCCCCTTCTCTTTGCATTGGTGTTGCACCCTCTGATTCTACATATCTAGTCATGTTGTCATCAGTTACTGCTCCAGGCTTGGTACTTAGACGATGGGACTCTGATTGGGGATACAAAACACATGGGGACAACTTTGCGCGCATCTGATTCAGGAAGTAGGTCCTTCTTATGGACTGGTTCTTAATGTGGGTAAAACTAGGATATTTGGCCAGGCCATCACTGGATCCACATCACTCCATTCCCGATTTTTTTCCTTCAGATTTATCCCGTCCTCTGCAGGGGGCCAGGTTGTTTGGAGGGGTGTGCAGTCATCACTGATTCATCTTTTGTTATGGGCCTTGCTCACAAGCGTGCTGAAAAGGCTACGACTCTAATTGACTGTTTAGCTGTATTGGAGGATCCACAGTGTGAGTTAGCACTCTTACGAGCTTGTGTTAGGATCTCTAAGTTGGTTTTTGCAATTTTTACTTGTCCACCATCCTTTTTTAGGGAGGCAGCTAAGAATTTTGACTGACATCTTCGTCGTGTTCTTTCAAGGTATTAATTATAGGTTATGATGGTCCTAGCTTCAATGATCTGCAGTAGCGATTAGCGATGCTCCCATTACGTCTTGGTGGGTTAGATATCTATTGTGCCTTTGATGTCTCTACATTTGCTTTTGTGGCTTCTCGTTTTAAGACTTTTGAGCTTCAGAACCACATTCGTAGAAGTTGTGGTCCAATGCCTATGGGTGAGATCCTTGATGATGCTACCAGTGCATTGCGCCCATGTCTTCCCGATTTTGACCTTGATTCTCTAGCTGTGAATGCTACCGTCCTCTCAAAACCACCAAAAGTGTTGGCGGAAGCTTTCTACAGTAAGATTGTTACTGATATTAAGAGGGAGTTTGAGTTATTTGCTCGTCAAAAAGCTGTCATTGGATGTTTGTAGTCAAAACATGCAAAAGATTTTCTACTTGTTATTCCGATGGAGGGACTTAGAGGACAACATATGTCGCAAGTGGAGAATCGTGCTATTCTCCGGTATCGTCTTATGATCCCTTTGTACTATGAGGGTGGTCTTTGCCCTGTATGCAAAAAGAGTAGACTGGATGCTTTTGGGGACTATGCAGCACATTGCAGACATTTATTAGGTTTTAAATACCGACATGATAATGTTAGAGACATTTTATGTGATGCATTTTGGAGGGCTAGGGTACAAATGAAGAAAAAGGCTCCTGTCAATTTTCTCACTGATCCAAATGAGGGCAGATCGACACTTCGGCTTGCGGATGTCTTGATCTACAGTTAGTCTGAGGGGAAGCATACATGTGTTGATGTAATTGGAGCCTCTCTGTTGGTAGGGCTTGGGAATGGGGACTTTGAGGTGGGAGAAACAACTAATAGAGTAACAACAAGAAAGATTGTGAAACATGAGGAAGTTTGTAGGGCTAATTAACATTGTTTTATTCCATTCAATTTCGACACTTTCGGTTTCTTGGCACAATAGTCGGTTGAGCTCTTTAAGAGATTGCATAAAGTTATGAACAATAATGTAATAATAGCTGGTTTGAACGAGTTTGTATTTAGGAGGATATGATTTGTCATTCAGAAAATACTTGTGGCGCAGTTTGTTGCACGCTTATCTTATTATTTGTAAAACTCATTATTAATAAAATTTCCTCTTTATTTAAAAAAAAAACATATGACTCGTGTCTTGCAACACTGACAACTGCAACACTTTAATGCATGTTAATTGATCTTTTAATATTTTC